>NW_017729032.1:163521764-163526146 GCF_001723915.1 Gavialis gangeticus | reverse complement strand
GGGGGGGGGGGGAGAACGGGCCTGATGCAACTGTTGGGAGGGAGCAGTGGGCCCAGCCTGACATGGCCTGGTGTAGCAGTGGCTAGGGGAGGGGAGAAGCAGACTTCCTTTCCCCCTCAGGCCTGGGCCCACTCCTTCCCCACTCCCTCCCTTGCATCAGCCCTGAGCCCGCTCCTGCCAGTCCCCCACCACAGCTGGGTTGGCCCAGGCCGGCTGCTCCCCCTCCTGCTTTGGCAGCACAGTTTCTCCCACCTTTGGGCCCAGTCCTTCCCTGCATTGGGCTGCAGTGGGGAGGAGGGAGAAGAGGCACAGACTCCAAACAGCAGGAAGGGAGGGGGGGAGTGGGCCCGGATGGGGGTGTGGGCACAGGGCTCCATCTATACCTGCTCCCCCACCCATCATTCTTTATGGGCAATTGGCTGGTAAACCTTATAAACAAATTTTGGTCTGACTAATGCAAACTATCTAGAGGTAGAGGAGGGGGATTTAGCGTAACAAAGATAATAGGCACCAGTTGCATAAAACAGTGAGTATGGGAGTGGATAAAAGGTGTTGAGGACAGATGGAAGAGGATGGAAGATAAAATATGATTAGAAACAGTAATAAAATCAGATGGTGAAGCTACTGAACAAGATTGAGGGAGCTTGTATTAATATTAATACAATATAAATGCTAATAAATTAATAAAGAGGTTAACTGATAAGCATGGTATTGTCTCAGATTGCTGGAAATGATTCTTGTCTATTCTATGCTGATCACATAGAAGTGTAGTTATTGTAGCCATTCGTAAAACTTTTCATCTTACACGTTAAATTTTCATTGTGGCTGGTCTGTCTAGGGGGACAAGTTTTGGCTGGACAGAAATCAAGAAACCACCATAATGAACAGTAGGAAAATATGCACTTAAGACTTAATCCAGAGCAATAATCATGAAAGCCCTATAACTAGGCCATTTAGCTTCCTGTCACATTATAGTCATGTCAGCTAAAACTGAACCTATTCCTACCTTCTTCCTCAGGTCCCTTACATTTATTCAAGAACCTATGCACTATCCACGCTCACCTACAGAAACAGCTTTTCAAATGACTCCTCCTCCTGCTATTTTATAGACTGTTCACTCCTCTTCAGCACTAAGCTGGCAGCTATTTCCATGCAGGCGATAAACAACCCAGATACTATGTACTCTGTAAACATCAAAACCTCCCAAACCAGGAAGAGCAGCTGGGAAAAATATCATTGGAAAGTTTGCAACAGAATAACATTTGGGTAGTCTGTCTGCAGTCAGAAGGGTTTTCACTTATACAAATTCCAGGTCAAACTAATTACCTTGGTCACCTATTCCTCCTGGATCATGGTTAAAAAGGTCTGAGCTCCTGAGCTCTTAGGCTAGGGCCATAAATTACACACAAAGTGATATAAGTGATTGGAAACTGATTTAAATCTGTAACACAACAGAAGTTCAGTGCACACAAACCACTTTCAAAATGGCCAAAACAAGTTTAAGATAAACCTGGATGGATGTAGTATCAGACTTCACTGATTTAAATTCTGTCCCAGATCCTATCCAAATTTAGTTAACTCATGGTCCCCTAGCATCCCAGGATGCTTTGCACCTACCCTGCAAATCCCCCTTCACAGGGTGTGTCGGATAGCAGTGGCCCACGCTGTCTGCTCCAGCTGAGCAGGGAGGTGTGCGCAAGTGCCCCCCAGCTTCTGGCCTGGGCCACTGCAGGCATGTGGCTGCATTCCTGGAATCAAAAGGAATGTCTGCTCATTTGCTTATTAATTCAATCTACACACCTTAGATTAACCTGAAAACATTACATCAATTTAGCTTCTAGTTTTTTGACTGTCTGTACTTAGCCTTTCTGACCTCACTTGTTACTGTTTCCTTTACCCAGTTGATCAATTCTCCGTTTGCAACTAATAGACAGTTAAGATGAATACTGTTCTCACTTCCAACTCAGTCACCTCACATAGCCCATTTTGGCCCATTTTGAAATCACCAAACAGATTATGTCACTCACTTTCCACTCCAATCCTCACTTGTTTATATTCTAGTTGCAGGAACCAACACGTCTTGCAAAACAGATACACCATTGGTATGACTCACTACTCATTTTCCACTTCGGGTCTACTTCCTTTGCTGGCCTGCAGGAAACTTTCCAACATATTATACAAAAAAAGAAGAAATTAAGTGTAGGGTTCTCATAGACAATGATTAAAATAAAAAATTCAAAAAGGGTGAAAGTCTCCAAGCCAAGTTAATAAATCCAATTCCCAGTTACTCACACAGACAGTATTTTCACTAACTTTTTTTTCCCTTTAACAATGCAAAAAGAATAAAAATCAAGAATGTAGGAAGCTAAAGTGATTGTCATTCTAATTCCATAGGAAGTGCTATGTAGAAGAACAACTCTCAAAATTTTCAAAAAAAGGAAAATTCTCTTTCACAATTTAGTAATAGTACTTAAAATCCACAGTGAACAGTTAGCTCATCAAACAGGGAGTAAATATAATTAAATTAAACATGAAATATGGTGAAGATATATTAAAACATAAATAATTACTTATACTTCAGGCAAACTGGAACACATGGAGTGCTGACAGGATATTGTCAAGAGATAAACTAGATTTCTGACACAATAATCAAAAGAAAAATAAGTAACAGCAAATAGCATAAATTCATCTATAGGCAATACAAGTGACAGAAGCACTAACAATTTCAGGATATGCTCACTGTCAGAGATCCTTATATATCCATTAACACCAAAATCCAGTTGATTGGCAGATAACTTTCTAATTGCTGAGTTATCCTCTTTGATTATGCTTCAGTGGCCCTGTATGTCAGGACAGATTAATGAAATAGGCAAGGTGGAAACAGAGCTTCCATTGCTAAAAGAGAAAAATAAAAAATGTCTAACAAGCTACATTGTTTAGTACATAACATGGGTTTGAAGGTCATGGCAAGGAAGCAACTCCTTCTGCCAAATGCATTTTTATTTTGTATAACGGCAAAAATGCTTTAGTTGTATCAGCAATGGTGACTGAACTGTATGACAGAGGCAGGAATTAAATGTATGCTAAATTGAAAAGAGGGCTGGATTATAACATTTGTAGGAGTAATTTAATTGGGCTTCTGACCTATTTGACTACAAAAACAGCCAGAGCCCAGAAGGTTGATACGGCTTATTTCAGTTAAATGTTCTGAGATAAGAAATCTTGCATGCCATGGTCTGTCTTGATATATTGCCCTGGGCCCAGATAGTTGGTTTAAGTAAACTTCCTAAATGTCTATGTAATTTACTATTGTTTTGTTTCTCCAAGGTTGTATTTTTTCTCTTCCTCTGTCTTAAGTATAAATATGCTTGTAAACTTATAGAGTTCGAGAAATCCTTTGAAACAGACAAGTGGGTGATTCCCCGTGCTTTATGGAATTCTCCCTGCTATCACAATATAGCCCTAAATAAAGAAAAGCTGGCTCTGTCAGTTCTGATTCAACCACAACACAAAGTTTGATTTCTTCCACACATTTTTCTATCTGCCTTTGCAAGATTCCTTTTTTTCTCAAAGTGTTATATTTTATGTTAACAACACAGGTTCTTGGGACTGGGAAAGTACATATGGTGCAATGCAACTTTTCCACCCTGATCCTGGGGCCAATCTATAGCACTATAACTTAGAACTGCCTCAAAAATGCCTGTAAACAACTCTTAAACAGCTCTTACCCTAGCCCTGCATCACCTGCATGCCAGGAGCTATTTTTTGACACTGTCAAAAACTCTTCCATAGTGAGATGAGATGTTGCAAGAACTGAAATAATTTTGCTGGTAATATGTCATCTGAAGATTCGCCTATATAGGCTAAGTACAAACATGCAGGGGCATTAAGGGGAGGTTAAATTTGTTCAAAATGGGGGCCCAAGAAAAGGTAAGTTGGAATGGGAGGTTAGTGGGGGTGTTAGAGGGCAAGGAAGGTGGGGCCGATCAATGGTCCATCAGGAGATAGGGGGATAGGCATGACCCATGGGTGGGGTGGGGTGGCAGTCATGATCCACAAGGGATGGGGGCTAGGCGTAACCCACAGGTGAGGTCAGATGGGGGAGCAAGCACAACCCACAAGGGCTGTGGTGAGGGTGGCAAGTGTGACCCACGGGAACAATTAGGGGATGAGGAGGTAGGTGCAATCCACAATATATTGCTGGGGTCCAGGAGGGTCTGATCAGATTAGAAGGCCTAATGGGGTCTGTGGGGGACTTGAGAGGATTAGGGACTATATTTAGCCCTCTGACTCCTCCTGGTGAACCATCATCTTTATCCCTCCACTTCTCTCCCTACTGGGACTTACTTGCTCAGCTCCAGCAGTGGCAGCAGCACCTGAAG
>NW_017729032.1:163499872-163516764 GCF_001723915.1 Gavialis gangeticus | reverse complement strand
TTAACTTCAGTGTAGCTTGATTTCCACCCCCTCCCCCACAGCAGGCAAACATTGGGGGGAGGAGGGAGGAGCCTAGAGGCAAAAAATCGCCCAGTATGGGGTGGAGGGGCATGGAAATTGCATCTCCAGGACTCAGGCTGATGGCTGGGTTTTCCCAGCCCCCGAGCCATGCAGGGATAAAGTATAGAAGTTCCATTCATTGGTTTTACCTAAATCAAGTAAGTTTGATACTACATCACTCCAGGTTTCTCTTAAATTGAGTCCTGCAATTTTTAGAAAGGCTTGTGTGCATGGAACTCCTGTATAGTTAAAGCTTTAGATTGATTTCCAGTCACTAAGACTGGATATGTAAGTGTAAGGTCAGCACCAGGACAAACTAAGCTTAACTTGGGCAGCAGGTTGAACCCAATAAACCATAGAATCATAGAAAATTAGAGTTGGAAGGGAAGTCAGGATGTCATCTAGTTCAACCCGCTGATCAAAATAGTAGTGCCATCTCCAACAATATCATTCCAGTGAGGGTTTTGTTGAGTTTGGCCTTACAAACCTCCAAGGATAGAGATTCCACCACCTGTCTAGGTAACCTGTTCCAATGCTTTACCACACTCCTAGTGACAAAGTTTTTCCTAATATCCAACCTAAACTTCCCTTGCTGTAACTTGAGACTATTTCTCCTTATTCTGTTATCTATCACCACTGAGAGCAGTCTAGCTCCATCCTCTGTGGAACCACCCATCAGGTAGTTAAAGGCTGCTATTAAATCCCCTCTCAGTCTTCTCTTCTGCAGACTAAATAAACCCAGTTCCCTCAGCCTCTCTTCAAAGGTCATGTGCCCAGCCCTGGAAACATTTTTGTTGCTTTCTGCTGGACTCTCTCCCATTTTTCCACATCTTTTCTATAGTGGGGGGCCCAAAACTTGATACAGTACTTCAGATGTGACTTCATCAGTGCAGAATAGAGCATAATAATCACTTCCCTTGATTTGCTGGCAATGCTCCTACTAATGCAGCCACTATGCTGTTAGCCTTCTTGGCAACAAGGGCACACTGCTGACTTATATCCAGCTTATTGTCCACTGTAACCCCTAATTCCTTTTCTGTAGAGATGCTGCTTAACCAGTCAGTCCCCAGGCTGTAGCAGTGCATGGGATTCTTCTTTCCTAAGTGCAAGTTTTTGCACTTTTCCTTATGAGACCTCATGAGAACTTCCCTAAATATCTGTTCTTAGCTGTAATGTCTATTTTCAGCTGGCTATTGAAGCCAGATGTCTATGTATTGCATGCTGCTAGAGTAGTGCAATGTGAATTTAGCAAGTCTGACTGTCTGGTCCAAAACTTCATTATAAAAATACAAATTATAGGCACGATACTGTAGCCAGAACTCTGTGGATACAGATGTTACACTTAATGTGCTTTAAGCACACAGAAAGCACTTTACAGCTATAACAGACTTTCATGACACACAAAGCACTTAAAAATGGTGGATCCTGCTCTAGTTTAACCCTGGATGGATATGTACTAACCTAAAGTACTTTCTATTAGAGTGCTTTATCAAATATCTGTGCCAGATCCCATCGAGGTTAACTTAGAGTGTGATCACTGCCAACCCAAGTGGCTTTGCACAGGGCTGTGCTCTAGTCTTGAGCAAACTCCTGTGCTCTGCCCAACCACCAGACTGGCTCTGCTCTCTCAGATGTCACTGACCTATGTCAGTGATAGCCCCATGTGTAGCTTCTTGAGGTGGGTGTGGAGGAAAGGGGCTTTCTGTCCCTGCAGCCACCCCAGCACCTGGTAGAGAGGGGTGCAGGGGAAGCAGTCCAGGGTCTGTGTCCCTGCAGCAGTCCTGTCTGGGCAACAGTGCACTGTGGCCCAGCTGGGGCTACTGTGGGGAAAGGGCTCTGGGGTCTCCCCCACCTAAAGCAGTGGCATGCCACTTCCTGAGCCCTTCCCCTGCAGTAGCCGTGGCCAGGCTGCACTATGCTGGGGGGAGAGGAGCCCCTTCCCCCCCACATGGACCCAGTCTTGCCTACTGGATCCCAGCTGCAAGTTGTTGGGGGGCCCTTGTGGTTGGGGTCTCCATTCCCCTTCTCTTTCCCCTCAGCTTCTGCTGACAGTTGCCAGCTGTCAGGGGGCAGGGCCTGAGTGAGGGGCTGCTCTGGCAGTAGCTATTGCAGGCAGGCTGTGAGCCCCTCTACTGAGCAGCAAACATCTATTTGGTTGCCTCCTACTCTAACTTATTGAACTTTGAGTAAAATGTGATAAGTTAGAGTGCTTCTTCCAGGAACTTGTTGAATGTCTGTACTTAACCTCTGACTATAGCAAGAAGACTTCACTGACAGACCAGGCACAGCTTTAAGCATCTCTATTAAAAATCTATATACCAAACCCTGTATCTTTAACTCCTTGTATTTGGTTGTACCAACTCAATTATCTTGCACTGCTCCAGGGTTGAGGATTACTGAGGTCTGAGACAGATTATTACATTCATCAGTCTCAAATTGCTAAGGAGAGATGATTAGGGAATCATGCATAGTAGCTAAAACATTAATAAAACTGTTTTTTTCTCAATGTATTAGTGCTTCTATGAAGAAAATCTACCACATAGACTTCACACTTTGGTTTTAGACATACTAGATGGAACAGTTCACCTGTGAAGGGTGGCTGCTACAGTATGTTCCTTTCTGAAGTGTGAAACATTGATGAGGTATGGAAATCTTTTCTTTTCTGCCATCAAGTGAAAGAAATGCCATCTCTTTTCACGGGTGAAACAATCAATGATGCCTTTTGTTCCAGATAATATGGAGGTATTTAATTTTTCAGGTTATGCATTTACAGAAGAAAAATTAGGCTAGGGTTTGAGAGGATTATCAAACTTAAACTCTCAGAATGCCATCACACTACACATGTATGGGAATCTTTATTTTCAGTATGTTGTTATATTGTTATATTGTTTCAGTGACTCCTTGGGCCTTCATATGGGGCTGTAGATTTACAAACAAAATCCTAAAGCAATTCGAGTAATGTATACTGGTGTAAGGCTATACATTATCTGTTCACTCCTACTTTACAGGCGTGTGAAGATGGATTACACAGAAAATGTGTTGTATATCAAGGCTTGTAGTGTCTAAATAGCTTAATTCAAGCTATTCACTGCTATTAGATTTAGGTATTCTTAATTTTCACTGTGCTATACTTAGCCCATTGACACTTTGTGAGTGTTATGTATTTGGCAACAGATAGATTTGTTGTATATTATTTTAAGATCTACCTCCTATTACAGGTAAGCTCAAATTTGAACACCAGATCCTGACAGCTGGGATATTTATGAATACTCAGACTCATCCAAACTTCAAAACTTGCAGGTAGCAAATCACTGTCTCTGTACTTTGGCCTTTGCATCTTTCACAGGAAGTGGCTTTCCAGTACAACTCAATGCAGTCCATGTGTTATTTTTAAATTCAGTGCCGAGAGTGTTTAGTTTGGACACAGGCTGCCAGGCTCGCATGTAGGCATTAAAGGGCAACCAGAAGGTCAGCTAGGTGAGGGGGTACAGGTTACTGGGGCACTGGGTTGGGGTGGAGTGGAAGACACAGGACAAAGTTCCAAGAGAGGAGAGAGGGAAATCCGAGAGACATAGTCCAGGGAGCAAGCTGAAATCTGAAGCCAGGAGGATCAAAGAGCTGGGTGCCAAGGTTAAGGTAAGAGACAAGAATGGGCTCAGTCATAAGCCAGAAGAATCAGAGAGTTGGTACCAAGTTCCAAGGAAGAGCCAAGATCAGGAAAAAATCAAGTCAAGCCAAGACAATCAGACAGCCATAAATGTAAGGCTTACCAGAACAGGCTGAGGCTGTTGTCAAAGCATGCCTGTAGCCCAATGTATGCTTAAAAGGGCTGACTGGTGCTCCTGGCAGCCAATCCGATTTCAGAGAACAAGGGCAATTGCATTAGGCTGGGATCAAGGTCAGGTGTGGAAGTTAAAGCACTCAGCCTGGCTAGGCTTGAGTGACCAGAGGCCCTGATAATTACCCAAGCCTCTGTCTTACAATGTAGAAGGAGTTACAGTGAGACTGATATAATTGCAAAGTGCATGAGCATGTGGAAACCGAAGAAGAAAAAATAAGGATCTAAAAGCAAGGACCTGCTACATCCTGTTAAGTAATCATGCATTGATCTGGGCACCTTTCATGCTGGTTTGAGGAAGCAGGTAAAAGGTAAACTGTTTTGTAGTGTGTATGTGGCATAGCAGATGCTGTTCACTTTTCTTTCACCCTCATCTCATTTCACTTTGCTTCTCTGAGCTGGACAACTGAGTGGTGCTGTAATAGGTTGTTCAAGCATGCACATCAAAAATAGCCAGCAGGTTCTTGCAGTTTGACCTGGCATCTAAAGGAAGCTGCTGTCAGAAATATTTGAACTGGATTTTCGTGACATCTTAGAAGTAGTTTAAAAATTAATAAAAAGAGGAAGTGTGGAAGACTTATCTCTATTAGAGAACAGTGGCTTCACATTTGGCTCTCTTTATATAGGAGAGAAGAGGCCCCACAGAGTGATTGATTATCTTGGCAGAAGTACTCTTTGAAAAATGAGGAATCTGGGGCCTTAAAACAGTTTTCTTCCTTGTGTTGTATCAGTGATAGGAATGATAGGCAGGAAAAAGCTCTTTCAAGCTGGCCTCCATTCTGTGTGCCGTTGAGAAAGGCACTGGTTTGATTACACTTACAACAGCCAGTTATCTGTATATACACTTAAATAAATCACAAGCAGCTTTTTTTGTTCTACACTTAGTTTTCTTCAGAGCTAGTTTCTATAGATACTCTTAGCTTCCTGATGCTGGTGCCACAGTATCTCAAAAGGTACATTAAAAAAATGTACAACCAATGAAGCAAGCAAAAGAAACTAGCTTCTCCCTGTGACAAGAAAGGTTCAGCTGTTATTAAAAGAGGCAGCTTCTGAGCAAGGACTCAAGAGTCACACACCTGCCCTCAGATCCAATATACCTGCTGTCATATACAAAGCAGTCTGCAAAATTCCTTACACAATATACTATTAAAAATGCAAGCTACTCTTGTGAGAAAATCCCATTTACAGCCTTCAAAACAATACACAATAACACCTATTAAACAGTACTAGACAACTACTAGAAAATGTATCACCTTAAAGTGACTCACAGAAGAAAGTTTTATTAAAAGGTGTCTTGACAAGATAAAGAAACACCAAACTTCTAGCAAATTACTGGCTAAATCTGATAATCCCAAAACCAGTTTGAGAAAAGAGTGGCCTTTGGAAACCTATTATTCACAAATTGTAGAAGGGAAAGAAAAATACAATGCCTAAATCCAAGCTAAAAAACTAAAATGCCAATACAAAATGAATCTGACCTTCCTAGAGAATCCTGTGTAGTTGCATCAAAATGTATTAAAATCTTAATGATGACACCCTACCAACCTCAGTGCATAAGATGGCTCACCTGAATTTCTGCCCCCTACTTTTTTCAGATTGATTTATTGCATTAAATTACAATATTACTTCCTATGGTAAATGTAACAATGAACTGTCAATATCCTTGTATTATTTTATGCTTAGTTTATATAGCCATAGGTTGTAATCTATATTCACTGTGGCAACCTCTAGTTATTTTTTATTTAGGTCACAAACAAATGATTGTGACAGATGCCAAACCACACATACAAATAAGGCATGCAAGACTTATTTGAGAAGGAATGCCTTACACAGAGCTGTTCTTGGTTTTGGTATAGAATGAGCTAATAGAACAATATACTAGATTGTCTCAATTTTTAATAGTTTCTGCAAAGCAGAAACTACATGGGAGATTATAACTCAGTCTTTCTCCCCAACACTAGCTTATTTTGGTAGAATTTCAGTGTTTAGCTGGTTTATATATAGAAAATATTGCTTTCAGTGTTTAGCCCATTGCATTCTACCCTCTCAGAATTCACATATGAAGATGGAGCAGCAATATGACTGGGGGAGGGTTGGGGTGGCTGCACAGGGCAGAAGGCCTGGGCATCAACTTAGAGAAGATACCAAAATGGTTCTGTCACCCTGGAGTTTTTGCTGCAGTGGAGCAAACTGCAAATATGTAAGAGCTGGACAGAAAGAGCTCTATGCTGCCTCTCCATAGGAGCTAGGTATAGGGACACAGCAATACAGCAGCAGCAGATGCTGGGGTCTAAGATGTGTGCAGTGTGCTAGTTATGCCTCTAATATGAGGAGCTGGCCAAACTTCATCATCTACCTAAGCTTGAAGAAGTCTGCAAAGAAGAGAACAAAGTAAAGACCACTAGTGTAAGAGACAAGAATGGCTTGATAGGAATGTATTTCAGGTTGTGAGCCAACACTGTTTTTGAATGTGTACAGTGTCTACTGAAATGGGATCATCCCGAAATACAGTGAGAGAGACGTTGCCGAATTCATCTATACAAACTGTAGGGCAGTAGCAGCCTACAGGAATGGTAAGACAGTGATCATAGAAGAAGGGTAATGGATAGAGATGGAGCATTAATTTGAGTTCATTCTTATATTAAATAAAATACAAGAACTTTTAAAATAGTGGTGTACATTTCCATTGTAGGAGTTCTACTGACTGCACAAACTATCTGAGCATTGTGATTTACAGTTGATGATCACTAGATGGATTTACAGCCCCTAGTTCAAGGCTGAGTAGTCCTAAGTCTGTGAGGTTTCCTGACTGTATAAAAACCTGATTTGCTTTTGTTCAAGCTGATATTAGAACATTTTTTCAGTGTAATTAATTTGCAGTTTGTACACAATAGCAGAAAGGAATGTTTTGATTAACTAAGCTGGATTTAATTATAGCTTTGCACCTAAATAAAGGAAAAAGAAGAAAAAGAAAGCAAATAATCCAAAGCATGAACATTTCTTTATTAAAACAGCTACTGTACACTAAGCTACTTAAAAATTTAGCAGTTACCAATCTGTCTCTCTCTCCTTTATATGCAATACCCATACACACATCCCTCAGTTTAGAGAGTGAGAAAATAGTTCAATTTATTGGGGGGGGTGTTAAAATTAAACCATGGAACAAATGGTAACAGTTTTCAAGATCTGGGCAGGAGGTATTATCAGGATGTTACAAGTATCTGGTCCTCCACAGTGGACCTCCCTCCCACACGGACACTGCCCAACCTGCTCCCACAGGGATTGCCCCCTCCTCCTGTTTCCTATCTTCCCACAGACCCAGCCTGAGAGCCCAATCCATGTCTCTCTAGAAGGGTGGATCTGGGGTCTCCAGTCCTTATGGGGACTGGCAATACCCCTGCAGGGGTGAAGGTTAATGGATTCTGGGCAATGCCCATGCTGGGGGGGAAGGGTCTGGTGTCCCAGTCTCTTTGGGTCTGGGCAAGGTAGTATCTAGTCCTCTGTCCCCAACTCCCCTCATACACAAATAATTCCAGGCCCACCCCCATGGGGAATAGGTGCCATAGACCCTAAAAACCCATACCATGTCCCTGCAGGGGGTGCAGATCTGGAGTCTCCTGTCCCTGCAGCATGGGGGTGGGTAGCCTCCATACAGGAGGTGGGGAGTGTTTGGGGTCCATGATGCCAGGGTGGGTAGGATATATGCATGTTTTCTATGGGCTGGGGTGGAGTATGGCAGATCCAGGTCCTATCAAGCAGGACCCAAATCTGTTAGACTCTACCCCCTCCCATGTACAAGAAGGTAGGTTCCATGGAGAAAGTCTGGTAGGTCCAAGAAGGGGTCCTGGGTCCGGCTAGGTCTGGTCCATGTAGGGGATGAAGGGAGGGCTAGAGTCTCATCCTGGTGGGGGCAGGATCCACATTGCTTGTGTATGGGAGTGTGTGTGGTCTGGTGAATCTAGGTCCAATCAAATGGAACTCAAACCTGCCAGATCCTGTCCCCTTTTCTACTGAAACCATGTTCCCTTCACCCTACTCCCTGCACAAACAAAGCCTGGGATTTCAGATAGGATCTGGGGCAGCAAAGATCTGGGGGTCTGGGAATGGGGAGGGAGCAGAACCAGTTCAGTCCATGTTGTTAGGGGGCTGGATCCAGCTTATTGTTTGGCACAGGGGCTGTGGAGGACAGGATCTGGCTCAGTTATCAGTGTGAGGTCTGGGGTCTTCAGAGGGAGTCAGAGGATTTGGGGAATGGCAGAAGTGGGGTCTGCTGGATCCAGATCATTGTCAGGGGTGAGTCAGGGGCCTGGGGACTATTGTGGAGTCATGGGTCTGCAAGGCATGTCAGGGGACTTGGGGACCAGTGGGAGCAGGGTCTGGATCCCTGGAGGGGGTGAGTCAGGGGACTGGGAACAAGTGCAGGGTTTGGGGTTTGCAGGGGGGTTAGGATGTTCAAGGATCTGCATGGAGTCTGACTGGTATCTGCAGTGGAAAACAACAGGGACCTTGGGCACCAACTGTGGTGGGGTCAGCAGGGTCTCAAGGCAAGCAGAGTCTGAGGGCAGGTTGGGGACAGAATGCTGTCTGAGTTCTGTGGGATCCAGGTATAAGGGTGCTGATGGGTCCAGGGGGTGCTGGCAGGTGGCTTTCCCCTGCCTGCTCAACTGCACAGCACCTGGGCTATGCAAAGGAGCTGTGCAGAGGGGGTCAGAGTTCCCAGCCCCTCAGATGTCAGGGAGAAGGGCTTGCTATATCTCAGGTGGCAGCACTAGACTGTAGCCCAAGTCACAAAGAGACTGAGAGGGACTGGGGTGGGGGAGTGGAGGGGGCAGGGTTGGAGGGGGTCAGTGCAGTGGATGCCATCAACTGCGGATGTGTGCAAGGAATTCATTCACATGCTTGAATCCCAAATGATTAGCATCCGACATGGTGGAGATTTCCATTGAGTTGTCCATTTTTAAAGCAATTGAAATGCTTTGAACACTTATACACAATTCATTTCAAGTGGCATAACTGCAATTCTACAGTTGAAATGTAACATTTGTACATACCCAAAGTAATCTGTCACTCATGAGCAAACAATGGATTTGGGCAAATTCATGTATGCAAAATCCATTGTTTTGCTATGCCTATTGTTCACAAGTAGAAAAGTTTCAGGTGATGCTAGCCATCTACAGGATCACATATTTTTGAATGAGGGAGTGGTTCACTCCATTTCCAATGTTTCTACAACTTTTGCCATCAATTTTGAAATAACTCCATTCACTGTCATACTACTGGTACCACACTTGCCTTATTGAGGTGCTATATCATCTTTACTTCTGTGATCAGGCCATGGTACTATCTTATTTTTTCTCTGGTGAGTTTTTCTGCACTGCACATTGACATCAAACAAGACAGCAACATTGATGAGTAGTTCTGACCTGGTCTTTTTACCTATAAATACGATAACAGTTGTGTGATACATTGCAGTCTGTGATGGTTCTTGTAAAGGTTAGTTATTCCATATTCCAGTACTGTTGTATCCTTTACAGGCAATGGTTTTTTGTTTGGTTGTTTTTTTTAAGCTGTTTACAGCTGGACCACTGCAGTATACTCTTTACTAGTGAGAACCTGGCTGGACTGACATGCTAGACTGTGTTACTGATGAAGTCACGTAGTATGCACATGTTCAACACATTATTTTCAGGATACATTTTTTTTTTATCCTAACTTGGTTATTGCATTAGTCTCATCCTGGATGGCCCTCACAAATGCTTACCTTGCATAATTTGCAAGTCAATAAGCTATCCAGAATGAGAGCTGCATATGTTAAGGAAATATATGTTAGGACTGCAGTCCATTAATCTCTGGAATTGTTTAATCTTCAAACAGAGTTCTTTATTAAAACATGATCATTAACTTCTACAGAGTCTACATCAGAATGATATAACAAATGTTTCAGACATTCAGAACCAAATTAGGGTGTATATAGTAATACTGAGCTTTCATAATTCAAAATAATAATTATTATTTTTACTTTATAAAGGAAAGTTGAAGTACAAAGAAGTGAAAATATTTGCCTAAAGCCATATGGCAGACCATTTTTGGGGATAAGTTTCAGGTTCCTGAAGGCATAAAAATCATAGAGAAGTAGGGCTGGAATGACTTGCCTAGATCATCTAGCCCAGTCTCCTGCCTGAGGCAGGATCATCCCTATCCAAGCCAATTTATACAAATCTTAGTTAATCTCTTAGTAAACTTCTTAGTAAAATTAGTGTCAACCATGACACAACACCAGACATAACACCCTAAACTGTCATGTATAAATCAAGCGGATTATGACAGCCAATGTCTTGCTTCTGTAAAGGTTGTTAATATACACTTAAGAGATCTCAGGGGGTTCTCCCTCTTCTTTATGGCAGGCTTCAAGTATTTGAAGACTGCTATGATAAGCTCTTAAGCACCTTATCCTCAAGCTAAACATGCTTACCTCCTTCAGCCACTCCTTAGATAACTTGCCTTCCAAGAAATTTATCATCTTTTTTCACCTGCCTCTGGACCCTATCTAACTTTTCCACATCCTTTTGTGGAACCCCAAATGACATATAATACTTTAGATAAGATCTAACTACTGCTGAGTAGAAACCAGCTATGGCTTGCACCTAACGCTTCTTTTGCTGCATCCCAAAACTGAATTCACCTTTTGTGCAGCTGCATCACACTGCATATTCATATTGAGTTACTCTATGATCAACCAAGACTCCAAGATCCCTCTCTGAAGTGCTGCCATCCAGCCAGTTGTCGCCCATTTTGTATTTGTATTTTGTTATTATTCTTCCCAAGAGGAAACACCTTCTATTTGTCAGCACTGAACTTCAGTCTGTTAGCTCCAGCTCAGGTTTCCAATCTGTTGAGATCCTTCTGAACTGCACTCCTGTCCTCTGATGTCTTCACAGTCCTTCCCAGTTTCATGTCATCTGCCAACTTGTTCAAGAAGCTTTCTGTGCTAGCATCCAAATCATTAATAAACACATTAAACAGCACTGGGCCAAGGACAGACCCCTGTGGGACTCCATTTAAAACCTTTTGTCATTCTGACATGGATTTGTTAATAATCTGTGATTTCCCTGACTTAATAAAAATATTATATAAATCATTTTATGAATGAGAATATATATATAAAGGGAAGGTGGACAAAAATGCCTATGCTTTTCCTCCTTGCTCACTCCATGTCCCAAGAACACACTTTGACCATCCATTTCTTCCAATCACTGTGCCTTTCTTCAGGGAAGAATTATAGATAGTTATTCTCAATATTAAATTAACTTCTCAACAAATTAGACACTACCTTTGCCTCTACTGAGTTAGTATTCTAAGATTACTTCTTTCACAATTATCTTCCAGAGTGTCAGCTTTACGATGCTATAGAGCACCATCTTTGCTTAATGTGCTTGTGATAGATTTAGGGCTTCCAGCCTCCTGCATGTAGGATTAGTACTATTACTTGTGGCTTTATGTCTGGTTCTAATGAATCCACAGTTTTAATCAAACATAGGCTACATTCTTCCCTGCTGGCATAGGTAGGTAGAAATAATAATCCTCTTTGCTCTCAGAAGGCTTTGCTTCTTCACCGGGGATTATATAAAGAAAGCCCCCGGAACCACAGAGAAATCCCCAAACTTCCAGATGAGGCCTGGAATTGGATCAGGCCCACTGGCCCTAGACTTTCACAATAGTTCATGCTTAGGTCACTTGCTCATAGAGACTAGGGACAGAAGTTACACAGAAACAAGTTTAAGTGATCAGAAATTGATTTAAACCTGTAACAGAACATAAGTTCAATGGACATAAACCCATTTCAAAATGGACAAAACTGGTTTAAGAGAAACCTGGTTGAATGTAGTATCAGACTTAACTGATTTGGGTGAAACTGATTTATGGAACGTGTGTCCCAGACCACAGTGAAAGACCTAGGTTCTAGGTTCTCCTTAAACTTAGAGAGCTGCAACCCACGAATCTCACTTTGCAGCAAAATGCCCTAATCAAGGGAGCGCCATTCTTTCTATTGAAAGTGGTGTACTAAACACCTAAGGGAGGAAGATATGTGGTGCCTAGAGGAAGCCTAGCTCTATGGTTCAGGGGGTGCATCTACACAAAATGCTTAACGCATAGAAGACTAATTCTACTAAGCATTAGCACAGTGGCAAAACCTGTACTAACGTGGTAATGCTCAGTAGATTTATTTTAATGTGCATTAATGTCACTTTAAAAGTGTTCTCTGCAGTAGCACCGATTACAGGTACTAGACTTAATGTGCTATAATTACATAGATGAATGTATAGACAAGCTCAGGGAATTGGGAATAGCTCTTCAGAAGCATTGGCCTTACTCCTGCTGCCACTGGTGATTCTGCATTATGCATTGGATAGTTAATAGTGGCCACTTTGGGAAACATATGGAAATAAGATCTAAAATGTGTGTAAATGGGGAAAAATGCTCATCATTTACAAATATACATAGCACTTAGGTGCTATTAGGTAAAATAGAATTTCAGTCCCAATGGCTAGAAAAATCTTATCCCAAGAGTTTATGTATTTTTATGTATTTTTCCCCCAACACTACCAGTAGAATTGAACTTACACAGACTTTTCTGTCCTTTGATGAATTATTTAAATGGTCTCCATGTGGCAACCTGCCCTCCACCCAAATAACCCAGAAAAACAGTCCAATTTCCATTTACACAATATCTCAAAATGCAGTTCAGCAACAGTTTAATTTTTTTAAGAAATTGAAAATGGAGGCAAAAATAATTTACTCTGATTTGTCTATGAAATATTGCACCTTGCACCACCATATTACTTTACTTCTATTTAAGTAGAGCATATTTAACAAATAACCAAAAAGAATGGTACAGGTTTTCTGGTAGCTAGATAAGAAAGTGATATCTCTTCTAGAAGCACAACCTAAACACAAATTAGATGCATTTTCACAGAGAATTAATAGGTAATTCCACAGAACTACCATAGTATGGAGTCCTAAATAAGGTATACATGGTTTCATTTAACTTCCTGTTCCAAGTGAGCATTATAAACCAATGTTCCTGTTTATTGTGAATAGTATTATCTGGCTACATCTTTAAGAAAGGGAAGAAAGTGGATCCACGGAACTACAAACCAGTCAGCCTCACCTCAGTCTCTGGAAAAAAATCATGAAGCAGGTCCTCAAGCAATCCATTCCTAAGAACTTGGAGGAGAAGGAGGTGATTAGGAACAATCAGCATAGATTTACCAAGGGCAAGTCATGCCTGACCAACCTGATTCCCTTCTATGATGAGATGACTGGCTCTGTGGATGCGGGAAGAACAGTGGATGTGATATAGCTTGACTTTAGCAAAGCTTTTGATGCAGTCTCCCACAACATTCTCACAAGCAAACTAAGGAAGTCCATGTTGGATGGATGGACTGTAAGGTGGATAGAAAACTGGCTGGATTATTGGACTGAGAGGGTAGTAATAAATCACTTATGTCTAGCTGACAGCCAGTATCATGTGGAGTGCCCCAGGGGTCAGTCCTGGGGCTGGTTTTGTTCAATATCTTCATCAATGACCCGGAAGATAGGATGGAGTGCACCTTCAGCAGATGGCACAAGCTGGGAGGAGTAAGAGATACACTGAAGGGTAGGGCTAGGGTTCAGGGAGCATGTCTACACATGCACATTTACTGTGCAGTAACTGAAATTACATCTACACGTGCACACCTGAACTGCATAGTAAATATGGTGACATATCAACTTGAGTATTAATTTGATACCTGCATCACGCAGATATTAAATTTATGCCCAATTAGTTACTGAGCAGTTGTGTACATGTAGATTAGTTACTGTGCAGTAACACAGGAGGCTTTCCTGCTGGATCTACCTAGAAACTAGGGCTGGCCTGAGCCCCGCCCCAGTGTTCCTGGCTGGCTGCCTCTCTTGGCTTCAGCTTGGGACTAAAATTATTCCCAAGGGTTGGCAGCCAAATAGACAGAATCTGGAGCTTCCCCCAGTGGCCACAGAGGCACATGGCAAGCTGCTCCGACCTGGGACTAAATTTAGTCCCAGATCACCTGCACATGTAGATGCTGGTCTATTCCTGCTTACTGTAGAGTACCTTACTGAACAGTAAATTTAAGCCAATGTTAATGCACGTGTAGACATGCCCAGAGAAACCTAAACAAATTGGAAGATTGGACCAAAGAAAATCTCATGAGACTCAATAAGGACAAGTGCAAAGTCCTGCACTTAGGATGGAACAATCCCATGCACCGGTACAGGCTAGGGACTAACTGGGTCCAGCATCCAGTCTTAAAAAAGGGACCTGGGAATTACAGTGAACAATAATCTGAATATGAGCCAACAGCATGCCTCTGTTGTGAAGGAAGCTAGCAGCATAATGGCTACACTCATAGGAAAGTTACCAGCAAACTGAGAGAAGTGATTCTTCCCCTCTATTAGGAACTGCTGAGGCCACATCTGGAGTACTATGTTCAGTTTTGGGGCCCCCACTACAGAAAGGATGCAGACAAATTGGAGAGAGTCCAGAGGAGGGAAACAAAAATTGTAAGGGGGCTGGGGAACATGATTCCTGAGGAAAGACTGAGGGAACTGAGTTTATTTAATCTAGAGATGACTGAGAAGGGATTTAATAGCAGCCTTTACCTACCTGAAGGGTGGTTACAAAGAGGATGGAGCTAAACTATTCTCCGTAGTGGCAGATGACAGAACAAGGAGCAATGGTTTCAAATTTCAGCAAGGGAACTGTAGGTTAGATATTAGGGGGGAAAGTATCTTACTAGGAAGGTAGTAAAACACTGGAACACGTTATCCAAAGAGGTTGTGGACTCTCAATCCTTGGAGGTTTTAAAGACACAGCTAGACAAAGCCTTGGCGGGGGTGAGATAGTTGTGGATTTTATCAGATGGTTGTACGAGATGACCTCCTGAGGACCTTTCCAAACCTAACTTTCTATGTTTCTATGATTCTACATTTGATTTGTGACTGCTATAATAAACAATATTGTATAAAGGCAAATGTTTCTCCTGTATCCTGTTAGCTAAACTATTTGGCTCTTACAGCACCTATTGAGCATTTTTTTCAGATTTCAGGGCAAGATTTTATACAGGTTATGTATAGAAATGTAGTAACATGTTTAGTTTTATCCCTTATTTATTTGTTCCTGGAAGGTGGGGTATACAAATTAGCCAGATAGTATATTCAAATAGGCACTGTGATAGCTTTAAAAAAGTGTCAGTATACACTGATATGGCTATAAGAGTGAGTGAAATATTCACTACACTTGTCAAATGATTTGGGAACCTTATGCAGAATGGGATTTGTATATGTAGATCTGCAAAATAAATTCACTAGAATACAATATAAAGCAAGCAATTGGGTTACCATTTTAACCTGCACTGACAAACCTACTTTTATTTCTACACCACTCTCCCCATACCCCAAGTAAACTTCAGATTTGAGCCCTTTATTTCCAGCTATGTATCACTAAGTTTTGTGTCACTGTAATACTTCAACAAAATGCACATGGTCAGTAACCCTGAATCATATACTGCCACCTTTTCAGTTGATATGGTTTGCTGGAAAATCACACTTTACATTTGAAAAGCATCTTTAAGCCCAGAATGCCTTATAGGTTGTACACATATAAAGGTCTTTAAAGTAGGGATGTGTGAAGCTTTGATCGCTGATTTGCTTCAGAGGAAATTTGGCCTAATTTGGCAGCAGAATCTCCAAATCCAGATCAAATCAGGAGACCCATTAAAAGGTCTGAATCGAATCTGAAGCTCCAAATCAATTCAGAAAAGATTCTGAGAGATTCAAATCAGCTGGGGAGAAGTAGGCACAGCTGGGCACCTGCAGGTTCTCCCCTGGCTCCTCCAGCTGTGCCTGTCTCACTCCAGGTGAGGGGAACCATGGGAGAAGTCTCCATGACTGTCCTACCCAGCCCCAGCCCCCACCTGGCCCCAGCCTCCCAGCACTTAAAAAAAAAAAGCCCTGCACTCACTGGATACAGCATCAGTGACCAGTGCCTCTGAGGGCTCATGGCAGAGTCCTCCTGCCCCTGCAGCACAGGGCAGTGGGGATCTCCCACCCCCTTCTGGTACCCATGTGGCAGCTGCCCCATAGCATTGGTGCAGTATGGCTTGGCAGGGCACTGTGTGCTGTCTAGGAGCTGGGGCCACTGGGGCTAAGCAGTGCTGGACTCTGGGTGAGACTTGGAGCCACCCCAGCTCTCAGACAGCATGTGGAACCCTGCCAAGCCACGCTGCACCTATGTCACAGGTGCAGGGCTTTTTTAAAAAAAACTTAAGTGCCGGGAGGCTGGGGCTGGGCAGGGGAGCCATGAGTGTCTCCCATGGCTCCCCCACCCAGGGAGAGGCAGGCACAGCCAGAGGAGCTATGGATGAACCTGCAGCCACCCAGCTGTGCCTGCCTGTGCCTGGCTGATCCAAATCTCCTAATCAGTGCCAAATCAGTGCCAAATCTCTGTGTCTCTGGTCCTGGCACTGCTCAGCTCCCTGGCTCCCCAGAGAGCTGGGAGCAGATCAGCACCAGGACTGTGGAGCATTCTACCCTTTGTCCCAGCTTCTGGCATGGGAATGGCTGCTCTGGGGACCAAAGGGGAGATGGGAATCCAGCCCTCACCTGTCCCTCAGAGCAGCTCTGCACCACACAGAGCTGGCTGCTCCAGAGAGTGGGCAGGGGCTGAGAATCTAGCCCTCACCTGTCCCACAGAGCATCCAGCTCCACATGGGGCTGGCTGCTCTGGGGAGTGACAAGGAACTAGAAATTTCATAGTTTCATAGTTTCATAGTTTCTAGGGTCGGAAGGGACCTGAGCAGATCATCTAGTCCGACCCCCTGCCATGGCAGGAAGAGCACTGGGGTCAAATGACCCCAGTAAGGTGGTCATCCAACCTCCTCTTAAAAACCCCCAGGGTGGGAGCCTGCACCACCTC
>NW_017729032.1:163492351-163499114 GCF_001723915.1 Gavialis gangeticus | reverse complement strand
GTCTAACTGTAGCCTGTTGCTCCCCTCAATTGTGCCCACATCCCCCCACATCTTAGTGTCATCAGCAAACTTGAACAGGGTGCTTTGCACCCCCTCGTCCAAATCACTGAGGAAGATATTGAACAGTGCAGGCATCTGCAAATTTGCATCTCCTGCTCACTCCCCAGAGCAGCCAACTCCATGTGGTATGAAGTGAGGGGTGGATTCCCACCATGTGGTATGAAGTGAGCCCTTGCTTGCTTCCCGAGTCCCAGCCCCTCCTTGCTCCCTGAGCAGCAGGTTCCATGCCACATTGGGCAGTTGCTGACGATCCCTGTGCCCCCCAATCCTGGCAGGATGTTTGCCCACAGGTGCCCCACACCCTAGACAGCTCCCAGCAACTTCATGGTAGGCAGAAAAGTCCTGCTCAGCAGGGGAGTTGCTGGCAGCTGTGTGTCCATATGAACATCGGGTCAGGAGAGCTCTGCCTGCTGTAGAGGCAGCTCTCTCCAGGCCCCATGCACATAAGATTCCCTCCCAATGTGCACATGACCAGGAAATAGATACTGCAGCAGGTGGCAGAGCTTTCCAGGTGCTGAGCGCACTGGGACTGCCCCATTCCCTTTGCCATCCCCCCATGTAGCACTGGCAGGAGCCTGGAGCTCCTCCTGGATGCTTCATGGTGGCAGAGCAGGACCTAAGCAAATCTGCTCCCAAGGAGGAGCAAGTGTAGAGGTGCTCCCACATAGGCTTACTGAGCAGTATTTTTACTGCACAGTAAGCCTACTTCAAAATAATAGCACATATAGACGTGACCACTGTGTGCATCTACACATGCAGTTAATGCTGTTTAGACTTACCATGCAATAATTAACTTCACAGCAAGACAGCCATGTGCACCCTGTTGGGAGTAGATTTACTCCTTATAGGATTAAGCAGATCCAGGCCCACTCCTGCCCTTTTCTGATCCCCTGAAGCAGTCAGGGGGAGCTACAGGCTCCAGATGCAGCTATCCAGATGCTAGGGGTGCCTGGGAGTTGCGGGGGGTGGGGGGCGGACGCAGCCTGGCATGTGTCTCTGGGGGGAAAGACACAGTCTGGCAGGTGGTCTCCAGGAAAGCAAGCTGTCTCTGAACCTTGGCCTCACCCCAGACTTCAGTGAGGTCAGTGTTCATCTCTGCCACTAGTTTTGGCCATAGGCTGGTCTCCCTGGGGTTGGGAGCACTACCATCACTGGTGCTGCCTCTGGCAGGGACTTTGGCTGATGTTGGGTCCAGGCATGTACGTACAGCAGAGGACATGGTGCTCAGAGGCCAGGCAGATGCAAGCACATGTCCTAAGGGTCAGGCCAGTGGCCTGTGGGACTGCTGGAGCAGGCACATGCCCATAGCACAGGACACAGTGCTCAGGGGGCAAGGGGCAGCCAGCAGAGGCCTGGGTGTCAGGCTAAAGATCCTGAGCACTGCTGTAGCTAGCACATGCCCACCACAATGGCAACAGTGGCCAAGGGCAGGCAACAGTTGACCCTGGCCCTGGCCCTGGCCCCAGGGATCAAGCCAGGACCCTAAAGGCCACCCAGGAACTGCCAAAGAGCCATCCCTGCCCCGTGGGTAGGAGAACTCCTAGATACATTGCTGTGCCCCTGGCAGGTGGCTGGCCCCCTGCTGGACTGGCTGACTTGGTCAGCATTTGCACATGCACTACTGTACATTAGCTTGTTTTAACTGTGCAGTAGCTCAGTGCATGATTACATAGTAATTCCTTACTGCAGGGTAAAGCCTTATAGGTGAAATGTGCCCATTTTCACCTATAAGGGAAATTGCTTTAGAACAAGGAGTCTAATACTACAGGCCATAGATGAAGTAAATATAATATGTAAATTACCTCTCTTGTTATTTTTAATGTTGCATTCTAATGTTGTTACCATCTCAGATATTGTATGGATAGAAAGAGCCATGCCTTCTCTTGAACAAAACAGCAATTCCTATACCTCTAATGTTACACAACTTTAGAATTAAACTTGTCCATGCTGACGTCAACAGTTAAATTTCCATCGTTTTTAATGAGACAAGACTGTACCCCAAAAATGTGTAGGGAAGAAGGTATAATCATGATTTTAATATTACTACTCTTTGTGGAGTTTGTTGTTAAGGTTATTAAAGTTAGTTATTGATCTAATTCACAGAAAAATATAGTATTCATTTAAGCATGTGCATTTCTTAATCAAGCCTTATTTATCAAAGTTCAGAATAGCAAATACCTTATTGTCTAAGAGATATTAACAGTTTAGTAAAAAAAAACATAATAAATATTTCATCTCAAAATTACTTCTTTTTATTTGTTTGACAGTTGTTCAGCATTCAATAATTGCATTTGGAAAAGTGAAATAAGTGCATTTTTTTAATTAGATTGGATTTAGAAAAGTAAAAAAAGCTTTTCCCTCTCAGTAAATGTGTCCATATGCATAAATTAAACAAATATGAGTTCATGAAAAATCAATACTAAGGGCTTCTTCTTCCTTCTTTCTTCCTCCTTCCATCTTCTTTCCTTCTCCCTACTTCTTCCTCCTACTTTTCGGTAACTTTTTTCACAAAAAAAACGTTTAGGCGGGGACATAAAACAGCTATGAAATTAAAAACAGTATACAGTGGGATTGCAATATTCTGCCCAAAGTCTTTGTTAACACTCAGCTTTACAGAAATTCATCTTGTCACAATCTGGAGTTGGTTTTAGAAGGCATTAACATAACAAGGTGTTGTCATTTTCATTAACTAATATTAGGCCAGGTCACTGAAGTGAAAAATAATTTATTCAGGTGAGCATCATTAACCAACAGCACTTTTATTCACAGTTGATGCTTGTTATATGTTTATTTATATAGAATTAGCATAGAATATTGGTAGCCAGCTCTGAGGCCCTACTACATATGCACCATAAAACCCCAGGAAGATATGGGTGAGGCAAGTGAAACACTGAAGAATGCACCCATGTCGTTATAATACATTTTATTTATTTATCTATGCATCTTTGTATTTTTAAGTGTATCCTCAGCCTCAGTATCTCAGAGATTTCTCACTGCTATAGGACCTTAAGTAGCTAAAAAAAACAACAGATAAACAAAACATCATTCTCATATTCATACATAGTTAGATGCTGTATTTCAAAACAGGGCTATACAAGTTTAACAGTGAGAAAGATTAAACATTAGTAGCTCAGACCAGATGGTCATAATAATCTCTTCTATATTTAATCCAAGATGGTCCACATTCATGATTTCCAGTATTAAGTACTTTTACACAACTACTAAGGAATAAATGTATATTTTAATTTAGAATGTGTATATATGTGTTAGAAAGAAGGATTAAAAAAAGAAAAAGACAGCTAAACAGTATTAATCTAACGTGTCTGCTCTTTTTACCTTATATCACAAAATTTAGAAAAGCTATATACCTTACAGTGCCATTACACCAATATAGGCAGGACTTGTGCAGAAGCTGATCTTCTTTTTAGACTTTTTGCAGATTTGGTTGGTTTTGTTGTTGTTGTTGTTGTTCAGTTAGAAGTTTTTTTGTTTTTACAGTTTTATACTTGTTAAATATGAAGAAAGACATAATTCAACAAAGAAATGTGGCTCAGGTTTGCATAATGGAAAACACTTGATTGTTTCTTCATAAACACTACTTTAATTTTAACTTATTAAGGAAGTGACTGAACAGCTTTGGCCATTTTTGCTTATACCTTGACCATGAGCTCTTTGTTCCATTTGATTCTCTGTTCATTTAGGCAGCATAACCAAACCTGCCTAGCACACATTTTGTATTTAACTGATAGCCTTCAGACAAAGAGGGAGATATCAGCTTCCCATTTCTCTGAAAGTGTAATGTGGAAGAATCATCTGGGCTCTAAAAATAACCACATTTAGAACAATCTTTTGAAACAGAATTTCCATATATATTTCTAAAATGAGTTTGATGTGCTCACAGCTTTATTCTTAAAATATATGTTTATATCACAGTTTCACCCCCACTGATGCAAACTCCATCTCTCTGAACCAACCCAGTTTAAGGTAGCCCTGTCTTCACCCAAGAAAGAGCAGACATTTGGACAGACCTCTTCCTTCGTTGTGGTAGTAAGAAGAGGTACAGGAAAACTTCATTAATTCAAAACACAAGGGCCCAAAAACTAGAAACCTCAAAATAAATGGGTTCAAAACAACCATGCTCACATTAGTTTGACTATATGCCAATTGCTAGAGAATCAGTTGTCTAGGAAGCCATGGCAGGCTTTACATAGAATGTTAACATAAAAACCCCATTGCACAATCACTGTTTTAGTTTTAGTTTTTGTAAACTGCTCTAAGTTTTAGCGTAAGCACTTAATAAACACACACTCATGCAAACTATATAAGATGTTAGTTCAAAGTCAAAAGACTTGGGCTTTTTAATGTGGTTCATATGGCTGCACCCCAGCAGAGTCAACAGTGTTCCAAGCCATGATGACCCTACAGCCCAACACTGGTCAGTATCTATGTCTACTCCCTGCAGAAAGGGATAATTAACCCCTGCCACTTGTGACTGAAACCAGGTGTTCTTGTCCCAAGTCATTTGACCCTCCAAATATTTATATGCAGACATGGCATGCTTCCTCCAGTCCAGTTCCACCTCATGGACAGTGGGGCCACACTAATCACGTGATAGGTTGAAAGAGGGGGTGACAAAGCCTCTCTTCTCCAAATAGGTTTGATGAGGTTTGCTGGACATTCATGGCTAATAAAGAAATAAGAATCATTGGAAATGAGAAAAAAGGCACCACTGCTGTGGAAGTGAAGAGGAGGTTGAAATGTAGTTGATGTAGTGGTTCACCATGATTTGAAAAGAATTGGTACTGAGGGGGATGAAGCACAATGGGTACTATGTGTTATTCAGATAGACTCCACTAACTTACCTGTACAGTAGATTCCCACTGGCAGTAAATGTGAATCTCAGCTAGGTACTCTATGAACATGATCAATATGGGTTGTATTCAATCAACTTCGTAGTTGGTTCCCAAAACTGAGTTTGTGCTGCTTCATGTAGCAGATTAATGATAGATGAAGTATTTAGCCAGATTTTATTGGTTCAGGGCTTTTTGGCTGGAGAATGACAACAGTTTCAAGTATCTGATACTTTGAGCTATCCAATATCTAATTAATGAGGTTTTATTATATGATGTATTTCTCAGTGTGTGCATCTACATGTGCATCCCATGGTGCAGTTATTACTGTGCTGTCATTTAGTACTTACTTTAGGAAGTGCTAAATGATGGTGCCGTAACAGCCATTACTGTGCTGTCCTGGTGGCTCATGGCTATTTTTAGCAGCTACATTGCCATAGCAACATGCTATAGTGAGGTAGCTCATCATTATGGTGATGTAGCATTGGCATCATGGTTTGTCACTATGGCAACGTAGTGCCTCATGTAGCATGTATTTCATCTCCTTTGCAATGCTCCTAAAGCAACATGAAAGCACTAGCATGGGATCTAGGGATCCCTCTTGTGTAAGTAAATACCAAAATTGTGGGGCCCACCTAACAACATACTTGCCATCCTTTCCAGACATCTGTTGGGAAGAGCAGTCAGCCAGATCTGACTGCTTACATAGGTTCCTAGATGAAATACAGGACCTCCATCTAACAGTGGAGGTGCATGGCCCCACCAGGGGAAACGCCTTGTTGGACCTGGTCCTGATCACGGTCGACAACCTGGTGAGGGGGCTGCGGGTGCTCGACCACCTGGGTGACAGCGATCATCACCTGCTGGAATTTACCATCCAGCACAAGGTGGCAAAGGCCTGCAGCAAGGCAGCAGCCCTGGACTTCAGGAGGGCAGACTTCAAAGAGGTAAGGAGAATAGTTGGGGAGGAACTGAGGTCCCGGAGGGGAGGGAAGGGGACTCAGGTGTCCAAGAAGAGTGGTCATTCCTTAAGGAGACGATCCTCCAAGCCCAAAGGGAGGTAATCCCAACATGGATCCAAGGGGACAAGAGGCTGCAAAATCCCCCATGGCTTACCAAAAGCATCCAGGAATGTCTTCTAGCTAAAAGGGAGGCATACACCCAATGGAAAGGAGGGGCCTTCACCAGGGAGGATTATACTGCGGTTGCTCGGTGCTGTAGGCAGGCAGTCAGGAAGGCCAAGGTGTAGATAGAACTGGGACTAGCCACCCGGATCAAGGACAAGAAGTCCTTTTTTAATTACATAGTAGGCAAAAAGAAGGTACCAGGTAACGTGGAGCCTCTGCACAACACACAAGGAAATCTGGTTGTCACACCAGATGACAAAGCTAACCTATTTAACAACTTCTTTGCCTCCATTTTCCTGAGCAGGGACCAGATCAGCCGCCCCACTGGGACTCCCTCAGGCCCCAAGGGAGGCACACCCAGCCCTAGGGTCAGTGAGGATCTAGTCAGGGAACTTCTGGAGGGACTGGATATATTTAAGTCAGCTAGTACTGATGATCTCCACCCCAGAATGCTGACGGAATTAGCAGAGGTCATTGCGGGAACCTCACTCATGGTGCTCTGGTGTGGTGTCAGAGGACTGGAAAAGGGCCAATGTGGTTCCCATTTTCAAAAAAGGGAGGAAGGAGGATCCAGGAAACTATAGGCCAGTTAGTCTAACCTCAACCCTGGGTAAGCTTTTTGAGAGACTAATCCTGGTGCATGTCTGCAAGGGGCCAGCAGGGAAGATTATGTTTAGGGGCAACCAACATGGCTTCATTAGAGGCAGGTCCTGTCAGCCAACCTGG
>NW_017729032.1:163491629-163491971 GCF_001723915.1 Gavialis gangeticus | reverse complement strand
TTTGCTGATGACACTAAGATGTGGGGGGATGTGGGCATGCTAGAAGGGAGGAACAAGCTGCAATTGAACCTGGACAGTTTCCGGGGGTGGGGAGATGAGAACAGGATGGGTTTCAACACTGACAAGTGCAAGGTACTGCACCTGGGGAGGAAGAGCTAGCAGCATACCTACAGGCTTCACATCAGTGCAGAGGCAGAAAAGGATCTTGGAATCATCATTCATGTCAAAATGAACATGGCCCGACAGTGTGGGGATGCAGTCAGGAAGGTCAACCATACCTTGTCATGCATCCACAGATGCATCTCAAGCAGGTCCAAGAAGGTGATCCTCCCCCTCTATGAG
>NW_017729032.1:163486328-163486629 GCF_001723915.1 Gavialis gangeticus | reverse complement strand
CCACAGATGCATCTCGAGCAGGTCCAAGGAGGTGATCCTCCCCCTCTATGAGACACTGGTCAGGCTGCAGCTGGAGTACTGCATCCAGTTCTGGGTGCTGCACTTCAGGAGGGATGTGGACAGCATGGAAAGGGTCCAGAGGAGGGTCACCCACATGATCAGGGGTCAGCAGAGCAGGCCTTACGAGGAGAGGCCAAGGGACCTGAACCACTTCAGCCTGCACAAAAGAAAGATGATAGGGGATCTGGTGGCCATTTACAAACTAGTCAGGGGGGAGCAGAAGGCATTGGGAGATTCCCTG
>NW_017729032.1:163476275-163486283 GCF_001723915.1 Gavialis gangeticus | reverse complement strand
CCAGGAGTGACAAGAAATAATGGTCACAAGGTGGCAGAGGGTAGATTCAGGCTAGATATCAGGAGGTGCTACTTCACTGTCAGGGCAGCTAGGATCTGGAACCAACTTCCAAGAGAAGTGGTGCTGGCTCATACCCTGGGGGTCTTTAAGAGGAGGCTAGATGAACACCTTGGCAGGGTTATTTGACCCCAGTACTCTTTCCTGCCACGGCAGGGGGTCGGACTTGATGATCTGCTCAGGTCCCTTCTGACCCTATCGACTATGAAACTATGAAGGCTCCAATATAAAGGTTGACAGAAAATGAATGGAGTGGGTTTCAGCTGGGAATCCTGGCCAGTATACCCTGATGGCATATGCTAGAAAAACCTCATGCTATATTTAGAACTCAAAACGGTATGGGTATTCTGCCCTTTAGTGAGGGTTCATTATTCAAAGGGAATCACATCTACCACTTGTAGAATTGATAAAATATAGAGGATCCTTTAAGCCATCCTTTATGCTCCCATCTTTAGGACCTAAGCCTCTAGGGCATGATTCAGATTATTTCCTTATGTACTTCCTAAGCTTTGGGACACCTAAAAATTATATGTTTATTATAAGAACTAAAGAAAAATAGAACCTGAAAGACAGTATCTTGAAGTAACAAAATGAGAAAAACTAAGAATTCAAATTTTGAAAGTTATTCCCTAAAGTTTTTTGATATTTTAATTTCATTTTCATAACCAAAGTATTTACTTAGTTGTCAAGGAACCCAGAGGCATAATTACCAGATACTAATAGCAAGGAATGTGACTGGGTCTTTTAACTGTAGCCTACAGGTCAGAAGATGTCATGTTCATATTTTTTTACTTGCCTTATACCCTTGGTTTTCACTGGCCCAACCCATGGATTAGTCTTCTTCCTTTCATGTGG
Organism: Gavialis gangeticus; assembly: GCF_001723915.1. Taxonomy (NCBI): domain Eukaryota; kingdom Metazoa; phylum Chordata; order Crocodylia; family Gavialidae; genus Gavialis; species Gavialis gangeticus. The sequence goes on along the minus strand of NW_017729032.1, from coordinate 163,485,371 downwards.
AAGCAGCATAGGCATAGATTATAAAGTCACACCTAATATCTTCAATTTATCTTGCCCAAAACACACACACAAATAAACGGTTGTAAATACCAACTATGCATCCAGTTCAATAAAAGATCTGATGTACAAGAATTGTCGCCTCTCACTCAAATACAAATAATTTTTTTTGTTTTAGCCACCTTTGGAATAGTGTTATACCATTCAGTAGGACTGTATACACAAAGAAAATGAATATTATTTTGTTTCTTGTTTTTTTTCCCCAAACAACTGATACATAATTGATAGAACTACTGCTGGTAGAAACTCAATTTCTTACTGTGTATATATGTGAAATGGCAAGAAATCAAATTACTATTCCTGATTTATAGGATTTTTTTTTTATGAAAATGTTTTACAGTGCCATTAAAAGGTATCCCTTGGGTAATTCAGTAACTTACATTTTTACTTTTTGCTCCAGTGCCTTATAAACATAAACAACCAGCTTACATAGAGAAAACAAAACCATGCTTCAGATTCTTATCTACCTTTTACACAATAAAAGGTTGTAATATAAAAGTATTTAAATGTAAGTAATAGTTTGAAAGATAAATAAATAATGCCTATCCTTTTTTTCCCAAGGTTCTTATTTACATTATATTATTTTTTTTTGTCCATCAGATCAGGATTTCTGCCAGATGAAATTGTAAGCTGGTGATTTCAATTAAGATCTCCCAGCTGCTGCTAAAGATTTTGCATACATTATAGGCAAGCATGAGAAATACTAAAAATAAGCAATTCTCTAGTAGGTTACTTAAGACTTTGAAAGTATGCAAACAAAAATGCTAATTTTCTTTTTGTCTTTCTAACCAGAACTTCCTTCATACCTTTACCTGCTTGATATTCATACAGTTTATATACCTTTGTTAGCTTCAGATACACATCCTGCCTGGGACAGAGGACATGGATATAGATTTTCTTTGTCTTTTTTTTTCTTTCAGTTTTTTTATTCCATGTACAGCAGCACCACTTGCTGTCCAAACTACTAAATAGCTTTGGAAAGTAATAGAAACACATCTGTTTCTGCCTCTTTTAAGTATTCACTCAAACAGAATAATATACAGTTGCCAAGCAAGAATTGATGGATACATATTTCATTTCTTTATCTAAGTGACTCTTCCTTTCTCCTTACTTCCATGGCTTGTAAACATGGATAAGTGCTAGCAATTTTAAAACCTAAATTTTGATTTTTATTCATTTGTTTGTTTGTTTAAGTTCAGTAACATATTTTCAAGCAGATTTTACTAAACATTTAGGATCTTACAACCCTTAAAATAAATTTGTTGAGTAAAAAAGGGAGATATCAACACCAGTAACATTTAGGGCTGAAGCCAGTTATTTTGCAGAGTAGTAAACTCTTGTACTACATTCTTAATCATTCCAGCTCCTTGCGCTAAAATATTGGTTCATCACTTTTTCTTCCCTACCAGATTGGTGATTATACTAGATTCATAGTGTTTAAGACCAGAAGACCCAGGACAGGCTGCTGAGGAAACCTACTTGATACATTCTACAGACATTGAGTCATTGATGACTCCTTGTTGAGCATGATGATCCAACTAGTTTTGTATCTACCTTACAGACAGTATTTCTGTCTGGTGGGTATTTCCTTAGTTTGTTAATGAGGATATTGTGAGACAAATCATCAAAAGTCTTCCTAAAGTCAAGTTATATCATGTTCACTGCTCTCCCCCCATCCATGCAATCATCCGGAACCTCACCTAACCTCCATGAGTTCTCAGAACGGATAGCTAGCGGCTCTGCAATTGCATCAGCCAATTCTTTAAATATACTATGGTACATGTCATCTGCCCCTACCAAACTGAAAAAATCTAACTAACCTGTTCTTCCACTGCTCTAGTCTATCTTGTTCTATATCTTTGCTGGCACCTAGCTTTGTTATCTGGTAGTTGCCCTATTTGTGAAGACTGAAGTAAGAAAGGCATTACATATGTCTGCCTTCTCTGAATCATTTCCTTCTGCATTTTTAAAGAAACCTACAGTTTCTTTGGTCTTTCTTTTACTCTTGACATACGTGTAGTATTCCTTTTTATTGTGCTTTATTCCCTTGCCAGTTGCATCTCAAAATGTGCCTTGGCCTTCTAAATTTTCTCATTGTATTCCTGTGTGATGTTCTTATACTCTTCCCTAGTAATATGACCAAATTTCCACTTTGTGTAGGGCACCTTTTTGAGTTTCAATTCATTGAAGAGATTGCTGTCTAGTCAGGTTAGTCTCCAGTTGCATGTCCCAGGCTTCTATTTCATCAGAATAGTTTGCTCCTATGCTCTTAATATGGCCTTCGTAAATTACAGCCAGCTGTCTTGTAATCCTTTCTCCCTCAGACTTGCTTCACACCTGGCAGTTGCACGTGCACCCCCTGAGAGCACTGGTGCACCCCCTGATCAGCCACACTCACCACTTAGGCGATGGGCAGGGGGAGCAGGTGGGAGCGCCAGTGCCCCCCTGTAAGCCAATCACTGCACCCACTCCCAGAAGCAGCTGCAGCCATTGGCTGCAGCAATCAGCTGCGGGGGACTAGATCTGCCATGCCCCTGCCTCCCCCTGGCAGTGAGATCACCTGCAGGGGGGACCCGCCCCCTGGGCAGCAAGACTGGTCACAGAGGGGGCATGTACCCCCCCTGACTAAGGCAGCACCAGTTGCCCATAACACCTGGGAATCTCTACACCATTTCCCTGAATTAGTTAAGTTTTCTCTTCTGAAGTTTAGTGACTGCTATTGACCTCCTTCCTTCCTCCCCTAGGATGCAGAACTCATGGCCAATGGGCACATCTATACATGCATTTACTCTGGCCTAGATTTACTTTGGTGTAACCTATCTGGAGTAAGGGTTTTCAAGCAGGCATCTAAACATGTGAGCATTAGGGAGCAGATTTGCACCGAGTACCCTGTAGCCCTTCAATGGGCCCCTGCTGCCACCAGGGGGAGCTCCAGCTGTCTCCTGGCCATGGGGACCTGCCTGCTGCTGGGTAAAGGACAATATCCCCCTACCACAGCAGCAGGGAGCTTCTGGCCCTCACTCCCCAATCAGGGGTATGCAGCTTGGAAAGAGCTGCAAGGGAGGGGCAGGTCCCAGCCCCCTGCCCCGATCCACTGGTGTGGAAGCAAGCAGCTACCACCAGAAAATCAGGGCAAGGGACTGGGACCTACTCAGCCTCTGCAGCTCTTTCCCCCCATGCCTTGATCATCCAATTGGGGCATGGGGCTGTGACCTTCCCCTGATCATGACAGTTACTTGCATGGAGAAGTCTGCATGTGAAGCCTGGAGCTGGCTGGGGACTGCCCAAAACAGGACAGTTCCCAGCCACCTCCAGGCTGCATGTGCTTCCCAATGCAGCCTGAGGCTGGCTGGGAACTTTCCTGGTCAGAGGCAGGTCCTAGCCAGGCTGGGCGGGGAACTGTCCCCATGCAAGGAGATCCCAGCCCATGCTCTGAGATTGAGGACTGCAGAGCTTGTTCCCAGTCCCTGCTCTGTAATTGTGGAGTGGGGGTTGGGAACAAGCTCCTAGCCTGTTCCCAGCCCCAGCTCCATGATTGCAGAGCAGGGGCTGAGAAGAAGCACCTAACCTCTACTCCGCGATCACTACTGGGGAGCAGGCCAAGAAGCTCCCTGCTGCCAGGGCAGGGGAACATTATCCCCATCCAGACCACAGAGCAGGGGTTGGGAAGCTTCTTCTAATAAGGATCTCCCAGACTAAGCTTCATGACTGCAGAGCTTAGGCTGGGAGATAAGTCTCCCTGCTCGAGCTCCATGACTGTGGAGCTCATGCTGGGAGATATGACTCTCCTAGCCCTAGCCCCATGACCATGAGCTCCCAATCACAAGCTCCCCAATCACAAGCTCAGAGCACAGGGCTTGGAGCACCCTGCTGCTGTGGCAGGGGGACATAGTTCCCACCTGAGATCCTGAGGCAGAGCCTGCCTTGGCAGCAGGAAGCTCCCAGGGGCAGGAAGATATGCCCTGCCCCCTGATGGACAACTTACCGGGAGCAGATTTTGCTCCCAGTCAGGTGTCTACATGAGCGCTATGGCACCATTACTAATCCTGAGTAAATTTGCTACTTGCATTCGCAAGTAGCAAATTTACTTGAGATTGGGGAGGTTTAGTGCAAAGTAAGCATGTGCATATGTATATACACATGCTTACTTCACAGTAAACTATGCATCAAGCAAAGTTAAGCATCTTGTGTAGATGTACCCACTGTCACCCAAGTTCGTTTCTACCCTTACATTCTCAACCATTTCCTCCCTGTTTGTAAGCAGCAAGTTGAGGAAACCTTCCCCCGCTATTTGGTATCTCTACCAGATATATCAGAAAGTTATTCCCAATACACTCCTTGAATTTGCAGAACTACTTTTTCACTGCTATATTTCCCTCCCAGCAGATGCCCTGATGATTGAAGTCCCCCATAAGACCTCATCCACCTCTTTCTCCTGTTCTGGAGGCCTATAATAGACACCACTATGATATCTCCCCTGGTGCTCTCCTCTCTAACCTTTATCCAGACAGTTTCAACAGGACTATAAGAGACAGCACTGTGATATCTCCCCTGCTGCTCTCCCCTCTAACCTTTATTCAGAGGGTTTCAAGAGGACTACATTCCACTTTTTGCTGAATCTTAGAATACATGCACCTCTCCTTTATGTATAGGGCAACACCACCTACTCAACCTTTAACTAAATTGGGTAATTATAATCTATTTCAGAGTTTCAGCAACCTTGGGACTAAAACTGCAATGTGCATGCTTTGCACAGCATCACAATGTAGAATATTAATTATTGCCAGCATATGCATGTGAGTGAATCTGGAATGCCCATGAACTGCTTAGTTACTACTACAAGTGCCTGAGAACAGTAATCAAAATGTTATGATTATATTATGTGTGTGAACTCAAAGCATTATGAAAGTATTTCAGGTGACTGAATCAATACCTGAAATTCCAAAATTATCTAGTACAACCACACTCTATGCACTAATTTGTGTGCACATGCACACACAGAAACTAGTGTTAAATTTATTAAAAAATAGTTTAAGATGTGAGATAGCATAATGTTATCATTTATGCTTTAGGGGCTACAATTTGAAAGGATACATACATTTTCAGCCTCTTAAGCTTTTCCACAATCTCCCTAAGACTTGGTTATGCCTGGAACTCTGTATTAGTAGCATTTTCTAATTCCTGCACCATTTGAGCATCTTTGTTTGCAGTTTAGTCAGCTTCTTTACACATCTGAATTTTAATATTAAAGGTCAATATATCAAAAATGGGTATTGCCTTTCTGGACAAGACAGAATGCTAAGATTAGAAATAACCTCAAAACTGTTAATACCTTTAGTGCCTATCTACATTAAACTATAAAACCTATACTAAGATAATGCTAACTTCAAATTTAAGGCTAAAATTGTAGACTGAGATATCTAGATGTTGTTTAAATACTTCCACATTTATAATGGGCTACTTAAAGCTGTTCTGGTTCCTGATGCCAAGGTTATTTCTGTTTTTTAATAGCTAGCTAATCTTTTTTTGGGGGGTTCCATCTATCTAGGTGAGTTTCTTACCACTGGAAGCCAAAAAGTGGCCATATTCAAGAGTGATTCAGGGAAGAGGGGAGCCAGGGAGTGCCGTGCTGTTTTTTTACAGTTTTTGCTTAACTAAGTGCTACTATGTGTTAGAAGTTTGCGGCTCTGTCTGAGCAGCCTGGATCCTAATGTGCTAAAAATGCTTCCTTTGAATCCCTGGAGGAGTTGGAATGCTCTGCCTAGCATTCTTATTTGATATGTACTGACATCTTGCTGAATGACTACGTGATCTGGATTTTCCTTCAGAGGCGCACCTAGTTTTCCACATTCACTGTAGAGGAAAGCTAGGGACCCAACCCAATGACTGATATCACTCTTCTTTGGCAAGATGCCTAGAGTTTAAGCATTTGATATCCAAGTGGAGACTCCCTACAGATCATTTAGAACTTGCCACCCAAGACACTAAGGAAATTAAGGTACCCATATGGTAAAATAGGGATTTTGTGAATTCTGAAAGCTAGCGATGACTGAATGGTTAATTTAGCATTCTAGAAAATAATTTAGGCACCTAAATTCACTTTAAGAATCTACTCCTAAGACTTTTGTATTAAGAATGGGTTAAGAATGATTTCAGTCAGTCATGGATCAGAAATGTAATTATTTTTCACATATAAATGGTTATGTTGAAACCTTTCACATTGCAATCATATTATTGTTTTATTTTGTACAGTAATAGGAATAATAATTATGAACTTTCCATTACCAGTATCACCACTTTGGAATTCAACCAGCCTGAAAAACTGTTTATTGATGTGTATACTGTATAATCTACCATGAATCTTAGTCCTTAATTAACTTATCTACAATTACTATAGTGATAAAAATGATACAGAAAAAAGGGAAAAGTCAAAGGGAATATTTGCAGAGATTCTTTACAATAAATTTCCTTGTTTTAACTGATTTAAAGGTAAATAGTAAACCAAAATACATATAATGAACTAGTTTTTTCACTAATTTGAAACAGTTCTACTGGATTTTCATAGAATCATTTACTTGGAAAGTTATTTAAGGGTCATCTGATCCGACACCATGAACAAATTCAGGATTTACTATCCCAAATTACTCCAAACAAATGACTATTCTTGTTTTAAAATGCCACTAAAGAAGGTTTCAGTTACTCTAGGCAGCTTGTCCCATTGTCCTATTATTCTTAGAGTTAGAAATATTTTCCTGAGATTTCATCAAGATCTGCTTTGCTATAATTTAAATCCATTCCTTTCCTCTGTGGCAAAAGGAGAACATTGCTTTCTTCATCTTCTTTAATTCCAGATTTCAAATATTTGAAGATTGCCATCATGTTGTCTCCTTGTCTCCAAACTAAATATATTTAATGCCTTCAAACAGGGCCAGATTAAGCCTTTAGTGGGCCTTAGGCAAACAATCTGATAGTTAGAAAGTGACTGGTTTACAACATATTTTAGTAATGTCCCAGGTAATGAAGTCAAGCTACTGGTATAATTATCTGAGTCCTCCCTTCTTAATATATGTATTCTGTTAACTTTTCTCCAGTCCTATAGACCTTGCCTTTCACCCAAGATTTTGCAAAATGTATTACCAGTAACTTTAAGAACTTTTCAGCCTGTTCCTTTAGCATTCTGGGATGACTTCTGATAATGCCAGGTTCTGATTACTTAAATTCATTTAAATTTGTCAAAGGTTCTCTGAAGTGTTTGTTACTTCCTTTTTTCTTTATATCAATTTTGCTAATTTTGCCGTATATTTGTTTCTGAAGACTAAAGCAAAAAACCTATTGACCAGCTTGGTTTTCTTTGTGTTTTCCATTAATAATTCAACATTTCCCTTGAGCAGGACACCAAGTTACCCTGGTCTTCTTTTTCATCTAATATATTTGTAAAATATCTTGTTGTCTTTTCCATCTTTCATCAGCTGTAAGCCATTTTTCACCTTTGCCTTCCTGATTTTGTACCTCCACATAAATTCTGCTCCTTTTTATAATATACAATGCCCTCATATTTTTCCATATCCAGTTAGGTTATTATAGCGGTTTGCCCTTCTTTCCATTACCTGTATGTAAATTCTCATTTTCAGATAAGTAAAAAATGCCTTGTGCATTGAGATCAGCTGCTAGTTAGACCATAGAATATTATCTACTATTTTTTTCTGAATCAGTTGTTATTCTTCACACATTATGACCTTACTGGATATTTTATGTTTTGCTACATTTTCTTTCAAACACATATCAGGGATGTTAAAATCATCTATTAGTACAAGCTTGTAGATCTTAAATATTGCAGTTACCTACTTGAAGAATGTCTCATCAAACTCCTCTTCCTGACTTACAGGGGTATAGACTGTAGCTGTGTTGGTCTAAGGACATAGGCAGACAAGGTTATTTGGGTGAATCTGATATCTTTTACTAGAGTAACTTAAATAGTTGGGGGAAAAAAATTAAGCAAGCTTTCAGGTTTAAAAACCCTTCATCAGGCTGAGGAAGTCTCTGCAGTTGGTGTGTGTACTTACCGGATGGAATAAATAGTCAAGAAGTCAGAGGCTGGGCTGGTCTACATACAAGATAGGCAGTCAGTGAAGATGTAAACGGATGAGTCAGTGGGTGAGAGACAGGCTGGGTGTGGGGAAGAAGGGGGATGAATAGTGGAGAGGTACCTAGGGAGTCAAATGTCAGGCAAGTTATAATGTGTAATAAATACATTGTCTATATTTAGTCCATGATTTTTAGTATCCAGGAGGCTGATGAAGTGAAGTTCATAGGCTCGTCTCTGAGAAGTGTTTTGGAAGTTTCCTTTGAGGATCAGGACTGAGAGATTGGAGAGAGAGGGTTTTCTTGTGAGAAATGTGCCCCCACATGTACATTTCTGGGTATTCCTGTCTTTGATAGATTTCCGTTGTGCATTCATGCTGGTGCGCAGTCTCACCTACGTATTTTTGTAAGGGTATTTGGTGCATTGGATGAGACATATTACATTTCTGGAGGTGCAACTGTAAGATATGGGAATGCTGGTGGCTCTGTTGTGGGGTGTAGTAATTGTGGGTGTAGATTGAGACAAAGAACCTTGTCTTCCTGACTTATTTATGGTTCACTCTTACCACAAAACATTTTCCTTTATCTTAACCCAAATACTAAACCCTTCAGAGTTAATATGCCAGATTGTGGCATTTAGTCCCCCAAGCTTTCATATTTGCAAATAAAGTGTGTGTGTGTGTGTGTGTGTGTGTGTGTGTGTGTGTGTGTACACACACACATATATTACATACTATAACTTCCAGTTCAGTCTGCCTGCTCCCCATCCTCTTTGTACTGGCATATAGGCAGGCAAGCATTGCATATGATATTTGGTTTTATAGGTCTTAGGTAGTTGGTATTAGGCCATCTGCATCTTAGCTGTTGTTTTAAGGAGAAGAGTTAAGGAAAAAGGGGTTTTTATATTCAAACAATTCAGAGAGGATCCCGGCCTGCATCCGGCCTGTAGACCGGTAC
>NW_017729032.1:163475582-163476264 GCF_001723915.1 Gavialis gangeticus | reverse complement strand
CTTCCGACCCTTAATCTATGAATCTATGAATCTATGAGCTGCTCCCTTGACCATAAGGCCACTAGTTATTAGGGGTGTGCAAAATGGGCCATATTCAATTTGGATTCGGATTTGGCCCAAATCAAGGACAGTGATTCAATTTGTTGATTTGGATCACTGTCCTGATTTGATTTGGCTGAATCTGAATCTGAAGATTTGATGCTGATTCAGAGAATCAGTGATTCAGCCATAGACACAGCTTTAAATGCTTTTTCTACTTACCTCGAGGTACCAGGTGTGGCATGTGAATGCTGCAATGGTGGGAAGGATGGAGTGTCCCACAGGACGATGGCGGGGCCCCCTGCAAGCTCGGTGGTGAACCTGGAAGTGTACGGGAAGTACTTCTGGTCCACTTCCAGGTCTGCTGCCCCACCATCTCAGCATTCACAAGCTGCCTGGTACCTTGAGGTATGTAGAAAAAGCATTTAAAGCTGTGTCTATGTCCGAATCATCAAATCTTTCTGAATCTCTCTGAATCGATTCGAAGGGTTCTGATTTGATTCAGAAAGATTAAAGGGTCCCCTAATTCGATTCAGATTTGAGATTCAGCCACCGAGTCAGGCCAAATCTCCGCCAACTCGAATCAGCAACCGAAATTTCTCACAGCCCTACTAGTTATTAATGCTATAGACAGTATTAGTTA
>NW_017729032.1:163446886-163470582 GCF_001723915.1 Gavialis gangeticus | reverse complement strand
TCAGGCCAAATCTCCGCCAACTCGAATCAGCAACCGAAATTTCTCACAGCCCTACTAGTTATTAATGCTATAGACAGTATTAGTTATGATATTTACATTTTCTGCTGCAAAGCCTTAATATATTTCTGTGCAGGATTGTTTTGCATATGCAAATATGTACTTTATTTGATATAGAAGGAACATCTGTGTATGTGTGTGCATATATGTATATGTATAGTTATAGCTATAAATTATAGTTATGGCTATAAATAAATATAAAATGACTTCATTCATCACTGAAATTCAACCACTCCATTGTGAAATATAGCAAATGTCAAACAGTACAAAGGTGAAAATCAGGAAGCGTGGTATTATTTATTCATCTGAATTTGGTAGACAAACTGCAAGTGATTGTTTTCAAAGTGACAGAATGTAAAATTTGACTTAGACTCTAAGTTCAATGCATATGCCTGAACAAAAAATGCTACTGAATTTTTTTTAAATGGTGAAAAAGAACTCAATTTTCAGTCTTATCTGAAATACCATTCAGTAAACAAAACAGTGTACCTGGTTCACATATGAATGGTTCAGGACTTAAATAACTTGCTCAAAAGCTTATAGGGAACTCTCACAACCTGGATTACAGAGCCTGATCAAAAAGGACACAAGTCAATGAATTTTGAAATAATACAGAGGAAGAGTATTTCAGCTAGCTGAGTCACAGACTCGGCTTCTTTTAGCATAAGAGTTATCAAAGTAATTTTCCCATCCAAATAGTGAAACAATTTGCCGTCATGAAAGATTCAATTTGGCATTGTACTTGTGGCATAGTGGGTGTGTCTACACGAGATGTTTACTGTGTAGTAGACTAGCTTAACTGTGCAGTAAATATTGCATTCCTACACATACACCCCTATTAGGCTGGAGTAAACTAATTTACTACACAGCAGAATAGTACTTCAAAATACAAATACTAGCCTGCGGCATAGTAAAAAACTCTGCAGCAGCACACATGTAGATGCTGCCTCAGCTGACTGGGACATAAGGGTGCTTCAGGGTGGGAGCTGCCTGCTGCCTAGCCCAGCACTGAAGCTACCTCATGCCCCAGCCAATCCCTGCACCACACATTGAACCAGGGGGAACAGTCCCAGGCTGGCAGGCTGACCCCTTGGGCTCCCTGCTACCCAGGGCTGCTCTGGCCTGGCTCAATGTGCTATGGTCCCTTGTGCATGTGAAAGTGTATGCACGGGAGCAATACATTCTATTGTGATAAGCAGCAAAGTTTATTCATGCATACTAATATGCACATGTTGACATGCCCACTGTGTAATAATACAGACTTGATGAACTTGGTTTGGGGTGAAAATATCTACGTGGGAAAGTGTCAGCTTCTCCTTTGCTTCAAAAAGTGTTCTATGCCAGAATTATACTCTGGTATTACTGCAAAAGCACAAGGACCTAGTTGCATGAAACAAGCTTTTTTTTTAACCCAATGTACATATTAATTTATGGTAGTATAAATTTGTATACAGTACACACACACACATAACAATCTTGGTGTGCTTTGTAGTTAGTCATCCCTAAATTATGCTCTTTAGCAATTAGCTTATGCAGAGGGCTACTTGTATTTGCAAATCAATTGTGACAGGCTAGCTGGTAGTAATTTGGCCCAGGGGTTTTGAAAGGGTACAAAATGATTGGAGGGCTTGGGGTTCCCTTTCCTCATCAGTCAGGCCCCAGAGACTCACCCTCCATGTCCCCTGATTGGTCCTTTGGGTCACCTGGAGGGGGATAAAAGGGGCAGTGCAGCTGACTTCAGGAGACTTGTGAGGGATGACAAGGAAGGAGTTTCAAAGAGCTGGCAAAGAGCTGGGCCAGTGGGGCAGGAGCAGTTGCCCCAGAAGAGCCTAAAGGAGCAGGGCTCACAGGCAGCGGTTGAACTGTCAGCAGTGTGGCTGGCAGGAGAGGCTCCCTGCAGGGCTCCAGGATCCCCAGCAAGAGGCTGCAGCCAGCAGGAGAGGTTCCCTGCCTGGCTCCAGCAGAAAGCTGTGCAGAGACCCGAGAGGCTCCCAGCTCTGCTTCCAGTTTCTCCAGCGAAAGGTAGGCCAACTCAGTGAGACAGGGGCTTTCAGAAAATCAAAAGCCCTAGGAGCCTAAAGCAGATCTAACAGTAGTGGCTGTGTGGTAGAGTTTCTGCTTACCATGTGAAAAGTCAGAGTTCAAGTCCAAAATGCTTGTTGGAGTGGAGGGGGATCATTTGTATTTTGCCTCTTCCCCCATCTAGGTACCTATGCCCTGTATCTCTTGTTGGTTTGTATTTTGTGCATTTTATATTTTGTTAAACCTGTCTTTTGTTAACTAGATGAATATCTCTGCGAATGTGAATACCTAACCTCTACTGAATCCCATCCCCTCAGGGCATTGTAGTGTCCCCTATATCCCCTGGTTTATATATGTTATGTACCCAACACTGTTTGTCTCATTAAAAGGTATATGGCTAAGTCCCCATTGGTGATCTGGCACTGCTCGATAGGGTAGGAGGGTCCCTACACCTTCCACAGCGCTCGGGCACCTGCTCTGATCCCTTCAGTTGGAGAGGGGGTACATCTTGGAGTACCACTCAGGTTACAGAATGAAACATTCTCTCAGAAAGCTGTGGAAGGCAATCAATGAATTAATGGAATATAAGTACGTAGCTCATTATAAATCCCTATGGTAGTTAATGTTAATTTTGTCAAACTTTAATTTTGTAACTTGAATTTTTATATATTGGATGCCTGACTCAGGCTGAATAATTTTAGAAAATGCCATTCCATTTCCAAAAATAAGATTATGAAAAAAATTATACCATTTTATCCATATAAAAAAAAAATCAAGCAACTTTTATTTGAAACATTTCAGTGCCCTTGTGCTTTGGAACATAATCTTGAAACTTGACGTAATGGTTATTTTTGTATCAACTTTATTTGTATTAAGGATGACATTTGCCATCCCCTTGAAAATCTATTTGAATCTGGACAGGCTTGAAAAAAAACTCTGGGTGTTCCTAGTAAGGATTCATTAGATCTCAATTAAATTATCAAAAAAATTCTGTCCTTATTGAGTGTGCTCACCTTTTTGTTTTCAATTGCAGTCTTGGCTGCTCCTAGCTATGAACCTGAATGTGGACAAAAGAACTGAAAGCAGGATTCCTAGCTTTCTTATGCATTCAGTTCCTATGATATAGACACACTGGCAGGCTGGGGGGTAGGACAGAGAGGGAGCTATTGACTGAATACATACAAGACAAGACATACCTGGGAATAGACAAAACTGGGGCAGGATGATGGTATGTGGGACCATGAAATGGCTTGCTGGGATATTGGGATTTGACTGGATAAGAAGATTGCAGCTGGGAACTGGGAAAAAAAATGTTCACTGGTAACTGCTGTAGGGGCTAGACAGGGAGATCTGATGCACCATAGAATCATGTATGCAGGCTGTAGCTGTACTGGTCTAGAGGCAAAAGCAATCAGGACTCTTGGTAGAGGTGATATCTTTTATTAGACCAACTAGATTTTTGCAAAAAAACAGAACCCCCCCCCCCCCCCAAATCCATAGATTCTGAAAAGCTGAGCTTTTCAATGAGTTTTTTGCCCCTGTATTCCTGAACTCAGATCAGGACAAATCTCCCAACTGGATCATAGACAGGCATAAGAGGGTAACCATCCCACCAACTGTTAGCACAGACTCAGTGAAGAGACACCTGGAGGGGCTGGATGTGTTTAAGTCAGCAGGTCCTGATGATCTTCATCCAAGGGTGCTGAAGGAATTGGCCAGTGTCATAGCAGAGCTACTGGCATGGCTGTTTGAGAGCTCTTGGTGCTCAGGTTGGGTCCAAGGGGACTGGAAAAGGGCCAATGTGGTCCCTATTTTCAAGAAGGGGAGGAAGGAGGATCTGGGTAACTATAGATGGGTAGTCTCACATCTATTCTCGGAAAACCTTTGAAAAAATTATTAAGGATCACATTTGTGGGAGTCCAGTGTTGAAATCAATGCTAAAGAGCAACCAGCATGGATTCATAGCAGATAGTTACTTCCTGACTAACCTTGTTTCCTTTTATTACTAGGTCACAAAATGCTTACATACAGGAATCGAGGTGGATGTCATCTACTTGGATTTTAAGAAAGCCTTCAATACAGTATTTCATTATATTCTGATAAACTGAAAGACTGTGACATAGATGATTATATGGTCAGGTGGGTGGCAATTTGGCTTAGGTGTCACACCCAGACAGTGATGGTGGATAGGCCAGTATCAATCTAGAAAGATGTGGGCAATGGAGTCCCACAAGGCTGTCCTTGGACTGGTGCTGTTCAATGTCTTCATTGGTGACTTGGATGAGGGTGTGGAAAGCATTCTGCCCAAATTCACAGATGGTAACAAATTATGGGGTAAATTTAACATGCTAAAGAGTGGGGAACAAATTCGGGTAGATCTGGACAGGTTGGGAAAATGGGCAGAACAGAATAGGATGCAGTTCAATAAGGACAAATACAAGGTGCTACACCTAGGAAAAAGGAATCACCAGCATGGTTACAGGCTGGGGGAGGGCCTTCTCAGCAGCACAGCTGTGGAAAGGGATCTTAGAGTCATTGTTGACACCAAGATGAACATGAGTCATCAATGTGACAAAGTGATCAGTAAAGCTAACCACACTTTATTAAGCATTAGCAGGTGCATGACAAACAGGGCCAAGGAGGTGATACTACCCTCTGTGCAGCATTGGTCAGGCCATAGTTGGACTAGTGCATCCAGTTTTGGGTGCCACACTTCAAGAGGAATGTGGACAGCCTCAAGAGGGTTCAGAGGAGAGCCACTCTTATAGTTAGGGGCCTGCAGACAAAACCCTATGAGGAGATATTGAGGACCCTGGATCTCTTCAGCCTCTGCAAGAGAAGGCTGAGAGGTGATCTTGTGACTGCCTACAAATTCATCAGGGGAGGACAGCATGGAATAAAAGATGCCCTGTTTACCAGGGCACCCCTTGGAGTAACTAGGAACAACGGGAACAAACTGATGGAGAACAGATTTAGGTTAGACATCAGGAAGAACTTCATGGTAAGGGTTGCCAAAATCTGGAATGGGCTTCCAAGGGAGGTAGTGCTCTGCCCTACCTTGGGGGCCTTTCAGGGACATGCACCTGGCTGGGGTCATGTGACCCCAGTGCTCTTTCCTGCCCAGGGCAGGGGGTCAGACTCAGTGATCTTCTAAGGTCCCTTCCAACCCAAACATCTATGAATCTATGAATCATAGAACAGTAGGGCTGGGAGGCACCTCTGAAGTTCATCTAATCCAACCCCCTACCAGAGGCTGGATTTCTATTCCAACCAATCCATGCAAGTCCTTGTGTAATCTATTGCTAAAGCTACACAGGTGCCCCTGTCACACAACCACAAAGCATAGCAGCCTGACCTGTCAACGGTAAAGCAGGAGGCAATGGCAGACAATGTTCTGTTGCTTCAAGGGTCGCTAAAATACATAGAAGCTAAAGATGAAGAAAGGGACTGACTGGACAAAGAGACTATGCACCTGTGTGCCAGGGACAAATTGCTGGAGGAAAGGGAGAGAGATTTGATGTGGAGTAATAGTGTGGGGTAAAACAAGGACCTAGGGGATTGGCAAGAGTGAGTCTGGATTAGGGTCTTGGGAGACAGCCTTGGACTGAGAGTCAGTGAATACAGAGAACATGTGTAGAAAAAGGGCATTCCAGTAAGGTTGGGGGAAGTTTTGGAATAAAAAATATTTGCTGGATGAGAACAGGTTGGAAAGAGGAAGAGGATTAGAATTAGAAATGTAAACCTGGTTAAGAATGGGAGTCAATGCAGAAAATTAGGATGAATGAACAAGGAGACTAAGCATGAAAAGCCTGAGGAATATAGATTGGGACTGGTTAATAAGTAACCAGAATAGGATTAGAACAAGAAGCTAAGAAAGGGGAAGACCCGAAAGTTAGACATAACAGATTGGAAGGCTCAGGGCAAACTTATAAAGACAACATTGATTATAGAAAGGCATACTTTTCCTACAGGATCTGTGTTTTATTCAGAGTCCAGGATAGACCTGGTCTGGGAATTTATCAGGGTTGTATAGTGAAGGAAGAGCTTTTAACTAATTCATCCCCTAATTCATTTCTTGATGCAATTGCATTATTAAATGAGGGAAAGTATTGCAGAAGGAGAAATGGTAGTCCTACTGTTAAATCGGTTATATGCTTCTCCTGGGAATTAGCTTCCAATATTGTCTCTCCCAAAAAGCTCCTGTGTGACAATGGGTAAGCTATTTAACAGCATATGTGCAAATGGTCATTAAATGTGTGTATTGTAGAGGTGTTACAGGGACTCAGTTAAACTAAGTAACCTCCGCCACTCACTCACCTGCCATGCCTTTGATGGGAGAAATAAAATAAATAAGCATACAAAGGCAAATCTTCTGGGATTAATTTCACTGGACTCTCTATTTCCCTTTTTAAAACAACCTAAAATAACAATAACATAAACAGTGTTTGTAACTTCTTTAGTTTCTCAGCAGTCAAAATCCTTTCCCACAGTCTCTTTGTCTGGTGAGCAGCTGTCAGCCAGTCCCACCTCAAATAATTATTCCTCATGTCTCTTAAAATACAACGTACAGTCCACAGAAAACAAACTGGGGTAAACCCTCCCCTGTCAACAAGTCCTTAATAACAAACTTAGAGATTCTACTTTTCACAGTCTAAATGGTAAGTACCTTGAGATTAAAACTGTCTCATAACACCTCCAGACTTTTCTCTCATCATCTGCAGCAATTCCCAGACATTCCTGTTCCTCTGCATGGACTGCTGCAACTGCTTCTCATGGCCTCCACTCTCCAATCCTCATCCCCCTTAATAGTGGTCTTTTAAGTATTTTTGTATGCATTTAAATCATTATCATCTTTAATGCAGCCATTAAAACAGGAAAGGTGATGAAGATATATCCTAAATTAAGGGAAGAAAGTCATACTATATGAGAGAGTATCTTATCAAGATGATTGTTTGCAACAAATAATTTGATTATACTCAGTCAAAAATGCCTTTCCAATGTATTGATTTTGGATATAGCCTTTATCATCATATCAAAGGAAATACCATATTTACTCAAATCCAAAACAAAGTTTTCTTCTCCAGTCAGCATGAGGGGGAAACAAGCCTTGTTTTGGGTCTGAGTACAAGTTGGGTCAAGTATTGCAGCTCTGGCTCTCACCCTGTGGTGAAGCCAGAGCCCAGCTGTCACCTGGTACTGATTGGGGTGGTTCATGCTGCCAGAGAGGGGAGGTGCAGCTGTGGGGAGTATTACACAGGATCTTTTCCCACCAGAGTCACCAGTCTGTTGGCACTGGACCTGGTCCTGGCAGAGTTACCAGTTATTGGCACTGGATTTACAACCCAGTCCTGATACCTTGTTCCAGGTGGACCCAAACCTTCAGACAGACCACAACTTCTTGCAATCAATAATAGGTAAATGTTATTGATACACAGTGATAGCAGATAAGAGCAATGTAGGCAAAGCAAACAAAATACCCCCCACCCCAATTCTACTTATCTACCAGTCCTAAGGCCTTTACAGAGGGACAGTATGCCTGGCCACCATCTGTAAGTGTGAGTGTCACCCTCTGAGTGTTACTTTGCGTCTTGAATGTCAGCAGTCTTGGAGGATGAGGACCAAGGCTCGCCCCCCCCCCCCACTTCCCCCAGTGGGGTGAGACTGGCCAGTGGTGTGTCCTCTGCCCATGGTGGCCTCAGGATCTCCCCCCACCTGCAGGGTGGGTGAGACAGGCCAGCAGTGTGTTCTTCTCCCACAGTGGCCTCAGGATCCCCCCACTGCTCTCAAAATCCCTCTTTTTGTATTCTTTTCCTCCTGATGACTCATTTCCATGTACCATTGATTGGTTTCCATTTGGTCATCATGCTGCCCACATTCTGTTCTGTCAGCATATCCTTTTGTTTCTCAAACATATTGCATGCATTCATCTTAATTTGGTCATTTACTGGTGTCTTAATTTAGGCATCCCAGGCCTCTTAAGTTGGTCCATCAACCAGAACCAGAAATCCCAGGGGCTTTGCAGCTGGTCACTTATCTCTTGTTATGGGCTTTCAGGGAAGACTGTATTGCATGTCTTCAATTTTCCAGCCAGTTTGTCTGCTAGCTTCAGATACAGTGGGTCCTGAATGCTGAGAATGTGAAACTTTGTCACAAACAGACTTAGAAACCTATTAACCCCTGCCATTGCCCTTGACCATTGTTCTAGTGCAGTCTACTCTACCTACAAGCCAGTTCCTAAAAGCTTATCTCTAAATATCATTTTCTCACCACCAGGGAGCATAGGTAAGGGACGAGGGCAGGAGCATGAGGGAGTGTGGCCTGGGGGAGATGTGTGTGGCAGGGGAGTAGTGCAGCCTGGCCCTCCTATCACATACTGCTCACCACCCACGGCTTATCATTGCTCTGGCTGTAGCTCTGGCCCCACAACAATGGGGCCAGACCAAGAGCTGCTGCTGCTTTTGCTGCTGCTTCTGCTGCTGCTACCTGGCTGGGACCAGGGCCAGGCCTACTGGCAGCATTTCTGAATGCCCAGGAGCCAGAACTGCAACAGAAAGTAAGCACTGTGGGGCGGGGATGGCTGGGAGGCAGGGGTTGGGGAGGGTAGGCAGCAGATAGGCAAGTGACCAAGATGGCAGGCATGACAGGGGCAAGGGTCAGGAGGGAAAAGGGTAGGGGTCTAGCTGCCTGGCCCCCCACCACTGCTTTTTCTGGCACAGCCATGTGGGAGGCAATTTTAAAATGCTTTACATCCCCAGTAATTAGATTCTATACATGGAAAATGATAAGAAATGTCTAATTTCTATATATAGAATCTAATTGGTGGGGGAGGTGTTCTTAAGTTTAATGTTACCTTGCATTCAGGTAAATATGGTGTATTCATTTTACTTTCATTTGAAAAAAATATGCTATCATACTCTAAGAACTATCTGTACATGTGAGTACACAAGTACAATTGTTTCAATGGGATGTTCTCCAACACAAAATGAGACACAGGAACAAGTAATGTGCTCTGCTGAAAAAGATTCTAAGGTGACAAGCCAAAGACAGCGAGGGAAATTGCTTGTTAACATAAGAGAATTCATGGCAAGTAATGATGTTGAAACAACCTTATTAAAAATAGCTCCCCAGCAATGGTGACCTAACCAAAATATCAGAAGGTATGATTTTATTTGGTGATGTGAAGTATTTTTTTAAACCTGATATTAACTTTATTTTAGCTATATCCTATCAAACCTGCATTTGCAGCTGATAACTTGTGTAAGGTAGGTGGTGCAAAATCTAAAATTATGTTTCTGCAGATTAGTATTTGCTGAATATGAAGAAGAGATAGTCCAAGTAAACAGCATGTCGTCTTGCAACATTATTTATTATTATCAGTTGTAATGTGAGTCGAAAAAAAGCAAAAGGTCAAGCAAACATATTGTGGTATTCATTTAAATGAAGAATGCCTCATCTTTTTCATTCAAGGCTTGTTGATTTTGACTGAGCTGATATTTGAGAACACGAGATCTGGGGAAACAAAATAAGCCATTAGCCTTGTGATGCTGGTTGGCACCAAGATAAAATACCGTTCATTTTGCATAAGTTGGATTTCAGAGTTCACCGTATCAAAATTCCTTTCCTTTCCTCTCCAATATAATTCCAACAAAATGCCAATTCCTTTCCAAAAAGGTCATAGATCACCTAATACAAGTAAATAATATGTATTTTAATACGCTTAAGACAAATCCCTAAGGAATAAAAAAATGTGGGTCATGCTTACAAAATGGATGACACCATCATGGGAAGCACTAATTTTGTAAAATCATTGAACGTCATGGTGGATAGCCCTCTGAATATGACTTTGCTACACTGTTCTCCAAAGGGCTAATCCTGCAATAATATAAAGATAGAAATACTGACTAAGAATACAGTGATTATATTACTTCTATGTTTGGACTAGTGAAACTACTACTAGAAAATGGTATCCAGTTCTAGCATCCACACTTCAATAAAGATGTTGATACATTTGTGATCATTAAGAAAATAGTCAAGAGAATAATTAAGGGGCTGGATATTATGCCATATGGTGACAGACTGCTGCAGCACAATCTGTCTGGTTATTCAATATAACTTTAAGAGAGACCTGCTCATGTTCATTAAGCACTTCCACAGGAAAAAATAGTTTGACAACAGATCACCACATCAAGAAAAGTATAATAAAATCCAATAGTAGAAGGTAGAAAAATTCAAATTAGAAATGGTGTGCAAATTTCAGTGTAATTAACCAGTGGAATGAGATGGCAAGTGTTTCAGTGGATTTGTCATCTGTGACAAATTTTAAATGAACGTTGAAAGTCTTCCGTAAAATATAATCCAGTTCAAATAGTAATTAATTCAAGAAATCCCTATGACCTCTAATGGCCCATTTTAGTCTTATAACCTAGAATTCACAATGATTCTCTCTGAAAACCATTTTTTATTCTAACAACTCTTGACAGCATATCTCTGCCTTTGCCTAGGTCACTAGAAAGCTCCTGAGAGTTTATTACTCTCCAAGCCCACTAGATAAAGAAAATAAACTATTTTATTTACACCACTTTCAGTAGTCAATGAAAATGATGTAAAACTGCTCTTTCAAATTTTCTAAAAATTTTAACACAAAAGCCCCTTCTTATGAGCATGGCTGTGCGGGGTGGGATGCCACAGACTCATCTGTAGGGCCACATACTGCACATTCAGTTGTTCTCTGTACTGCTAGGGAGCAGTGCAGAAGAGTTTTTTTAGCCCCTGGATATCCAGGGGTCAAAAAGACCCAAGGAGAAAAAAAATAGAAAACACATGCATGGGCAGCGTTCACCATTCAGAAGCAGAGCCAGGCCACCTGGAGCCATGCTGCGGCTGCCAGCCAGGCTCCCTGCAGCAGTATCGCCACCGCTGCAGCCCTGGGAAGCCCACAGGACCACAAGTAAGGCTGCTGGGACCAACCCAGTGCTCACCCCAGCCTCCCCTACCCAATCCGGGGTAACTTGCCTCACCAAAGTGCATATGGCACAAGCATTCCCTGGGACAACAAGCAGCGGGATTCTCTAATGCTAAACTTACTAAGAAAGCCAACATAGCGCTGCATTGCTTCTCTATCACTCAACAAAAGTTTAATATAATTATTATACTGGGTTTTTGTTTGTTTGTTTGCCTATTGTAGACAGTCCCCCTCTCCTTGACTGAAACTCAAGTGAAAGCAGCAATACTATGCCACTACTGTATTGCATATGTCATGCAAAGGAGGATTCAAGTGTTAAACTGACAGCAAATTTAAGACTTTTTTGCCCTTGTTATTTTTTTAATTGTCAGTCACTGTATTATTTTAGAAAGAATAAACAAAACTTTTATGGATACCTCTCTTCCCTTATTCCCTTGTATTATCATTGCAATGGACTAATGCTCTTTTTCTATTAATGATTTGCTCATTGGCTCCCTCTACTGGCTAAGAAGTCCTATCTGTGCAAGATTTCATCAAAAACATGCAAAAATGGAAGTCCATTTCAAGAAGAAAGACATTATTATGCTGCATTAAATTTTTTTAATGTTATCTGCTTATTGTTAAGCAGATTGCCCCATCACCAGCTCGCCAATGGAGCACAAATAAAGTGACAGTGATGCAGTGAGAAGACAGCAGAAGAGACAAGGACATTCTCAAAGAAGCAACAAGCAAGTGGAAAAGAAAGAAAATTATCCTACAACACCCACTGATCTATCAAAGATGGGGATGAAAATGAATATTTGCAAAGACATTAAACTGCATGAAATTACTACTCTATAGGCATAAAGATATAAAACACACAAATAAACCATCAACTTGAAAGAACCATGAAAGTTCTGAACATAAAAGAAATGCAATATTAATGCTATTGTTGAAGCTCTTATGTTAGGTAGAATACATGCTGTTAATATCAGCAACAGGAAGATGAAGCTGTTTGGATTTTTTGGAGTGTGTGCCAGTGGCAAGCAGATAAAATATCACGTAAAAAAATAACAAAAAATAAATAAAACACCAGAGGGATAAGGGGAAGCTGCATAAGACAGGAAGACTGAAATTATCAGCAATTGCAGATGTACCTTTCTAATTTGAATGAATCATTTTATGTTTCATAAACCAACTGTTAGATCCATTTATGATCAGTGTTAAGTGATGTTTTAATTAAATCTATGTTCTAAACAAAGAACATTTTCTTATGTAGAGTGGCCATTTCAGTTTTAATGAAAAATGTTGCCTTCATGTCTTCAAAAGGACTATTACCTTCTCTCTAATTGTTTGGACCATTACCACAGAGTAATTAAATGCCAAGGTATGAAAAATGAGTGTGCTAGTAATATATGGATATTTCATTTAGCAGGGCATTTTTGATGCATGAAAATATTTTCTTGGGAACTATCTCAGTTTTAAATATAAACAAATCTGTTCAAAGGAAGGTCCCCTCTCCCATTTAAGTTTTTATAGATATTTGACGATATTTACATGCATTTAGATAACAAGATGGGACTCACATTTTTAAACATGGGCCTGGAAAATTGATGACATTTGGTGTTTCAACTGCAAAACAAACACTTACATTCTTTTAAAGTTTAATTAAGTACCTAACCATAAGTATCCAACTTTGAAAATTGATCTTGTAGAAAGGAGAATTTTTCATTAATTAGTTCCCTGAGTTATTGCTTTCTTTTGCATTGTCTTCTTTTGTTCACTTTTGTTGATTTAATAACATTGTAGAATTGGTTATAAAATCAGATATAGTGAAATTCTACTTGCTAGTTAACCACTGAATTATTTAATAAGGCAAAACTCCTCCTGATTTCAGGGAAGTTTGCCCAGAAATTAAATAAATGTTAATTTAACCTGGGTCTAGCCCTAATTAAGTGTTAGACCCAGGTTAAAACGGGGATTTAGGTGATGTAATCAGATTTTAGTCAGATCTTACATCCTTTTCTCTAACGTCCTATTTAGTCCCACTTGACTTTTAGGTGCATGTGAAACATCAAGCCTTTTACCTTAGTTTTGGGCATTGCTTGTGTTCAGTTTATCTACCATTTTGGAAGAAATGCAAATGGTGATATCTAAATACTATCTAAGCCCCTGTATTCAAATGCAGAGACCCAGAATATCTAACTTTGGTTTTCTGAAATCAATTTAGGACGAGCATGCCTAAATGTTATGTGTAACAATGTACAACATTGTTTTCATTGGGCCCCTTTTTCAATGAGGGCCCAAATCTTCAAGAGAGCTTAAGTATTACACCTTCCACATCCTTTCTGCATAATCCAGACAGTCAAGACCTTCACTTGCTTGTCCTTTTTATGCATGCCATAAATATTTATTTATTCTAAGTTCAGAAGCTGTACCAAGAGATATTAAGGACTTGATGGTTGAAGTATGCTTCTTAGATGTTTATGTTTAGGTCTCTGATCTAAATCAGAAAGAGTTTGGATTTGAAAATGGGTTTCATACTTCCTACCTAAATGGTATAACTGTGTGGATTACACCATAAACACTAATAGATTACCTAACTCCAATCCTAATAGATTACCTAACTCCAATCCACAAGGCCTTGCTACAGATCAGATGCCAGCTGTGCCCTCTTATCAGCACAGACCAAACAACATGGCTTATAACATCCAGGGTTCACTTTACTTGCTCCTCTACCAATGTTACATATGCCATCACCCATTTACAGTGCTCTTCTGTTGTCTAGGCTGGATAGAGTGGGAGATCCTTACATGGAAGGGTAAATAGACACTGACCTGACATCAATTCCAGAAGTACACAAAAGCTCATGGCATAACATTTTAACTGTCCTGGACATTCCATCAATGACCTCAGTAGATTTCTTACTACTATTAAACTATTAAAAAATGACCTAAATATGAAACTGTGGAAGACGTCATCCGTAAACTGGATTATGTTAAATGGTCTCAACAGAGTCTGTGGCTTTTTATCTCACTACCTGGACTAGCTTTTATAACCCCTGTGTCCCTCAGTGAGTTAATTGCCCTGTTTATCCCCATTGACCTATTCAACCCACTTTCACCTCTCTTAGCAGTACTCCCTCCCGCTATCCTCTGTATTAAATTCCCTTCTGTTTAGAGCTTTATTTTCTGTTTGGAGCTTTCCTTTATGCAAGTCCATTCATACCTTCTGATGAAGTAGGCTGTTGCTTATGAAAGTTTATGCCTTCTCTTTTCCGGTTGCCTTCTGTTCAAGGTGTGATTGAGTCAAAGAATGTCTACTGGATGTGACCTTGACAGTAAGTGAGGAAACTCCAGGTTTGTGGGTTGTGCTGGGATTAGGCAGGAGCTAGGATTCAAAGCAGCTCAACAGCATCTTTTTTTTTTTGTGCATGACTACAGGTAGAAATTTAGAGCTCATTTATGCCACCTCCCCAGCAACCCTAAGACCACTGCAAAGAACCAAGGTCTGCCATCCTGTTCCTGCTCCAGATGTGCTACATGCTGTGAAAAATACTGTTGGTTACTCATGAGAGTTGTAATGGTCCTGTCACTCTTGAGACAGAGGAAGATATGATAGCATTCATGGGCAAAAACTATGTAGTGACCATGTGACTTTTTAACGTATGCATCATATGGGGAATGGGAAAAAGTAGCTGAAGTTAATTTCTCCTCAGTGGACTTGGGGTCACTGTGGAGATGAGGAACATAAGGTATTTTACTGGAAATACTTTTGGCATGTGAAAAGTTAGGTGGGGGGTTGGGATTTGGATGCCAGAAGCTGCTGTCTAGCACCTAAGAGTCAAATCCAGGTGCCTAAACAAGGTATCTGAACAGGATTTAGGTCAAATTTAGGTCACAAAATGCTAAATGTTCATGATACTGTAGGTACTGAAAGTAGCCCTAAACACCATACAGACTTCCTGGGTTTCCTACAAGGTCATCCAGTGCGAGTTGTGCTGCTCTTCCATTACCTCTCTGAGAGGACAGAAGTAAAATAGGATCATCCTCCAGAGATACACGTTTCCCTCTTTCTATGGTACGGACATTTATAGACATTTTAGTCACACACCTGAATTTTAGACGCAATAGCCTATGGTGTCTCCCTGGATCTCTGGGGGTAATGCTTATTTTGTAGGTAAAAAGATGCAAAAACTTTAGATGAATTACAGACTAACATTTATTTCAAAATGAAACTCAGACGTTTTTATCTGACCTTTGCAGAAGTCTGATTCTAGCTACGAATGTCCAACAGAATTTCAAGAGCAGAGCAGAGCAAAAATCCTGCCTCTGCTATAGTCAGTGGCCAGAGTCTTGTGGGTTTTAATAAGGCTGCATTTTTCCTATGCATTATTTTAATTTTCCATTAAAAATGATACATTCAAAATGAATAGTGCTTGATTGATGAGCTGCACAATTCAAAACACAGTTCAAACATGCATTTTGCCCTCATTGTTCAAGGGTTGCACACCATCCTTCTCTACATGAACTAGACATAGAGGTAGGAACACAAAAAAAGATTTATGCCAGTTATTTTACAGGTATTTATTGAGAGTGGATGAACAGTGCAACTTGAGAATCTGAGGTTCTATTCCATGCTCCAGAGGGAGTCATGTTCTAGTGGGTAAAGATTAATACACCCATTCCACCCAAGTGTGACTTCTGCTTTCCCCTCCCTTCCACTAGGGCTTTTTTCTGGCCCTGTCACTTACCCACCCTTTTATATTTGTCCTCAGTGGTACTTCTTTTTTAACCACAGCCTTTCCCTCCCACACAGGTTCCATGTTTCCCAGTACCAAGTTCCCTCTCCTGACTGTTGCTCTTAATTTCCCCATTTGTCTCAGTCTCTTTGAACAGTGAATCCCAGTTCCCCTTTCCTCATCAGATCTGTCTCTTTTCCATTTACACTGCTTTTCAGTCTCAGTCTCCTTATCTAGCCAGTCCCTTTTTCCCACTAGCTCAGATATTAGCTAAGTCTCTTTCTCCTATTAGCTACTGCCTCCTTTCCAACTCCCACCCTATTTGTTGCTTCCTCCCCCATTTCCAGTGTGCCAGGACAAGAATATGATGCACTGTCTCTATACTTAAAGCCAGATTCTGAGGTTAGTAGTCAGGACATGAATTTAAGGTTAAAAGCTGAAGACAAGAATAACATGCCATGCAGAAGTCAGCATCGTTCATGCAAATCCAAGCATCAGGTGGTATGCCAGGTGATAATCAGGAATCCCCAAATAATCCAAGATTTAGGAGTCTGAGGTAGAGAACAGGTAGATAGGAGCAGGACAGAAGGCTAAGTACCAGTTAGGTCTATCAGGAACCGAGACTAAAGGAAAAACAGATTATGGGGCAAAGCTAGAGATATGCAGGATTAGAGAGCTGAATCACAACTGTACAGCCTTGTGTAAGAGACATCAACTGTTAGAGCATGCCTTAAATGTGAGGCCTCAGCAAATGACACTGGCCAATTAGATTAGCAGGGAGTCTGCTTCATCTAAGCAGGAGCCAATTAGTTCAAATATGTACATACATGCATATGTACAGATTGTGTTTATGTTACATAAAAATGGTAGTTATGAAGAATATGGCTAATGCTTTTGTCTTCTTCCACACTGCTTCCACATAGAAGCAGATACTGTTTTTGTTAGTCATCAGCACAAATCTTAAATCCTTTCTAGAAAAACAGGTCACGGAAACTGAGCTCCTCCCAACAAAGTGCTCATATTCCCAGTGATTTTGTTTGTACTCCAGGGCTAGTTATCTTAGTACCAATTCCTCTTCAATTTTAAGATGTGGTTATTTGTGCAATATTTATTCTGGACTTTAAAAATAAATAATTCATGATTACAAATGTGAGACATTTGTGA
Organism: Gavialis gangeticus; assembly: GCF_001723915.1. Lineage (NCBI taxonomy): Eukaryota > Metazoa > Chordata > Crocodylia > Gavialidae > Gavialis > Gavialis gangeticus. The sequence goes on along the minus strand of NW_017729032.1, from coordinate 163,453,657 downwards.
CATGCTCCATGTGTTTTTTAGAAGTTATTTTCAAACACACTTTAGATGAAACCATTTTTCTCTTGGATTAAATCAATATATGCACTACTCATATCCAAAAGTATTTATCTGCAATCAGTGAATTGCTTTGTGTGAAAATTAGATCCCCAGATTTAAGACTTTAATGGACAAAACGAGAAAATAAACCTCAACATATATTTGAAAAAAATTCAAAATGAAAAATCAGGAAAAAATATGATTTTGAGGAAATGTCCCTCATTTGACTAACTATAGACTCTGATTACATCAATAAATGCCTGAGATAGAATCTTCTCAAAATATTAAAAAAAAAAAAAAAGTTAAAGGATTTCAGTGAAGCATTTATTTCCATTTCAGGTGTTTGACTTACATGTATATGGAAATCACTACCTAGAAAATATAGGAATCCTGGGAAAGAGTATGCACTACTAGATTAAAAATTGTTGAGCCTCCACTTTCTACATAGTGTGCAATCATGGGTAGTTCAGGGGATGAAAATAACTGGGAAAGAATTTGAAGAAAAATGGGAAATCCCTCAACAGAGTACAAGACAGAACAAAAAGAATCCAATGGTCCCATGGCTTTTCCCCAAATAAAGTGTCCCTCACTGTAGACAAGAGTATAAGAGAAGTGATGGATTATCACCATGGATGGATTATCACCAGGGATCCTGTTTTTCTCTGATTAAAAAAAAAATCCCCAATTTTCGGTTTAAAAAAGTAACCCCAAATCCCCATTATTCCGTGATTAAAATGAAATGCCATTAGTGCATATATATATATATATATATAGTGGTGTTCCATTATGATCATGGAAAAATATGTATTTTGTGTTATTTTTTTAATAACACAAAATACATATTTTGTGGGGAGGGGGTATCAGAGAAAACCAGGATCCCTGTCCCAGGGAGCCATGGAATTAAAAGTAGATATTCTCTATAGCTTAGCACACATAGGGCACATCCAAATGGGTGTGCACATACAGGGGTGCATGTTTCCCATGGGACAAATAGCAGTTGCACATATTTATTCCACTACAATTTGACCATGGGCATGCCCCTGCATGCACACTCCAGTGCATGACAAAGTGACCTGGGTGGGGTAGGGGAGGCTGGGGCCAGCACCTGTGCTAGCCCCAGCAGCCTTACCTGGGGCCCTGGGGGCCTCCCAGGGCAGCACCAAGATGGCCACTCCACCCCAGGCAACCTTTCTGGCAGTGTACTCTACTGCTGCATGCACTGCACCACTTTTTATAGCAGTGGGGGTTTTTTTTACACCAGATGTAAAAAACCCCATCATGTTGCAAATTATTAGTGTGGTGAATAGGTATATATGCACCCGGTGCAGTTTCCAACGCCTCAGACTGCTTTGAGGTGCCAAAGACTGCACATGTGCACTTGTTGGGACATACCCACAATGATGAATTGCTGGAAGAGTCAAAAACTGAAGTTGCATTACAAGACGGGCACCATTTATACATCTAAATTAAAAAAGCATCTAGTACATAATACTAAATCTTCAGCACATAGTGCTCAGTACAGAATTGGGGAACATATAAATACATGTAAACAAGAATTGTAGAAGAGTCCTAGTCAAGTAGCAATGAATTTCAGAAGCATGGAGAAGGGATTAGACCTGATAATAAAAATTTAGAGTTTGATGCTTTATCATTGCTACATGTTCTTTATAAGTTGTTTTTCATACCTACCAGGACTGTTTTTCAGAAGTGCTAAGCAGCCCTCATTGCCACTGAAGTCAGTGGGAGCTGACGATATTGATCATCTACACCAAAAAAATGTCCTGAAATCTATAACCGTTCTCATAGGCCATGTGAAATGCAGTGAAATTTCCCAGTACATAATTGGTAAACAAATACTTGTTTTTTACAATTCTTTTAAATTTGAATAATAAAAACCCACAAATAGTAACAATGTTAAGACCCATAAAGATTATTTTTTTCAGTTTGATTCTTTTCCATGACCAAGTCACTATAAGCCTGCCAAGACTAAGTGTGCCGTATGCTTCTTAGGTTTCTTTCCTCTGTGTATGGTAGAGAAAGTCAACAAAATGTACAGGGCAAAAGCCTGATGGTAGTTATAAATGCTGACTGCCAAACTGTAGATTTTTTTCCCCATGTACTGAAAGTAATATTTATCATATATAAACATTAGAAATAGTGAACTGACATTTGTGGGCTGTCGGATTCACTGTCCTGCTGTTCTAACTCCAAGAAAGTCTTTTTTTTTCCCTTTTGCCTGAAATGTGATGTAAATTTCCTTTAAAATTTAAACCAGTTGTCTCATATCCTTTGCTCTGTGGCAAGGAAGAACAATCACAATCTTTTTTTTTTTATGTCAGCCGTTCACATATTTAGAAAATTCTATCATGTCTCTACTCAATCTCCTTTTTTCCAGATTAAAGAAACACAGTTTTCTCAACCTTTCTTCACAAGTCTCACATTACAATCCATTTTCATCTTTGTCAGTTACCTTTGGATCCTCTCCAGTTTCTCTATATCCTTCCTCAACTGTATGCTGAGATGTGTTCACAATATTCCAGCTGAGACTGAACCAGCACTGAATGGTACTATTATTTCCAGTGTCTTGCATACAATATTTCTGTTGATGCAGCATTTGCTTTTCATGCAACTGCATCATAATGCTTACTGCTATTGGGTTTGTGATCCACTATAATTCTCATATCCTGCACCTCAGTCCTGCTGTCTAATTGGATATCTATCATTCTGCAGTATGTTATATTTCTCTATTAACTTTCATTTTGTTTCTCAGTTCTCCCATTTATCAAGATCCCTTGAAATTGTAACACTATCCCCAAATGTGTTTGCAGCCTCTCCTAGTTTTTGTGTTACCTGCAAACTTGGTCTTGAGCTTTCCATCCAAATCTTGAATAAAAATGTTAAAATGTAGAGCAGCCCCTTGTGGAGCCCCACGTGCTCCCTTCTACTGTTCTGATATTGGCACATTTATGCTCCTTGCTTGTAGTTGTTCAATCAATTATGCCATGGAACCATATAAATAATAAGAGACTAAGAAAAGAAAATGGCCAGTTTTTAGGATTGGGTGGAATTTAAAGATAACCTACATGTGCCCCAAAATGAAATGGACTTTGTCTCAGTTTTCAATAAGGAAAATGATAGTGACAAAAGGAAATCAGGTCATGGAAATAGAAATGATGACTTCTGAAGAGGAAGAAAAACTTGGTTCCACGTGCTGAAATCAGGGGCAGTGAGTAATCTTTATTACCAAAGTCTGCAATTAGTTACACACCAAATTGCAGATTCATACGGAAGAATTTTTAACAAATCTATCATGTCACAAGCTTTGAAAAATACAAGACTGAAAAACAGCAAATGTAATACCAATATTTCAAAAAGAAGGAAAAAAATGATTCAAGCCACTACAATCACATTAGTCTGACCTCTGTAGTCTCCAAGTATACAGACTAATAATAAGGGCAAACAATTAAAGACATGGAGTTACGTTGGAAAATGAGATAAAAATCAAACATGGATTACTAATACCAGCTGGGAAAAGGGCTCAGTGCCAGTTTGAATTTCACTGTAGCTAATAGAACAGATTTGTGTGATCACATGCATACATTAATTTTATGATTACTCAGAAGAAAGATCAATTCAGTAAAAAGTGAATTGGACACATCCTGACTCTGAGGGTTTATGTTAGCTGAGATTTTTCTTATGGTTAAAGAGAAATGCAATGTGAATGCTTTATTAATAATTCAAGCTATTATGAGAATTGGTATACATGTAGATGCATATTAAGTCTTGCTGGACACAAGAAAGAGACTTTGAGAAGAGAAATCTTCTGGCTAAAGGTCTTGCTGATAAGCTAAGTTTTGTTTCAAACTAGCAATGGCTACACTCATTTTCCATGTCGCTTTGTTATATAGGCCATAATTAGGGATCAGCTTTACACTCAGAAGTTAGTGGATTGTTTGGTATCAAAGTTTCAAATGTTCAGAATTTTTATTTTTCAGGTTTTCTGCTCATACTTTAATCATCTGATGAAGCAAATAGCATGTGGAGGGAGAGAAAGGGGCATTTTTATTTTATTACAATATTCTATTACTTTAATACTTGTACAAGAGTTAAGTTAACTGGGTATATAGATATAGATGTATAGATATAAGTCTTGCTTATGTGATACGTAAATGTTATGCTAGTTGTTTGCAGTAGTGATTTGATGTAGAGAAGCTTCTGTCTTCATCCTAGGGTTATTAAACTTTGATTGTCTTGGGTGTAACCTGTCAGTCACAGAGACGAAAAGACTTGTGTGCCACCATCCATGTTCGTGAGTTTAGAGGAGGTTTGCTTTTTCTCTGACAGGTCAATTTTAAGTGAAGTATTTGTTCTCAAACAGAAATAATAATGTGGAAAAAAACACCCACAGTCACAACGGGGCTCCAAATAAACATATTTACAAACTGTCCGCAAGCATGCCAGACCTTGCTACTTTGGAGGGTTTTTGGCAGCTTTGAAAACAAAGGACATGGAGAGCTTCACTGGAAGGCTCACAGCTATTTTAGTGGATGCTGGCTGATTCCTATATATCACATGGATTAATTATTCAGGAAGCTTCGATGAAGCTGAGTATTCATGCAGTTTTATGATTGTTTAATAAGCATGGCATAAGGTACATTAAAATTCAATAATGAACTCTCAATCAAGAGGAGGCTGCTCAGTATCTTTTAGCTGAGGAAAAAAATCTGATTGAATCCTTTCCTTTCTTCCCACTAACTTCAGTAGACGTTGAGCTGTGCCAGGGCTGATGATTTTTTTAAGAACAATTCTTGCTACAGAGTATGCATAAACTATTTTATGCCTTCTCCTTTTCCCAGAGGCATGAGAAAAAAAAGTGACTTGCAGTGACAACTGAAAGGCCCTCTGTTACTATAGAACCTCACATGTCCCTGTCTTTTATCCTGTCCCCTGAGAGTTGTAAGAATCCCGGGGGAGCCAACTGTTCTTTGTCTGGAAATTCCTACAATTTTAAGTTGGAAGAAGGTGCACCACCCCAACTCTTAACAGAATAACAGTGAGCAAAATCTACAGTGTGAATGTGGAAGTGTTTTCAGTGCCCTGTGGTTTATTAACTATAGTTGGTATACAATCAAATTTCACTAATGAAAACTGAAGTACTGGCAAGAATTATTACAGTTTGAAACTGGCAGGAAGTGATCATTAGGAAGCATGCATAGTGCAGTAGCAAACACATATAAAGTGTTCATAGTAGCCCTTGACAGAGGAGCTGGCAAGCATATTGAAATCCATAAACATCTTCAGACTGAGCTTTGTTGATTTGTGGATTTTAGTTGTACTGTCTGAGGTCACAAGTGAATTGCAGTGAGATTAAAGGAATCAGATCTCTAAAAATCATACAAATGACACAGAAATAGTAGAATTTCTATGACCCAGACAAATGAATACTGGAATCAGAGAATATTTTAACTCTTGTCAGAAACAGAATGGGAGGTTTTAGTATCAGAAAAAAATATTATTACAACAGAAAAACAAAAATCATAGGGCAAATTCATCAGCTGGTGTATATTGTCATAACTGTGCTGAAGCTGGAAAAGCAATTAATCAAAATATGGAGATGAATTCTTATTTGGTGTAAATTGTGAGAGCTTGAGGTCAACAGAGCTGTTGAAAGTCACATGAGCTAAGTGTCTGTTCCCATATTTTTTCTTAGATATGTAATTTTAGGTAGCCAGAATCTTGTTAGCAAGAACCTTAAGGGACAAGATCGGGAAAGCAAAGAACTGAAATAAGATGGTCTGCTCCCCACCCCACCCCCCCCGCAAAAAAAAAACAACAAAAAAACAAAAGTCCCAAGGAAGCTTCTTGTCCACTGTTAACTAGCCAGAGAGAACTCCTCAGAAAAGATGAAAAGACAGGGCTATTCAACAGCTACTTTGCCTCAGTCTTCACAAATACGTTAAGCTTCAACCAGTTACTTAATAAGGATTATTTAGATAAAGAAGGGACCAAGCCAAGGCAAGAGATAACAACAGGGTCAGAGGTTTTGATGGTCAAGTCAGCAGGGCCTGATAAACTGCGTTCATACAAGGGTACTGAAGGAACTGGCAGAGAAGATCCCAGAGCATCTGGCAATTATATTTATGAACTTGTGAGAAATGGTTAAAGACTGGAAGAAGGCCAAGGTCGTGCCACTTTAAAAAAGGCAAAAAGGAGGACCTTGAAAACTAAAGGATGGTTAGACTTACATTGATACCCAGGAAGTTACTGGACCATATTATAAAGAAGTCTATTTGTAAGCATTTGGATGAGGACAAGCTGATTACAAGCAGGCAGAATACATTTACTAAGAACAATGGATGCCAAACAAACTTGAAATTATTTAACAAAATAACTACATGGGAGGGGAGGGGGAGGGGGTGCTGAAGGGCATGCAGTGTATATAGTGTAGCTGAAATTCAGCCAGGCCTTTGACAAAGTCCCTCCAGACCTTCTCATGTACAAATTGGAGAAATGAAGGCTAAATAAACTACTACAAAGTGCATAGACAACTAGTTTGATAGTCATAAGCAAAAGGCAATTATAAATGAAGTAGCAAATTGCCTGCCAACAAATGACGGCCGTCAGGGGACGAGGGGCCAGCCCTGTGCTCCCACTCTCCCCTGTGCTTCTCCGGCCCCACCCCCTTCAGACCTGACCCCATTCCCCCCGGCATGGCCCCACCCCAGCTTTGGAGCC
>NW_017729032.1:163445015-163446673 GCF_001723915.1 Gavialis gangeticus | reverse complement strand
CCCCTGCCACTTTGGCTGCTCTCTCCTCCCGCTCTGAGGCTGGGCTCGCTCCCCCCACCCTAGCCCCCCTGCTGTGGTGGGCCAAACCCCATTCCTCACCACCCTCATGCCAATCAGAGTGTGAATAAAGCGTTATGGACAGACAAACTAAGGCTTTTATATAGAGAGAATTCATGGCAGAATGGCATAAGGGTTTGTTCTGAGCCTACTGATGTTCAACATGTTTATTAATGATCTGGATGCTGGAAGAGACAGCTGCTTGAACAAATCTGCAGACAACACAAAACTGGAGTACAAGAACTGCAAATTCTCTGGTGTACAAGACTGCAATTCAGAAGGATCTTGACAAATTGAAAAGCTGGTCTGGATCTAACACGATGAATTTCAGTGCTGACAAATGGAAGGTGTTATACCTTGGTGAGAATAATAAAAAATACATATACAGAATGGGTGGCACCTAGTTGGATGACAGCACTACAGAGAAGGAGGATCTAGGAGTTTTGCTGGATTACAGACTCAGTATGAATCTGAAGTGGGATTTAGTTGCACAAAAGGCAAATTAAATTTTGGACTGCATCGACAGAAACGTTAGGTGCAAGACATGGGAGGTGATAGTCCCTCTCTACCTGGTACTGGTTAGACCTCATCTAGAGTACTGTGTGCAGTTTTCAGCACCGCATTTTTTTAAAAGGAAATGAAGAATTTAGAGAGAGTTCAGAGGTAGATGAAAAAATGATAAAGGTCTTAGAAGACAAGTATTACAAGGAGAGGTTGATGGAAATAGGCATGTTCAGGTTGTAGGAAAGGCACTTAGGGGAAACAATAGTAGTCTACAAATATCTGAAGGGCTGTCATAAAGCAAAGGAAAAATAGTTTGTCCCTCTTGTTACAGAAAGCAAAATGTGGGCCAATGGCTTGATGTAAGGAAGTCCTCCTTTTTGACACAGCCTGATCCAGACTCCAGTTTGCAACAGTAATTCCTTCATCTCCCAACAAGGAGCTCCTGCTTCCAGCTCTCTGTAAGTCACTGTCCACTTTTTCTCTGGTGCAGGGCTTATATAGTCCATGGCTCCTCCTTCTTCAGGTCATCAGAGTAGGTCAGTTGCTTACTATCTGAGGCTCTGCAGCTTTCTAACTCTGCTGCCTAACCTACTCTCAGTAACAGGGCTGGGCCCCACTTACAATATTGAGAGGGTTATTGACCAAGATTTCCATTGCAGTAGGCACTATAAAAATTCAGAACAAAAACCATGGGTGCTGCTTACAAGGAATACTTATGGAAAAGTATCCATTAATGCATTTAAGTCATGCTTTCAGAATTGTGCATATACCTTATGCCTAACTTTACATGGACAATTTCACAATCCATGTATGATGAAACTGAGGAAGATATATCACCTCATGAAGAATTGTCCATGTATTTATTTGCCTGTCATAGTTTCATAGTTTCATAGTTGGTAGGGTCAAAAGGGACCTGAGCAGACATCAAGTCTGACCCCTGCCATGGCAGGAAAGAATGCTGGGGTCGAACGACCCCGTCTAGGTTATCCAGCCTCCTTCTGAAGACCCCCAGGGTAGGAGTGAGCACCACTTCCCTTGGAAGTTGGTTCCAGATCCTAGCCACCCTGACAGCGAAGTAGTGCCTCCTGATGTCTAGC
>NW_017729032.1:163431026-163440015 GCF_001723915.1 Gavialis gangeticus | reverse complement strand
GCCTCCTGATGTCTAGCCTGAATCTACTCTCACTCAACTTATGGTCATTATTCCTTGTTACTCCCGGTAGTGCTCAGGGGAACAGGGACTCTCCCATTGCCTGCTGGTCCCCCTTGACAAGTTTATAGATGGCCACCAGATCCCCTCTCAGCCTTCTCTTGTGGAGGCTGAACAGGTTCAGGTCCTGTAGCCTCTCCTCATAGGGCCTGCCCTGCTGCCCCCTGATCATGCGAGTGGCCCTCCTTTGGACCCCCTCATTGCTGTCCACATCCCTCATGTAGTGCAGTGCCCAGAACTAGACACAGAATTCCAACTGTGGCCTGATCAATGTCACATAGAGGGGGAGGATCACCTCCTTGGACCTGTCAAAACAATAGAATGTGCATCAGCTAGAAGCCTTTCTAATGTTTTAACATAACCAACATAAAGAATAGAGCAAACTCCAAACACATATTTGTTTTACAGAATAAATTGATTTTGCTATAACACTTCACTATTAGTGGTTCCAGAACATTTGAAAGGAGAGTGTGGGAGTAGTAACCAAACCTGCAGGACTGGCTGTACCTCCACTCTCAGTTTCTTCTCAGCCCTGCAGGAGCAGCAGTCAGGGACTTTTTAAAGCCCCCGAAGGAGGTAAGAATCCTCCCCACAACTCTTGGCACTGACTCTCTTTCCTCTGTGCTCAATGATGCATCTCCTCGCTTCCATTTAAACCCTCCTACAACCTCTCTACTTCTGTCATTGAGCACAGGAAGTTCCATCCACCACTGCTGGTGTCCCAGCAGCTCCTGCACCACTCCAGCTGGGGTTTAAGGGAGTGGGCTTCATAGGAAGCTGGGCTGGGCTGGAAACAGTCTCACTGGTGGCGGGCAGGTTCCCCCTCCCTACACCTGCTCCTGGGCTGGCTGGAAGTACTCAAAGGGACTGGGAAGAGAAGGGTAAACACCACTGCTGCTACTGCTGCTACTGTCCCTGGCTAACCCTGGGTTTTCATAAAACTTGCCTGGAGTGGAGTAGGAGAGAGTATGGAGCCCCTCATCCCCCAGATCAACTGGGAACAATGACAGCAGTGGGCATTGGGAGGGGAGGGGAGATGCTGCTGAGAACCAAGGTGAAGGGAGGAAGTGGTAACAATGGGGAGGGAAAATTCTTACCTGTACCAGGACTTAAGTCCCCATCTACCACTCCTGCAACACGGTCCAAAAGGGAGAAGCATATTGTGCTTCACCCCTTCTAGAACTGCCCCTGTACTTGACCAGCCATTAATCTCATTCTAGATTTTCTAGGCATGCAGCTACCAAGAATTAAATACCAGTGTAATTAACCTCCCTCCTATTTTTCTAAGCCTTTCATTAAAACTGAGGCAATATATTCATTTAGAATAAAATCCAGTATCATTTTATGGACATAAATAACACTTATGTGTCCACATAACTGAAGATTTTTAGTACTTACATGTAATTTGGTATTCTATTCCCCACACTGTGGTTCAAGGCCCTCTCACCCAAAAGGGGTTTGACACTGAATCTCCTGCTTCTAAGCAAATTGCTGTAACCAACAGGATGAAGAACAGGTCCCTTTCTGTATAGGACCACCTTGCCTTCTTTACTACTCAAAATTTACTATTGGGAGTAGACCTCTCCCAATGTTGACCTCCTCCACACCCCAATCACCCAGAGAGTAGGTGTCTCACTGAGCCCTATAACATCTAGCTTGTTCTCTTCCTCCTCCGCCCACATAGATCCCTCTTATCAGATCCTACACAAAAAAAAAATTGTTTTATAGACTGTGGATAAGACCAAAAATACATTACCAACTCTTTCATATATAGGAGAATCTTCTGTGCAAAAATAAGGGTGGGAAGTAACCACATCCCTAATGTCCTAGGATATTGCAGAAGGCTCAGTGTGAAATCAGGGCATGCCTACAGGGTATGAAAGACCGGATATCCTGTGATAATGAATCAGAACCCTGTTCTCAGTGGGGCCAACACAGAAAGATGGACGTTGAGATCCAGACAGGGACAACAACTTTTCTGCTGAGTAACATGCTGCTGAGAGTACAGCGGCACAAGTTACATGAACAGAAGCATTCTTATGTTTCCTCTTAGATCTAAAATATAAGAAAGTTACCCCAAAGCTCATTCTTTTTCAGTGAAATGATTGAGGAACTTGGTGAGAGAAGGTAGTTTACAAAAGTAAACAAAACAACAACCCAAAACCAGTGCTTTACTTTAAACTCTGCACACCCCTGTGCCTAGCTCAACACATACCCAGAAGAGGCATCATGTTAGCTGGGCCTGGCTTGCCCAACATCTGTATAGATCAGGTGCTTCAGCAGAGCTTTTTAGCATTGTTATCTGATAGCTCATTCAATCAGCTATTAGATTACAGCGGTAAAAAGCCGCACTGAAGCGCCCAATTTATACAGACACTGTGGAGCCTGGTCCAACTAATGTGCTTCTTCTGGTAAAGCACATTGTTGGGGGAGCGGGAGAGCAGGAGGGGGTTTTATGTCTGTCTGTACCCGCAGAGATTTCCTCTCCCATAGTCTCTTCTTCTGAGATTTGCATATCTAGAGAGTAAAAAAAATGTTCTGAATAATAAAAATATTTCCACATGACTGTTTCTGTGCTTCCTTTTTTGGTGGTTTGTTAAATGAATATTTTCTATATACATACTTGCTGCTACAAATTTGTCTTCCATTGTTCTTGAAATGAGTAAATGCTATTTAATGTATTGCACATTTCAAAGTGAAAACAAACAAGATATTCCCTTGTTGCAATGTTGTATTATTTAGTGAATAGTTTTACCAATGGGAACCTAGCCACTTATAAATGAAATGGTAGATGGGAAACATGTTTTCCCTACATGAAGATAAAATTTGGCTTCTGTGACATTGCTAGACTTGTCTTATATTGTAGCTCAAATATCAGCAATGATTCTTCTTAAATAGACTGATTTCTATACTTCTCCATTTAAGACAAAAATTAAAAATTGATGAGCATGTGGTATTCTTGGTAACCAGGGGTTAAAATTAACTTTACCTTTTCATTGTGAGCTTCATGTTTCCCTAATAGTGATCAGGGTTGTGTTGCGTCATTTGACTGTAAAGATAATGGCAGTGTTAAGAACCATGTTATGCGCTCACTGCAAAAGGCCTTATCCTGCTTCAGTTAGCATTGAGTCAAATTCCCACTAATTTAACTGAGAATAACTTGAATACTATAATAGGATGAGAAGCTTCTCCCTCACTCTTGGCAACTGATATTAAGTGATAGCTTCCTAAAAATTAAAATTGCCTGTAATTCCAAAAAAGGCATTTTCTTCCTTCTCCCTCAGTATGCAGATTTTCTTTCCTTCAGTGTAAAATTAACTAAAAAAAATGTCCTATAAAATCCAAAGAATTAAAAAAAAGGTTATGTACAAACTTTAAAGTATTGTTATGGGGGAATAACCTTTAATCATGTATTACGTATTCCTTTTGAGAAAACAGAAAGGGTGATCTTATAGTCTATCATAAACCCTTTAAGTAAATATGAATAAATGTTACCCCTTTAATCATAGATTTGTGCTTTGAATCTACTGGGAAACATATATTTAGCTCAACTGGTAGAGAAAATTCTGGGAAAAAACGCAATGAAAGACAACACAAAAGGAAAGAAAATTAGGTTAAAAAAATAGAACTAGTAATACTACTTGCCAGACACTTTCTATCTTATTTTATAGCATACAATACATACTTCTTTTTTCAAAAATAAGCTGCTGGAAATTGGGATGTAAGATAAAAAGAAAGGAATGCTGTATGTGCTACATACACAAAAGACTGACTCCCTATTTGCTGTGGCTGTAGAAGCTTATGCTACAAAAGTTAGCATGTGCTTTTAGCTGGCCACTCAGCTTGAGAATAGCTGGGGGGCATCTTTGGCTCATGCAGCAGCACTTGTGGTGTCCTGCAGCTATGGGCTTAACAAAACAGCCACACTCTGCACACCCCCCAACTGCAATTGCCTGTGTTTTCCTTGGGAAAATATCATATTTGTAAACATTTTTCAGGAAAAATCTTTTGTTCTTCATTCTGCCTTTCAAACACAAGGTGAGTGTCTTATTTAGGGGTGCAAAAATATATATATTATCAGTATTACTAACCTTGAGTAACAAAGATCTGGGAGGTCCCCAAAGGTAATGTGAAAATATATATATTGGAAATCTATTCAGTGCCTCTGTTTGCATTCAGCAGCTTTTTTGCATCCTTGCTTTTTGCTTTGCTTTTTAAAATGCAAGACGACATTTCATTTTGTCGTTTTCTTTTCCTGTAGAGCTTGAAAATGAGATATTGTCATCTTTTTTTCATTCTTTATGCAGTATTGAATACATCTTCTAAATTAGAGATTCTTGAAGTCTGTCCCATTTTAAAAAAAACAAAGCTTCCTTATTTCAGGATGTGGACTTTCCTCTATTTCTGGTGATTCAACAGAACTTTTATTTTTGTTTTGTATTAAATGGGGGTGGAGCCCGCTCAGAATGATTCTTTCAAGAAAGCAATTACTATAATTGTCAAGGGGATGTCATCTGATAAATTGACCAATCAACTATACTGAGTTGATCAGTGAGATCATCTTAACAACATATGGAAAATAAGAAATAATAGAAAAAGAGAGAAGGGCTGCTTTAATTTCCAAATAAGACTTATGATCATGTTGCTTAAGACTATTTAACTAATCCAGTTTATCATAAGCATGTATCAGTATCTATAATTTGATAATACGTATGTTGCTCGTTAAGCCCCTCTAAAATAATATACAATAAATTGAGTTTGTAAGTTAAATACTGAGCTTAGGTAAAATATGGTGGCATCCATTTGTAAAGTTCACACAAGCACTTCAGTTTCAATTCATATAAGTTCATAGTTTGTGGCTGAAGTCTTAGCCTCACTGTGTCAGCAACAAAAGAAATAGAACAAAGCAGTGCATTTGAATGCTTGTCTCTATATAAAGTCTATCCCAACCATTAGGTTAGTCTAATACAGGGGCGGGCAACATATGGCCCACGGGCTGCATCGGACCTGCCAAGCACTTTCATCCAGCCCATGGCACACACCAGAAAATTGTTCCCTACCCAGCCCTTCTGTCTACGAGGGTGGGAGTGAGGCACCCACATGTACACCCCTCCCCAAACATACTCTATTGCACCTCACTCTCACCCTTATGGGTGGAAGGGACTGGCCCGGCCAGCAACACCTGCTGCAGTCCCCAGGTACCTGCTCAGCTTCCCTGATCTACTCACTCCAGGCAGCAGGTAGGAAAGCGGTGGGACAGCTGGGCAGGAGTGCAGAGTGTAGGGCTGGGGTTGGGAGCAGTGCAGAGCCTGTGCCCAGGGGGGCAGCAGCAGCATGGAGCTCTGCATGGAGCAGCATGGAGCTCAGCTTGGCAGTGTGTGGGTGTAAGAGAGGGTGGGGAGTGTAGGGATCCCTCCTGCACATTCCTCCCATGATGCACAATCCCAGCAGGCAGTGACAGAAGCAGCAGATGGGGACACTTGGGGTGTGTAACCTCCCGTGTCCCTCCCTGGTACGTCACGGATAGTGATGTTTCTTGGACTTTGCCATGGCTTCTTGGGCTGGACACTCTAGTTAACAAGCGACTTTGGGGTGGTTCCCCAGGGAGCCTTGTTTGTCATGTCTTTTATGATCCATTGTTTTAAATTGGGAGGATGATGTTTGGTCCAGCCCCCCTAAAGCTTTCTCTTTGTCGCTTCCTCCAGTCCCTTTCTATGGGGCTCCGCCTTCCCTACACCCTGCCAAGCTCATCTCCCAGCGTGGAGTTCTGCTATCTCCAGGCTTTGGAGGGTAAGTCCTTTTCACAGGGTGCCTGTGTCTGATGCAGGCACCCAGCAGGTGTGGCTCTGGCCAGGGCAGCACATCATGGCAAATGGTGCAGCCTCCACTGGGCTGTCTGTATTGCCAGAGCTCCCTGCACTCACACAGCACACCAGGGAAGCTTTGGGTGTTTTCCCTTGGGGGGCAGGGAAGGCAACCAGCACCTGTGGCTTCCCTTTCATGGCCAGTGAGTATGGGGAGCACCAGCAATACAGACAAACCAGTGCAATGTGCAGCTCTGGCCAGAGCTTTGCCCTTCTGGGTACCAGCACAAGCACCCAGAGAGCCCTTCCTCCTGCTGCTGCTGCTGCTGCTGCTGCTGCTGCCATGGAGGGAGCGTGGAGGGGATCCCCATACAGCTCCCACCCTGTCTCATACCCCACACATGCACATCCTGCCCCTACAATCCCCCATGTATACACAAGACCCTAACATACCCTATACCCCCACACACCCCTTTACAACCCCCCACACACATTAACAACCCACCATACACACATACACCACCATACACACACACGCACAATATACAAGACTAAGAATTTATTATCAACATGGTGGAAGGTGACTAGTGGTGTCCTTCAGGGTTCAGTACTCAGACGAGTGCTTTTCAACATGTCCATGAACAATTTGGATTTGGGTATTAAAAGTGAACTGGCAAAGTTTGTGGATGACACCAAACTATAGGGGAGCGTGGTCACGCTCAAGGACAGGCTAGCAATACAGGCTGACCTGGACAGGCTTTTGAGGTGGGCACACCTCAACCTGATGATATTTAATATGGAGAAATGTAAAGTGCTCCATCTGGGGAAAAATTACCCTCAACACGCTTACAGTCTCGGCAGTGCTACCCTTGCCAGCACTACTGAATGAGACCTGGAGGTCATAATAGACCACAAAATGAACATAAACTACCAATGTGATACTGTAGCTGGCAGAGCTAATCAAACACTGGCATGCATCTACCAAGGCATCTTGAGCAAGGCTAAGGATGTCACCTTCCCACTCTACTCAGCCTTGGTGGAGTACTGCATCCAGTTCTGGGCACTACACATCAGGAAGGATGTGGAGAAGCTTGAAAGAGTCCGAAGGAGGATCATGGGCATGATTAGAAGCCTAGAGAACAGATCATATGAGGAGAGGCTGAAAGACTTGGGACTGTTCAGCATGGAGAAGAGAAGACTCAGCAGAGACCTGGTGGTAGCCTATAAGTATATTAAGGACATACACCAGGGCCTGGAGGAGTATCTGTTCACCCAGGCCCCAGGAGAAGACAAGAAACGATGGGCACAAACTGATAGAAGATTGCTTCAGACTGGACATAAGGCAAAACTTTTTTACAAGTTAAGTGCTGAGGGTTTGGAATAGGCTCCCCCCAGAGGTGGAAGAGCCACCCACCCTGGCAATCTTCAAAAAGCATCTTGTTGCCCACCTTGCTAGGGTCATCTGACCCCAGCAGTCTTTCCTGCACACGTGCAGGAGGGCTGGACCCAATGATCTGTAAGGTCACTTCTAGCCCCTAACATCTATGAAACTATTAAACTATTTTTGAGTTATTATACAATCACCTCTACATACATTGCGCAAGCACAAATCATGACAAAAAGTATTTTTGTAATAAAATTAAAATACATTATAGTAGGTGTTTGATTTTTAGTGTATGGTTTGGGTTTTTTTCTGGTTTTAAGATGGCAAACCCCCCTCCCAAAAGGAGTATTACTAGGGGTAAGGGGAGGGACTTCTAGTGGCAAAAGGTCAGGGGTCAGGAGGTGGAACTTCCAGTCCCAAGATGGCAACCAGGGGGCAGAGCAACTGTCAAGGGGTGGGGCTACCCAGACAGTCCTTGACAGCTCACCAAAACTTGCTAAGAGGCCCTCCAGCTGAAATAATTGCCCACCCCTGGTCTAATAACAGGTATCACCCACAAAAATTATTGGTGCTCTCATATTTATTTCAATACATTTTATATTTCACCCTTTGAGTTTTGTGCTTGCTATTTTAGTTTAAAATGAAGTATCATTACAATGTTAATACTGTTCTCTGTTAGAGTTGAAATAAGGTGTTTATGAGAGCTTTGCTCTTCTGTCATTAAGCTTCTCTCAAATTTTCAAGGTCCCCCTTGAAAACTGATGGGTTCATCTGAGTCAGCTGGGTGTGATGAGATTGACATTAGTACCACTCCAGATCAGAGGTCAGCAACCTTTTAGGAATGGCAGAACAAATTAGGACAGAACACGTGGAAGATGGGCCATCATCCTCAGTCTAGCCACTGTTCTCCATACTGCCAACACAATCTGGCTGTTGCTCTCCTGGTTGCTGCCACCACTGATTCTTCCAGTGACTGAATCACTACCTGAAATATGTATGATCAGCCACTGAATTGCCACCATTATCCCTGCCTCAGGGGACAGATGAAATGACTTTGCAGGTAGTTTCAGCCCATGGGCTGCAGCTTGTGAACCCTTGCTCTAGGTGAATAATTAAAGTTATTGGCTTGTTAATGCATTGGAGCTCATCTTTCCCAGTGCTTTCCCCTTTCTCTTTTGTTGACCCCCTGTGGAAGCTGCATTCCATAAGGGTACTTCATCTGACAGAGCTCATGGAATTTGAAGACTGAATTTATTATTGTTTTGCATTAAAAAAATATACACAAATTGATTGTGATTTTTTAAAAATAGATGTGTCCATTATTTAGTGTTCCAAGAATAACTTCCCCAAAATGTGTTTAAACCAATGTCTGATGGTGGGGGCTGTTAAGATGAGCACATGAAATTTGTTGTTTGCCATTTTTTAAACTTCTAATTGTTGTGAATTTGGATGGCAGCTTCACAAATACTATAATTTGCTAGATTATTTTCTGCTCCAGCTGTTAAAATCAAGACATTGTATGAGGATTAAAAAAGTAAATTCTATTCTTGGTGGTTCCAAGAAAAACTACCCCTAGGGACTCAGGGTTAAATCCCATTTTCCTTTAGTACATATGCACCCTTTTCCTTGGCATTTCTGCACAGTTTGTGATTAAGCTGTATGGCTACGGACAGAAATCACACAGAAACCAGTATGTGATAGGAAACCAGTTCAAATCTATACCATAACAGAAGTTCCATACACA
>NW_017729032.1:163400485-163426026 GCF_001723915.1 Gavialis gangeticus | reverse complement strand
TCTGTCCCAGATCCCCTCCACATTCAAGTCAACTACAAGTCAATACCCACTTCTCAGGGTGGGTGGGCTAGCTTTGACCCATCTCTCTGCTCCAGCCAAAAAGGGAGGTGTGCTCTAGCATTCCCTCTTCCCTCCCCTGCTCTCTGGCCTGGGCCACTGAAGGCATATGGCTGCATTTCCAGAATCAAAAGTGAATGTCTGTTCACTTGCTTATCACTTCAATCTATTCAGTTTTGACTAACCTGCAAAGATTTAACTGATTTAGCCTTAGGCTTTTTGACTATCTGTCCTTAGCCTGGGTGCACAAATTCCCATGTGCCCACTGAGGATATTTATTGATCATATACTTCTGGCCAGCTGCATGGCAAACTAGGATCATTCACTTATATGCATAAAACAGGTTACATTAAAAAATGTGAATCCTAGGAAACAAACAATTAGCGGAGGGTCCTCTAACCCTTTAGCTTAATGATTAAGCCACTCACCTTAAGCATATGAGACCTGGGTTCTATCCTCCCACTGAGGGAATTTTGAACCACAGTCTCCTTTTTCCCAGGAAAATGCCTTATTTATGAGGTGAAAAGCTAGTCATTAGCCAGAGTCCTCTCCTGAGGCTGGTTGAGTAGGCATCCAAGAAATGGAGATATGCATGGTTAAGGAGGAGAGAGTGAGCCAAAGTGTGTATGGGTTACTGAGGATGTATGCTGCCCTTAAAAAGAAAGGACTCTTGGTTTTAGCATGGGCTTCTCAATAGAGCAGAAACTTTCTAGCACCGTTCATTCAGTGAATGCTAAATGGAAGAGACATTGGGATGCTCAGTGGTTCTCAACTTCTTTAACTTTCGTCAATTGCTTGGCACCTAATTTCAAAGATTAATTTATATATTGCAGTGCTTACCTCCTTACAGAGGGGCTGGGCAGGGGTGGGGGTGAGGGACAGGCCAGGCAGGGACAAGTCTGAGCCTCCTCTTATCTATTTATCTCCTCACACCTCATATCACCCTTCCAAGGATCTGGTGCACTCCCCCCCCAGCAAGGTGCTGGGATGCCCTGATAGATAATTACTGTTGTAGCCTGTGACCTGGCTAGAGTACTGTGCTGCAAAACAGGGATTATGTATTCATAGCCTCTGTTGGAAGACCCTCTTCTTCTCATGGGCAAAATATATTGTATCCTGTCTTTGGTCTTTTTTGGGCAGAGAACATAGGAATTTCAATGCTGGATCAGACCAATGCTTCATGTAGTCCAGGACTTATCTACTGGTGGCCAACACTAGAGAGTTAAAAGAAAGATGTCAAGGCCCTAAAATAGTTGTTGAGTGGAGTGCTTTCTCATCCCATCCTGAGCTATCACATCTTTCCCTGATCTCTAATTATTAGAAGCTGAATATTGATTGGGGTGGGGGATTGGAGATGAAGGATATTTCCACAGGCCGTGGAAAAGGGTGGACCACCTGGGCCATGGCCTGACTAACTTTTAGCATGTTAATTTATATAACCCACAAATGCACAATTGCCATTCTGGTTAAAATTATATAGCTATTTTTTTAACTGCATAGCTAGGTAAATTCATGTGCTAAAAGTTAGTGAGGCCATGGTCTGAGTGGCCCACCCCATTCCACGGCCTATGGCTATTACTTTCATGTAATCGTGGATTTGCCATCCCTTAATTCTGACTGAGCATCCCATTGTTGGGGTTGTGAGGAGAGGAAATTGTTTGTACAGAAAGAAAGAAGGTCCTTATCTGCTTCATGTAGATAATTCATTTATTATATATACATTTATATCATCCCTTCTTAGTGATTTCTTTTCTGGGGTAAAAAGTTCTGGTCTTTACTTCTCACTAGGATGTCACAGGCCTATGATTATTCTCAAAGCATTTTTAAGCTCCCTCTACTTATGTAATACCCCCTTGGAGATGGGTGCATGCAGAATTATATCTTAATGTATACAATATATTGCTATTTTCCATCTCCTTCATTATGCAACTTAATATCTTGTTTGATTTTTTACCATAGCTATATATAGAGGCGTGGTTTTCATGTATCTGCCAAAAATGATACCATTGTCCTTTCCCTGAGTTAATACAGTTAATTTACAGCCTTGCAAAATGTAAAAATATTTATAGTTTCTGCTTCAGAATTTCTGTTTCTGTTATTTTCTATTTAGCAGAACTGAAATAATTACCTGAATTAATTTGCCATCATGTTCCTCAATTACATAGCTAATTCATATTTTTGTTTTCCATAGTTCTCTCTGGTACTGACTAATATTTATGAATACCCAATAAAATGGGCACCTAATCTTGGCTGTTGCCACTATAATATGCAATATTTTTAAAATGCACATTTTATAAAAAGAAATGTTAGTATGCATGTGCAAGCCATCCGTTTGAAGCAGCCATATCACTGTAAAGTGTAGCTTCACTTTGTCTGGGAGTGGAAAGCGGTAGCTAATCAAATACTTGCAAATCATACACCTGAGGAAAACTGACCTGGGTAACAAGATAATCCTCATTTGGCAAGGTGCTTGACAAGGTTTACATTTAAGCAAATGAGTTGGGTTTTGGTTACTGGGAGTATTTCTATGGCTAAACTTAATTTTGCCCTGAAGCATTTTGGTGAACCTGAGCTCAAAAAAAAATCACAAGGAATGTGTTATTCTTATTTCTCTTTGAACTTTGTTATCCTAGCCACTGTCACACTAATACACTACTATTATCAGTGCATATGCCCCAATGCTTGATGCTGATGCTGATGTCAAATAGCAGTTCTACTCTGGCCATGACCACATTTTAATTAATACTCACAAGGAGGACAAGATCATCCTTCTCAATGACTTCAATGCTAGAGTTGAACATGACTTGGAGTGGCACCACTGGAAAGGAAGGAGTAAGGAATTCCAGCTCCACTGGCATCCTTATCCTAAGCAAATGCATGGAGCACCATCTTGTTATCACAAACACCATCTTTTGCATGACAAATACAAGGCCCTCTGAAGAAACCCTCACTCTACACACTGGCACCTCCTCAATCATGATATCATTACAGCCCATAATCAAATGGATATCCATATCACAGGAGCCATGCAAGGAACGGATGACTGCTGGACAAACCGCTATCTTGTCAGATCCATTATGAACACCCAGGTTGTACCAAAATACTGAAAACAGCCAAAAGCAATGCAAAGGACTCTTAACACCAAATCTCTTCAAGACTTAAAGGTCTGTATGGATCTCCAAGCATGTCTCCATGGAAAGCTCTCTACTCTGAACAAATGAAGGCAACATTGGCGACTCTGGAAGGGGCTTAAAACCACTATCCATATGGCCTGTGCCAAATCTATTAACAGTAATACTGCTTCAACCAGCATAATACCAAGATCCAAGCCCTCCTTGACTGGAAGAGAAGGGCTCATTCTGCTTGGCAAGATGGCACCTCATCTCAGCAGCAGACCTATTAGCTCTTTGACGAAGAAGCGTAAAGGAGGATACTTAAAATAAAAAATCAGTGGTGGCAAGATGAAGACAAAAAGATCTAGCTCTATGCTGACAAATATGACATGCAGTTTTTTTCCAAGCAATGAAAGCCATCTATGGCCCATCTTCCCAAGTTCCTATTTTCCTGTGAGTGCCAAATGGCTTGATGCTACTCATAGACAATGAATCTATCCAAGCTAGATGGAAAGAGTACTTTGAGGCACTCCTGGATCATGAATCACCTGTGGCAGAAACCACCATCAAGTCCTTTCCCCATCACCCTAAAAGTGGATCCCTCACCAACCCCTATCCTAAAAGAAGTCTAGCATGTCATTAAGGAAACCAAGAACAACAAGGTTCCTGAACAAGATGGAATACCTGTTGAAATCTACAAAGCTAGCAGAAAGGAACTGGTATTTAGACTCCACAAATTTATTCTGTGAATTTAGAACAACAAAGAGATCCCTGGGGACCTAGGGAATGCCAACATTGTGACTATCTTTAAAAAAGCAGATGAATCTATGTGGGGGAACTATCTAGGTATCTCCCTCCTTTCCACAGCAGTCAGGAACCACACCAGGACCTGTATATGCTCTTCACTGGCTTCACTAAGGCCTTTGATTCCATCAGTCATGAAGCCTTGTAGAAAGTACTGGACAGAATTGTATGTCCTGAAAAGTACATCAAGGTCCTGAGGCTTCTCCATGACCAGAAGAATGTGACTACCCTATGTAATGGATCAGAGACAGATCCATTTGTCATTCAAACAAGGGTATTTCATCACCACAACTCGGTTCTTTATTTTTTGTCAGTTGTCTTTGTTCTCATTAAGGATGACCTTCCTTCTGAATTGACACAGAAATGGATGGAAGGCTCTTCAACCTGGGACATTTTCAGTCAAAGACCAAAGTACTTAAAATAACCGCCCTTGACCTTCAATATGCTGACAACTGTGCCATGCCTGTGCACTGAAGAAAACACTGGATATTTTTGGAGTAACCTACCAAACTTTGGGCCTCTTATTCAACATTGAAAAGATTCACATTCTCTATCAACCTGTGCTCTGGGCCATGAATATGATCCCTCCCCCCTCCTCAAATGACTGTTGAGGGTAAGAACCTGGAGGTAGCCGAAAACTTCCCCTGCCTCTGTAGCCACTTCTCTCAAAGAATGAACATTGAGAAGATCCAGCACAGAATCCAGTGTGCAAGTGCCTCCTTTGGGAAATTGCTTTGATGTGTCCTTATTCATCACAGTCTCTGGAAAGACACCAAAATACAGGTCTACAATGCAGCCATTATCCCCATGCTCCTCTAGAATGTGAAATATGGGTGACCTTTACTGTTGACATTTCAAGAGCCTGGAGAGGTATCACCAACAATGCCTTGGGAAAATCCATCACATCAAATGAGAAGATCACCGCACAAATGCATGCATCCTTGCCGAAGCCAGTGTTACTAGCTTTCAGTTGGTGATTTGCAAGCACCAACTTTGCTGAATTGTGTGTGTGTGTATGCCCAACTCTCAATTCCCAAAACAAGTGCTCTACTCCCAGCTTTGTAGTGGCCTGAGTTCTTGTGGTGGCCAGAGGAAATACCACAGGGACACATTGAAAGCATACCTCAAGAAAATGGATGCTAACATCTAGAATTGGGAGTTAGCTTGTTGCTAACTGATTCCAGTGGTGCTGCAACCTCAGTCAAGTGACATCCTGTTTCAAGGTAAAGCATCTTGTCCTTGAAGCCGAATAGAGACAGCAGAGGAAGGAAATTAATAGGAATCCTCATTGGAGTCAAGATCCATCAATGAATCATGGGAATTGAAGGATTCCCACTGCCAACAAGTTGCTGTTAGGCTTGTAAGCAGATACTGCTTTTCCACTGAGCTGCATACCAAGATTTATTGACCAAAACCAGAAAGTAATGATCTTGAGTGACAATAAATTGTAGTGTCTACCAAAATGTTAAGTGAAAGCAGTGACATGATCATTCAGAAAACTGCTAAAAGTCCACTATTTAATGGTGGAGTGTCCTAGAAAAATGGAGTAGAATTTTACACTGTGCAATTAGGGATATTATGGATCAAACTCCATGACTGGAAAATGTTTGATAGATGACCCCTTTTTCTATTGCATATTTTGTTCTTTATTCTATGAATAGATATAATTGCAAATTTTTTTCTTTTATAAAATAAGACATTAGAAAATTTACAATATAGACCAATGTTATTGCTTAGTTCCTCAAAACTGATTTGATGTTATTCTGTACAATTGATTAATGTTTTCACTTAACTCAAGGGCAGTAAATGAGATGCACTCTTCATATACAATCTGGATGGCATTGTTCCAGACATCAGTTTTGTTTGCTGTGATGAGCTTTTAATATTTATAAATGTTAAGGGCAGGAAGAGACCCTTAGATCGTCAAGTGTTTCTTATATAACATAGGACACAGAAGTTCATCAAATTACCCCTGTTCTGAGCCCAACAACTGGTGTTTCACTACAGCATATCTTCCAAAGACACAGTCTTGTTCTGAAGACACGAAGAAGTTGAAAATCCATCATTTCTCTTAGTAATATTTTCCAAGACTTAACCACCTTGACTATTAAAAAGAATATTTTATCTCTTTTGAACTTTCAGCTATCACTTCCTGTTGAGACTTCCATGGTAAGACCTCGGGGTTATTAATACCTACTGTTTTCTCCACATAAAGGTATTTTTGTTTTGTGAACAAGTCTGTTTAAATTTTTGAAGAATTAAACAGACTAAGATATTTAATTTTCACTGTAGGGTAGTTTGTGGCTCCATAGCTTTTGTGACTCACTTCTCTACTGTACCAATATTTTTCAACCCCTTTTTTTAAGTGTTGGTATCACAGGAGGATTAATTGTTTTAGTTTTTATCTTGCCAATTCACAGGGTAAAATCACCTCCCTACTCCTCATTTTGAGGTGTAAGAACATCAGAGTAGAAGCTCACATTGAAATAGCTTGTCCACTGATTCCTAAATCTTTTGACTGACATTTATTGTGTCAGTACAGCAAAGTGAAAGGTCAGATCAAGAAACCAGTTTTGTTTGAATAGGTATTCCTTTCCCAATTGATCCAGATCAGTCTGTATGATTTCCCCCGACTCGTTAAAGGAACTTTTTGAGTTATTCATTTATTTTTCTTTTGAATTATTGATAAAAATATTGAAAAATAATGCTAGATCTACTAGTAATCCCTGTGGAATACCACTAAAAATAAGATTATTCTGAATAGACTATTACCTTTTTGAGGTTTAAGATGTGCTTTTTTGATATTGTATAGTGTTTAGCTTTTAACCAGGATATCGTGTGCAGAGTCAACTTACAGCATGTTGTTTATATTTCATCCACACTGTTAATTGCAGTGTTCAAGCTATTATTTATTTTAAAAACTTGTTTTCTGTTAATCATTTTTACTGGCACCATCCAAAATCCTTTACTTTATTTCTTTATTCATTGAATTTTGTATCAATTTTTTTCATTATTTTACCTGGGATTGATGTCAGGCTAATCAACCTACAATTAGCCATGTCATTTTATTTTATATACCATTACACAATGCTTTCAGTCATTAGGGAATTTCCATGGCATTTCAAGTTAAAGTTTCATTTCAATTAGTATTGGCATGCCAGAGAGCTCCTCAGCTAAATTTTTAAGATTCTTTAGTGTGAAGAATCCATGGTAATAGGGCTTCCCTTGGCAGCAGTCCAAGGCATTGAGAACCAGGGCACTGGTAGATGCAATAGCACTATGGTCAAAGCCCCACCACTGCGGCCAAAGTTCCTGCAGTGCTGCATCAGGTCTGACCACAGTGGCCAGGGTTTCCACAATACAACCCCAGCAGTATCATAGGGAAACTCCACCAACTCAGCCACCAAATGTGTATTCCAATGCCCAAAGACCATAAACAGGTCTTCCACTGGGAATGAAGCACCCCACGCCTTTCCCCTAGATACACACACAGACACAAATCAGCTTGACCTGGCCCCTACTGGGAATGGAGACCCCAGCCTACCTCTCTATGGCAGCACCCAACCCACCAGTACCCAGTTCTGTCCTGCCAGCACTTGGCCCTGACCAGACACACCCAAACTGTGCTGTAACGAAGTCTGTCACCTAGTGATAGAGAGCTGAGAATCCATTGGGTGTCTGGAGGGAGACTGATGAGCTTGAAACAAACAAACAAACATGCTCTGGGGCTGCTCTCTGAAAGCCTGAAAATTAGGAGGGAGAGAGGAAAGGGATATTGTGAGGGGTGGGGGGGCATGGACCCCTGGGGTGGCCAGCCAATAAGCCCTGACCTGTGTCCTTTGGTATTGTCAGCCATCTGCTGGCAGATGGAGATCTTGCAAAGGATGTTGGGGACCCACTGGCTGGGTGCTATTGGCAGTTCAAGCTCTTTGCAGAGCACACAACTGGGCCCTTAACTCTTGTAGAGTTTTCTAATGCTCAGGTTTCCAGCCACCCAAAGTAAACAGCTAAACTTCCACTGGTTCATTAGCACGCTTGCACGTACCCTTAGGCAAGCTTTCAAATGCATTGTGTTCATCTTCACGTTGAAGGGAAAATCAGGTCTAGCAAAAGATTAAGAATGGTATACAGGGCAGTGGAATTCGAGTAGAAAACAATTCACAAGGGTAACAGACAAGCACATCACAGAAGAAACAATAGCATAATTAGTGCAAAAACAAAATTGCAAAAGGAATGAGGGTCATTATCACCAGTGGTGTGAAAAAAGACTATCTGGAGTCAGGTAAATTATAATATGCCATGAAGTCAGGATCAGTGTTCAGTCCTTGGTTCTCAGTCAGCTTATAAATTTTTGTTCCCAAGCCATTAGCATAAGAAAATGGGTGGGCACCCAGGGCACAGGGGCAGCAGCATCTTCTGGTTACCACCATGATTTCAGCTATAATTGTGTAGCTTTGAGTAGCAGACACTTTTTTTTGGCAATCCCCCCAAGTCGGCACTGTGGCAGTTGCCCCATTTACCCTTTCCTTCTTATGCCACAGACCCTAGTTACCTTTTAACAATTTGATCAAGGAGTAATAGTTTTTAAACCTATGGTAGAAGTCAGTAAGTGAGTGCAGATAGTCAGATGAGAGTGCAGGTTTGGTGGTATAGGAATATTCCAGAGATAATAGTGCTCATTGTCATGGATTCACCCACAAACAAAGTTGTCTTTGGAGTTCACTATGTGGCATATATGGATAGCTTCCTAAATTAGAATTACTTCCATAATGTTTAGTCTATTTGAAGCTAGAATGAAGCTGGGTTCCATTTTATCATTTTCTTATCTTTATTTAGTATAGTATTTAATATTCATGTTCATGTAATTTTGACATATTTTTATATTATAACCAAGAATGTTTTGTGAGATAGTGATTAGCTTAAGTGACCCTAACCTATTCATGCTTGGAAGCAGTAATCACTAAGAATTAGCATTTGACAGGGGTTTGTTGACTTGTCATCATCCTTGAGGTTACTACCATAGTGTAAGGTCCTCCTTTGTTCCTTCCTAGAATCAAGGAGGTGACATGTATTAATGACCAGACAGGCAACTGTTAATAACCATGCCTAGAGAGCATAGCTTTGTCTTCAGTCTTCCCAGATACAGGGTGGCAGTGGTCCCCTAGTCAAAGCAGGCTGAAAAATGCAAGCTGATAGGGGAAATTCTGACAGAAAGATCTTGTCTTTAAACTTTTGAAGCTGAATAGGGACTGCATTCTTGGATTTAAGGTACAGATTAAAAACAAGTTAATGGTCTGATATTTTCTTTTGTTTATTCTTATATCACTGTATTTTAACATATGGTTGCTAATTTCTCTTGAAGGTTCTTGATTTTTTACAATAAATCCTTTCTGTTATCTTTTTTACAAATCACTCAAATCAGTGATAGTCGAGATCCAAAGTATCATTCAAGTGTGCCCTATTCACTGAAAGGGGGATTCATCTTTTCTGAGGATGTGACTGGACATGGGTGTGATCCTTTTAAATATACTAAGGGCTGGTAAGGACTAAGCAAGGCAGATACAGCAGAGGCACCACAGACAAAGGTTTTTCAATGTTACCAAAGCCACCTACCATCCAAGCACTCAGGGACCACCCCTCTTAAGACCTAAGAATGGGGGAGACCTGATCAAGGAAGGGGAGCCATCAATAGCTGCTGGAAGGAGCATTTTAAAGACCTTCTCAACTGAGACTGTTGCTGATGAGCATGTTTTCAATTCTATCCTGCAACACCCAGTCAGAGATAACCTTGAAACCCCTCCAACCCTTCATGAGGTGAGAAAAACCATCAAGCTGATGAAGAATGGCAAGGCATCTGGAGCCCACTGAAATCTTCAATCAGTGGGGAGGACATACATCATAGCTCCATGCCCTCATCTTAAGGACCTGGAATGAGGAGGAAATCTCAGATGACCTCAAGGACACCATGATTATGACAATCTTCAAGGAGACAGGTCCAATTGTGGAAAATGAAAAGGGATCAACTTGCTGTCCACCACAGGAAAGGTCACTAGAAAAACCTGCTTGAACCATCTCCTTCCACTTGCTCAAGAGATCCTCCTGGATTCTCATTGTAGATTTAGGACATCAAGAGGCACAACTATCCTAACCTTCACTGCTCACCAGCTACAGGAAAAATGCTGGAAGCAACTTAAACCTTTCTATATGGCCTTCTTTGACCTCATGAAGGCCTTTGATTCTGAGAGATTGTAGAGGATCCCTCTGAGGTACAGATGCCCACCAAAATTCATCACCATTCTTCACCTGTTCCATCCCTCACTAGTACCCAACCTCTCAATGCCACACCCAAGGAAACATGACTTCAGATGTGGGACAAGAGGCTGAAGAAAATACCTGACAGCAAAAAAATTTACATTGCAGCCAACAGGGGCTGATGAACCATCACAAAGGTGGTGATGTCTCAACCATCTACATTCCAGACTCAGATATTTCAAGGAACTAATGAGGAAGTGGGGCTACATCATTGGTTCAACCACCTGTGACTATAGCACAGATCCTCAGGCTATGCAACACCTCCTGCAATGTTTGCTGCTTGAAGTCATGTATACAATGAGAGATCTTGCCAAGTACAATAAATGCATACAAACGTGTAACAAAATGATCAAATGTGGTCTAGAGACACAAGAAGAAAAAGACCTGCTACATGATAGTATGTGAGCGGTTGTTCACAGTGACAGATGTATCCCAAATCCCTTTGAGGTTAAGACTTGAGTTAAGTAAGGCTGTATTATCGTTCCAACACTCTTCTCAATATTCCTTACCATGATATTACATCTGACCACCAACAAGCTTACAGTTGGAGTGGAGCTAAATTATCAAATGCATGGTAAACTGCTTAATCTTAGCCAACTCCAAACCAAAACCAAGACCATGTCAGTCTCATTCATTGAGCTCCAGGATGCTGATCATGCTGTAGCGTGTGTTTACTCAGAAGCAACTTTTCTGGGAATCATCAACATCTTTACCAAGGCATACAAGAAAATGGGACTGATATTTAACATTCAGAAAACTAAGGTTTTCCATCAACAAGCTCTTAATACTAGATCTTCAGCTCTGGTAATTGAGATTTATGATGAGACTATGGAGAACCTAAGAAGCCATCTCTCGCAGAAAGCTGACATCCACAGAAAAATCCAACATCACCACAGATGTGCAAGTGCAACCTTTGGATGTTGGAGGAAATGGGTGTTCAAAGATCATGACATCAGATTCAAACCAAGCTCAAGATTTATCAAGCAGTTGTGGTCCCTACTTTACTGCGAAGAGTTGAAACATGGGCAACATACAGGAGACACCTCAAGTCACTAGAGAAGTACCATCAGTGCTATCTATGGAAGATCTTTTGAAGCCAGTGGGAATACAGACACACCAATGATAGTGTCCTCTCACAAGGAAACACTATGAACATCGAGGTGATGATCATCCCACATCAACTCTTCTGGGCAGGCCACATCATCCAGGTGTCTGACTCCAGATGCCCAAAGTAAATTTTATTCTCCCAGCTCAGTCAAGGTGTACACTCAACAGGAGATCAGAGAAGGCACTTCAAGGACATTATGAAGGCCAATTTGAAAAAAGGGAATATTGACATCAACTGCTGGGAGGATATCACCCAGAACAGCCCCAGATGGAAGACGCATATCTTCAAGGATCTTAGTACTCTGAAACCTCATAATAATGACAGGAGTTGAAAAAGTGGGAGCAACAGAAACAGCACATCACAGACCAAATCAAGAATCCATAGCCACCCACCCTGCCTGGAACACATGCCTGAGTTGCAGTAGAACCTGTTGATCCTGGATTGGCCTTACTAGCCATATTCAGACCCACAGATAAGGCAATCATAGAAGACAAGCATCCTTGACTGCAAGGGACTGGTGATGATGATGATAATAATGCATCACTGTGCCCTACTCTATTTATGGACACCAGTCGCATACAATCTCAGCTTCCTTTTGCTTGACTGAATAAGCCAAGCTTTTCTAGTCTCCTCTTGAATGATAGGTTCAATTCCCAGATCATCACAGAGACTTTCTCACCACCTGTTCCAGTTTGAGTTTATCCGTCTTAAAGATGGGTGGCTCTAATAATAGAAAAAAATACCTTTTTTTTCCAAATTGAATGATGTTTAATATGCATTTAGTTTGTGTAAGGATTTCAACTGAAGATCCCATTATATATTTCCATACATTATAGCAAGTTGATTAAGGAACAGTGCATCTTTTCTCTGGTTTGATTTAATAGTCTGAAACAAATTCTTACAGGATACCCCTTTTGCCTTTGTCAGTTACCAAGCTAATCCATATGTATTCAGGAGAAATTCCACTTAGTTATTACCTGGTAGTTATAAGAGAGAGTTACTCCTGAAATTTTTAAGAACAGATTAGACAAATAAAAGACAGGAATGATCCTGTCTTGAGCAGGAGTTGGACTAGAGGACCTCCTGAGGCCCATTTTCAATTATTCCATACCTAGTCTCTATGTACAAGTATGTAAAGATAGTAAAATTTATTTTCTTGACAGTGTTTGACACATCTATTCATGGCATTCTATGTTTGCGATAGGACTGACTCCTTATCATCTTCCACTCATGTTTCATAGTTTCATAGTTAGTAGGGTCAGAAGGGACCTGAGCAGATCATAAAGTCCGACTCCCTGCCATGGCAGGAAAGAGTACTGGGGTAAAATGACCCCAGCAAGGTGATTGTCAAGCCTTGTCTTAAAGACCCCCAGGGTAGGAGCCAGCACCACTTCGCTTGGAAGTTGGTTCCAGATCCTAGCCATCCTGACAGTGAAGTAGCACCTCTGATGTCTAATCTGAATTTACCCTCTGCCAGCTTGTGACCATTATTTCTAGTAACTCCTGGTAGTGCTCGGAGGAACAGGGACTTCCTCAGTGCCTGCTGGTCCCCTCTGACTAGTTTGTAACAGGCCACTAGATCCCCCCTCAGCCTTCTCTTATGGATGCTGAACAGGTTCAGGTCCTCATAGGGCCTGCCCTGCTGCCCCCTGATCATGTGAGTGGCCCTCCTCTGGACCCTCTCCATGTTGTCCACATCCCTCTTGAAGTGTGGTACCCAGAACTGGATGCAGCACTCCAGCTGTGGCCTGACCAGTGCCTCATAAAGGGGGAGGATCACCTCCTTGGACCTGCTTGAGATGCATCTGTGGATGCATGACAAGGTGCAGCTGGCCTTCCTGACTGCTTCCCCACACTGACGGCCCATGTTCATTTTGGCATCAATAATGACTCCAAGATTGTTTTCTCCCTCTGCACTGACAAGAGGGGAGTTCCCCAGCCTGTAGGTATGCTGCTGGTTCTTCCTCCCCAGGTGCATCACCTTGCACTTGTCAGTGTTGAATCCTATCCTATTCTTGTACACCCACCCCGTAACTTGTCTAGGTCCAATTATAGCCTATTCCTTCCATCTAACATGCCCACATCTTCCCACATCTTAGTGCCATCAGCAAATTTGAACCAGGTGCTTTTTACCCCCTCGTCCAATTTAAGGGAATTTATGCACATTAATGTTACAAACTAGAGTCACACAGTAAGAGGGCAAGTAGACAGGAGCATGATGTTGTCGCCAAGTGGGAAAGGTTGTCCTGGCTTCCAGAGTATTGAATAAAATATATAAATAGCTCTAGAGCCAGTTTCCCTGTGAGAACCCTAATACCTAGCTAACAAAACCAGCTCAAGAAAAAAATTATTTAAAGCAACTATAATTTAATGACACAAAAAGCCATATATTACTTCTACTGTTTTTATCTCCTTTAGTTTCAATGGCTCCTACCATAGCTCAGTCATTCCATTTTCAGTTTTGCCCTTCATCTCATCATATATGTGACATTCAACATCAGAGAACTGATAATGAAAGACAGAAGATCAATCTGATCTTTATATGTAATTCCATTGCACTTTCTGGTGCACTCTATTTTTTTTCTATAAGTCTCTGATGCTTACTCTGAGTTCTGTGACACCAAGCTCCATGCAACACAAAGGAAGGCAGAAAAAAAACAAAATGTCAAAGATAGAAGATCACTGGAGTTCTGAAAAAGTCCAGAGCCACTGCTATCAGAACAAATAAGCTAACTTTGTTCTTAAGAAAAATTTGTCATAATATATTTTTCTAGGAAATGCAGTGAGGGCTTTGGTTGAAGTAACTCTGAAAGCTTTTTAAATCACAGGGAACTAGATGCAGTAGACAGAATACATGGACAAGAACAGCTACAGGCACTGGGATTGAGGCAATCAAAACAGGAAAGAAAGGTGAAAAATTATATCTGTCTTTTTTATGATTTTACATGGGGATATTTTGAAGTATTTGATTAATTTTATAGTTTTCAATTAATTTCACAAAAATTGACAATATATCATTTGTTTAGTAAGTAGTATTACTAGATTTTCCTGTTTAAAAATATATGTTGATGCTTACTATAAAGGTGTTAATATTTTCCATTGGTTTTGCATGTCTGCATATGCCAAAAGATTCACAGTAATAACTAAGACATTAACCAAATTAATTGAGGTTTTGCTTATTTAGGGCAAAGACCTGGCTCTTGTTTTCAAACAAAGCTTATCTGTACTTGAGAAGCTTTACCACTACACCTACACCAGAAAATTCTGCTGATGGAGATACAGCTTATACAGCAAAGGAATTGTTTGGCTGGTAGAGCTTAAACAAGTTCCCTGAATGGGATAAGCCATAATAGCTAAAGGACTTTTTTGCCACTTAACTGCATTAGGGCTTTTCTAGCATTGCTATGTTGGTTTAAGGGTAAAGGAGGGATGATTTTTTTTTTTTGTATAACTCCTTCCACAGTTGTAAGCAACATAGATCAGTTGGTAAATCTTTTAAACATTGAGTGACAGCAACTTAATCATTACTTAGTCTTGATGTAGTCAAATGTTAACTAATATTCTATGGGAGCATGACTGAACAGGAATACTTATTTAAAAATGAATGAGGATGCCAATAATTGGTGCTTAGTGCAATGAACCAATTTCCAAGTAGTGTGAAAGACAATGTTCAAACTTTTTCCACTTCTCTACCCAAACCAGAAGCATACACATGTGCTATAGACATCCCTCTAAAATACCCAGAACACTCAATGTATTTAATTTTAGAAGTAGGATTAAGTTTCATGGTAACCTGGATCCCTGCACATGGCTATACCAACCCATCTGAGTTAGAGAAGTTAGATGCTTCCTGTCTATGATGTGACAAGTTAATATTAAAATAAGTTGCACATTTAACTAAGCCCATGTGTGTGTTTGTGACAGAGACAGAGACACAGAGACAGACAGAGATTGGAAAGAAACCATTTTCTTAGCCATCCAATAGAAAACAATAATGAAAGATTTGTTAAAGCTGAACAATTAGAATCCTAGCCCCCCTATACATTACAGGTATTGCACAATTAACTGGTTGCTTGCACCATTAACCTGAGACTAGCTACATGTACAAAGTAGCTATCACACCATTAAAAGCTCCAACCAGCTAGAAATTTAAACTTCAAAAAATGTGTACTAACTGTATAGTTGGTTGCTATAAAGTTTTAATTGGTACATGTAACAGGGTCTTCCCTATGGCTGGGAGCCCCATGTGGTATGGCAGAAGGTGTGTTTGTGTGGATTGCACATTAGATCCCAATACACCTTTAACTGCATGTGTAGAGGGGCACAAAGAATCATAGAAAAGTGGGGCTGGAAGGCATCTCCAGAGATTATCTATCCCAATCCCCTGCCTGAGGTATCCTGTTCAAAATGTCTGATAAAAATCCTCATCTAACCTATTACTAAAACTACAGTCCATCTTGCTGCACAAGTACAAGACATAGCATCCTAATCTGCCACAAGTAAACCAGAGGGACAACAGTGATTACTGTCTTTCTGCTGCAAAGTTTGTTAAACTGCACCCAAGAGATCCAATTGTTCATGTTGTTTTGATTCCGCTTTTATGTAACCACATGTTTCAAATAACTCAGAAAGATCACAACAAGTCAGAATGTTTTTAACACTATGGATTCCTATGTGAAAACAGGATTTATCTTGTGAATCATGTTTGCACCCTTAGCAGTGCTAACACTGTACAGAACCCCACATTCCCCTTGAAAGGATCTTAAGGTTCCCCAGTGACTGAAAATACTGGTTTAAGTACATCAGTATGAATAATTATCTGGGAAGTGAAGTCAATGCAATCTAATATCCAGACTGCTCTGAATCATTCTCCATTTTCCAGATAATTGGGCTAGATGGAATTTTATAATGTTTGCAAGGAAGATTCAAGTTTGGAGCACAGGATAGAGTGGATATAAGGTATCCAAAGGGGACATATGTTTCTACTACTTCTTAACCTTACACATAATTGAAGTTTTGTTAACCCCAAGATAAAAGCTGTCATTTCACAATAGTGCTCAAGATAAAAAACAGGTAATTTTGGTTTTCAGATTTTGGAAATCAGACATACCTTGTAGGTTTAGTCGGAAACTAGAGTGGGACAAATTGGAGTAGTGAATGAAACATGGACCTGAGAAGACATCAGTAGAGAACACGAGTGCACACATGGTATCAACAGTCTACTAAGAAAACATGGGCATAGAGAAGTGAAAAGACAAATACGTTATGCCTAGAAATAGAGAAATGTGAATGTTTCACCAGATTCCAATCTTAACACAGCAAAGTTTGTGGTTGGTTTAGTGGGGCCAATCTTTTGGCAGGTGTACCACAAATTAACCTACGTGCCCTCTCTGAGGGTGCCCTTCCCATTCCCTGCCTGATCGACTGCTCTGCTTTCTGCACCTTGCCTGACCTCCTGCTCTCCCATCTGTTTCTTAATCTATCTGTTGCTGTCCTGTTTCCTCCCTGATCTGCCACCTGCCACACACAGTCTCCTGCGCTACTTATGGCATTCATGCTGCAGGTTGGCCACCTCTGGTGTAAGCTTTTTATTTTCCCTTTTGTACATAGCTAGCTGTTAAGATTTGCTGATAAGAGAGTTTGCTAAACTTTTGCTTAACTCAAAATTGCACCTTAATCATTATAACAAACTCAATATGCCTTATGCTGCTGCCACATAATTACCAATAGATATACCATAGGGCTGCTTGTGTCATTAAAAATTTGCCCACAATTACATCTTCCCCTCTGCAGGGGATGGTGATTTAGCACACAAGAGTGTGACTAAGAAATTGTTTGTTTTATCCTTCAGTGGGACCTGGAATGATTAAGCTCCTTCATCAAGCTTTCTATTGATATATTTAAGAAAAAATATAAAAGCTAGTTTTGTTGAAGCATGCTGGCACCAAAACAAGGGAGAAACTAACCCTTCTTCAAAGTGTGGCAAATGTTTGCTTACCTACTGTATACATGTGTTCCCATTTGATAAATGCTGTTTAAACTAAGAAAAGAAATGCAAGCTGCAGAAATCTCCTCTCTGTGTGGCACAGAAGAGCGAGACTGCAAAAGCAGTTTTCAAGTACTTATCTGCAAAGGGAAAGAGATGATTGCTTTAACCTTTGTTATCACTATGAGACCTGCTTTAATGCTCATAAGGCTCAAAAGGACTTAAGAAGTACTGAAAGGCAGGGCTAGATGGCCTGCTTTTTACTGGTGAGCAGCTGACTCTTCAACAAAGGAGCCTGCGATGAGACATGGGTAGTATATATTCAAACACAGTGAAACAGTGCCCCTCACAGGTTGTCTCCTAGAAATGTAGGCTCCTATAGTTGCTTACATTCAAAGTTGCAGGTTAGCACTAAGGTATAAATCTTTCTCTTATCAAATGTGTAACAGCCTCCTCAGAAGATAAATTTGCTAATGGCCTGTTCTTTCCAACCAAATCAATATTATTTTTTAGAGATTATTACACAGCGTCCCCTTAATTCTCAAGGATTAATTCAAAAATAAGAAAAAAATATTGATACTCTCCTTCCCTAACTCCGGAACACTTAACTTTACTATTTTTACCCTGTTAAACAACTTTCTCAAGAACCTTATCATAAATCTTCATAATCATGGAGGTAATGATGATCTTAATTGATGTATTTTAGACCAGACACTGTCATTCTCAAAAAACCACCTACTGATACACTCTAAACATTTAAATTTAGAAAACTTAAAAGGGAAATCAGGTACTCCAAGAGACCCTCTGCTGCTTTTTTTTTAAAGGGCATCCCAATTGATCATCAACCTTAACTTTAATCAAGTTGAATTCAAATGAGGATGTGTGTGTATTCTTATAATTAGGCCTTTGTATACTATACCATGCTTGCAGGATTTTCTCTGTTGTATGGAATACTTGGATTATTTAAGTGACTATTTTAATTTATACATGGAGTTAAACATACATCATTGCATCATCTGGTGAGTAGTATTTATGTAGCTAATGTTAGTAGTGAAAGTAGGATTTTTGGCCATTTATGCAGATTTCAGATGAAACCATGTGGATCATTTTACCTTTCTGAGCAGGCTGCCACTTGTGTTATATTGTTACACATCTTTCTGAGTGGAATAGGATCACATTATAAGTCACCAAAAGTTCATGGCCACCAGTGAGGGTCAGGGATATTTTATCCAATGATTATTAAATACAAAAAGCATAAACACTATTGATGGTAGCAGCAAAGGGCAGAACCCAGGCACCCAACCCTTGAAGGGAAGTACCCGTTGCTCTTGACCGCAGATTCAGATTTCCTTTAGCTTGCCGTTCTTTTGGTCTCAAATATCTTCAGCTAAGACAGCTGAAGTTAAGTTCACTCTTAACCCATTTTAAGGCACTCGCCCTCTTCCTCATTTTGTCTTTCATAGCTTTCTGTTTCTTTCCTTCACTTTTTCAGGGGTCAGGTCAGCATATGTGTAATTTTAAGGGCATATTTGTCCCACTGAAGTCAAGGGTCTAAACACACATATTTTTAAGTTAATTGCTGGATCAATCTCTTACTATCTGCCAACTAACGACTTGGTTTCTTATCTTCTCATCCTAAGCAATATTCATCTCCTGAAGCTTTACAGTCATAGAATCATAGGGCTGGAAGGGACCCTGAAGGATCATCGGGTCCAGCCCCCTGCATGAGCAGGAAAGACATCTGGGGTCTGACGACCCCAGCCAGGTTACCATCCAGTCTTCTCTTGAAGACCTCTAGGGTAGATGACTGCACCACCTCTGGGGGGAGCTTGTTCCATAGTCTAGACACCCTAGTTGTAAAGAAGTTTTTCCTAATTTTAAGCCTGAAAATATCTTCCAGGAGTTTGTGGCTGTTGTTTCTAGTTTTCCCCTAGGGCACTTTGGTGAACAGTTGTTCACCAAGCCCCTGATGTACACCTCTGATATAGTGGTAAGCTGCAATCAGGTCCCTCCTCAGCCTTTTTTTATTTAAGCTGAAAAGTCCAAATCCCTCAGCCTCTCCTCATATGACTTGCCATGCAATCATGCATGTGACCCTTCTCTGGACCTTCTCGAGCTTAAGCATGTCCTTGTTGAAGTTCAGTGCCTAGAACTGGACACAATACTCCAGCTTCAGTTACAGCAATGTTGAGTAAAGTGGGAGAATCACTACTTTGAATTTACTGGAGATGCATCGATTGATGCATGCTGGAGTTTTATTGGCCCTAGAAGCTACAGCGTCAAATTGGCAGCTCATATTCATGTTGGGGTCTATTGTTACCCCAGATCCCTTTCATTTGTAGTGCTGGTCAGGTTAGTGATGCCCAGCCCATAGGTGTGCTGCGGGTTCTTCCTTCCCAGATGCAGCAATTTGCATTTCTCTATGTTACACCTCATCTGGTTCCATTCTGCCCAACATGCCAGCCTGCCTAGGTCTGCTTGTATCTGCAGCCTATCTGTGGGTGTGTCCGCACAACCCTATATCTTGGTGTTGGCTGCAAACGTGACCAATGGGCTTTTCACCCCCTCATCCAGGTCATTGGTGAAGATATTGAACAGCACCAAGCCAAGTACCAACCCCTGGGGTATGCTGCTGCCCACATCTTCCCAGAACGACACCAATTCATTAATTTGGACTCTTTGTGTTCTACCCTGCAACCTGTTTCACACTCACTTGACAGTCCTGAAGTTGAGCCTGATATCTTCCAGTATTCTGATCAATACCTCATGGGATACCAGGTTATCGAGGTATATGATGTCAACCACTTTTCTCTCATCCAAGTGACGAGTCACCTGATTATAAAAAGAAATTATGTTGGTCAGACAAGACCGGCCCACAATGAAGCCATGCTGGCTGTCATTCAGTATCATGCCTTCTGCAAGTTTGCCATATATAGTCTTTTTGATGAATGTTTCTAGGATTTTCCCTGGAATAGAAGTTAAGCTAATTGGCCTGAAGTTTCCTGGGTCTTCACGCTTCCCCTTCTTGAAGATGGCACAACATTGGCCCTCTTCCAGTCCTCTGGGATTTCTCCAGTGACCCATGGTTTTGGAAAGACCTTTGCCAGGGGCTCTGGGATTACTTCAGCCAAATCTTGCAGGACTCTTGGGTGGAGTTCATCCAGTCCTGCTGATTTATATACGTCTAATTTCTTTAATTGGTAGTACACCAGTTCTATGGCAATGGTGGGAATGGTGTCAATCCTGCCCCGCTCATTCTGTGCCCTACCTGGTATGTTGTTCCTCTTGGTCTTGTGAAAGACCAAGGCAAAGTAGTCATTTAGGAGTTCTGTTTTCTCCTGAGTGGTAGTGATCAGGTATCCTGAGGCATTGAGCAGTGGCCCCACACTCCCATTAGTTTTCCTTTTACTCCCTATGTAGCTAAAGAAGGACTTCTTGTCCTTGATTCCTGTAGCTAGTTTTAGTTCGGTTTCTGCCTTAGCTTGCCTAATCTGTTTTCTACAAGTGTAAGCCATTGTCAAGTAGTCTTCCTTAGAGGCTGTCCCAAGTGTCCATTGTTTGTATACCTCTTTCTTTTTCTGTAGGAGGGCTACAACTTCTCTGCTTAGCCAAGAGGGTTTTTTGATGCTTCTGTTACTTTTTCTCCATAAGGGAATGGATTTTCTCTTAGCCTTCAGGATTGTATCCTTAAGGAAAGACCATTCTTCTCGTGCTCTCTTTACCTGTCGTCCTCTCTCAGGGCATTCTCTACTAGTGCCCTGACCTTATTAAAATTTGCATTTCTGAAGTCTTTCTAAATGTCTGTCTTTTAGTCTTCACTCCATAAACATTTCCATCTATAACTTTTTCTGGTTTTGAAAATCACAGTCATCTTTCCAAATTCTACTCTCTCCTTCACAACTACTGTATTTCCCTCCAGCCATAGCTCTATATCCCAGCAATGTATTTATGTCCACATTCTAGCTACTGCTCTGTGTTTTCCAGAAAATCAGCCTTTTTATTTCCAGTTCCATTTTCTTCAGCTTGAATTCTCTCACTTGTTTCTCAAATTCAGACACTTACCTGACTCTATTAATTGATTATCCAGAAGCATGTCAATATTCCCACATTACTTTTTACTGAAAAAGAGGGGGCTCAGAGATAACACCAAGATTATTGTCATCCTATTTCCTTCATCCAAGGAGTGAGTGGACTTCATGTTTTCCTCTCAAAAGGAAAA
The DNA here is from genome assembly GCF_001723915.1 of Gavialis gangeticus. NCBI lineage: Eukaryota > Metazoa > Chordata > Crocodylia > Gavialidae > Gavialis > Gavialis gangeticus. The sequence goes on along the minus strand of NW_017729032.1, from coordinate 163,404,427 downwards.
ACTGATGATGCATTAGAGTACAGTTTTTTACAACTTGAAAAATACACTGATGGCCTTGAGCCACAGACCTCCAGAGAAGTATTATTGTGAGCCTTCAGGAGACTGTGGGATATGGGTTCAAAAATATTCCATTAGATCTAAAAATGTTGGTAGATCTAAATGGTATGCCCCTATGATCAAGTGAGACATCTCTGGGATGGGAGACTAGGATGAAATTCTGCAATCTGACTTTGTGCCGCTGACAACAAAATTAATTGTTTCTTACATTCCCACCAAAAAAAAAAATGTTAATGGTTCTTTTTCCCCAGTCCTCAAGGTATTTATAGTGTAGTCTAGGTTTCTGGGGAGTCAGCTTAGCCACATGACTCTGCATCACTAGATTTATCACATTCAGCTTCAAATTACTTATCTTGGATTGTTTTGAAACTTCAATTCATTCACATTCTGGACTTGGTTTTCCAAACCCAGAATGAACATTCAAATCCACATTTCCTTTCAGTTTTGCTCCCCCTTTTCTGTTTGTGCTATTCTCCTGCTATATATAATTATATATAGATAAATAAATAAAATGCATGTGCACATCTATGCATTTTTATCTATATCTAAATGCATATAGAGAGGGAAACTCATGATCACTGCAACAGAAACAAATGAATAAGAGTCTTCAGGAAGGAAATCCATAGTTTCTAAGCAATATTCAGGTTTACAACATCTTGAGACATGAATTCTGCCCTTCCTTAGGGCATGTATATCTATCTCTCTCAGCTCTCTGAAAACAGTTCCTTCATTTTTTCTGTTTCCTCTCTATGCAGATATATGCATCACCAATTTTCCCAGCTTCCTCTTTAACCAACATAGTATATATCAAAAAGTTATAGAATCTATTATTTAAGTACCTAGAGGGGGAAAAAAGGGGGAAAAAGAATGGTATTTCAAGATTTAGTATTTAGTGGTAATCACTAAAATATTTTTCTTTACTGTTATTGACTATATTTGTCTTATAAATTCATACTTAATGTTAAAGAATACTTACTTAGACAATCATTATATCTTGTTAATTTATGGGAACATTTATGTCTTACTGCATTTTAGTTGCATTGAACCAATTGTATGCGTTACTATGAAGTTAAAAACTGTATTTTTTAAATGATGAATGTAAACCTCACTGGACCACAGAGTCATCCTGCTTATTGTTGCTTTCCTGTCCCCCTGAATAATGCACTACTTACAGGTCAATAATTCAGCTTCTAAAGGAAGAGGCCCTGTCTGATGAAGCATATTATAAGGTGGCACTTTCTGACATGGGTGATGTGATCCCTCTAAGATAAGGAGAGCCTAGAACCCACATTTTCTACTTCCTGATCTTTCCATTTAGCTGTTGAGCAAAAGGAAGGCACCATACTCATTTTGTTTTGACAGAAGCATAACCAGCAATTTTGATACCAGGGCCAGAGTATGGATGGGACTAGGGAGAGGGGAACTAAAGGTCCCCCACTTTTCTTTGGCTGACATTCTATATTTTGAGCCATGCACATACATATTATCAGTATCAAACATTTACTTGAGAAAATGCAGACTCCTCAGTGGTTTTATGGTGACCAAGCAGTTATAATACCACTCCTTGTGACTTAGGCTTCTAAATTCTGTCTAGGTATGCTTAGGTCTCTTGGAGTCTCTTGTTCATCAGTCACCATCTATCAGCCTTGAAAACAACCCTCTCAAAGCAATGAACAAGTTCTGTTACCTTGGATCCACAATAAGCAACAACCTATCACTGGATGAAGAGCTAAATGTGCACATTGGAAAGTCTGCTGCCACTTTCAGTAAGCTCTCCAAATGAGTCTGGAACAGTACAAAACTCACAATCAAAACTAAGCTGCTTGTGTACAAAGCCTGTGTCCTCAGTGTCCTTGTGTATAGCAGAGAGACATGGTCAACATATGCATATCAAGAAAAGAAGCTGAATTGATTCAACCTATGGTGCTTATGGTGCATCCTCAACATCAAGTGGCAAGACAGCATTACCAACACAGAGATCATCACCAAGTCCAACCTGCCAACCATCCCTGCACTATTTAAACAGTGGTGCCTATGTTGACCTGGCCATCTCTGCAGGATGGAAGATGGGCATATCCTGCAGGACAACCTGTATGGGTAATTTGCAGGTGGGGAAAGAAGAGTAGGGTGCCCAAAACTGCACATTAGTAGCCCCTAATGTTATGTATACCTTTGACCACTGTGGAAAGACCTGCAAGTCTAGCATCAGTCTCTACAGCCAGAAAAGAAAATGCACCACCAGTTAGTAGAATAGCTGCAATATCCACTGTCACTTCCTGATAAATGGCTGCCATTCATTATCTGTTTAGGTGTCTTGGAGGTCAATATGAGTCTATCACTTAGTCCATAATCCTCATAATATCATTCAAAACACTTGTTTTCCATGTTTTCCGGGATTATGGATTTATATAGGAAAAAATGTTTTTAAAATGCTTAAAATCTTAATAAAGAAATATAATTTAAAAAAATCCTGGATTTCTTTCAGCCGTTTTTTTTTTTTTTAATTAAAAAAATTTTAAGAATCTCCTGGCTCATTTATGTCACTTCCTAAAATAAATAAACAAACAAACAAAACTTTATTTTGAAGAAATATGGGAATTAAGAAGGCAGGGGAAATTCTAATGAAAAAAATTACATTACATTTCAAAAGGAAAGATATATATACAATTTCCACATCATTTTGAAACGTAATACAACATAAATGCCACTGAAGAATGGTATGGTATTTTAATAACACCATGAAGACCAATCAAGTAAATGTGAACATTTTACATCACAAGGTTTTCTTATTTCATTGTGATCATTTAACATCTCTCCTGTGTTGTCTAAGATTTCTCACTTTCCAGCTACGCTTGAAAACCTTAGACATGAAACTAAACCTGAAAGAATTATTTTAAACATTTAGTGTGGGATCCTGCAAGGAGATATGTATTGGAAGATCCTACTGCACTACTTCTTCTAGGCTCCAATAGGCTTATGTGTCTATCCTTGTAGAGTTTATGGCAAGGTGCTGTCCTACCATCTTTTGTGCATTTCTAGGAGAGGGAAAAGAAAAAGAAAACCAAAACCAAAACCCTTATTTAGATGTTCTTGAAATTCAGTTAACTTTCTTTTCCTTTTTTTTCTAGCTGCCAACCATAACATGTTGCAGGCACCTAAGTACCACAAACAAGGTTCTTTTTTATGATACCCTACATTTTGAATATTGGAAAGGTTCAGATATTTTGGATATCAATTAAACATTTCAGTGTTTATTCATACAAAAAGTAATTATGATTCCTTGAGGAAACTGACACACCGTAAAGAGCATGCATGAGTTCTCAGAAAAAGTACTAGCAGAAGAAGGATTATTCACAAACTAGAACATTGGCACCATCATCATATATTCCTTGTTTTGTTTTTTAAAATCCTGGGACCAAGTTCCAAGTTTATGCTTGGCATAAATTCAAATATTTATATAAAGATACACTGGGGTGAAATAGATCCCATGTTTGTATTGCAAAGAAGTTTTAGTAGGTGGGTTACATAACTTTAAAATATGCATGTTTTGTGATCTTTCTACTATAGTATTAAATGTGCTAGCTGTTTTTGAAAAAAATTGATGAAACTAAGTTATTGTTCATGATTTTAATCTCTGCAGCATATTATTTGCGGTTGAGGATGACAACAAATGCTGAAATGTTCAAATTTCCATTGGGATGGAAATATGGATTTTGCATATTTAAAAAAATTGCTTTTTAAAAAAACTCCCCCCCCCCTTTTTTTTTGTTGAGAAAACTTGGGAGAGAAAGGAGTAGAACCAATATAGAACACATGACGAAGGCTTTAAGCAGGAAAACTACCTGTAACTAACTAAGGCCCAAGGGCGCAGGGGCGGGGGGGGGG
>NW_017729032.1:163395544-163400307 GCF_001723915.1 Gavialis gangeticus | reverse complement strand
GAGTCAACCAGTGAGTCAGCCCTCACTGCTCCAGCTAGGAAGCAGAGGGATGGGACCAGCCCTGTTCTCTGGAGCAGACAACCCAGCCCAGCCCAGCGCTAAAAGGCATGCTGGGATGCTGGGGGCTCTGATTTAACTTGAACCAGTAAGGGGTCTGGAAGAGAAGTTCCATAAATAAATCAGTTAAATCTGATACTACATTCAGCCTGGTTTATCTTAAATCAGTTTCAGGCATTTTGAAACTTGGTTTCTGTCCACTGAGCTTCTGTTCTGTTATAGGTGTAAACCATTTTATGATCACTGAAACAGGTTTATGTGTAACTTCTGTCCCTAGCCTTTAGGTCTGTCTCCTGGGAATATAAAATGTTAGTTAAATAGCAGAATCTGGAACCATTCAGTGGATTTTGATCGCTCTCCATGCCTATACATAGGTGACTATAAATATGCTACTTTGGCAAAGCTAATTCTTTTTTGTTGTTCTTAATAAGTAGGCTTTCTGTCTTTCTGTCAAAAGAGTTCCTGCTTCTGGAAATATTAAATTACCATAGGGCAGGATGCCTGTTTTTTCACTACGGAACTCTTTTTTTCTCTCTCTCTGATCCTACTACTTGCCTGATTGTATCTCATATATTGAATGCTGTATAGCTCTCCACTTGGGTACTTATGAAAGACAGACCCGTTCCTCCTTATATGAGAGCTTTGAGTGGTGCACTTAGCATTCAGGGCCTTTGCTGATGTTAGTTCAATTAACATGTAAATAGCTCTTGATGTCTTAGCCTAAATTAGCATTCTTATCACCCTTATCCCTCAAGATCACTGTCTCTCCTGGCTAAACTTCAAAGTCAGATGTCAATATTTCCCTTGCTTCTAAATTTATAAAGACAGGGCCCATATTTACCAATACTTTTATGTATTAGATATGAATTCTCAACAGATGAAGCTCCATCTGGCACATTATTAACCATGTTTTGCCTGTTCTACTATTAGCTAAAATTCAGTCCAAGTTCACTGAAAGGATCATATCTAGGTGCCATTCCCCAGTCTGCAGAGAAGATTTCTTCTCTTTCAACAGATTGAGTATCTTCCTGTAAAAAATAAATGCATTTGGCCATCCAAACATCAAAGTATACATATTATATTATTTACTATCAATGCTAAAGTAATCACTTTTATAATTAGTATAACACAATAATTATGAGTATAAAAATGTTTTATTTTTCAAAGTGTTAATCCCTTCTGAGTTTCAGCAACATGGACCTTATTGTAGATTAAATACCTGTATATTTTATCCAGCTTCTGGTTTAGAATTAAATAGATATGCCTGCACAAAGCTGTAGTCACAGCAGTGAGCACAGTGTTGACATACCCTTAGGAAAAACAAAAGAAACCAAAACAAAAAACTCAGGTAGACTTGTATAACCCACATTAAAACTTGTACCACTGCATCTTCACTGTGATTGTTACCTGAGCTAAATAGCTTAAAGGAAGCTTCACATCCATACATGCTGTGTTCCTACTTCCCATTTTCATTGTTTCCTAGCGTTAATTTTAATAGATATGGATTTAATTGCTGTTATAATACAATAATCATAAGTATAAAGTGGTACTTTACTTTTCAAAGTATGCATCTCTTCCCTTGCCTGCAGTATGTGTTAATCACTTTTCAAAAGCAATTAAAAGACCCAGATCGATTTTACAGCTGTGCACAAAACATATGGGAACAAAGATAAGAGGGCAGCTTTAAATCTTACACTCTGCTAACTTCTAATTTAGCACACTGAACAGAGTTATAAGGGATAAAGAAACAAAAAAGTGCTTGTGGAGATTTTCTTAACTCCAGTTAATAATGCATTTATTCCAAAGTGAACTTTAGGATTACAATAAGTATTGCAGAATGGAGAGTTCATTACATTGCTTTAAATAGCAGTGCATAAACAATGAATAAAAGTTCTTAAGGGTTCAAAACCCCAGTCCCCTTACTACATATTTCATTTTTACAGCTGGACATATGCATCTATTGGTCATTTATTTGAATTTAGTATAGCATGTATCTGAAAGGCAAACTCACAAGTTCTGTGATTTTTTTTCTTCAATGTTTTGTTCACATTTTAATATCTATATTTAGAGTGTAAAGATTATAAAGAAAATATAAATATATTTTATATTGTTCATTGAATGAGCTTGACTCCTGCTACAACTTCATTATGATTAGTATGAATATAGAGAGATAAATGTCAGTGTTACATTTCCCAGAGTAAAAAGAGGAAATGCAGTATGTTCATCCTATAAACTCTGGCTCATCTTCAACCACTGTCTTTTCCAAACAACTTAAAGATTCCTTTGATTTAAATTTCACTCCTCTAGTGATACAAACTGACGTCTTATTTGCAATCTTTTCTGCAGTCACACTTATATTCAAAGTATTCTTCTTTCTTTAAAGCAGGGAGAATGCCAAAAAATTCTCTTTGTATACAAGAAAGCACTCTTAATTCATCAGTATTTAAACTGTGATCAAATGATACTGAACATCACTGAGAGAGCTTTTCTCCCTTAATGCCCTCTTGCATCAAATGTAAATTTTAAAACACATATCAGTCTAATGGAAAATATGATTTGAAGATAAAAATTAAATGCTGAAATTTCTTGTTCACTGTTTTCAGTTGACTATCATTTCTCCGAGCCTGTTCCTTTTTGAAAAAAAAAAAATTACTTGTTTGTCAGAGAATCCGATGAATCAATCTCAAGAGGCTTTTAGTGTTCCAAAATTCTCTAGTCGCATGAAGACTAATTCTCCATATATTAAAGCCCCAAAGCCATTTTACTAGACACTAGGGCTATGGACCAAAATTACACATAAACCAAAATAAATTATCAGAAACTGGTTCAACTCTGTAACACAATGGAAGTTCAGTGCATATCAGCCACTTTCAAAATGGCCCAGACTGGTCATTCCAAACTACTGTATATGGATTTAGTATCAAACTTAACTGATTTAGGTTAAATAATTTTATTGAACTTGTGTCGCAGCATCCCAGAATGCTTTGCACCTCCCTGCAATCCCCTCCCTACCCCGCCCCCTCGTTGCAGGGTGGGTGGGTTAGCCTTGGTCCAATCTGTCTGCTTCAGTTGAGCAGAGAGGCATGCTCTAGCACCCCCTGGTTTCTGGCCTGGGCCACTGCAGGCATGTGGCTACATTTCTGGAATCAAAAGTGAATGTCTGTCCACTTGAGTATTGCTTAAACCTACACAGTTTAGCCTAACCTGCAAAGATTGAATTTATTCAGCCTCAGGTTTTTTGACTGTCTGTACTTATCCTGGAGGTTTATTCCAGTCAAGAGGGATTCTCCAATGGTCTTAAGCTGCTGGCCAATAACATAACATGGGGTGGGTGATCAAGCTCCTAGTCCCTGTCCCCAACTTAGAGGAGATGCCAAAATAGTAGCCCCCTAGTTAGTCTTTGTAGACCCAGCAGTAGCAATGCCATCCCAGGATGGCGGCAGCAGCCAAGGCCTGCCAGACAGCAACAGAGACAACAGGCACAGCTAGGATCTTTGACTCCCAGAGCAGGTTAGACTAATTCACTGAATACCCACACAAGAGAGCAGAGGAGGTTTTGCCTAGGGCCCATAACCTGTTAGTTATGCCTCTGGCTATGTTGCCAGACTTTTGACATAGAGTGTGTAGGCATAGAATAGAGTGTGTGCTTGACAATAGCTTATGCCCTGCTACTTGGCCCTTGGCTCCTTTGGTCTTTGACTGATGAAATCTGAAAAGAGCAAGGATGTCTCTAATTTACACTGATCTTTGAGGCCCACATAGCCCTGAGATTAGGGCCTCAATTGCATACACATTTTCCTAATTGTGTCAATTGGTTCTTGGTTACACTGAAAAATCTGGGCAATGATACTGAATAAGAAACGTAGGATTTGGTTCAAACAAATTGTTGCAAAGGAAAGACAGACAAGCAACATGTATAGGAAGAGTGCAAGTCCTTGAGCTGTAGTGGAGTGCACATGCATGCAAGGTCACTATGATTTTCTTTGCTTTAACTACATGTTGCCAGAAACCTGTTTTAAATTATTCTCTTAAAAAATGAAAGGTCATTTATTATTTATAAAATGCTTTTATTGTTCTTTCCTCCTACAAATACAAATGTTATTAGGGCAAAAATATTCCCAAGAAAATAATTTCTAAAACCATTCAATCTCTTGGTAGAGCAAGCCTTCATATGATATTCTCCCAATGAATCTCCAGACAATATCCTCCCAAACTCTTCAAGTTTTCACTTAGATGAGCTCTATTAAAGGGATAGGTAAACCACTGACAGATAGTTTTGCTGCTTTTTTTACATTCAGGGCTTCTATTACAGCATTTCTTCTCAAAGCAAAATATTGCTTTAGAGAGTAAGATAAAAACTGTTAAAGGAGCTTTGGTAATTTGGTAAATCAGTGGCAAAATGATCACCTAAATATGTCCTCTAAGGATATATTTACAGTGACAGCAGCTAACTTTTTAAACTCAGAGCATCAAGCATCCAGCATGCAGACTGGATCCATTCTATCCAGCTTGCTGGTAGTCCAACAGGCTACAGAGTCTGCTACAGAGTTTGGGGTCTCTAGAGCTTGATGGACATGGCCATCAGCAGCAGGCCCCTGGATCCATACTGATGCCCAAATATGGTCCCATGCTGCCACTGCTCCCAGATCTGTGCCACTGCCCAAACATATTCTTGTGGTACCACTGCCCGTGCCTCACGCTGCCAC
>NW_017729032.1:163394389-163395533 GCF_001723915.1 Gavialis gangeticus | reverse complement strand
TATTCTTGTGGTACCACTGCCCGTGCCTCACGCTGCCACCTAAAAGCAGCCCTTGGATCTGAATTGCTGATTGAACAAGGATTCATCGCAGTTGCTGCTGACCCCATGGATTTGGCCAAGGAGGAGCCCCTGCAGTTCTGATCTGACCCAGGGCATGTGTTGCGTTTTACAGCCCTGATAGTTTGGTTATTCCTAGCAATGTTTTCTGAGCAGCTGGACCTCAGCATGAAGCTCAGAAAGAGCTAATAAGCCAATTATTTTCTGAGATTTTCAAATGGATTTGTAGGCTGTACAGAGCTTCAGGATAATGTAACTATAATTACAGTAGTACCCACATGGACTGGTTAAATACTACCACATGTATGTCTGCATGGGTGGTAGTCACTATAGTGACTTAAAGGCTAGACATACCCTGACAGAGAGTCTCCACTACCTGTAGTTGGATCTGTGCCACAAAACTGCCTTTCTGCTGAATCCATTCTTGAATTTGAAACTTGGAAAGTTACTTAGAATGGAATAACATTCTTTAGCTAGCTCTAGTTAAAATAATCTTTCATTGATAAAACAAAAGAAAAACAAAACCAACAAACAGGTCAAATGGTTGAAACAACATGTAAAATCATGTGTACATTTAAATTTGAGCCTATATTAATACATCATCTTGCTTTTGAGTACTATTGTCCTCTGGGTTATAATGTATTTATTTTTTAATTTGTTCTTATTGATCGTTTAAGTAATAGGCCAGGGAAAAGTGTGAATTGATGAGCCGCTAGAATATAACCAGTGTGTTGTGAAGTTCAAGATCTAAAGCAGACCTCTGGACCTCTGAGAAAACAGGAAACTGGATCCCTCCTAGAACTGATACCCCTTTGCCACAGGCATGTTGTGTGACCTTGGACAGCCATTTTACCTCATTGTGGGGTAGTTTTCCTACCCAAGTTGATAAGAAATAATAGAGATGTGTTGAGATGTCAGTAATTAAAGTCTCTTTTCAATTCCAAGAATAAAACTATTCTATATGCACATCATTATGGGATTATGTGACTGATTTATGCAATAATGAAATGTTTGCTTTGATTTTATGTTTAAAGATTGTTTTGAGTTGAAGGGATGTGAAATACTCATGCATTTGACTATCTATTTT
>NW_017729032.1:163369058-163394378 GCF_001723915.1 Gavialis gangeticus | reverse complement strand
AAGGGATGTGAAATACTCATGCATTTGACTATCTATTTTGTGAATATTTTACAATGGTGGGGTGACATAAAACCTCAGGTGTATTTATATGTATTTTTTCCTAAGTCAGTTTATAAAGTCGTCAATGAGTAAGTATATACCCCACTATTGTACTTGTTCTATGTGACATCTTTGTTATCTTCATATATGCAAATACCAGTTTTGAAAAGCAGAGCATTGCTGTACATATGTATATGAAATTTGTTATTTTCAGCCAGTTTAACAGCTGGATTGAAAAAATTACTGCAGACTGTGTCCCTACCAATCTTCATTGCCACCGAGAACATGAACGTGTTCTTTGTGAGAATGTAGTCTGTCTTCAGAACAGTGGCTTGGTGTTCTGGGAAGACTGAAATATCAATTTTTTTTCTTGTCACAGAAGAAATATAGGGGATTTATACACATACATTTGTCTGCTCTAATACACCAGATCTCCATGTCAGAGCAGACTTGATTAATCGAGTCTGCTCCGCACCCAAGCTGAGGTGCCCGGCGCTGCGTCTCATACATTTGTGTAAACGATGAAATATGCGTCAGCACTGAGAAACTGGTGGTGGTGCACTTTTGAACTAAAACACCTCCAATGTGTTTTAATTCAAGTGTGCTGCCACTGTTTTCTCATTGCTGATGTGCATTTTACCATTTATACAAATGCATGCACCACAGTGCCGGGCACTTTTAAAAGCACCCAGTGCTGCAGTGCAAGCATGTGTACAAATGCCCATATATAGCAATAGAAAGCCCTCAAAAAAGAAAATCTATGGAATGCAAAGCAGCTCAAGGGGGGTTGCAAATCCTCTCCCTGGACTGAAGTCATCTCTAAAATGTTATATCTCCTCAAAATCCTGCTAGTTTGAAGATATCCTGACATTACTGACGCAACTTTCCAAAGAGAATGTAAATCTATCTTCAACAGAATATTTGAGTTAAAAAGAAAACAGAACTAGCTTAGGTCCTTTAGACATATTCCCTCCATTGACATAAACCTTTTCAAACAAAAATGCTAACCAAGACACAGTTTCCCAGAAACATTTTTCATCATTACTCTTGTATTTTTAACTTTTTGAACAAATTAAGAAGGTTGCATACACTGGAAATTATTTTAAAACAGATTTTGTATCCCCCATTGTGTGCTGTGCAACATTTCTTGGGTTGTTTCTGTCATTGGGGATGGCTTTGATGGGATCTGTTCATCTGCTCGCCTAATAAAGGAGGGCATGAACAGAATTGTAAACATTAGAAATGTGTGTAAGATCAGGGGAAAAAAATTAAATTTATATAATGAAGCTTTTCACTATGCCAAGCTATTAAAACATTAGAAATAATCAATTCTATCAGCCCACTGCTGCTTTTAACCACATTCTCCTGCTTCCAAGGGAGCCTATTAAATAAGTCTCCATTAGAAAAATGTGTTAATTATAAGATTAAAGTAATATTCGAATCTGTAGCCCAAATGTGAACAAAAACATATCCCTATTTAAAATAGTACTGACTACCATTAAGAGAAGTGGGGATGCAGGGGGCTGGGAGGGGAGGGGGAAAGGAAGCAGGATATGCAACAGGGTGACAATAAGAGCAGTAAGAAGAGTATAAAAATAAAATCAGAATATGCTTATAAATCTCAACAATTTATTCTGCCCAAGATTCTCTTTTGCTACATATCAGGTTCATTCCCTTGACTATCCATTAATTTAGGATTTGACCTTCAGTATGGCTAAGGGTCCTTATATTGTTATTGTTATACAGACTTCATCATAAAACTATCTACCTATACAAGTTTTCTCATCTAATGAAGTAGGAGCCAGATCCATCCATCTTCTAACTATTGTACACTTCCTAAATATTCTTCAGGCATAACACTCATTTTCACATTATTGCTTTTTATTTTAAGATTCATAGCTATTGTAATCCACTGCTGACACTCAGGCCTTAATGTACAGTTTAGATTAACTGCAATTCTCATTAGGCAGAACTTTTAAATATGTTTTTATGCTTGCTTCTCCCACATGGTAAAACCAAGTGGTCTAGTTCATCTAACCTCTCACTATTGTGATGAAATATTAAATTTGGGGACTGGCATGGGGTGGGGCAGGGGGAGGATGTTAAAAGTTTCTTAATCATACTGCTATGCAAATCCCATACTCCTTATACTTTTAGATTTAGCATGCTAATGACTAAAAATCAATAGAAACTATTTTTTCTAACTGTCCTATTAGGATGCTGGGTCTACTTCTTCACATATATGAGAGCATTGTGCTATTGTGCAACTCAGTCATTCAGAGTGGTTTGGTGTTTCATGTTAGGTTCTTCAGGCTAGCAAAAGAAAAACAGCTGTAAATGTTATTACTGATTTTGACTTTAATGAAGGAAAAAATATCTCAACTTTATAGCCCAATTTAGTCTCAGGAAATTAAACTACTTTGCTTTCAAAGGCAAACAAATACCTGAAAAAGGTTATCCATTTCACCTCCCTTAACCCCTTACTAATCTCTGATTTCAAAGAAAAGATAATAAACATAACTAGATATTTCTTTTCTTACATATATATTTGCAATAGTATTTATATAATAAATTGTAATTATATTAACAAAATTAAATTGGGTGATATATCTTTCTCAATGAATCATTGTTAAGTCCCTTGCACTGCCAGATATGTTGACAGTAGACCACACAATAAGTAATTTGTGAATCATTTTCATAGTACCTGCCTGGTCAAAACAAACTGTCCTTGAAAACAGACTTTCCTCCCACACACATAATAACCAGTGACTCTCCTGGCATCATGTCATCCTGCAGTGATAAGAAACAAAGCCTATATTTTTGTGACAAGGTAAACTATTGACCTGTCATCTATGGTAATCCTCAGATAATTTGATATCACAGTCAAGTCTAATTTGAGTATTTTGTGACCCACATGCATGTGGTTTTCCTAACATCTGCACAGATTTAACACAGCAGAGAGTATTTGGCAGTTGAAGAAAAATAACATTAGCCTGGAGAAAAACATAGTACAGTCAAAACCGATGTGTTGATTTCAAATTAAGGTAACATTCAGTAGCATCTATATCTTTAGCCCCCTACCTTACAGGTCTTAAAGGGCAATTTACATACTCTGATAGCATTTAGACAAGTGATGCTCAATCTCTGGCCTGCAGGCCATATCCAGCCAGTAAAGTGGCACCAGATGGCACTCAGGGATCTCCACAGGTCCATAAATTTAGCAGAACCAGAGTGGTGGCATCCACTCCCCTGCTGCCAAAGTTCTGGACCTGTGGAGAGCCCAAAGGGCTGGATAATATAGCTCAGTGAGCTATATCATCAGTTAATGTTAGGGCCAGCATCTGGGGACACTCCTTGACCACTTCTGGTGAGCAGGGTCAAACCAGAAAACAGCCACATCCAGCAGCCATGCACCATCCTCATTCTACTTACCTGGCCCACAGGGCCAGAAGAGTGAGCACCACTGATATAAACAGTTCTAATAAAAAGATGCTAAATTCTTGTGCAGTGTTTACATTATTTTACCTATACATGAATATTCCCAGCATACTCCACATGGAAATAAAATTACATTAGCCCAGATTATATACATTGAATCTGCATATAGAGGCTTCCCTCCATGTGCAGACCTCCTTTCAAACAGAAGTCAGTCAATTAGCTCTGTTGCACTATAACCTACCTTCTAGACCTAAGGTGGTTCCTCTACAGACCTAAGGTGCACACAAGGTAAATGAGAAGACAATAGTCTAGACATCTAAGATAAACATTATCCATACCCCTGGTCCTGTTGAATTGAGAGAAATAAAAAAAAATGCATAAATATTACAGAACCAGACTACGTTACTGTAACCCGTATTAACAGAATGTGGTTCTGGGGTAAGTTTTAGAAAAGTACTTAGGTAGTATTATATCAAATGACAATATTTAAATAAAAATTGGTCATGGCCAAGGAATATGATTTTTATGATTTCTGGATACTGAAAGAGATTTTTAGAATTTTACAAGTAAATGGTGCAAGCTTCGATGTATCTTTTATATGTAGCCTATTTGGCTGGGGGCAGGGAGCAGGGGGGGAACTGTCTCTCAGGATCCAGAAAGATATTGATGGCATCATGCATAATGTCTCAACTTCTCCTGTCCTGGAGTTTGTGGAATGAACACTTACTTAAATGCAAGTACACAAATGCAAGTACAAAACAAGCAGCAGTAATGGCACATGAAAACATACATCTTTTTGGAAATGAATGGCTCCAGAAACTCCCCTACCTTTAAAGGAATTTAACATAAAACTATTTTTCACAGTTTTGTATAGCAAAAGGTGATACATTATTAGTGATGAGACATTATTAGTTGGTAGTTTCACTGACATTCAGAGGTACAGCTTTAATAGGTGTCTATGATGCAATTGGATAACTGAGATATGATAGACCTCTGGAACTACTGCAAGGTTAATTCTATTGGTTAAATATATCAATAGAATTTAATACAGACAAAATATGGAAGAAAAATTAAGAACATATGAATGATGTATGTGGGGTAAGACAAGGGTAGTCTCAACTTTCAAGTTGATAAACTTTAAGACTTACATTGTATTACAACATATCTGCATTTGTCTTTAAGACTAGGAACAGACATTACACATAAATTGGTTTAAGTGATTAGTAACTGATTTAAACCAGTAGCAGAACGTAAGTTCAGCGCACATAAACCAGTTTGAAAATGGCTGAAACTGGTTTGAGATAAACCTGGTTGAATGTAGTACCAGACTTAATTGATTTGAGTCAAACCAGTTTATACAATGTCTGTCCCAGAACCCTTCCTGTTTTAAGTTAAATCAGAGTCCCCCCAGCATCCTGGCATGCTCTCTGGACTGGGTGGGGCTCTCTGCTCCAGAGAGCTGGGCTGGCTCCTCCTCTCTGCTCCCTGGCTACAGCTCTGACAAAGACTGCACATACAATGGAGTCTGCCTGGCTTCCGCCTTCTCCCCCTCTTCTGCTCACCACTCCCTGCTCAAGCAGGGATTTCCCCATCCCTTCTACCTTATAAAGACACCTCTCAGCATTAGCTAGCATACCACATGCTGGCTACGATCCATGCTGTGGGAGACAGGAGAAAGGCAAACAGGACTGTGTCAGCTTAGGGCTCTTTGGAAATAATCAACAGGTTGCTGGTAATGTCCCTCCATTCCTTCCTTGGAAATAGTTATTTAAGAAGAGCTTGAACTAATTAAAGAACCTTTTGTTTTGCTAATGGGGTGATAAATGCTCCCTGTGTAACTCCGTGCTGTGTAACTCAATGCCGTGTAAATCCCTGCTGGCTCCCCCGCTGACCAACAAGGGGGGGAACCCCTCCCTAATCAGAGCATCCTGCTAGGGCCTGGCCATGCCCCCACTCAGCTCAGCAATGTGGAGGGGAAAGGAAGGCTGCTCTGGCATCCTACGACTTCTAGCCTGAGCCACTGCAGGCATGTGCCTGCATTTCTGGAATGAAAAGGGAATGTCTATTCACCTCCAAATCAGTTCAAGTTTTGCAAGCTAGACTAAACTGCAAAGATTGAATCAACTGAGGCTCAGACTTTTTGAATGTCTGTCCCTAGCCTAAAAATTCGAATTTTCCCATGTAGAAACAGACCCGCATTAAGTAAGCCCAAGGCTACATCATACCATAGAAACTTTAAATGGAATCCTGTTGCATAGTCTAGGACTGTGTATCTGACACTGCAGGTACATTCAGTACCTCCAAGCAACAGAGCCAGAGCTCTCTACATACTTGACCTTATGTGACGACAGCTTGGCCTGAACATACACCCATGTCTAGTGAGCAGCCCTTCAGTTCTCGACTGCCAAGTCTTGATATTATTAAATAAGCGGAAGGCTCCCAATGTTTCTGGGGCTATATGTGTGGGTCCATGCGTCACTGTCATGGGGCTCATGCCTCCACTTTACCCTGTCCATATGCCAACTGGGTGTTTCCAAAGTGAAAATTGTTCTTAAGCCAAAAACAAAAAAAAGAAAATGTCCATGCACCTGACTGGTCAAGCTCTCCAGAATTACCCACTACAGTCTCTTAATGCCTCCGGGGGTTTTGTGACTCACTGTTATGCCTTAAATTACATTCAACAATATTTCAGTCCAGCCCGGACATGGGCATTCATCATCGTCCAATAATTCACTCAAATTGGTAAAGAAATTATAATAAATAATGTAAAGCACATGGAGCCCCCAGGCTCCTTAACTAACATTTGAGATCCAATTAAGTATTGCAGAGTCTTCCTCCTCATTCAGCTCTTCCTGACCTCAGTGGGTCCCCATAAGCTGCTTGAAGGTTCGGGCAACAGCTGCCGGGCATTCTTCCAAGTGCTCAGACTCCATGTATTCTCCCTCTCCAGCATGAAGTGAGCACACAGGATGCTGGGTTTGTGAACTCATGGCCACCCTGCTCCTCCTGCTACCTTTCTCCCCACTGCACCAGCTCTGCTTGCCAGCCAACACCTGGCTTCTGGTTATACTGGAAGCTGCAGTATGCCTGCCTATGTACAGCAAACACATGCTTCTAAAGCATGGCTGTTGTGGTGCCCACCACTTTTGCCACTCCTCTGTCACTGCCTGTGCTCCTGCTGAAAAGTGGGGAACACAACCGCCCCTGACAGAGCCATTCAGTTCTCTCCCAGTGTCCCAGAATGGTCCCTAAGCTTTCTTTTTCCCACGTTCTTTTGGATGCCAGGAGCTGAACTCCCACAGACTGCTAATCAATAAGAAATATGAGTGGAAGACATGTGTCATTCCCCATGTTCTTTTATAAAATGACACCATTTTTGGAAATGGTGGATTAGAAAATGTCCTATTCTAAAAATATTTGCATATCACTACTAGCCAGCATATAAATGATTTGATAATATAGTTGAAATGGTGGGGGGGGGGGCTTTGGCATCTAAGATTGAAAAGAAGAGATAAGATATAAAAAAGATAAAGGGCCAACAAGAGAAGCTGAGGTAAGTGTGTGGTGGTCTATCCTTCCACTGAAGTTGGACAAGTATTAGGCAAAAAATGTTTTCACTCTTGGCTCTTCCCCTGGTCACAGTCACCAATCTTGTTTTACTTGCTCCTCACTTTCTCTTGGCTTCCTAGACCTGTTGTTGTTTGATAAATATGTATACATATTCCCCAATCCCCAAATGAAGAACAAACCATAAAGTGATTTCGCAAACTGAAAATACACTCAATTTGCAGATGTACACAGAAGTATCTTCCACATTTGGGTTAGTGCCATCCAACTGAAAATACGTAGTTTTAATTGTCTTGTTTGTCCACTAATCCATTGCATGAATTTACTTCTCACACAAATAAACACAAATGTAACTGTTCAACCTGCCAGATAAATGTTTCCCCCAGGTGAAAGATTCCCCTTTCAAAATTGTGACAGAAGCATAAAATAGGCAACTGTCCTGAAGTCATGAGAACTTAGATCCAATAAGCTACAATGCATTGTAACTGAAAAAAGGAAGTTCAAACTATTGGAAAGGGGGAATTTTCTGATGACATGCCAGAATTACCTTAGCCACATATGCTCACAAATGGTTTGGGGTCAAATCCCTCTTCAGCTACCTTTGCATTATAGCACTTATTCCAATTCCTTCCCACACTTCATGTGGTAGTGTGCTTTGTGCCTTGCCTGATACTCCTCTGTCAACATGTGAGTTTAACAGAAGACATAACAAAAGGCCCTATTGATTAACATCTCAAAAAGCTAGTTTAAGATTCAGAACCTCACACTTAAGGTTGATTCTGAACAACCAGAAGAACTGACTTAGAATTACAACTATGTCTTCAGCACCAAGATATTGTAAGTTTTGTTATTCAGGAAATATGTCACCTTGTCTGAACTGTGATTCGAAAGAAAATTATATCTGTGAAGCAAATTATAATTGTTACAAAGAAGTAGGAAATAGGTAAAGGTTAGGCAATGAAATAAATAGATTAACTATTGAAGTGAAGGGTGTTGTTTAGCTAATAGCTGGCTCCAGTTCTTCCAGAGTGTAATTTTCATTTGCATCTTGAGCTCAGCAATGCTGAACAGCTTTAGAAAGGAAACAACTGAACCAAACAACAATTTTTACATACTGCTTCTAAGGATCTCTCTAACCCTCTGAATAGATATATAGGAAGATCAGTTAATCCAACTAAAAGTAGTTAAAAAAATGGAATGTACACCCAAAACACTCTTTTAACGGACAAGTCCCTCATACAGTCCTCCAGATACTCTCAAGTCATATCTCTCTTCAATTTTCTTTTCCACTGGAATAGCTGGCTAAACTTGTGTGTGTGCATGTGTGTATGTTTATACATGTTATTGAGAGTTAAATATTTAACAAATGCAACAGACATCACAATATTTGATATGCTAAATACTGTATACACAGCAAAACATCAGCACTGCACAAAGGATGATAGTAGTTACACGACATAATACTCCTTCTCTCCTTTTGACTTCTACAGGATTCAATGGGATGTGGATAAGGACACCCTGCAGAGGACTGTGCATAGAGAAGAAGGGCACAGTGGGGCTGGCCCACACACTTAATCAGATATTGTTTCTCTTCTGCCCTCTTCTGAGTCAGAATCTGGCTGGGGATGGGAGCAGGAACAGATGAGGGGTCATTTGCATTTCTTGTTAGTGCTTTACCTCTCACTCCAAGCCTCAGGGACCCTCTCACTGAGCAACTGCCTCTGATTTACTAACAGAGAAGGGGAATGCTGCCAGCTATCAATAAGAAAAGGAAACCTATCTTTCCCTCCCCCTCCACCCCTGCACTTTGCTGCACAAAGAAACTCTGGGAATTTTCAAAGGAAAATGATTAACAACACCGTATATTAATGTTCTTTAAATAATGTTAATATATGTTCATATTATTAGCATTATTTAAATATCTAAGCCTTTCACTAGCTTAGATATTTTTTGTTACTTGTCAGATTTAAGCAAGAAAAAAAATCAGCATTTTATATTCAAAAGATGGTTGGCATGGTTCCCATTAGCATTCTGAAGATGTATTGCTTCCTTTCATTTGTTCTGTTGGAGTATTGACAATATGTAAGTTGAATTAATGCAGATTCAAGAAAGAGATGGGGCAGAGACTAAGAAAGAGAACAAGGAAGAATAAGAAATACAGAGTAAGAAGAGGTACTAAGTTGAGACAGAGATTCACAGGACATGATGGAAGAAAGAACGAAAAAAAGGAGAATGTATGTCATTTATTTTCTCTGTTTCATCTTCTCTGTTACTGTTAATATTCTTAGGAGAAGAGAGGTGACAGAATTTAATAGATATTAATACTAAAAAGAAATTCAAATAACTTCTAGCCTAGCTCTACTCCCCACCCTCACCTCCTACTGGACTCCAACTTTGGTCCCATCCCCAACCAACCTACTATCTGGGCAAGGCCAAATTAATCTGGAACTCAGCCAGCCAGTCTGGCTCTTGTTTGATCAGCTTCAGCCATCAGACTAAATAGCTCTCATCTTGTCTAATATATATTCAGTCTTTTTATCAGTCCAAATATAGCCAGATCAGAGCAACCAGCATACCCAGGCACCCAATATGATCTGGATGTGAACAGAAGCAAATACTTATCTTAGAAACACTATTAGTTTCAAGCAATTTTTCCTTGAATCAAACTAGTCACTGTAACTCCCTGTGTTTCAGGCTACATCATAGCAAAACACTCCCATGCTGGAAAGAAACCTTAAACTTTTGAGGCAGAATGCCAAACAACTCAGTGGTTATCTGAATATTTTAAAAGTAATGGCACATTTAAACTACAGAGAGGCAAGCTTGTGAATTCGAACCAGTTCCTTCGATAAAGTGATTTAAACATTTTAATATTTATTTTTCTTATTAAATTAATATTTACACTTACTGATCCAGGGAACAGGTTACCAACTTGCATTCTGCAGGCAGGATACAACCCATGGAGCCTTTTGATCTGGCCTGGAGACATGGGGCTTCAGCAGCAGTCACTTCCCCATGCCAGCGCAGGGAAAAGCCATGTTGGTGGGCATGAGGAAAGTGGCAGTGGTGGGCACTTTTCCAGTGCCAGAAGCAGGTACTTTTCCTGTGCCGGCACAGGGGAAAATAGCAGGGACAGCCTCAGGGAAAGTACACACTGCTATTGCTTTTCCCTGGCAGGTGCTTTCTGTGTGCTGACACAGGGAAAAGCAGCAGTGGAGGGTGCTTCCCCCATGATGGCAATGGGGGAAAGTGGCAAAAGCAGATGGGTCCTATTGCCCTCCCACTCAACTGCTGACCCACCTGTAACCCAAAAAGGGTCAGTCTGGACCAAAGCTTTAAAGGTTGCTGACCTCTGGTCCAGGGGATAAGTGAGAAGCAAGATTTATTTGGCAATATATTTTTGAACAAACTAAATAGGTGGGAGAAATGTTAGAATAGTTTTGAGCTACAAAATGTTCTTCCTCAGGTCTGAGAAAGAAGAGCCAACTGTGGATCCAGAATTTTGTAAAGGGGGTGCTCAGGATCAGGCCATTGGCCTCTGAGGCTGACAGGACATTGCTGGCACCACTGTATGCCCACCTGGCTTCAGAAGAGGGGTGGGCACCCCATTACCAAAAGGATCAGACCCTTGGCGGACACAGCAGGTGTGGTCCTCTTCAAGTGCATGTTGTAGTTGTTTGATGACCATTCTTCTTCTATGTTTCAGTGTGAGAGGATATATGACAAGCATGTGTGTGTGCACAGTGTTTTTCTTTGTGTATTGTAGCATGTTTGTGCAGGCCATTAGACCACCTATTCAAAGACGTGATATGTTTCTCTCCTGGAATGGTCTTGCTGTAAAGGCAATTTTTAGGTCGGTGACGTGAGCACAGGGGCATGTCCAGGATTTGTCAAAGGGGCTGTGGGGGATCAGAAATCTGTACTAGAGGGGCAGCTGCACCCCGAACTCCCAGCCCTTCCCCTTCTAGCACTCATGAATGCGAACAAGCCATGCCATGGGAGCTCCAGGGACTTTTTAAAGTCTCCAACTCAGGTAACAATCCTCCTCATTCCACTTCACGCTCAGAGGCATGTCCCCACTTCTATTTTCACTATCTCCCCCATCTCCCACTGGTGCTTTCCCTGCTGTCCTGGGAGCAGGGAAAGCTTTAGAGTTGCTCCTGCCCTCTCCAACTGGGCTCTGAGGAAGATGAGCTTAGCTAGGATAGCAACAGCAGCAGCAGCAGTGATGATTAGTGGGGGTGGGTTTCCCCACTCTGTCCAATTCCCTGGGAGCAGGCACATGGAGGGGCCACCCTGCCATCACCCATTGCTGCTGCCACTGTTACTGCCACTGCCAGTGTCCTCAGATAAGCTCAGCTCCCTCACAACTCAGTTGAAATAGGTAGGAGCAGTCGTGAAGCTTCCTCCACCTCCAGGATAGAGGGAAACCATTTGCAGCAGGTGGTGGGGGTGGGAAAGAGGCAGGAAGGGGGGGGGAGGGAAGGAGAGCAGATGTGCCTCTGAGCATGAAAGGGAAGGAGAAAGAATTCTCACCTGCTTTTGGAAACTTTAAAAAAATCCCAAAGGCTCTCATAGGGTGATCCACTCTGAAAGGGGATGCAATGACTCCACTGAACCCCATATGGATCTGCCCCTGGGTGTCTATCAAGAGTGTTCCAATGTGGCAAATCCTGTTGTTTGTGGGATCTAATTGTTTGATACATCTTTTGTAGAGATCAATAATTTTCCTTTAACTGTTTGTATTTGTGACAGACTAAAATTCAAGTGCATATAAGAAAGCAAATGGCAGTCTGAAATGGGTGCTTTTGCTGGAAGAATCGTTATTTACTTGACAATGTATATCATTCTAGTTATAACATGATTTCAGAAAGACCGTTGCTATTAAGATGTGAAAGGCAATTGCTCTGAAACTGTTTGTTGGTGAGAAATTCTAATTTTCTAAATGTCAAGAGAAGGTCTGATGATCATGAATGGAAGAGATGAAATGAACAAAACCTTTCATCTTCCAAAAAGATTAGGGATTTTTTTTCACTTGAAGACACACAGTATTACAGAAAATTGTTAAATTGGACTGGCCATTTAAAGAAAAGTGTTATAAATCAAAGTTTATATTGTTAATTCTGTTCACTTCCTACAAAGATTCATCCCATTACTTCTGCCTAGTATATTAATATAAAATACAGTGAGCAGGCATCAGAGTAACATATGGCAATATAACAGAGAGAAAGAATGTACCTAAGTTAGGTAAAAGGATTAATAAGTTTTATTGCTGACCACTATAGAATCAGTATTTTTTTCTTAATTTTGCATCAGTTCCTACTGCAATTGAAATAAATTAGAGCTCATTATTTTGCAAAGGGAAATGAAAATATTCATTAGGACATAACAAACCCCTTTAAATTTCCAAGTAAGACTCTCAAGTATGTTTGTTTTATGGGAAGAGATTACTTTAATTCCACAAGGCTTAAGACAGACCAAGTAAAACTTGTAAATGTATGTTATCATAGGGTATGATTCAGAGAGACTGAAAAGTTTTAAGACTATTTTCTATGATAGGTAATTAGACATTTAGGGACAAATTCTATTCCACATATTAGTCGTATAACAGGGGTAATGTAATCCTAATCCATGAATTAATTTACTTCCTTAACACCAGTGGCTCCTGCTTGCCCTCGCCTGTCCCCTAAGCAGAGAGCGTGGCAAGTCAGGGGGTGGACTGGCATTCTCAGAGGATGCCCATGCACCCCTGTGCACCCGCTATGCATCCCCACTGTATTTACTAAAGAGATCCCAGGAAGAGACTCTCCCCCATTCACAAAGGAAGGCAAATATCCCCACAGCCTGTACCAATCTGACCATAGGGTAACATTCCTTTCTGACCCCAAATATGGTGACTGGTCTGATCCTGACAGATGAAAGACCTTCAATAGCCAGTAACCTCTAGCTTTAAATTTGACTATGTAGGTGGCTACAGGGAAGAGCCCAGGGACAGACGGCCAGCACCCCAGCCTCTGGCCATTCCCCTGCTGGTGCACACACACCATGGTGAATATGGCAGACAGAGAATTTGCCCAAGGGTGACAGCAGTGGGTTCTCCCCTAGCATGGGCAGCTCCCAATGTATCCATGGGCAGCCAGTATCAAGGCAAAGCAGGGCTGGTATGTGGTCCTGGCCCCCTGCAGGCAGTTCTGGCTGCATGCCCATGGGGAGCAAGGGCAAGTGATGGGGTTGGGCCCAGGTGGGGGAGGCTGAGTGCTGCCGAACCTGATGCAGGGTCCAGGGCAAGAGCTCCTGGCTGCTGGAGGTGGCTCAGGACCTCCTCCAAGGCCCAGGCTGGTGCCTGATGCTTGGCAGAAGGTGAGGCTAGGATTAGGGGCCAGGCAGCAGGAAAAATGAAGGAGACTGTCAGGGCCAGAACGGTGTCCAGAACCCAGCGGTCATTGTCTGTCAACTACACTGACCAGCCCAGATGGCATTCTGCTTCCACAGTGCCTCCACCCACTCATGCTCCAGGGCCAGGAGCTGAGCCCAGAACTCACAGTCCACACAGTCCCATGCATTCTAGTTCTAGTCCTGCACCTCTTAATGCTGGTCCTTCATGTTCACATGGGCGACATCCTCTTCCCACTACCTATCCTCTGCCAACCAGGCACAAGTGTCCACAAGCTGGTCCTCCAATGCCAGGTGGTACAGGAGAAGGGTCCTGTCCAGGGTCCTCCTCTGACAGAACTGGCACATCTGGAAGGCCCTGCTTGTGGATGTTGCCAGCCCTGAGGCTGCATTTCGGCTGCCAAGCACAGTCTCTCTGATATGTGCAGAAACAGGTCCTGTAGAACCATTGGAAAGGACCAGTTTGTGTGAGTTTGTGACAGTTTAGAGATAAGATGCTCTATACTGGAGGCCATGTGCTGCCCAGCCTCAGATCAGGCATCAGGTGTGCATGGCTGCTGAGGGACCATGGTAAGTTGACCAGGCAGGCACAGGAGGCCTCTGGCAAAGCCCCCCCATCCTCACTTGCTCCCCTGGGGCAGTATTCTGCTGGGTGGGACAGGCTAGGCTCCTGGAAGCACCTGCTGCCATAAACCTAGACCCCACCCCCCCTGTCCTCCTGCAGGTGAACCGCTCTGCCACACTGCTACCCAGCCCATGCTGCCTGTGCTCAGTAGGCGCTGGGCTCCCAAATGACTGGGATGAGAAAATACCCAACCCTCCCCACAGGGGTCTTCTCTGGGTAGGTGCCCCAGGGCCAGCCCCCACCATGCCACCACTGCACCCTGAGTGTACCCCTGCTATGCATGCCCCGGGTGGTGTGCAAGGAGCTGTTTGTGCAGACCAAAGTGTGCCCAACCCACTATACCCTGCTGCTGCTGATGGCCATGGTGCCCCAGGCACACCTGCATACCTGGTACATGACCCTCAGCTGCAACAGTGTGGGGGAAAGTTCAGTCTACTCTGTAAGCTCCACCACTTCCTGGAGGGCTACCTGTCACTGCACTACACATTCCTGCCCCCAGCTGCTGAGGAGGACATCACTGTCAGCACTGATGCATTCCTCAGCATGTGAGAGGCCTGTGTCCACCTAGTTGTGAGGGCATGGGCTGCTCAATAAAGTTTTGCACTGTCTCCCACCACTCTGCATGCTGCGAGGGGGGAACATGTGACCTGGGGACTGCGGCTGGGTTGGGCAGGGAGGTGGGCAGGGGAAGGTGTAAAGAACATATTTGGGTATCATGTGGCCAACCTAAGAAAGAGGGCTTTAATTTAGGTTCCATGGCGGTGGTGAATAAAACCATCCAACAACAGAGCAAACAATCTACAGGGTGAAAAGACTGGAAGAAGCTCAATTCTGGGGCATGGCCAGAGAGCCACAGGACACCACAAAGTAGTGCAAAAGGTTAGCAGGTTGAAATACAATATGCAAGTTATGTATGTATCTAAATACAAGAAGTAAGGGGAATAAATGAGATGAGCCTATGGAAGTTTGAATTAGAAGATATATGTCAGAGGATAAGCAATCCTGATTTAAAAACTCTGGGTGATGGAGAATTTACTTCAGCCCTGGATAATCTGTTCCAGTGATGGATTATACTCACCATTACAAATGTATGCTTTGTTTCTAGTTTGAACTTTCCTAACTTTAACTTCTAGCCACTGGATCTTCTTATCTGCTAGATTAAAGACTCAGACAGTTTTCCCTTGTGTAGGTAATTTATAAACTGTAATAAAGTCACCTCTTAATTTGCTGTCCAGTAAACTAAATTGATTGAGCCCCTTTAGTCTTTCTGTGTAAGGCATGTTTTCCAGACCTTGAATTATTCGTCTGAGTTTTTACTAAATCTTCTACATGTTTCCAACATCCTTTTAAAATTGTGGACATCACAACTGGACATAGTTTGCAGCATAGGTTTCACCAGTGCTATATATAAACACAATAACACTTTCCTAATCCTGTTTCAGGTTGTTTTTTTTTGGGGGGGGGGGTTATATATTTTTATTGATTGATTGATTGATTGATTTTGCTACGAGAACACATGGAGAGTTCACATTCTGTTAGTTAACTCTAATGACCCTCCCGTTCCTCTGAGGTATGACATTCTACAGTAGAGTTTGACATCTTGTACAAGTAAGGCTGATCTTTTTTGTTCCTTTGATGTACAATCACTGCATTCCCCAAAATGGGAATATTAATTGCAGAATATCAAGTGTTTTACAGAACTCTAGTATTTTACATCAGTACAGTTACTTTGACCAATCAAACTTGACTTTTTTCAAAGAATGGTGCTGTGCAACCTGCCCCCTCCATGAATCTGCTGTACCACACACAGAGGCTGCCCACACCTCTTACATGTAATCTAAGACATGTGCCACAGGTTGGCCACCCCGTTATATTTCTTTGATACACTTTTTACTATAAAGTGTCTGTATTTCCTAATTTATGACACATATTCATAACATCCATTTCCCTTAAACCATCATTTTTTTCTTTTTTTGTAACAGGTTATTATATAGTTTCATAGTTGGTAGGGTCGGAAGGGACCTGAGCAGAACATCAAGTCCGACCCCCTGCCATGGGCAGGAAAGAATGCTGGGGTCAAACGAACCCAGCAAGGTGTCTATCTAGCCTCCTTTTGAATACCCCCAAGGTAGAAGCGAGCACCACTTCCTTTGGAAGTTGGTTCCAGATCCTAGCCGCCCTGACTGTGAAGTAGTGCCTCCTGATATCTAGCCTAAATCTACTCTCAGTCAACTTATGGCCATTATTCCTTGTTACTCCCAGTAGTGCTCAGGGCAACAGGGACTCTCCCATTGCCTGCTGGTCTCCCTTGACCAGTTTATAGATGGCCACCAGATCCCCTCTCAGCCTTCTCTTGTGGAGGCTGAACAGGTTCAGGTCTCGTAGCCTCTCTTCGTAGCCTGCCCTGCTGACTCCTGATCATGCGAGTGGCCCTATTCTGGACTCTCTCAGTATTGTCCACAACCCTTCTGAAGTGTGGCGCCCAGAACTGGATGCAGTACTCCAACTGCAGCCTGAACAGTGCCGCATAGAGGGGGAGGATCGCCTCCTTGGACCTGCTCGTGAGGCATCTGTGGATGCATGACAAGATACAATTAGCCTTCCTAACTGCGTCCCCACATTGGTGACCCATGTTCATCTTGGAGTCTATAATGACTCCAAGATCCTTTTCTGCCTCTGTGCTGACAAGAAGGGAATTTCACAGGCTGTCGGTATGGTGCTGGTTCTTCCTCCCTAGGTGCAGTACCTTGCACTTATCACTATTGAATCCCATCCTGTTCTCATCCACCCACCCCTGTAACATGTCCAGAACCAGTTGCAGCCTGTCCCTGTCCTCTAGCGTGCCCACTTCTCCCCACATTTTAGTATCATCCATAAATTTAAACAAGGTGCTTTCACCCCCTCGTCCAAGTCGCTGATGAAGATGTTGAACAGTGCCGGCCTGAGGACTGAGCCCTGGGGGACCCCACTGCCCACATCCATCCAGGTAGAAAATGACCCATCCACCACCACACTCTGGGTGTGGCCCTCCAGCCAATTGGAGACCCATCTGACTGTGTAAGCATTGACACCACAATCTCCTAATTTTTTAATGAGAATGGAGTGAGAGACAGTGTCAGAGGCCTTCCTAAAGTGCGGAAAGACTATGTCCACCGTGATACCTGCATCCACGGATTTTGTGACCTGGTTGTAGAAGGCTACCAGGTTGGTCTGACAGGACCTGCCTCGAATGAACCAATGTTGGTTGCCCCTAAGGATTCACTCCCCTGCTGGTCCCTCGCAGATGTGCACCTGGATAATTTTCTCATAGAGCTTCCCCAGGACCGAGGTAAGACTAACAGGCCTATAATTTCCTGGGTCCTCCTTCCTCCCTTTTTTTGAAAATGGGGACCACATTGGGCCTTTTCCAGTCCTCTGGCACTTTGCCAGAGCACCACAAGTGCTCGTAAAGCTGTGCCAGAGGTCCCGCAATGACCTCTGCTAATTCCCTCAACACTCTGGGGTGGAGATTGTCAGGACCTCCTGATTTGAACACATCCAGTCCCTCCAGAAGTTCCCAGACTAGGTCCTTACTGACCCTGGGCCTGGCTGCACCTGCCCTGGGACCATCAGGGATCCCGGTGGGGGGGATGACCTGGTCCCTGCTCAGAAAAATAGAGGCAAAGAAATTGTTAAATAGGTTAGCTTTGTCCTCTGGTGAGATCACTAGATTTCCAACCATGTCCTGCAGAGGCCCCAGATTACCTGAACCCTTCTTTTTACCCCCTAAGTATTTAAAAAAGGATTTCTTGTTATCCTTGATCCAGGTTGCTAGTCCCAGTTCCATCTCCGCCTTGGCCTTCCTAACAGTCCCCCTACAGTCCCAAGCAATAGAGGTATCCTGGTGATGGCCCCTCCCTTCCATTCGGTGTACACCTCCTTCTTAGCTTTGAGACGTTCCTGCATGCTTTTGGTGAACCACAGGGGCTTTTGAGCACTCTTGCCCCCTTTGATCTGTGCTGGGATTGTCACCCTTTGGGCTTGGAGGATCGTTTCCTTCAGCTAGAATATTTTTTTTTACTAATTTTTTTTTACTAATCTTCTAATGCTCAGCTGGAAGATTTTTTTTTACTCTATATCTTTTTTATAACTAAGGAAATTAAGCTTTTGGGTAACTATATAAAATATCCTTAAGTTGCTTCCAATTTTCATTGATATTTATCTGTTTTATTTTTTCCTCCCAATTTTTTCCATTCATAATTATATCTTATTTGGAAAACCTTTAAAGTACCAGTTAAACAGATGCCTATAGCTAAAGATGATATTTATAAATAAATGCATTTATGCATCTGGCTTCCCCATAATTTGACACTTCTTTCATTCCTGCCTGTGAGTGCTGTACTTTCACTTCATCTCATTATTTGAATTTTCTTTATTTTCCCCATCTCATTCCCCAAATTCCACTTTGTGTACTTTCCTACTCTCAAGTTGTATGAATTTCCTTACCTAGGTGAAGTGAGCATTTTTTCTCTTCTACTTCTGCCTTCAACTCACATTTCCCTTCCACCATCAAATCCATACAACAGGGCATTTTGCAACCCTACAATCAGTACTTCTCCTGAGTATCATGGGAATTTCCTTTACTCACAGCCTTGTGCACCTACTGCCTTCCTGTGAGTATTTTTACACAGCTTATATTTTTCCACTCCCCTCAGTCTTTTGTATCCGAGGGACTCAGCAGCACTATGCTATACATGACATGAGTGAGTGGAGTAAGAAAAAAGGAGAGGAATTCCAGCCTGCATCCTACTCATCCTTATAGAAAGATCTTCAACTTCTCCAGACAGATGTGTGGCTAAAAGATTGGTTTCCTAAGTCATCTCAAGACCCATCAATGAGCCATAGTAGATATCTCCCTAAAATTGATGGATTGCTGCCAATAACAAGGGATATTTACTAAACCTGCTGAAGAATTATATGCAATAAGGATTAGGGCCCTGCTCAGTACCTGAACTAGTCATATTTATTTCAGTAATAATGGAGAAACTTTCAAATGGTTCATAGGCAGGCAAGGTTTTTTTAGTAGATTTGATATTTTTTTATTACACCAAATGAGTAGTTGGAAAAAGTTGTTTAAAAGCTTTCAGGTGCAATCACCCTTCTTCAGGAATAGAGTCTCTCTGCTGTTTTAAGACTCCAAGGAAAATGGTTCAGGTATCTGTACTGGAACAGGCTGGGCACCTATCTCAAATATTGTAATGGTGCCACCCCAAGTGATAAAAAGAGCACCTTCAGTAGAATGTTTATAGTAGTGCCCTCAAACATGTTTAACTGGTGTAATAAACCTACATTAAACCTACAGAAATGAACTCTACATTAATTTCCTCTCCCTAAAGCTTCAACATGGAGACCTTACCTGATTTAAATACTTGAAGTCAGTGGAGCCACACCAATTTGAAACAGTTGAGAATGTGATTCTATGTCTCTATATAGATGTATTAAAGAAGAATCTACTACGCTGTCCACACTCCTTTTCTGGTTACCTTCCAGGAAAAAAAAATGACAAGTCAGGGTTAACATTCTGTCAGAAATCCATCAGTTTCACATTTCCGCCAGCCTCTTTTGTTGAAGCAGTCTAACTTGCTGTACAAATGTCATTAGTTCCAGAGGGAGTTCCAGACCTTTGAATGCTGCAGAACACTCTATTATTTAGTACTGCCGTAAGATAATCTTTTCAACTGCTGTTTTCTAGTGAGAATCCTCAAAGATGAACCTTGAAAGAGCAGATGCCAGTATTCAGTCACTCAGGAATATTGTCAGTTAAGTGACTTTTACCTTCATCCAATGGGACTTTGATTTTCGGACACAGATATCAAACTGACAAAATGTGTCATCGCTGACAGGTTTCAAAAGGCTTCCCCCAGCCTGCCCCACCCCCTCCCATATCCTACAATACCGAAAAAAACACGGGATCTTTATCTAACATTTTTAGTAAGATACATGTTTGTGACACTTACTAAGACTTTTTAAAACATGAAGTTTAAAGCCTATGATTACACATACAAAATTCTGACCAAATTACTACATAGGATTAAACAAAAGAAATGCCCATGTATAATCTCATTTAAGTTTCTCTTACCATAACACCACCTACTATCTGAGAAGACTGAAGTTAACTGCACATAGAACAAGTATTTCTCTCTGCAGGACATTATCATCACAATATTTGCTCAATCAGAGTGACCTTCATGAGAATCTGGACACCAAATAACCACATTTGTAAGTTGCTTTGCCCAGACAGGCCACCCAAAAGCTAAAGATAATCCATGGTGCAAAAGCTTCAGCTGTATAAAATTAAAAAAAACTGGAATATAAAAATGGCAAAATAGAAGCCTGAACATTCTCAGTTTCACCAATTTTGGACTAAGCATAGCTGAAAAAAGTATGGGAAAATGTGGCGCCAAATCCTTTCAGTTGTCTTTAACTCCTGGAAAGGGGTTGAAATATCCCCTAACACAATTTTGAATAGGTTAAAAACTCCTCAACTTTTTACTGGATGTATGAGAGTTCAGACTGGACTTACATGCCTGTATGTTTCATATTAGCTTTGAGCTGCTGCTGGTTTTCCTCAATAGTATCCATTTTCCTATTCAAAGCAAAATGTTCTGGAACTCATCATGGAGAGCTGCAGGGTCCTGGTTTTCTCTGTTTAAAAATTGAACATTCTCTGATTTTAAACCCAAAATCCATGTTCTTCTATGATTAAAATGAAATGCCACTATATACATAGGTATCATTTTAACACTGCATTTTTAATATATTTGCAATTTTACAGCACTTTGGAAGCCTGCCAGTGCCTCACTGAGTGTAATAAAATAAATTCTAAATACCTATATATTTTGGCTTTTGATTTTTTTTTATCTTGGAAAATCAGAGCTCCCCCTGCCCCCTTTACTCACCAGGATGTGGGTTCAGCTGCAGCTGTCCCCCCACTGCTTTTGTGGTTCTGGGCAATCCTGATATGCCAGTGCCCTGCCCCTGTTCATGACATTGCCCCTCACTCCCAAACTACAGTCCCTGAAGCCCTGCTGGTGCCCCTCAGTCCCTATCCATTGCCCTCTGGGCATTCCAGTGCCCCTCACTCCCAACTCACAGTCCCCCAGCCCCTCCCACCCATGCTAGCACCCCTCATTCCCAACCCACAGCCCTCTGGCCCTGCTGGTGCCCTTCACTCCACCCACAGTCCCCTGACCACCCCCCCAGCCATGCTGGTGCCCCACATTCCCAACCCACAGCCCCCATCTCTGCCGGTGCCCCGCATTCCCAACCCATAGTC
Organism: Gavialis gangeticus; assembly: GCF_001723915.1. NCBI lineage: Eukaryota > Metazoa > Chordata > Crocodylia > Gavialidae > Gavialis > Gavialis gangeticus. The sequence goes on along the minus strand of NW_017729032.1, from coordinate 163,373,001 downwards.
CCTCACCCCCGGTACCCCTCACTCCCAAGCCACAGCCCTTCCAGACCTGCTGGGGCCCCTTACTACTAGTCCACAGCCCCCTGCCACCCACAGCCCTGTCAGAGTGGACCCCCAGTTGTCCCCAACTCTGCCTGGCCCTATGCAGACTACAGGATTTGGGGACATGGCAGGGATGGCCTCCAACATGAGGTGCATGCAGCGTACCTCATGTGGAACCACAGGAAGTAGTTGGGGCACCACATGCTGTCCCCACACAGCCGGCTGGGTTTGAGGTTGGGTCTGGGGCAGGGGTTGTGGCCTGGTGGGGAGGACCTCCCCCTGACACACACACACACAGAGCCCCCTGGACAGTCCCTAAGACCCAGCCCTACCCATAGACTTACATGCATCCAGCTGCCGGGGCTGCTCCCACCACCCTGCCTGGCTGTATGCTGGCTACATGTATGTGCACATGCACACACACACGCACATGGTGCCCCCTGCCTCCAGTTGTCCTCCTCCCCACCCAGCCTCAAGCAGCTCCTCACTGCCTGGAAGGTTGCCAGCCTGCAAGGGGAAACCTTTGGTTTCTTTCAGTTTTCACCTTTAAAGGATCTGTGTTTTTCTCCTTCAAATGTGAAAATCCACATTTTCCCGTGGCAGACAGCAAACCCCTGGAGATCAGTTAGCAGAGCACTGTGTACTTCCTTCCAGGCTGTTTACATTATGTCCCAGTTCTTATTGGGACATATATGCTTTTATAACAGCTTTCCACTATACAGTGATAAAGCTGTTACTTTATCTACTTAAAAGGAGGTTTGATCATTTATGAGACAATGTTTCTTTAAAGAAGAAAGATGGTTTAGGTGGTTAAGATCACAAATGCTAAGTGCAGGTTATTAGAGGTATACATTTAAGCTAATGGTCTGTGGCAGTTTCACATTTTCACATAATGGGGATGCTACAATCAAGATATTCTACCCCTTTAAAGTAATCTAAATAGTAAAAAGCTCAGCTTATTTTATTCTATAGCATTAACAGAAAAAAAAAACACTAAACAAAAGGGAATATGTTTTTAAATAATTAAATTGTTCTCATTATGAGAGTAGGCATTCTCTAACCTTAAATTTTTCAGGTTTTTTTTCCTTTTTGTAATCTAAGACAATCAAGGGAGATAATTTCAAGTAACTACAGTCTGAGAGAAGTGTTGATTTTTTCCCTCAATCTGGACAAAATACAATTTTTACACTTTCCTTTCCCTCTTGTTATATATTTCCAAACAAATCCCTTATCTAAAAACAAACAAAAAAGTAAATGCTTAACCATAGTTTTTTAGTGGATGAGGTAATGGTCTCTATTGTTATGCTGGGTGATGAGAATCAAATTAACTAAAGATAAACCACAGACTTTGTGGTTTGACAGAAACAAAAAATCATTTCAAATAATTGAATTTCATACGAAGCTGGGTTTATTTGAGATACCAAAACACATATTCTGTATAAATTTGGAATTCTTCACTTTGCGAATCATTTAGTTCCCATTGCTTTATTTACCAGAACTGCATATCCTTTATCTAATTTAGTGATACATTTTCTCTCATTATAGCAGAAATGTACTTGTCAAGGACAGAAGTTTCCACAAGAGTACACACTTACGACACATAAAGTTCAAATATGCTCTCACTATCTAGGCCTCAGTAGTTTTGATGCATTCAGTTAGCAATTCAATTGGAAAGTGAATTGTGCAAATAGGAAAAACTTTTTCGGTTGGTCTAGGCTGTGCCAAACTGAGATATTTGTAAGTTCCCAGAAAGAATATATAGAAACATGAGCTCTTCTATTGCTTAAATGGGCACATCCCCATGAATGGGCATGTGTGTTTCTCCAGAGACAAATAGCAGAGGAACATACTTGTGCCACTGCTACTTGGCCCTGGGCTTACCCCTGCATTACTCTAGCATGCAGCAAATTGCCCTGGATAGGGTAGGAAGGCTGAGGCCAGCACCTGCAGCAGCCATGGCAATCTGAGTTCATGGAGCCTGGCCAGGCTCCAGTTTCAGACGGTGCATGCTGCTGTCACATGAACAATGACTCTTTTTTGGTGCACTTTTTTTAGATACTGGGATTTCCCAGTATCTACTTTTGCTACCATGCTGCAAATATATATCATGGCCAACAGACTAACATGCTCCACATGTATTTTGTGGTGTCTCAAAAGGCTCTGACATGCTATAAACTGCACGTTCCTGATCCTGGGGACAGGGCCAATGAGTGCAATGAGTTCCACTCCACTCTTGTCCAGTTCTGTTGATCTAAGAGATAGAACTTCCCTGGTCACCTTCAAGCAGTTAGTAATACAAGCCCTAAATAATAGTGCAAATATACATTCCCATGTTCCCATTTGCCAAAAACATTTGTTCAGAAATAATACATGAAGTTAAGGATCTTGGTTCTGTTTTGGACTATATACTTTTCATGGAGAACAGCAGGCTGGACAACCTATACAATGATATTGTTATAAGAGCAGCTTATGGCCCACTGAACAGAAGGGTAAATTATTGAGATGCCCTTTGCAGTCGCACCAGTGCAGCAGGTGGTTTGCTCAGCATGAAGTAAAATATTTGCTCCTCAGTCTGAGCAACAAAGACCATATTTTTTCTGCCTTGTAGTCTTTGAAATGTCAGGTTGATTTGAAATATCTGCTACATGCTTTTAAATCCCTAAATACTGTAGGCATTTAGCGATGTTCAAGAATTTCTGCCTTTTACTATTACCTACCTTCCTTATCATTCAGAAGCCAATTGTGACTGAACTGTAGAAGCTTCATGAATGTCGAAGTCCCTTGTCCTAACTGGTTCTTGCCTCAGTCTGTCTCTCCAACTTTAAAAAATTGAAAAAGGCTTTTTATTATTTATTTCAGAGTCGCTGTTGCTTAAGATCCCATTTGGCTCTGTTTAACATCTATATATTGATCATTTTCTATTCATTACTTTCTTTAACTCCTTTATACTTGATTGTAATTCCTCATTTGTTTTCCACTGTTTGAATTTCAGTATTTTAAGGGGGTCACATTTAGATACTTTAGCTGTCCTTGGAGGATACTTCCTATGTTCAATTGCTATTATTATTTTCTATGTTACATTTGACATTATATTTGAAGAAGGCTGCTGAAATTGTATCCCTATTTTTTTTCTTTGTGTCAGATTGACATCCAGTTACAGAAAAGTAAAGTATTTGCCCAACTCAGAGTTTTAGTTAATAAGAACCTACTCTTCCATCACTGAAAACTAGGCAAGCTTTGCTATTGGCTTCAGTGAATTTAAAAAGCAGGCCCTTTCAAATGTATATATTATATATTAATTATAGGTTAATGCTAGGTTCAAATTATTGTAAACCAATTGCAAAGAAAGTATTAAGTTTGCAGTATTATTGAAGAAAAAGGATTTTATTCAATAAACTATTCTCTTTGAATGCTTGAAACAGATGTAGCTCAACATTTCTACTATCTGAGCTGAAGTAAACATACATTTATTGTACTTTGAGCTTGAAGCCAAAAGGAGATGGTCATGACACCTCAAATATGAAAAGTCACTGGGACTGAAATAACAATCAAAATCCTCTGAATAAATCAAAAACCTCACGTATTACATTCTCAGGAGAAGAGCTATACGCTTCAGTGAAATTGTTCTTGGAGCTACAGGATGTCCAAAAATCATTACTTTCCATTTTAAAAGGTTTCTTCCCCAAGACAAATGTAGGAATATTTTGTAATGATTTATAGACATAGAGAACATTTCCTAGATTTATTTTTGCTATAAAGATATCCTGTGAAATCTAGTTTTCTAAAACTATCTGGAGTGAAACATTTTGATAAAAAAGCTTTAAAGTAGTTTTGAGTTTAAAGGACAATTAAGACATATCTATAAAGTCTCACACACACACACACACACACACACACACACACA
>NW_017729032.1:163362686-163364058 GCF_001723915.1 Gavialis gangeticus | reverse complement strand
TATAAAGTCTCACACACACACACACACAGAGCATATAATGAACTTAACAAACCTCCTGAAAAGTTTGAAAAATGTACAAAGTCCATAGCTCATGAAAGGCAGGTCTTGTAGGGTTCATTGAAGTGATATTTCTCAGTCCCTCTCTTTATATATAAAAGCTCTAAATGGAACATTTTTATGTTGTATGGTCTTCCTATCAATTTGCTCAATCCTGGTTATGTTGTTTTATTTTTAAGATGCTGTTTCTATAGTCCTAACATGAAAAGCATTGTGTATTCTCATTCTAATAGCCATGAACTCTTTTCTGGTGCTTTTATTTTATTTTATTTTCCCCTCCTTTCCTTTTAGTCCTTTAGTCTTCCAAAACGTTCTCATAAACAAGCTAAACAAATATAGTCTTGATGAGATTAGCAAAAGGAAGGTGCTTAGCTGGCTGGATTTTACTTAAAGAACAGCCATCACTGGTTCCATGTCACACCTGGAAAAGATATTGAGTAGAGTTCCATAGGATTCGGTCCTAGGTCTCGTACTAGTCAATATTTTCATTAATGATTTCCAGGATAGAATTGAGTGTACCCTTAATAAAAATGTCAGACTACACCAAGGTAGACCAGGTAGCAAATACAACAGAAGAAAGGAGTGGGATTCAAAATGATTTTGATAAAGTTGAAAAATTTTTTGAAATAAAATGAAAATCAGTAAAGCCCATTACTACACTTAGGAAGCAACAATTAAATATATTCATACAAAATGAGGAATGACTGACTAGACCAGAGGATTGTAGAAAGGACCTGGTGGTTATCAAGGATTGCAATATGATTTATGAATGAACATTGATTTATGAATGAACCCAAGGGAGGCACTGCCAGGCCAAGGGTCAGTAAGGACCTAGTCAGGGAACTTCTGGTGGGTCTAGACGTGTTCAAGTCAGCAGGTCCTGATGATCTCCACCCTAGAGTGCTGAGGGAATTAGCAGAGGTCATTGTGGGACCCCAGCACAACTTTACGAGCACTCATGGTGCTCTGGCAAGGTGCTGGAGGACTGGAAAAGGGCCAATGTGGTCTCCATTTTCAAAAAAGGGAGGAAGGAGGGCCCAGGATACTATAGGCCTGTTAGTTTTACCTCAGTCCTGGGGAAGCTCTTTGAGAAAATTATCCAGGAGCATATCTCCGAGGGACCAGCAGGGGAGATCATGCTTAGGGGCAACCAACACAAGTTCATTCGAGATAGGTCCTGTCAGACCAACCTGGTGGCCTTCTACGACCAGGTCACAACATCCTTTGACGCAGGTGTTGCAGTGGACGTAGTCTTTCTGGACTTTAGGAAGGCCTTTGACACTGTCTCTCACCCCATTCTCATTAAGAAATTAGG
>NW_017729032.1:163357467-163357686 GCF_001723915.1 Gavialis gangeticus | reverse complement strand
AAGTCTACCCTTCCTTCTGCCTGACTTCAGACTAACATGGTTAACTACCTCTCTCCCTGCTCAGTGAAATATTTCCAGGGAGGGGGTAAAATAAGCTAATAGCATACTTGGATGCATTAACCAAAGTGTCACATGGAAGTCACAAAAAACAATTCTTCCACTCTGCTCAGTATTCACCTGTGGTGTGGTGTCCAATTTGAGGCACTACACTTCAAGAAA
>NW_017729032.1:163356212-163357316 GCF_001723915.1 Gavialis gangeticus | reverse complement strand
GGTGGATGTAGTGTTTCTGGACTTTAGGAAGGCCTTTGACACTGTCTCTCACCCCATTCTCATTAAGAAATTAGGCAACTGTGGCATTGATGCCTACACAGTCAGATGGGTCTCCAATTGGCTGGAGGGCCACACCCAGAGTGTGCTGGTGGACAGGTCTTTTTCGACCTGGATGGATGTGGGCAGTGGGGTCCCCCAGGGCTTGGTCCTTGGGCTGGCACTATTCAACATCTTCATCAGTGACTTGGATGAGGGGGTGAAAAGGACCTTGTTCAAATTCGCAGATGACACTAAAATGTGGGGAGAAGTGGGCAGGTTGAAGGAGAGGGACAGGCTGCAACTAGATATAGACAGGTTACTGGGGTGGGCGGATCAGAACAGGATGGGATTAAATACTGACAAGTGCAAGATACTGCACCTGGGGAGGAAAAACCAGCAGCATACCTAGAGGATGGGGAACTCCCTTCTAGTCAAAATGAACATGGACCTCCAATGTGGGGACGTAGTCAGGAAGGCTAACCACACCTTGTCATGCATCCACAGATGCATCACGAACAGGTCCAAGTTGGTGACTCTCTCCCTCAGTGCAACACTGGTCAGACCACAGTTGGAGTACTGCATCCAGTTCTGGGCTCCACACTTCAGGAGGGATGAGGCCAGCATGGAGAGGGTCCAGAGGAGGGCCACTCACATGATCAGGGGGCAACAGGGCAGGCCCTGCAAGGAGACGCTAAGGGACCTGAACCTGTTCAGCCTCCATAAGAGAAGGCTGAGGGGGGATCTGGTGGCCATCTACAAGCTGGCCAAGGGGGACCAGAAGGCTATGGGAGAGTCCCTGTCCCCCGAGCGCTACCGTGAGTAATGAGGAATAACGGCCATAAGTTGACCTAGAGTAGATTCAGGCTAGATATCAGGAGGCACTACTTCACAGTCAGGGCAGCTAGGATCTAGAACCAACTTCCAAGGGAAGTGGTGCTCGCTCCTATTCTGGGGCTCTTCAAAAGGAGGCAAGATAATCACCTAGTCGGGGTCATTTGACCCCAGCGTCCTTTCCTGCCCATGGCAGGGGGTAAGACTTGATGATCTGCTCAGGTCCCTTCCAAC
>NW_017729032.1:163346090-163356159 GCF_001723915.1 Gavialis gangeticus | reverse complement strand
TATATATATATATAAAAAACATTTAGTTAGTGTACAAGAAGCAAGTCTACCCTTCCTTCTGCCTGACTTCAGACTAACATGGTTAACTACCTCTCTCCCTGCTCAGTGAAATATTTCCAGGGAGGGGGTAAAATAAGCTAATAGCATACTTGGATGCATTAACCAAAGTGTCACATGGAAGTCACAAAAAACAATTCTTCCACTCTGCTCAGTATTCACCTGTGGTGTGGTGTCCAATTTGAGGCACTACACTTCAAGAAAGATATATATAAATGGTAGAACTCCAGAGAAGAGCAACAAAAGTGATAGGATGTCTAGAAAATATGACATATGATTAAAGGTTTAAAGTACTGGGACTACTTAGTCTGAAAGGGAGAAGAGAGAGGGTGATTTATTAAGTCTTCAAACGTAAAAGCGTTCTTATAAAGAGGATATGAATCATCTGTTCTCTGTATCCACAGAGAACAGGAGCAACGAGTTACAGATTGATATTTCAATAAAGCCATTTAGATTAGAAATTAGGAAAAACTTTCTAACTAAGAGAGTGGTTAAGTTCTGGGACAGATTACCTGGGAAGACTGGAATCCTGGTCACCAGAAAAGTTTAAGTGCAGGTTGGACCAACACTTGAGGTCGCTTTAGAAAGGGATGATCTTCTCTTGGTCAGGGATTGGACTAGATGCTATTCTTAAGAGCCTTCCTGACCCATTTTCCTATGGGCCTAGGACTCTAATTCAAGCTGCTAGTCATGTTTCTGGAATGGGATTAACCCCATGAGAGAAAATCTGATATTGCAAGCATTTCCTCTATCTTACTTGCAGCATACCTTTCATCAAGATGCAACATTACTAGCAGTAGTGTACATTTTGTATACCTTTAGGGTTATACTTGCTCTACATAGGAAAGGTTAATAAGTCATCTGCTATTTTCACTCTGTATCATTGTTAGTCTAAAGTAGGAAGCAAATGTTGTATGCTATCTGAATTTTTAGGGCAATTTCAGAACATTCCCACCTCTCACTTCAGTAGGGATCAAAAAGTGTAGTGCACTGCATTTATTATGCATCAAGCTGCAGAGTACCACTGGCCATTATAGTTTTTGCCTATCCCCACTCATACTTCTACTTGCCTACTTGGCAGTTGCTCAAAAGCACTTGAGGTGGAGCCTTCTGCTCTCAGCTTAACTCTACCTTAAACCAGAACACATGTAAATACTTCAACTTTGACCCCCTTAGTCACCTGAGTCCTTTCAAGTCTCTAATGTTTTTTGTTAGAAAAACCTAGTTAGGAGCATAGAGTTTGGATACTGAAATATAAGAACATGAGAAATGCCTTACTGGGTCAGACCAATGGTCCATCTAGCCCAGAATTCTCTCTAACAGTGGCAGAAGTGGATGCTAGAGGAGAGCACTGAACCACATAGATTGAGAATGAACTATCCCCTATCTATTACCTGCCCTGGCATCCACCATTATTGGTTTAGAGATTTCAACAGAAGCATATCCAACCATTTTGTTCAATAGCTATTAATAGTTCTATCATCCATAAATTTATCTACTCCCCTTTAAAACCTGAATATGCTATCTGCCTCTACCACCTCCTGTAGAAATGAATTCCACAAGCTAACTATGCAGTGTATTAAAATTATGCATTGTGTAAAAATAATCTCAACCACTACACTGCTGCTATTTTGGCATAGCTGAGCATTAGGCATATATCAACCATCTAAGGCCATTTGGGCTTCACAGCTAAGCCTGTTCCTATGCTCCTATAGGGGCTGTCTGTACTGCTACAGCAGAAGACTCTGCTGAGGATGGCACTAAGCACACTCCCTTGTCCATGTTGACAAGTTCACTGCAGACCCAACAGTTCACCAGTGAACAATCCTTTCATGCCCTTTGTCTCTGGCATGCCTGACAGCAGCTGCTTAGAACATTCCTTGAGCGACCTCATGGACTATCCTCCATGCCTTAAATGTGCCAACGGGCAAACATGGGCAGGGCTTGGGCAGGGAATGCTGATCCTTGCCCTTGCCAGGAAAACTGGCTACAGTAAGGAACATACAGACTGCATACTCTACTGTGGCTGTTCTGAGTCCTGAAGCTACATCCACTTCCAAAGGTGGAGGTGGTGCACTTCTCCACTTTACATTGTATCCTACTGTGTAGACTGCTTAGTAGGAAGAGAGACACCTATGCTCTCTCCTCCTCTTCTATTCCCTGAGGGATTCAAACTTACACCTGCCACTTTCCACAAGAATGTCTTAACCACAAACTTTAAAATTCCTGGGTCACTTTTCACCCCTCCTGTTAAAGTGGGTCACTGTGCACACAGGAACTGAAGAGTCAAAAGTCTAAAAAGAGAACAAGTGATGTGTTTGAGTCCCTGGTTCTCAACACAGTTTACACAATTTTCATTAACGATTCCATGGGCATAGAGCGCTAACAGCATTGGAAACAGGGACCAGAACAGGAAGGGTAGAGACAGAACTACACCCAGGTTGGGTGAGGTGGGGACAAACTAGGGATTATCTCAAGAACCCATTTTATTAAGACCTGGAAAGAAGCTGTCTAGAGAATAAACCTGGAAACCCCTTACGGAAGTTGGTAAGCTATCTAGAAAATGGCCAAGGGAGTTTCTTTTCCTTCTATCCTGCAAAAAACAAAGACCAGAGTATCTAAGGTTTATTTGTTCAGGCATGATTAAAGGGTGTGGATTAGAGGATGAGAATACTAGGATCTTTAAGGGCTGTATGGGAGCTTCCTATGTAGTCCCTTAAATAGAGAATGAGGACACAAACCATCTCACAGATAGGAAGAAAACTCTTCAGACATTGCAAACTTTACAGAGTATTTATTTAGTGCACACACTGTACCCCAAAACAGGATTTGTTTTGAAGGTGAATGTGGGAATTCACTGTCTTTGCCGTTTGTTCTTTGGATCTGCCATTTTAGTGCCAACTGTTATGAATATTGGGAGATAAATTGATGTACTAGGATCCCAGGGCTTTAGGTGGCCTACATCTTTCACACCCAAATTAAGGGTTGGGGATAGACAGCAAAACAAACTAAGTATTTTTATGTGTTTGATGTAATAAGATCAAGAGAATTCAGGAAGAGGGCAAAAATATGAACTGTAAAAATGCACAATAAAACTGAATTATTTTGATTACATCTTAGAATCCTAAAGCATTCTCCAGCTTCAAAGTAGCCAAATATAGTAATCTTGAATTATCTCCTGAACTCTTAAACAATGATTCTCTTTTCTTCCTCCCTCTAGTAAAAGCAGTCAAAAGTGGTGATAAATCTGGCAGTCATTTAGACTGCTAGGCTGCCTCCAGATGAGTGTGGCCTATCCAGATATAGATAGATATAGATGTAGCACTGGACACCTGTCTGCAGTGTCACACACTGCACATTCAGATGTTCCACATGCTGCTACCTTGCAGCATGAGGTGGGGGGTTGACCCTGGAAGATCCTGGGGTCAAAAAACCTGTGCAGGAAAAAAAGCAGGGCAGCATATATGGCAGCAGCATGAGCCACCCAAAACCAGAGCCTGGCTAGCCTCCCCTACCCCTCCCAGAGTAACCTGCCATGCACCAGAGCATGCATGACACAGGTGTTCCCTGGGGACAAGTAGCAGCAGCACAAGGTGTGCCGCTGCTTCTTGTCCCTAGGGGAACAAACATCCACACTCATGTGGATGTAGCCCTATTGTCAATCTGGCATTGTCACAAAATCAGAATAAAGGAAGCCTTGCAAGTCTTAGACAACTAAATCAAGTTATTATGCAGTCCATACAAAATAACGTATTGTAAAAGGAAGATGCACCTGCATGCAGAATATTTTGTTCAGTTTTTAGTTAATTCACAACAGATGCAACAGAAGTTGAAAAGGTCAAGAGAAGGGAAATTAAAATAGTTAAAAGTTTCTTACTCCCAAGGTGATGCTCAGTATATCAGGCTATGCTGTTTTCACACTACTGAGGTTCTCTATTTGTGGCAAGGGGTCACAAAAGCTGAGTAACAGAGTAACAGCTGAGATGTAGGCACTGAACTATCCCTAACTGTGCACCCATCACAGGCAAATGTGCTACTCTACTGTTAGAAATTGATCTGGATTAATTCCCTCCCAACTGAAGAGGAAGGAAAGGGCAGCCCTTAATGTCTGTAAGGATCTGTGTGTTTCAGAGAAAATCACAGTTATAAATATTCAGGCCTTGGGAAATTGGCCTATTACTTTTATGAACAGACAAACAAATAAAAATCCATTGTTAAGATTAAAATAAACAAATAACAATTTATTTTAACCAAACAAGAGGCATTACACATTTGAGATATTCATAAATCATTATTGATTACACATTCTCTCTGACTAATTACCTCTATATACACCTAGTTAAAATGTAATGAATGCAACAAGATACAAGCACCAAAGAGAGTTTAGGAATTAACTTTATTGTATTTCCTGTCCAATAGAAATATGTTTCAATGCAAAAGAATATTCTACTTCCCTGCCATATGACAAAGCAATGACAACATTGCCCATTTTGTACTCAAAATTATTCAGATGTACTGATCAAAAATATCTGTTCAGAATGAAAATTAATTTTATGTTAAAACCATGCACTGAATTCTACATTGACAAGAAATAATGGTTAAAAGGTTTTATAGCCGTATCATATCTGACATACTTCATATTTTGTTGTGTACTGCACACACCCAGATAAGACATGCACCTTGTTTTTGGAAAGCAGAATATAGAAATACAAAAGATCTGCTTTTTCCATGGAGAAGCTGTGTCAAAAAATGGCTGCCTGCTTCTTTCTTGGCCAGTAAGCTGAGCATCTGCGAAACAGTTAACACTGGAGTCTGTCCCCCTTGCTTGCCTGCTGAGACAGAAATTGGGAGCCATTTTGCAACACAGTGGGTCTCTTTACACATCTAATTAATGAGCAGAAATAAACTCTAAAACTGTTAGGGCTAGAGTAAACTGCTCCTGTGCACAGCATCTATATGAGTGCCCAGGACAGTAGTGATTTGAACCAGGGTGGCACAGTGATGGACTGGCAGAGGGCATGGAGAGTCAGCCCAGGCTCTGGGTGGCAGCATTGGGCAGTGGAGGGGCTGGCTGGGACATGACGGTGCTGCAAATGCAGCATCATGTGGATAAACAACAGCCAGGAGTGTGGCTGAGCTGACTGGGTGCAATTTGGATCCCTGGTCACCATCCACATGTGTGTTTGAGTACAGTTCAGTACTCTGCCACAATATAGTACTGTCTTTGGAGTATTCTGGACAGTACTACCTTACAGTGCAGTTAAGTAATTTACTGCTCCCTAATACAAGCACATGTATAGATGGTGACACTTTACTGTGGAGCTAATTAGTCTACTTGACAGTAAAGTGCACATGTAGGTGCATCCAGTGTCTTCAAGTTTCAATTCTAGTGAAGAAAATCAGTTTCCCTACTTAAGACATGCACCCCAACTTTAGAAGCTTGATTTAGGGGGCAAAAGGTATGTATGCTATGTGAAAAAATGCATTAATATGTTACTTATTTACACAAACAAATACAAAAACTTAGACAAGACTAAGCAGACGATATAACATGAAAGTTGCTCTGATCATATATGTTAATCACTAAACCCTGTGAACTTATATAACATTTAGCTCTAGTACTTATAGAGTACTCAGTGAGGAAATAAGAAACCCATGTTTCTATGCTCTCTTAAGGCTTAGGAAATTGCAGCTATTATCTCTTGCTTCTCAGGAGAATGCTACAAGTGCCAAACTAAGGTTAAATTGTGTAAAGGATGTTTCCCCATCTTTTGAAGCTGTGCTGAAAGAATCATAAATCATTGTGCTGAAAGAATCAGATTCATAGTGCCAGACAGAATGTAGAAAGGGGAGAATAGGTTTTTATTAGGATGCTCAACCAGAAGAGAAAACTCTAGATTCTGGTTCCTGCTTTCAGGACTGTTCATGCATTTTTATATTAGGCAATCATCACTTTAAAAACAAACAAATAATCAGAGCAGAGACCTAAGCCCTCTTATGTACCTTCTCCAAGTTACTGGGGTTTTTTGAGGTTTTTATTCTTAAGGTAACCATTTGCCACCTTACCTTCAAGAGCATGTCTATACCAGTTTCCTGGGGTCCTGGGGCTGCAACAGTGGTGATCCTGCCACTCACAGCCTGGCCAGCAGTCGGAGCATGGCTCCAGGCAGCCAGGCTCCACTGCCCCCATGTGTGCCACTCTGTTTTATTTTGTTTTTTTGTGTGTGTAGATTTTTTGACCCTGGGATCTCCTGGGATCAACACCGATCCGCACCCCATGCACTGCTACCTTACAGTGTGCAGAACAGCTGAATGTGTGGTATGTGGCATCACAGACATGTCTGCAGCATCACAAACCACATAGCCACGCTCATCTTGACACGGCCTAGGTGTCTGCTTAGTGATGCTTCAGTGTTTGAGTAGAAGAAAGAATTTGACTAGAACGGAAAGGCTCCCCTGCTCAAAGTCAGACTGATTGTCATATTTGGGATCAGGAAGGAATTTTAACCCATGGATCAATTGGTACAGGCTTTGGAGTTGTCTGCGTTTTTTTGCCTTCCTCTGTAGTGGGTCATGGCCCCATTCCTTGGATGTCTTGAACATACTTTAATAACTTCTGCAGCAGCAGTACATTAGCCACCGTGGTCCCCCTGCTTTATCTGGAGCAGATTAGGGTGTTATTTCTTGTGGTTGTGTCATGGTTGAATACATAGTTTTATTAAAAGGTTAGACAATAGATTTTGATAACATTGTTTGGATATGGCTGATTCTGCCTCAAGCCAGAGGTTTAAACTAGACCAGAATTTCTCAACCCATGGGTCACAAACCCAAAAGTGAGGTGTGAGACAATTTGAAAGGGTCACGAACACATCACAAGAATGCAGGAAAGTGCAGGTCTCCCCTTGCAGGCTGGCAGCAATCCAGCCTGCAATGACCTGCTTGGGGCAATCAGTGCTGGAAAAATGTGATCAGATGCCAAGACTGCAGCAAGGCAGAGGGGCAGTGGAAAGGCACCTGCCCTTTCCAGCAGTGAAAGGTGTGAGGGAGAGAGCTGTGTGGCTGGGCTGGCAGCAGCAGGGCTGGTGTCTGTGTTTGTGGGGGCAGGGCAGACAGGAGACACTGCTCAGGGGGTGAGAGGGGCTGTGACCAGGCTGCCTGGCATGGCGCAGTAGCGCCCCCCCGCCACCTTTCCCTCCAGCTTATTCCTAGCTGGACTCACTTTGCTGACGCCCACATGAGCCAGAGCCACCGCAGTCACTGTGCTTCAACCCGAGTGGGTTGGAGGCAGCTGGGGGGGCATCTGTCTGGGTTGCGGGGAGAAGGGCACTTAGGTTCAGGAGTGAGGGGCCTCAGCATGGCCCAGGGAGGGCAGGGGACTGTGGGTCATGCACCAGCAGGGCCAAGGGCGTGTGGGCTGGGACAGGCCATGGACCTTTGCAAATGGGTCCCGGTCGAAAAAAGATTGAGAACCACTGAACTAGATGATCTCTGGAGGTCCCTTCTTCTTTATGATTTCCTACTTCTCTATGATTTTATGATTTATACACCACAATGCTAAGTCAGCTACTTTACTTCTATTTTTGGTAATGCAGGTGCAGTGGGTAGAGCATGGGTGGCCAGCTTGGGGTACAAGTGCCACAAGTGACACAGGCAGCTGCTGTGTGTCTCATGTGGCATAAAAGAGAAGGAGCAGGAAACACAGGGAGCAGAAAGCAGAATATCATATTGGACAGTGAGCAAAGGGCACAGAACACATAGCAAAGCATCAGAATAGGCAGAGAGTGCAGAGCAGGGAGCAGGAAGTAGAACCGTAGATCAGGCAGGGAAAGTGCATTGGAGTGGCACTTGGGGAAGGTATAGGGCTTCATTTGCAAGCCAAAAAAGGTTGGCCTCCACTGGGGTAGAGTACGTAGTAACACTGTGGTGCTCTCTGGTGCAGTCCTGATGAAATGTATAAATGTCTGAAAGTAATAGTTTAAGAGAAGAGAAGAGGAGTTTGATGAAAAGTGTTTATTGTAAGCCATATTTGCTATTTAAGGAAGTTCCATCCATTTAAAGAAACTTATTTAACATGGATCTAGCTAACCAGGGCAAACTCCTAATCGTATGCACATGTAAATCAGTTTAAACCTCAATTGTAAAGTACAGTGGGATTTGGGAGGCTATCTCCTTCAGACTCTTTTAAAAAATCCCAGGCTAACTGTAGAGTTAAAGACCATAACATCTTAGAAGCAGCTTAGTGTAATCCTCTCTTGATATGGTACAGTTCGCTTTGTAAAGACTATTTTTAGAGCTGTATCCATACTGTATTGAAAACTCATCCTTACTTTGTTTGCACTGGGGCTTTGACCTTCCATCTACAAGGATTCTGAAATCTTAGCAAGCCACAAAGGCATTGGGTGTTTAGTGATAAAATGTACCTGGGAATATAAGGAGCAAAGGGAACATCATAAAGAATGAGGCACCTACATTGTGAGCAAGGGTCCTGGTTTTCTCTGATAAAAAAACCAATCCCTAAATTTTGGATTAAAAAACGCCAAACGCAAATCCACATTTTTCTAGGATGGAATTGAAATGCCAGGAATATCTATCTATCTAGCTAGCTAGCCAGATAGATAGATAGAAAAAATACAAATTGATATAGACAGATACAGATATCTATATAGATATAGATAGATATAGATATAAATATATATAGAGATCTATAGAGAGAGATATAGATACATCTATTATATAGATAAGTATATATATAAATCCCCAATTTTTGTTTTAAAAAAGGTAACCCAAAATTCACATTGTTCCACAATTAAAATGAGATACCACTATAAATGCAGATAGATAAATACATCTATCTACATGTAGTTACATATACATGTATCTATCTATCTATCTATTTATCTAGTGGTGTCTCATTTTAATCATGGAACAATATGGATTTTGGGTTACTTTTTTTTAATCCAAAAATTGGGGATTTTTTTTTACAGAGAAAACCAGGATCCCTTTCAAGTCAGCATAGCAGATGGTTTTATAATTAACATATCCCACCTACTGTATACTGTATGATTAAATGACTTTTTGTCCTGTTGACAAAAATGATGACTGACAGAGTTGGTGGTTCTCACACAGTTATTTAGAAGCAAGTAAAAAGAAAAGCAAGGTTTCCTGATCCAAAAAACTCTTTAGAGGTTGTTAGGTAGCAACCTTTTGCTAGTGAACTCTGTATTTAGGAAAAAACATTCCCTCTGACACAGGGAAAAGAAAGGTTGTTCCACAGATCATTCAATTTCATATTTCCATTGTTTACTCAACAGAATTAAGGTGCATTATGAAGCAATCAAGTTTTATCAGGCTCTATTAAGACTTAATTGATATTTACATTTAGGCTCAAACTGTCTCTCCAGCAAATATCTTAAATACCAGAATAGAATTCTAGGAAAATCTCTGAGGGCCACAAAGAAAGAATTCTCTTCTCAGGCTGTACAATGGAATCACTTTGTAACAGAGCTGTCTACCCCTTTAAGAAGGAACAGTCAGCCATTTTGAGAAAGCCCAACTTCTGAGTGTTAAAATAAGCAGGCAGTGACCTGCTGGGAGCTTTAAAAAGTTCCCAAAAGAGTAAAAAGAGGGGAGGAGGAAACAAGCTGTGAGTGAAATGGTGTGCTGCAAGGAGTGGATAGGACTTTCAACACGTCAAAGGGAATCGTGGCCCTAGGCCCACTGATGACTAGAAAATTATATTTAGATATTTGCTTTTGGGACTTGGCTTGTAGGTAAAGTAGATATTGCATTAGAATAATGGTCAAGTGGAATGGCAAGGGTTAATTGGTTTCTAAAAGCCTGTTTGTGACAAAGTTTCTTTCAAGGCCCATGGTGTCTGAAGCCAGCAGAGAAACAGGCTATAAAATTGAAGGCATGTACCATACTGTTCTGTGATAATTCATAACATGACATAAGGTGGCATTATCATAGGAAGCAGCTGCAGAGATGTTGGTATTTTTGCTTGTGGTGGATG
>NW_017729032.1:163339132-163341090 GCF_001723915.1 Gavialis gangeticus | reverse complement strand
AAGGCCCATGGTGTCTGAAGCCAGCAGAGAAACAGGCTATAAAATTGAAGGCATGTACCATACTGTTCTGTGATAATTCATAACATGACATAAGGTGGCATTATCATAGGAAGCAGCTGCAGAGATGTTGGTATTTTTGCTTGTGGTGGATGGACAAAATTAGGAGGCCAGGCATGCCCAGATTAAAACATCGGTAAATGACCAAATTAAGATTTGTGCATGTGATGGGTTTGTTGTAAGAAAGGAATATGCTGACAGGATAGAACATGGACAGTATGACAACCACAGAGGAAACAATCAACAGTACCTGGAAATGAAGAGTTATCAGGAGGGGAAAAGATATAAAAGGAGACATTTCAGACCAGCAAAGTGTCCCTGGGGGGAATCCTGAGGCCACCATGGATGGTGGGATCACCACTATTCCTTCTTGTCCACCCCACTGTACTGACCAAACATACCTTCCCTCTGTGACAACCCTAGGACTGACGGATATAGAATCGGGGGAGGGGGACTATTTTGTTTGCCTTGCCTAAATTATTTTTATCTGCTATCACTGCGTATCAATAAGATTTGCCTATTATTAAGTGGGAGAGGTTATAGTCAGTCTGAGGGCTTGGACCCACCTGGAACAAGGTATCTGGGCCATAAATCCAGTGCCAATATCCATTAAGTTCCCTTTAGGTAACGGGGACCACTAATGGCATGTTTCTGATCCTTAGGGACAAATAATAATGAAAATGGGAATGGGAATGACAGTCAAAGGTTAAGGACTAGCATACTCAGAGAGAGCTGAGCACACCCAATAGTGCTCAAAACTCTTGAATGAGTCCAAGGAACAAGTAGACATTGCCCAGTGATATTCTGCCTGGAGATGAGATCAAGCTAGGAACAGAAAAGTGGCCCAACAGTCTCTGGGGGGGAGGGGGGGCGAGGGGGGAGCCTGCAAGGAGGGGACAGGTGGCTGTCCTGAGGGAAAAGTGAAAGAGGTTTGTGTCCTCATGTCCAGGACAGGACAGAAGAATTAGGTTGCTTTGCTTGGGAGGACTGGCTAAGGAGCTTCTCATGGAATGAACCCAACTGCAGGAGCCAGCAAGCTAGGCAAACCATTTACAGGTGGTGGAGAATGTGGGCAGCCCCAGCCACAAGCAAATCCAGGGACCCTTGGAGCCAAGCACAATTGGGTGCCATTTTATCCTTGTGTTCATTGTTTATGCTACCTGTTACCCAGAAGTGGTAGCAATCTGTAATGCACCAGCCCAAACTGTTTTATTAAACTGTTTTACCATAGAATTGGTAGATATTCTAAAGTGTGTTTCTCCCACAGAAAATACTTTCAGATTAGGGCATGGTCTTAATGTTCTAGCTGTTATAAGAAGCATAAACTCTGTTAAAAATCTACCTGGTCAGGACCTCCATCTACTACCCCCAAACAAATGGTCTGTTGGAGAGATGTAACCAAGCTTTAAAGAAGATGTTCAGAAAGTTTGTAGCAGGAGAATCCTGGAAGTAGAATGCACTCATTCCATACTTGCTGTTTATTACTAGTGTCTCCATCCTCAAGGGGGTTCTCTCACTTTGAGCTTCTATGTGAAAGTAACCCTGAGGTACATTGGGCCTCCTTCATGAGATCTGGTGGAGGAGCACATAAAGTCTCAAAATGTCATTCATTACATTCTCAGGCTATGGGAATGGATGGAGCTGTTGGGGGCCTTCACCTGGGAAAATCTCATGGCTGTTAATAGACTTAAGAACAATATTGTAATAAAAATGCACAACTCCAGGTCTATCAGCCTGCTGTTGCTCCCATCTGAGAAAAAAATTGCTTGCTAAATGGCAGGGACCCTGTGAGATCATAAAACAAAGTGGACTCTGATGTGCATTTTGTAGGAAGATGGCAGGTGTCCCAGGCATATCATGTAAATCTCGTAAAATTTTCGTGAGCACAAAAAACACTGAAT
>NW_017729032.1:163338904-163339121 GCF_001723915.1 Gavialis gangeticus | reverse complement strand
CCCCTCCTCTGACCTTGTGCTACTTGATGAGGATGTGTACTCCTCCTTGATGTACAGCACCACACCCCGACCTTTCCTCTCTATCCTGTCCCTCCTGTACAGCCTATAGCCCTTGATATTTACTGTCCAGTTATGTGTTGGGTCCTACCATGTTTCTGTGAGCCCCACTATGTCTGGGTTTGTGTCAGCTAGGAGGGTAAGTTCCTCCTGCTTGTAT
>NW_017729032.1:163331734-163333904 GCF_001723915.1 Gavialis gangeticus | reverse complement strand
TTGGGTCCTACCATGTTTCTGTGAGCCCCACTATGTCTGGGTTTGTGTCAGCTAGGAGGGTAAGTTCCTCCTGCTTGTATCCCATACTACGAGCATTTGTGTAGAGGCATTTGAGGCCTCCTGAAGATGTGTGCACTGGCCCCCTAATCTCAGTACTGCCCTTTCCCCTGTTGCTTACCTGGGTATTTGTTCTGCTCATCATCGGTCTAGGCTGGGATGTTCTTGTGGGTGCCACTTGGTTTAGTGGTCCAAGGCTTCCTCCGCCCTCATCTTCCTCTTCCCCTGATGATCCTAGTTTAAAGCCTGCTGGAGAAGATCTGCCAACCTAGAAGAAAACACACACTTACCTTTGGGGCAAAGGTGAAGCCCATCCCACCCGAGCATGTCTCTTGTCCTGTTGTGTCGGTCGTTGTCTAGGAAGCCGAAGCCTGCCTCAAGACACCATTCCCAAAGCCACCAGTTGGTCTTAAAAATAATTAAATTATTTTTAATTTTATTATTTACATTAGGGTAACATCTAGAGGACCCAATCGGTGTTAGGTGTTGAATCAATACACAGGGTAGGAGAAAATTAGCCCCCAAAAACTTACAACTGAAGCTGACAAAAGAAATATCCTCTATTTAACAGATAAAAGACCAAACAAAAAGACATTGTGATTTGACCGAGGCAGTTTTTGGTAGAACTGAGTACGTCTACACATGACACTATGTTGCTTTAGTGACACACTCCCTTAGTATAGCAAAACACTACAGTGAAGTAGCTGCTAAAAATAACTGTGTGCCACGTGTATGGCTCAGTATAAACTGTTACTTCCAAAAGGAAGTACTAAATGATCATGCAGTAGCACCATAGTTATAGCGACATGTGTAGATATGCCCACTGAGTATTAAACTCAAAACTCACTGTATGGGCACATTCACACATGCAAGATTGTGCACTTGCAACAGGTCAAATAGAAGCAGTGCAAATTTGAACCAGGGCTTTTTGCTTCAGCACATATGCTCAGACATGCACTTTAGTGTGGAGCAAATTGTGCCACTTGGGGCAAAATAACCCTCTCTGGCTCCTCCTGGATCTGCAGCCAGGGGGAGCTACAGCCTGGAGTCAGCACCTGTGCTGTCCCCAGCAGTATAAAAAGTTTCCCTGTCCTGGCCCCAGCAGTATAAAAATCTGCCCAGCCAAGTAGCTCAGGGCTACTAGCTCTCAGTAGCTTCTGGGGCCCAGCCAACTGGTACCAGGGGATACTACCCCTTATGCCAGCTGGACTGCTGAAGCAGCCATGAGATTTCCCTGCACCCTCTACCCACTGCAGCAGTCTGGCAGTGAGGGCTGCTCATTGGATGTGACCTGCTGCACACCTGCCAGACCCAGATGGGGGCTGCACAGTCAGTAGAGGCATCTGCCTCTCTGGGCCAGCTGCCAGTGGATTGTGGTTGCAGGGTTGGCCTTTGTACAGCACTGCTGCCATATGTGCCCCCTGCCTGGCCATCTGAGCAGCTATCACCCAGAAGATATTTTGGGTGTGGTGGCCTGCTTTGAACTGTCAAAGCATGTCCTCCTGGCCCCATTTGGCCAAAAGGTCAGCCACAGCCAGCTGAGTCCAAGGTGCCAGCTCTGAGCAGGCAGGGTCCTGCCACTGGCCTCCCTAGCAGGAATTCTGGTGTTCCCTATTGGAAAACTAAAAAATCCCAAAGTCACTCTGTAAAATACTCTCAAATCCATGTTTCTCCACAAATAAAACAAAAGACCACTATAAAGAGAGAGAGTGAGACAGAGACAGTGATCAGTTGGACAACATTTTATTGATATATCTTACAGCGTTAAAGCAAGTCTCTTATCATGATAGTAAAGTGAACTCTAAATACATGTTTCATGAATTGATTAATACATATTTTGCTGCCCTCCCACAGGTGTGATGGCCCCCACACAAGAGGTACAGGCCCCCAATAGGGTTTCAGCCCCCACACAAGGGGTTTGGCCCCCACACAAGGGGTTTGGCCCCCCAGTAGGGGCCAAATGGTCCCCGCAGGAGGTACCACCGCCCCGCAAAGCCCACATGCCCCATCCCAGCCCCCCAATTGCTGTCCCACCTGGCCCCATCCCCCACCAGCTGCTGTAGTCCTCTCAATGGCTGCCCCACCCAGCCCCAGTCCCTGCTCCCCCAGACCC
>NW_017729032.1:163320598-163331593 GCF_001723915.1 Gavialis gangeticus | reverse complement strand
TCCCTGCTCCCCCAGACCCCCAATGGTTGCCCCACCCAGCCTCACCCCCCAACCAGCACCCAGAGGGCCCCATGGATACCCCCACGACCCCAAGTATGGCTACCCTCCATGGCTACCCCCCATGACTACCCTCCATGGCTACCCCACAACCCAGATATTTCTTTTTTACTTCAAAAAAAACCAGAAAAAAATGGAGAAAAAAGCCTCTGCTTACCTTAGAAGAAGGGGTAGGGGGGCTCCTGAGGGTGGGGGAAGCTGTCCCTCCTCCATGGCATCTGCCTCCCAGCCCAACTGGCAGATCTGGATGCAGGGGTGGGAAACTATCCCCTTCCCCAGCAGCTGTTTCCCATCCTGAGCCTTGATCTGCCAACTGGGGCACAGGACTTGGAAGCAGCTGCCTAGAGGAGGGAACAGTTCTCCTGCCCTTTGTTACTTGGCCTGACCAGGAGCAGTTTGCTCCCAGTTATCTGTCTACATATGCACTTCTGTGCAGTAGGTACTGTGTGGTTAATCTACTACCTGTATTTACAGGTAGTAGCCAACTCTTCAGTAGACTAATTTATTGTGCAGTAAATGGTGTACGGGTGTAGACGGTGACACTCTATTGCACAGTAAATTAGTCTACTGTCCAGTAAAGCATCTCATGTAGACATCATATGTGTGAGGTCCTTAAACCTGGGCCTTCTGCTTGCTAGGGAAATAGTTATTCAGGTTACTAGACTAAGCCATGTGATGGGAGAGTTGTCATACTCTTCTGTTATCTAAGACCTGCTAGCTGTGGTTTTCTTCTACCCATTTACAAATTTGAGAGTAAGAGTACCAGTATACCATGAATGCTGAACAGCTGTATGGACAATTGCAATTCCACAGTGCAAGTGAAAAAAGGTTTGAAAACTGGGAATAAGTGACAAAGACTGCTCTTATGCAGTGGGTAAATTCCACTTGAGGAAATAAATTGAAATGTGATTCTTTCTTTAAAGCCCTACCAACTGTTTTTTCTACAAGATTCTCATTAATTTTTGAAACCCACAACCATAGATGAAAGGTAGAGAGAAGGAGCAGCTAGGTTTCCTATTACTAGCACTGGGGGACTCTCAGATTTGTCAAAGACTACAAAACTTCAGGATGCTCAAGGGTGTTGAGTTTTATTTAAAAGAATGCAAAATATTCCCACTGCCAAGGCCAGCATTTCATGCCTCACAGAATAACTGGCACAAAGACAATTCATGTTCATTGCTGTAAACAAGATGTAATGGAGCACAAATCAGCAGCCACGACTGTCACATATTATCACTGCTCTACTTGCATATAATTAATTTCTTCAGAAAGACACCTTTATAATGTAACAATTCAAAATAATCTCCCAACCAGTGTCTATGTCCTGGAAACAACACATCAAAGTCAGGATAATGTTTGGGGGTAACTACACTCCTCTTCTTCTGCCAACAAGCTCTGTATCCATCATCCCTGTAACCAGCCAGCCCACAATAATGAGCTTATTGGAAAATGAGCCTTAGTAGAAAATTAATTCAGTTCTTTAAGATGCTTTAGTAACAATTATGGAAGGAAGGAAAATTCATAGAAGAATGTGCAATGGTTGTGAGATAAACATATTTCTGGGGAGCTTCTTATCTTGTGTCTATGTGTACCCATGTCTAAATCCTCAGCTCTGGGAGTGAAATTAACAAACTCTGAACCCTTTGGTCTGATATGGAAGTTCCCTGTACCTTAAACTGAAAGATATAAGTACCTAAGGATGGGATTTCCAACATGGAGCATGATGACCACAGGGTCACCTGGACAGTTCTTTCCTTGTTTCCTGCACAAGACCACTATCTTAATCTTTTTTTTCCATTGATATGTTGCCCAAATTGTTCACCAGCTCTATGGAGAACATTGACCTTGCATGGACCCCTCTCTTTCAACCATATTTTCTTTTGTTTTTCTATTTTGCAAGCTTTGATTTTTCTTTCTTTGTCTAATGCTTATTACTTTACTCTGGCTCTCCCAAATACTCAATCTACCAATGCTTTCCAACCTTTTCCTCAGTATAACTCCACTTATAACTCTATTTCCTCAGCATGACCCCATTTCCTTAGTATGACCCCTCACTCCCAACCCACATTCCAAGTGACACTCACTCCCCACACAGCCTCCTGCACTTCCTCCCTGCTGGTGCCCCTCACTCATGACCTGCAGCCCCCTACCCACCAAGCCCTACCAAAGAAGGGCTCCAACTTCCAGAGCTATGGGAATAAGGGCCCACAGCTTCCCTGCCCACCCCCCAGCAGTGCCCAAGCCCTGGCTGCCACACATGAGAAGCAGTGGCTCCTGTGGTCAGAGCAGAGAATGGAGCCCACCCCTGTTTTCCCCATGTGTGTGACATGGCTGAAACAGAGATTTTTGGGATAGGGGAGGATGCAGGCTGCCAGCTGTACACTCAGGGCTCCCCATCCTGCTACCCTCCCTCTGGTGGCCTTTGTGGCCCAGTGGGCAGGACACAGTGAGGAAGGTCAGGGATGTTTGGTGCCACTGCCAGGAGCCTCATGCCAACCATGCCACCATGGTGATATGTCCCCTGCTTGCCCGTATGCAGCAGCAGCAGTGGTGTGGAGTTGTGCCCCATGCAGCTGCAGGGTGGACAGGGGGCACCTTGCTATGGCAGTGCAACTGACATCAGGTTCCCAGCAGTGACACCAACCCTCCCTGTCCTTCTCTGCCATGGAAACCGCAGGGGGAGGGCAGAAGGGTGAGGAGCTCCAAGCCCACAGTGGGCAGCCCACATCTGCTCCCACCCTGCACACAAATCTGGCAGGGGGCATTATGACGTCAAATGGGGCAGCGAACCCCAGGTTGGGGACCAATGATACCTTGTCTCCTCTTCCCTTTCTTTCTCCTTACTGTGTCTGCTGCATCTTCATATCCTAATTTTGATCTTCCCACCTTTTTAGAAAAGATCCCATTCTTCCTCTTCTCTTTGATCATACATGACAAAAAGGGGAAATGAAAATGCAAGTTCTGGCTCAGCAGCAGAAGCCTCCACATAATATTCAAGTAGCTGAACTGTCCACAGGGTCACCATAGGCTGTACTTAGTCAGTTATGATAAGTATATGCAGATGTTCACTGCACCAAGTCTACAATCATGAGGCTTATTCTAAGCTGTGTGATAGTACATTGGAAGCTGAATGTGCAGATGTTTTCCAGTGCCAGGAGCCATGATAGGAACCTAATGTAAGTTACTCAGGGAGGCTTAGTGGGTCGGTGGGAGGCTTGGCATGATGAGAGAAGCGGAGCTGTAGGTCTGTAGGGTGGGTTGTCCATCCAGGGGTGGACATGGGACTCAAAATATCTCAGAGCCAAGGAGTAGGAAGAACAGAGATGCAGGTTGGAGCAGGTGGCTGGGCTTTCCCAGCCCCAGGGCTACACTCCAAACATTGACAGATCAGGCTAACCCATTCCTGATCTAAGTTAGTTCACCTACTTGGGTGAACTAATTTGGGCCAATTTAAACCCTGTGAACCTCTGCAGAGGTGGCCATTTAGATCAACCTAACCCTGGTTAGGTCAATCTAAATATAACATCTGAGATTGTACCTGATGATTCTATCCATAGAACAAATACAGCAGAGGAAGCATCACTGCAACATCTTAGTAGATTAAGCTGTGTTCATATTACTAATCATAGGATAAAGTAGTTTCAGTTCTCATGCTTACTCATCTCCTGACCTACTGAGGCTATCAATATGTATGCTAATTAGCAACAATCATATACATAGCTGATGTGTTATGGAGAGCAGTCCACCATCTACAGAAAGATTACCATACTCTCTTTACATACACCACCAAACACCCATCAGATTGAAAGCTTTCATCCTATTGACTGTGAAAAGAAAAGTCCTTTAACTTCCTTACTAATTCTCTGAGCCACTCAGTCAAATGCCAGGTACCTAAAATATATAATTTGATACATACATACATATGCATATATACATATACATATATATAACATCCATAAAACAAAACATTTGCCTGCTTTTAAGTCATGCCTGAATGACCTTGTTACTATCAGAGTGAGTGTACTAATAGCTGCTGTGCTGCTAGTCTTCCTTTCTTTGAAATACCAGTGAAGCTATTTCTTCAAGGAAAACCATAAACATTCATAGAAATAGCAAACACACAGGAACAAAGTCAAATTATGTACTTATTAAGCTTTTCAGTTTCTTTTTAAGTTCTTGCCATTTGACTTACATTTTCTCCATGCTTTATTGGCTTTTTAAATAAAGCTTATTCATAGACACTAGGGTTCAGCTGGAAGGGACCTCAGAAGATCATCGAGTCCAGCCCCAGGTGCAGGAAGTCATCAGGGATCATAGGATCCCCGCAAGATAAGCATCCAAATGCCTCTTGAAGGCATTCAAAATAGGTGCTTGAACCACATCTGGCAGCAGTCTAATCCAAAACTTGGGGGCTCAGACAGTAAAGAAGTTCTTCCTTATGTCCAGCCTGAAACGGTCATGGAAGACCATTTGACCTCGTCATCCCTTGGGGCACTCTGGTGAACAGACGTTCCCCCAGGTCCTGGTGAACACCCTGATAAACTTATAGGTAGCTACCAGATCACCCCTGAGCCTGCGCTTTTCCAGGCTGAAGAGTCCCATGGCTCTCAGTCTCTCATCATAAAAGCCTGTCAAGGTCTACCTGGATCACCCTCCTGTCCTCAGGTGTGGATGCTTTACCTCAAAGTTTGGTGTCATCAGCGAACTTGGCCAGTCCACTTCTGACACCAATGTCTACATCATTAATGAAGATGTTAAATAGTATAGGCCCTAGGACAGAGCCTTGAGGGACCACTGGTCACAGTGCAGCACGATGATTGACTTCCATCAACCACCACCCTCTGGGTCCAACCGCGGAGCCAATTCCCCAGCCAACGGATCGTGGTGAGGCCGAGGCCCCAGTTAGCCAGTTTTGCCTAGAGGTGACCATGGGATACCAGATGATCATGGGTGTTGCCTGCTTAGAGTTTTGGCTGGCTAGTTGAATGGGTTGCAAATATACTGAGTGATTCTGAAAGTGTCCAAATTGACCTAAATTCTAGCTTGATGCTCTCTCTAAAGCAATTGATAATTTTCTGATGAATTGCAAAACAAAAATGGTTATGTTCAGAGCTAGTTAAAGGAATTAGATAAAACAAATAGCTTAAAATACCATTCTGAAGCAAAAGAGCTTAAGGACTTAATCACTGAAAAGTACTCTGGACCATTAAGGACAGGGTTCCACATTTTCTAGGGCTCATGTTCCTTTATATAAGTTATTCCTACAAAATGAAATTCTTCAAGCTTCAATTTGCAAAGTTTCCCCTGCACTCTTTCATTCTTACTATGGTGGTATTTTTTCCTTCCCAACTGGCCAGAAAAGGCCACGTTTTAAGTCCTTTAAGCTTGTGGATTCATAGAGATCTGTTAAAGACACAGGCATTCCTTCAGCAGACCTTATGCCTTCACACTACCTCGAGGCTCCCTGAGGCCATTTCACAACGTTTTACCAGTCATTGCTTCTTTATACAACTGTCCCATATGTTGAAGCTCCCGGCTCCACCTCAGAGGTTGATCTCCAAGCTGTAGGGAAGAATCTGAGTTTTAATGCAAAAGATGCATTAATTTGTGCTGCTATTTGCTTACCCCCAAGCCCTGCCTCCATGTCACCTTCAGTCCTACCCATATTTTGGTTTCCCCTAGAGGAGCTATCACAAAATGAGGAGACAGAGGTAGAATGCCCTGGAGTTCATTCCAGGTTCAGTGTCTAATTGGAAAGTGTGCACACACAATCAAAAAGAGGTCAATAATAGTTCATAGAATCATAGAAAAGTAGGGCTGGAAGGGACCTCCAAAGTTCATTTAGTCCAAACCCCCATTAGAGGCAGGACCATCCTTATCCAACCTATAATATAAAATTATTATCTAACCTATTAATAGAACTAAACAGTCAACCCTGACACAATCCCAAGACATAATAACCTACCTTACCACAAGTAAAACAGGGGGACCACAGTGACCAGTGTCCTCCTGCTTCAAGGTTTGTTAAAATATGCTTAGGAGATCCAAGGAAAAGGGCCACTCCACTCACTACTGAGGAACTGGAAACTCTCTACAGCCTGTACCAGTCTCACCATGGGATAAAATTCCTTTCTTATCCCAAATTTGGCAAACAGTTTGACCCTTACAGGAAGGGCAAAGCCCCCTAACCAGGAACCTCTGGGTTTAAGTCTTAACAGGAGCATTGGCACATCCCAGTCAAATTCCCCAGCCGTGGCTGCAGTCAACACCCAATGCCTCCAGGGAAGCTGAATGTCCCCCCGCTTTCCCCAACATAGCTAGAAGAGGTGGAAAAAATCCCTCCTGGTCCTATAAGGCAACCAATAAAGCTCAGAAGCACAGGAAATATCCACAGTGGAGCATAGGCATAGCTAATCCTATATCCTTCCTGAGCAATTCTCGTTCAACTTCTTCTTGAATGCCTCCAATGATGGAGATTCCAGTTTCCCTAGGCACTCTGTTCTAGTTATCAATATCCTCAGTTTTGCCCTGAGAAAATAAATATGGCTCTAGGTGGAATACAAGCTAAATACATTTAAGTAAAAAAGTACATAAATAAAAAGAGCTGGTACACACAGACTTTTTTCAATAAGACCAGAAGATAAAATCATTAATTGGAGTCAATTCTGGTACAATGTTACACAAACTGATCCATCATATTTGGCTAAAAATTTGCATTGGAGATGATTGCCCTGACTGTAGCAATAAAGCATAAATAACTGAGGAACTGGCTGTTACCTTTCTAATTGCAGATCCCCTCATAAGACCAGTCTAACATAAGCTTTTCATAATTTACTACTTTTATTTTATAATTATTAATAATTTTGCTGATAAATGCATTGATTTCAAAATTAATTAGGTCATGTTTGTCTCACTTTTGGATACTTTGATATATGTCTATTTTTGTGGGTTTAAAAGGGGCCGACCTATCTTTAAAAAAGCTTTTTTATCCATTCTTATCAAATGTTAACTTTGCTAAATCTGGTTTTTTTAAATCAGATTTCAGATTTAATATATTTCCAGATGCATTGTACACTTTTCATAATTTAATATCACATCTACTGAGGTCTTGAAATATATTATTTTATGCCTTTCTAGTTCTGTCTACATCAGTGAACCATGAAAACAGATCACAGGTAAATCCTGAACTGGCACTCTATCAGGTTTCTGCTTAGATTTTAAAGATTTTTTTTTTTTTTGTATTTTAGGTAGAGAAAGTCTTTTTAAATTGTTGGAGAAAGTAAATAGCTTAAAGGAAACAGGTTTCCTATTTTTCCTTGCTTTTTTAAAAGGTATAAGTAAAATGCAATGGTTTCTTTTGCACAATGAACAAATGCTCCATTAGGGAGTGTAGTTAATAGGCTTCTGCCCAAACTGAATTAAAAACACTATATTTATTTGAATAGTGCACACAGATTTATCCTCAAAAATAAGCCCCCTGTTGCTCAAAAATTGGGATATACTTTGTGCATGAAAATTGATTTTCTGCCAAGAATAGAACCATCCCACTTTGCTTCTTGCTCCATCCAGCTGCAGCAAACGCATTTCTATTTAGATGGCATTTCTTTGAGGGATTCAACTGATTTAATGGCTCACTGTTCTTCACACCACAGGTGTTAATGTTTGTAGCTCCTTTTTAATGGTCTTAATGCTCTATTAACCAAGCTAAGAATTATTTGGGCAATGTTGTTCCTTGCTAGGTGTTCCTGGCCTATCTTCTCCTATTTCTCAGATCTAGAGACTCTTTTAGCTCTTTTCAAAATCGTGAATCCATTCATGGAGACCCAGTCTTCAGCAGCAGTTAAGATTTCAGCTTTTGGTTAAGTAAGAAAGGGAGGGTTACAATTAGGTTCTGTCCCTGCTCTGTGCAGTCATAAATATTTTTTGTTAATCCTGTTTCCCCAAAAACAAGATGAGTGTCTTATAGAGGGTGTGTAATGTGCAAGAAAATAGAATATATAGACATTTTCCACTTCTAACTTCTGTGAATTCCATCACTTGGAGATTAACATGCCACATCCTGCAAATTCCCCATCCTCAGCCATAGACTACAATGAATTTCCTCAGGTCCAGTCACAGCAAGTCAAAAAGTTGAACTGTACTTCATAGAAGTCTAAAACTAGCAATGCATATTGATAGCAATCCTCTGCTAGAACCTCAGTGTGTCAGATAGCAGGTTTTAGCTCCACATCTGTCTCTTAAATTATATGGTTGCTAATCAATGTAGGGGATGAAACACAGGTTTCTCAATGGTGGAAACAGCATTGCATTAATATTTTATTTTTATTTCTTTTCATAGCTAGAGACCCTCTACATGTCTGCTCTTCAATAAAGTGTGGAATTTTCCACATCCTGTTAATACTCTATTACTAATACCACCTACTAGATAATTGTGTGCTTGTATGTTTCTGTGTGTGTTACCCAGTCTGTTTAGACACTCTGAAAAGTGAGAAACAAATCAGTAAAATGTCATGGTACTTTATTTATATTCTGTCCACCACATCATATTACTTTCAAAATAGAATCATACCATTGTGCACTTAGCACAGTTGAAATTGGTCTCTTAGAGAATAGTATACAAAACTTGATCAAAGGAAGTTTGTAAGGTAATGAGAATGTGCAGAAAATAGAGAGTACATCAATATACATTGTTTCTTGGCTTAATCCTCAACCCCTTGACCATGATTTGAAATTTAAAAAATGAGGCACAAGAAACAAAACTTTTTCTGTTTAATTAAATCAAGTGTTTTGTCTACTTTAGTGAAACTTAATTTTCAACTGAACCACAGTTTTTGCTACCTGAAAAAGGCCCTAATCTAGAAACCATGAGCAAAAGTTGAAATGCCCATGTGTAAATCCCCCTTCACCAAAAGGAATTAGGCAATATGCTAAATTGCCTAAACTCTTCGGCAAATTCAATTGTAGAGATGCTTACATTTAAAGCAAAAAGTCAAGGAGATTGAATCTCTATTATCTCTTTTTCTGATGAACTTCTCTCAGGAAGACAGTGCATTTTACCTTCCTCATGTCTCTGCAGTATCTTCAACCAAAAAAATATGAGAGAGACAGAATAGTGAATGCTAACAAGGGCAACCACCTGCAGCCTCCAAAAAAAAAAAAAAAAGAAAAGCAAAAATCTTGATTAGGCACATTTCTGTCTCAATAAATAATTAACAGAACTGTACAAGAATAATATCTGTATCTCCATGATCCTTTAATTTTCTATTTGCAAATATTTACAGAGAAGTTCTTGTTAATGTAAGTGTTCAGGCAATGGCTATTTCAGGAACCCAATCAGAGAATAAAAATTACCCTGTGAATTACTTGATCACACACATACCTCAAAGAATAAATAAAAGAAGCCAACAGCTTGCATATAATCTATAGGCTGAAGATTAATTATCCAGTCTACCTGGCTAATAATGAACATTAACCGATACATTCATAAAAGTCCAGATTGTTCTGCACACAGAAAACTAAGTAAAATGAAATATTCAAATCAGCTCTATTAGCTCCTCTCAGTGGCCAGGTATAGACAGACATTACACTTTTACCAGTAAAAGTAATCAGAAACTGGTCTATACCCATAACAGAACTTCAGCACACACAGACTTTTTAAAAAATGGCATCCCTGCACCAAAGGATGAATGTGTCTTATGTTCGCTACCAATCTAAACTATGGCGCTTACAGAAAATCATGTAACTTAGATTCCACCTCAAGCTTTTTGAATGTCTGCACTTAGCCAATAAGAGGAAATCAGCCTTCAGGTTTCCTTTTTCAATAGGTTCTACCTGTATAGGCAGTGAGTGAGAAACAGTAACTCCTCTCCATATTGTTGCTGCCTCTCAGTCCTGCAGGTAATTACATTGTAAATTAACACTGAGCTTGCTGATTCTTAAAGGGCACATCTACATGTACAATTAATGCATCTGAATTTTCTTTGCAGAAAATTCAGGTTCATTAAAGGACTGTAGGGTCCACATTCTCACATGCCACTTTCTCACATGAGAGGGAGACAGCTGCCCCTGTAGCTGGCACAACTCCCCCCATGTTGGGGCTTAGCCAGGCAGCAGTGGGCCCCTTGAATGTCAACATCTACGTGTGTGCTACTGTGCAGTAGCTAATGCACTGTTAATCTAGATTCTAGTGCCTGTATTTGTTGGTACTAGCAAATAGTGTATTAGCCTAATTTACTATTCAATAAGTTCTGCACACATGTAGACGGCGATGTTTTACTGCACAGTAGATTAGTCTAATGCATTGCAAAGAATCTTGTGTAAACCCAAAATGTCCTAAAGGGCTTTAGCATCAGTAGTACCTTGAGAGCAGATCCTGTGATTATATCTGGACAGACACAAGACACTAGGCCTGCGCAAATAGGGAAGTATTCAATTTGGATTCAGATTTGGTCGATTCAGAAGACAGATCACTGTCCCCATTCAATTTGGCCAAATTGGAATTGGAGATTTGGTGTTAATTCAGCGCTGATTTGGAGATTCAGATTGGCGGGAGAGAGGCAGGTACAGCCAGGTGGCTGCAGGATCTCCTGCATCTCCTTCAGCTGTGCCTTCCTCTCCCCGGGTGGGAGGGAGCCACAGGAGAAACCCCCATGTCTGCCCTGCCTGGCCCCATCCCCCACCCAACCCCAGCCTTGTCCCAGCACTTAAGAAAATAAATAAATAAAAAAGCCCTGCACTCATTGGCTATAGCAAGGGCTGTGGGGGCTCTGGGGCCTCCTGGCAGAGCCCTCACCATGCAGCCACCACTCCCTGATTGCAACCGAAGCTTTGCACAGCCCTATAAGACACCACTTAGGTCCAGAGCCTGAAAAGTTAATTCAGATAAAGGCCCCTCTATAGGTAGAAAATGGCCCCCACCAGCCTTGAAAGACCATACAC
>NW_017729032.1:163318674-163320586 GCF_001723915.1 Gavialis gangeticus | reverse complement strand
GAATTAAACTTAATTTCTGGAAGGATTATGAGAAAAGACAACATTGTGTTGAGACAAAACAGTGAGAACTACAGAGGCACCGAGAACTCCAATGGCTTGAATCTGGGGCATGGAGTTTTTGCTGTATGAGGAATAACCTGGCTTCTGGAATATTTAACATGAACTGAGGTCATTTGGCTAGCCAAGCAATGTGCAGTCTTCACTCAAATACCATCAGTATTATTGGTATGTGAATTAAGGGCACAGCTTCCATTCTGCTAAATTGCTGAATAGTCCCTCTCCTACTTTCACAAACTTCTAAGAGTTTAACTTTGTTTATGGTTACAGCAAAAATAATAAAGTATTTATGCCCAATTTAAATGTAATATAAATAATATATGTTGCTGAAAAAAGTAAAATGAATCCTTCTCTCAGGATCAAGTCAATCCTGATATGAAATGTGCAGTGATTTAAAGCAAAAGGGAAAAGAGGAAAACCCTGAGGAATTTCAAAGAAGCAGAATGATAGCTTAAGGGAGTGGAAGAAAAATTGTCTAGACCATAAGAGGTTACAAAGGATAGTAGTGTTGCAAACATTTACTTATAACTGCTCTTATGATTATAGAGGGCAACATCACCATCTTCAAATAGGAAAAGAAATACTTGATAGAGAGCTGCTTCTCTTCTGATCCGCTGGTTACCAATATTCTACAATGCTACAATTCTCTTAAAGCCCCAGATTGCATCTGGCCAATGAGGTATTTGTCAAAACTATAAAGTTTTGATGGCATTGGTACGCCAGTCAAGAGGATAAAGAATTTAACCCCTTACCCACAGTTATACTGACAAATACACATAGATGCAATTACACTAGCAAAATTGTCATCTTGCCAGTATAGTTTATTTTTCTGGAGGAAGGCAGAAAGACGATACGTGCTGGAATAATATGCCAGGTGGAGCACAGCACCACTAGTATAAATAATATGCATGGTAGAAAGCTTTATGAGTGTAGTACATTATTATACCTAATGTAGACCAGGTCTTAGATGTTACACAGAACCCAATGGGGGAACAAGAGCAATTCCCCTTGACTAACATCATGCCTGCAGAAATACATTAGCAATTATAACACAGCTTGCTGTGATGCTCTTTGGGTGGCATTTTCTTTCTGTTTGTGCGTCTAAAATGGCAGTTGTTTAGCTGCGTAGGTGGTACCTTTGGCCCTTATGTGCAAATAGAGATTCTGTTTCCCCTGCAGTGTGGGCATACAAGTGTGCTCAAATAGACTGACCATATGCAGTGGTTGAGAATGTATGTACATTCATTCTAGTTGAAAACCTGAGTCTCAATCAGGGGTGGGCAAAATATTGCCCATAAGCCAATCCCAGCTCCAGCCCTGGCTCAGGCTCCAGCCAGCATACACAGATGCCTGGTGGAGCTGCTACCAGTACAGGTGCAGCCACCAGGGTATTGCTTTTATTCCACATATCACCACCTTTGCAGATTACAAGCTTTTTAGGACAGAGGCTACACTGTATAAGTGTGGTGGATTCACCAATAAAGCCCAGCTCAAATGGGCTAGGAAAATCTTCATTTTGATTGGTAAAGCCCATCCACCAATCAGGTAAGGGCAGGGCTGGCCCCACCCCTTACATGGAGCAGGGGACAAAGGGCCTCCCAGACCTGATTGAAGCCTGTGTTCTGGAATGGGTACCCCCAAGGGAGGAAGCCCTGAGATGGGGGAGGCCCATCCGGGGCTGAGGAGGTGCTGGGACCCTCCCCCTACTCCCCACTGTGAGCAGTGCCAGGACATGGCACCCTAGGGGAATGTCCAGCGATCTCAGCCATGTGAGTACCTGAATGGGGTGCAGGGGATGGAGGAAGGGATGGGACTGGCATTTCATATTTTGTAAATAGTTATACATATATTGTTA
>NW_017729032.1:163286312-163313674 GCF_001723915.1 Gavialis gangeticus | reverse complement strand
GACCCTCCCCCTACTCCCCACTGTGAGCAGTGCCAGGACATGGCACCCTAGGGGAATGTCCAGCGATCTCAGCCATGTGAGTACCTGAATGGGGTGCAGGGGATGGAGGAAGGGATGGGACTGGCATTTCATATTTTGTAAATAGTTATACATATATTGTTATCCTTTAATGTGACCTGGGTTTTGTCATCTATTTGAGGTTTATCTGTATTTACTTATTGTTGCTGTTTTTGCCTGAACTTACCTGTTGATACCTGTTGTTATTCTGCCTTTGTTGTACTTGCCTGTTGCAGACAGCTGCTTACTTGCATAGGGACCCTTGCCCTTTGGGGTGGGGGACCCCTGGTGCCTTTGATTGTAGAGCATAACAGTACTTAGTGATCTAAGTATTGTATACATTTACCCTTTTTCTCTCATGAGTTTGTAAATATTGTTACCTGTACACTAACAAACCTGTATATAGTTAAACAGCAGGGTCCTGGCCTGACTCTATAGGGAACCGAGGGGAAACTATGTGTGGTTGACAGTTCCCTCCCACAGCACCTCTGTCTGCTGACAACCCCCTTCAATTCGGAGAAGTGGGAGGGCGGGGTACATACCCTGTGTACACCCGAGCTACATAAGATTAAGACCTAGGACATCTGAGGCCCTACTAAATGAAAGATAAAAACTTCTGAATGCTGCCTAGAAGGTAATTATCCATCAGAACAGATAATTTAGAGCTCTGTAGTTGTGATGTATTGACTTGTTCATCTCTTTCCTTGTCACCTGTGCAAGCTGAACAACAGGGACTCAGGTGACAATGGCAATTTGAAGCACGCAGGAGGAGCAGCAGCATAGTGAATAGTGCTCATACAAATTCAGTACCACAGAATCCATGATAGAAAATCAGTTGGCTCTGCTACTATAGGGCATCCTAGGGGAGGAAACAAGTGACAACTTTCCAGCTTTCACATACCCAGACAGCAAGCTCAGAAATGGGATTTACTCTTCCTCTGCGCACACCTTCCCTGCTTGTCTTATGGGTAATCTTGTATAGAGACTATCTCTTTGCCAGACTTTGCAGTGATTTAGTACATAAGTAGAGACAGGAATTATATCACCAAACTCATTTGCTAATAAGCCTTAAATTAAGTCTGAGTCCATATTGTAAGAAGTAGGTAATATGGAATAAAATGATTCCTCCAAGGAGACTAAGAAAAAGAGTACCCATTAAACTAAATCAATCTTTAATCTCTCTATCACTAGAAATATTTTTCTATAATTTAATTGTAGATTTTTCAGACTGAAATAATGTTCAGATCCAGTTACCATTCAAACAAACTTCATATTCTCCCCTCTTGTACTATTACATCCACTGCTGACTGTTAAAGTACAGTATTACAGGAAGCAGATTATAACACATAAATCATAAAATTCAGTGCTTTTCTAAATTGTAATTTCCATGATAACAAATTTATAGTATGTTTACACTGTTTGTAGCAGCTTCTTTAATGGAACGACTGTGGATGTATCATTATAAAGAAATACCGTTTTCCTTTTAAAGTGTGATGTGTGAGGTGTACAGGCCCATTATAAAAATGCACATTTTTTTAAGTTTAAAAGATGTGTTGTTTTTAATACCTATTTCAAGGAAACTGGTGCTGCAATCTATACCATTTTTTAATGAAAACTTATTCCATTTATTATGCATTCAAATATTACTTAGGTGTTTAAATGCAATCCTAATCTATCCTACTCCACTCTCTGAAAAGTCATGCAAAAGATTATATTTTTAAAGCTTAAAATTAAGGCACATTACAAAAGGAAATGGATTATTTGTTTTATTTTTCAGGAAGTCAAGCAAGGGTCAATAGGATCACACTTAGATTCTAAAACACACTTTGATGCCTAAGGCCCCTGGCACACATTACAGTTAAGATAAAATTAACTTATTAATCACACCATAAATAATAACAGTGTTACATGTGTAGCTGATTTATCACACTATAAAGTAGCAAACCAATCACAAAGATATTCTACAAAATGCATAGAACAACTTTGTGGCTTGTGCGTGTGGTGCCAAAAATTGAATGTATATGTCAGTGCTGACAATTAGCTAATTGTCAGCATCAGTATCCTGAACATGGACATCAAAATATGTACACTGATATCCTGGGATCAGGCAGAAACCTCCAATACCCCAGCATCTTAAAGTGCCTTGCCCTGCAGCACCCACATGAAAGCCAGGAAAGGCTGCTAGGCACAATGTTCCCGACTTCCAAGAAGAGGAATCAGGCAAAAACAAGTCTGTTCTGTAGTTCTAGTGGTGCAATTGGTTAGTACTTATACAGCAGAGCTATGCTGAGGTTGTGAGTTCAAGCCTCACCTGGAACACATCTCCTATTGATGATTGCTTCAGGCTAGACATAAGGAAAAACGTCTTTACAAGTCAAGGGCCAAAAGTTTGGAACATAGCCCCTGCAAAGTGGTACAGTCATCTACCCTGTTGATCTCCAAAGGCATCTTGATGCCCACCTTGCTGGGGTCATCTGATCCCAGCAGTCTTTCCTGCCCAAATGCAGTGGGGATGGAGCCAATGATTTGTAAAGTCCCTTTCAGCCCCTAACAACTATGAGGGAGCTCCCCATCACCTTCCTCTTGGAAACCTTGCAAACCTCTTCCCTGCCAGCCCATTTTTGATATTGAAAGTGGGCCTCTTTGCACTTGGGATGAAGGGTTGATATAAGCCTAAGAAAACTGCCTCTGAGAAAAATAATACTAAATAAAGAATTAGGGATATCAATTAACAACACTGTTATAAGCTATATTATAACTATATAAGAAAAATGCAATGAGAATTTTACTATCATCAGAAACATTCTTCATTAGCTATCTGATCAATAGCATGTAGTTAAAACAGCACTAAGCATTGATGCACAATATTTTATGTAACTGCTACTGTGGTAAAGGACCTGATTGGAAAGTGATAGCCACAAGATACACAGTTCCATTAGTTTAGCACTATGTTATATAGTCATGAATCAATTTCTTTTGAAGTCAGTAGAAGCCTATTGACCAATTTAGGGGTAGTTAGATGAGATGCTTCATATTTACAAACAAATAAATCAGAATACTACAAGTGCCAAAAGTTAGGTGGTCACTGAAAGTGTCAAAAGAACAAAAATCACCTTCAAGCAACAGCAAGGCACTATATACATAAAAATAACATATAAGATGGCACACATTTTATACTGTATAAATAAATCTCGTGTATTCTGATTTTCAGAGGTGTGAAGCACTAAAACCATCGTTCATGTCAGCTGTGGTTTTGGCTGCTGAACACCTCTCAAAATCAGAACCAGACTTTATAGACCTCCCCCTTTCTTGCTTTAGTGATTTCCATACATCATGAGTGTCCTAAGAAATTCACTTTCCTCTTAATATGCACTTTGTCCTCTGTTGAGTCTCCGTTGACAGCTGCTCCCTCATCTACCAGTTATATAGTACACAGCCATTGAGATGCCTAAGTCAATAGACCCTTACCAGAAGTATTGTTTCAGGCTATCTGAAGACTCAGGTGATACTACATCATTTACAATGTTATCATGCTATTCTTTGAAACCAAGAAGCTATGAACTTATTTTTTTAAATAAAGGCATATTCTGAAATTACTACAGAAAGTATAGCCTAGACAGTTTTATATTGCTTAGGCCCCATCTATATATTACACTTACAGCATGATTAACCAGTTAGTTACATCTTAAGTGGTCACCCAGCCACACATTCAACCAATTAATGACATGTTAAAAAGAGGAGTAAGTTGCAAAGTTATTTCATAAAATATGTGTAATAAATTTGTATCTGCTTCCTATCATGCCTTTTATTGAACATGTGGCCAGGGGCCCATGTGACTGGCATTTCTATCAGCTGATCAGAGCTCCCAGTTGAGAGGGCCTATGGGCACCCTCAAGCCTGGGAGCTCCCAGCTGACTCTGGCTCCCAGCCTCCCCCTCTTCCCCATGGCTAGGAGCCCCATCAGCTGGTGGAGGTACATGCAATGCCCTCACAGCTGGGAGACTGCATCAGCTCTAGTTCCCCAGCCATAGGGGTCTGTGGAGCGTCTCTGGGGCTAGGAGGTCACATCAGCTGCAGTCTTCTAGCCACAGGAATGCCTAGTTAGTCCCCATGACTGTGAGACCTATCACCTGAGTAGGCGTCCCAACCACAGGAGTTTTTATTTGCTGGTGCAGGGGGAGCCCAGGATTGTGATCCTGGGGTCCCCCCCGCACCAACATAGCACAATGGGATCTAAATTGCAATCCCGCAGTAGCACTCCCTGCCATGCACGTGGCTTAGCAAAAAATGTGATTGTGTGGATTGTACGCATCAGAATCTATCGCAATTTTACCTGCACATCTAGAGGGGCCCTTAAACCTTAATTTGCTCCTACCTGAAATGTTGCTATGAACAGTGGGTAGATCTTTTGGGATGGGTGGCAATCTTTGTTTTTGTGTGTGTGCTTTTTTTTTAAATAACTGTTCTTGAAAATATAACCATAATTGGAAATATATGAAAATCTAGGAGCAACAGTATCTGGTACAGCAATTAGTAATACCATTAGCCCTGTGGGGAATACAGAATATCCCAAACTGTGGCAGATATAAAAAACAAAAACAAAAACCCTTTCTCTTTTTGCAAATGAATTTGCATTAAGATCCTTCCACTTGAAATTCCTTTGGGATTAAGATGGATTATTGTTGTTGTTGTTGCTGCTGCTTTTCTGTATATTCAAAACAGTTGTTCAGGTCACCTTTAGAATAATAAACATTGCTATACTTCAAATCTTGCCAGTGCCTGGTAAGACCTAAATTAATAATGGAGTAGGTAAGAATGTGTAGACTATGTCCAATCCCACAACAGACTATGACACCAGAAAAGTTCTTAGTACTGAAGTAGAAGCACTTTTGAAGTCTACAATAGGATTAGTAGATGAGCTTATTTTTTTAAGAAAATACTTGGCATATTTTTAGCTACTTTACAAAATATAAAAAGAGGTCTCTGAATTGTTATTCTCCCCAAAAGGAAGCCTTAAGATGCCTAAAAATTGAGTCTTGTTGAGTTTGCAAAACTATGTGATATCAGAAGAAACAGTAGAAAAAAATAACATAGATAAA
Organism: Gavialis gangeticus; assembly: GCF_001723915.1. NCBI lineage: Eukaryota > Metazoa > Chordata > Crocodylia > Gavialidae > Gavialis > Gavialis gangeticus. Next base: position 163,308,518 of record NW_017729032.1, on the reverse strand, counting down.
TTTGAATAACTGAGAAAGGAAGGGATTATTTGAACTGTTTAAATTTTTTTCTTATTTATTTTATTGACTTTTATGTGACTAAGAAACATTTTGAATAAACGGCATCTTTACTGAAGATTCAACAGCCCTTTACCTGTTAGTGGGTTATTAGACTTCAAACTGAAGTGCTCCAGAATTCCCAAACAATCCTTTAACAAGCTTTGAGAAGTTTATGACAAGACAACATTACAGTTTTCTAAGGTTATAGAATGAAGAATCAGGGAAAATTATATTTAAGGGAAGATCTCATATTAGGCTGCAAAAGCCAGGTTATTTCTGGTAATTCTCTTTGAAAATATGATCAAGTGTAAACAGCTGTAAAGATTTAAAACATAGCCATTTACATTTTCTTGACTTGCAGAAATACTCAACATCCATAGGCCATCCCAAGATGAAAACACTGAAGGTTTTTTAGAAAACTGTTTTTCTAAAAGTACTCTGAGGTAATTCAGAACCAGTTTCACTAAAATAACTAACTTGCAGCACACAGAAGAGCAATTTATTGTAAAAAATACATAGAAAAGTGCTTATGAACTTACAGATTTACTCATCTATTTGTGATTAACCAACTGCCAAAAGGGAGAACTACTTTTGCTGCACATCTTTCATTATTACTTGAATTGATTCACTTTTTGCAATATAGATTTTTTTAACTCTTTAACCATCAGGGAACTACAGCTTCAACCTCCCTCACATAAATCAGCTTATTTTGAAATAAGTGGAAAGGAAAGAAAGGGATTTTGGAAAGGAGCAGGCTCAACATTTCTTAAAGGAGCAGATGAAAGCATAGAGTATCTCAGGTATTACTGCATATTTCTATAAACCTGAGATATTCAGATTTATAGAACATGTAGAACAGTAAGTCCCTCCCCCGCCTCCCCCCAAAAGTTAAGTTTATATTTTTAGTAAACAGCAACAAACTGTCTTTTCTCACCAGGATTTATAGCATGACCACTTTTCAAATTCTCCCGGTCCCAGAAGATACAGCAGATTCAGAAACAAATAATTCAAGTATACATCTATGCCACTGCATCCATTGCACAGAGCAGCAGGATGAAAAGTCCTGGTATTGGTGTTTACAGTGGGGAACAGCAAAACTAAGTACATGTAATATGTTGTATTATCCCTTTCCACAGTTAAAAACTGATGCAGAAACCTGCACAAAAGAAGCCATTTGAAGTGCACAGCTGCAAACATCTTTGATTCTACAAAACCCATAAGCAAAGTTAGATATTCTTAAGTGCCACCTACTGGCATATTTACTTATTACAAAATTACCTTTGTAAAGGAATAGAGTGTGAAAAGAAGTCATATCAATCATTTGTAATTCACTTGCCTCTATTTAATAAGTCCCCTGATCAGAAACTGCTTTCAGTGTTAACATAATAAAGGTTTTTATAACAATGGCTTTTAGTATGAGTCTCATGAAATTTGGGTTGTATTTCCATTAGAGATCAGGCACCTGGAGTTGTGAGATGCTAAGCTTTAATTAAAAAAGGAAAGATAAGAAAAGGCAGAAGGAAAGTTATGAAGTATGACCCAAACCCTAATAAATATAAAAGAATTTCAAATTTAACATTTACAAGAAAAATATCATGATTTTTAAGCCAACCCTGGGGAGTGAATGCTTTTCTAATTCTTTTGGTTGTCAATTCTGTGTCATATAGCACAGATTAGGAATATAATACATATTATACAGGAAAAATTGGATTTGGGTTCAGGGCCAGAGTCCAAGATACAGCAGCTACCTGATCCACCCTCCATTTTGTATGTGAATACAAGACTGGCCTTTTTCTTCATGCTGACTGGCAGCAGGGGTCAACTTATATTCAGGTAAATCTGGTAGCTTTTCTATAGCATTTCAGGAACATTAACTATCTTTACCATGTGGCCATGAGGTGAGAGAGGAAGGTGAAGTTATTCATTTTGCAGATGAGACTAAAGCAGAGAAGTCAAGATATATGAAGTGGAACTATTTTGGGTGCCCACTTTCAAACACCTAAGGGCCTTATTACACGGTAATTTTAGGTGGCTCCTGGAGCTCTTAACACCTTGAATTTCCACACATTAACACCTAAAATGAGTTTGAAGTGCTCTTTACTTGGCTCAAAGTTATGGCACTCTATGACAGGATTATCTCTAATTCATGTTACCCAGCTTGTGTTACATGAAGGTTAGACTTTAGTGTAGGCTACACCTTAGTGTAAAAATCCCACTTGTTCCCTTTCCCTTTCTGGTCTGGATTGGGCTCCCTGCCCTGCCCACTTCCCCCAACACCCCAGAGCCTCACTCACTGCCCGCCCTCCCTCCCACACTTCCCTGTGATTGTCTGCACTGTTTTTCCCAGAGGAGCAGGCAGGGAAGGGTTAATGTGCCTGTCTGGCCACCACCTTTGTCCTTTCTGTTGTCTGGGCTGGGCTCAGCCTGAAGAGCAGCAGCACAGCAGAGGTGGCTGAGCAGGCAGGTTAACCCTTCCCTGTCTCCTTCCAGGGTAGGCAATGGGGGGAGATGGACATAGGGGGCAGAGGGAGGAGCCCCAGGGGGCAGGAGAGAAGTTGGGAATGGGAGAGTGAGGGGATCCTTGCTTTTCAGTCCTCCAGGCCTCTGTTTGCTGGAAGTGTGATTGTTCTAAATTTTAGCTGCCACTAACATCATCCAACATTGGTGCAGTTCACAGTGTAAGGCACAACAAGTCCCTAAAACTGGATTCTGTTGAGTATTTAATATTATGTAATGTTGTGCCTGTTCAAGACATAGTATTCATTGACTTCATTTGTGGAAGTTCAGCACTTCTTAAAGTCCAGATCCTAAGATCTTCTTTTAGACACCCAGAAATATGAAGAAAATGAAGTACTAACTATGCGTGAAAAATCTAGTTCAAGAGAATGTGAGCATGTACATTACCAGTCCCTGAAGCAGAGGCATAGCCAGCTGCTTTGAATACTAGACTGGGACCCTAGAATAATGCGTTCTATTCCTGCTTTGTCTGCTAGGTGAACACTGGCAAATTAATTCACCTTGAGTGTGTTTATATGTGCATTTGATGTGGCACCAGTTTACTTGCAAGTAAATTACTTGTGAGTAACAGTCCCCGGCAAGCGTCTACATGTGCAGAGAAGCAGGAGCACATATGTTGCCAATCTTCTCACACTTCCTGTGGCTCTGCAATGGGCCCTTGCTGCCAACTGGGGAAGCTCCAGCTGCAGCTACTAGCATCTGGCAACCCTGCACTCAGCTCACTGGCCTGCCACTTCTCTGGCCAGGAGCAGCATGTGCAGCATAGGGACAGCATGCAGAAGTGCTTTCCTCACAGCCTTTGCCTCCCCACACTATGGTTGCTCCAGCTTCTACCCCAAATCCACATTTTTCTGTGATTTATATTAAACACCACTTATAGATCTATATCTATATAGATCTTGATCTAGATATAGATAAAGATCTATATATAATCTATCTATCTGTAGTGGTGTTTCATTTTAATCATGGCAAAATGTGGATTTGAGGTAACTTTTTTTAAGTGAAAACTGGGGATTTTTTTAAAGTCAGAGAAAACTAGGATTGCTGGTGATGACCAGAGCCTGGGGGCAGGTGGAGCTGGCCCTGGCAGTCAGAAGCTGCCTTCAGCTGGGCCTGGCTGGAACCTGAAGCAGCCCGTAGCACCCTGCAGGCTTGGACGGTATGGACCTGGCAGCTGCACAGAAGCGTGGCACCAGGGTGCAGACAGGCTAGGGCAGCTGGCCTCTGGCCTGCTCAGAGTGACACAGAGGCCTGGGGTTGCCTCAGGCTTCCTGCTGGTGTGCCCCAGGGCTCTGAGTGCTTGAGGGCTTTTAAAGGCCTGAGGCAGGGGCTGCCATATAGGTAACCCAGCCATGGGGCAGGAGAGAATCCCAGCCCAGAGCCCTGGGGCTAGTCTCAGGCTTGCCTCCTAATGGTAGGGCTGACTCAGGAGCAAACTTGCTTCTGGGTCACATCTACATGTGTGTACAGTAACTAGTCATAAGCAAATTTGCTACCTGCATTTGCATTTGTAGGTAGTAAATTTACTCACAATTAAGTGTTTTTGCTTCATAGTCAACATTTGTGCATGTAGATGTGCATGCTTATTACACAGTAAATTATGCTACTGTGCAGTTAAGTATCTCATGTAGACAAGCTCCTTTTGTTTTAAACCTTGCCTTTGTAAAATAGTTCAATTGCCAAGCCTGAAGTTCCATCCCCTCTTCACATCTTCTGCTTCTCAAGCTCCAGAACTCCTTTTGCAATGCTATCATCCCCATTTACTATTTTGTGAAAAAAATCTATACATTCCAGTGGGCACAGGTGCATATATACCACAACTAGAGGTATGCATATATATAGCACAACAGAGATGCCACAGCTTTCCTGAGGTTTCAATTGTCATTCCCTATACACTCAAAGTTCTCTAAGAGAGAGGTAAGAGAAGACATGTACTTCCATCTTCTACTGCATCCCTGAATTCAGTATCCTTTGCGGGAAGGAGGCAGCAGATATGGCATATTTTATGTAACTGCTACTATGGTAAAGGACCTGACTGGAAAGTGAAGAGGCAGAAGAAGGCAACAGATATGTCAGGGGTGGGCAAAATATGGCCCGTGGGCTGAACCCATTCTATCCAGCCTGCAGGCCCCCTAAAAAATTTTGAAAATTAATATTTATCTCTCTTTGGTTCCTGTCAAAAATGGCAGTAGGACCCAGGGGAAGCTTGCGTGCTGGGCATCCCAGGGGCAGTAGTAGCAAACACTGCCCGGTGTGGCAAGCAGAGGGTGCTGCAGCTGCTGCCACCACAGCACAGCCCCAACAGATGAGCCCGGAGCCAGTGCAGGGCCCGAGCTGGCAGCAGGGGTGGGTTACAAGCTGGTGCTGAGCAAGGGAAAAGTGGCCCCTCACCCGCCCTGTGGCCGGCGCCCCACACTGCCCCTATGGGGTTGCCTATGCCTGCTGAGGACAGCCCCATGCAGGTTGCAAGTAGCTGCAGCAGGGAGCACCGGCCATGGGGTGGAGGAGGGGCCACTTTTCCCCACACTCAGCACCAGCTGATTCCCTGCTGCGGAGCAGGAGGTCAGGGCTGCACGTTGCCCCCCATCTGTACCACAGGACTGGGGTGGCACTGGGAGTGAGTGGGTGCACGGGGCCCACACCGGTGTCCCAGGGCCTGCGCCGGCAGGGCCCAGAGCAGGATGGCAGGAGTACAGGGTCCCAGCTGACAGGGGCTCTATGGAGCCAAGCCAGCTTCCCCCTCCCCCTACTGGTGCAGTCTAACCTGGCTCCACAGAACCATGCCAGCCTGCGCCCCACTTTGGGCCTCACCGGTGCTGGCCCTGGGACATTGGTCCCAAGACATTGGGACACTGGTCCCAAGATGGTGGCCAGGGGGCGGGGGACCTGTCAAGGGGTGGGGCAACTCATGTGGCCCTCAACATCTTGCCAAAACTGGATAAGTGACCCTCCGCCCAAAATAATTGCCCACCCCTGAGATATGTCATGGTATATTTTATATAACACTACATGTCTACACTATATTTGTGGTGTTCTGCACAGAATATCCTTCTTTTAGATCTTTATGTCTATACCTACTCTAAAGAAAGTTAGATGATACAAGAGAGGTGCAATATCCTGCCTCTATTAGCACTCTGTGGGCATGTCTAGACATGTGTGGACATTTGGTTCCACGGGGACAAGCAGCAATGGCACACCTTGTGCCACAGCTACTTGTCCCCAGGGAACACCTGTGCCATGTGTGCTTTGGTGCATGGCAAGCTGCCCCGGGTGTGGTTGGGAAGGCTGGGACCAGCACTGGGGCTGCAGCTGGGGCAATTCTTCTGTGTGGAGCCTCTCTGGAAGCTGCAGCACAGCTTTGGGCAGCCCAGCTCCACTTTTCAGTAGTGTTCACTGCCCAAGCATGCACTGCAGCAGTTTTTTTCCCTACAATTTTTGGTCAAAAAACCCATGGAAAAAAAAAACCGAGCATAGTGCATGCTTGGGCAGTGCACCCTTGCAGCATGGAGAACACTGGACTGTGTGGCAGGAATATGTTTGCAGCACCACATACTGCACAACCCCACTCATCTGGTTGTGCCCTGTGATTGCATTTACACATGCACTTTACTGTGCAGCTGACTAATTAGCTTTACAGTAAAGCATTACAGTCTATGCATGCACTGGTATTAGGGTGCAGTAAACTAATTAATCCCACCATAGGATATTATCTGTCAAGGACTCTACTATCTTATGGCTGAGTAACTTACTGCACTGAAACACACATGTAGATGTTTATCAGGTGTGTACATTGTGCCCTGTCAGCCTAGCCAACCAAGGGCTTAATCTGCCCTGACTCAAGTTGCTGCTGTCCCAGGTGCACATGTAGATGCTGTTTTGGGAGCAGTTCACTCTGGTTCAAAGTGTTCTAGAGTTTATTGTGTCACATAAATTGCACATGTAGATGCACCCTGCTACTACAATGGATAGAACTGCATGCATGCTAAAACGCTTCCTAAAGACATCCAATGTATAGGGACCATAAGTGTGAAACCACTGGCGCAAATCATAGTTAATTCAGTGTGAATTTGTGTCATTAGAAAAATTTAGTTTCATTTTTTTTCTTTTTATACACGGAGACACACCCACATACACACACACACAATCACCAATCTGACTTATTTTTTTAGTTTTAAAGAGAAACAAGGTAAATATTATATTTTAGCAAGATTTATTTTTCTGTTCAGTGTTAGCCACAGAAACTGCTTAAAAATGCTGGTAAGGTACCAATTACTGCCTTGCTGTATTCCCTAAGTTCCTAGACTCCAAAAATATTCCCCATGTATTTCAGAGCATCTACATAATACAAAACTGTAGATGAATGCAGAACAGTGACAAAAGGATTCCTCCTTATCTGCTGTTTCAGTGAGTATAAAAAACCACTAGCATAAGATCATTGTGGCTGGGCACCTTTGGTGCTTGCCACTTTAAGAGCTTTAAACAGGCTGTGGAGCAGCTTCAGGTCTGCTGCAGCCTAATGAGGTAGTCACATGACTACAGGAGAGACCTTGGATTGGAGGATGGGACTGAGCAGCCTCAATATGAACCCAGGTTCTCAGAACTGAGCTTTTACTTGTTGGAGGGAAACAGAGGGATAACATTGCCAGCTGAATCTGCTGCTCCCAGAACACCTGGAGGTTCAGGGTAGGAACTATGGGGATGGAGGATTTTCCTGGTCCTGGGGAATGACCTAAAACTACAGCCATCTAGGGATGGATGGTGTGGTTGGGCTGCCTATGGTGGGGTGGAGCCTAGGAAATGCCACACCAGTTGCCTCTAGTGAAAGGAAAGTATGGGGCACTTAGTAGCTTCAGCCCCCACAACCTGATACCCGGGACAGGCATATCAATAGATACCCGAGGCTTGAGGGGGCTGTAGATTGAGTTGGGGGCCCAAATAGGTCAATAGATTTCTGAGGTCCAAGGAGAGTAAGGCCCAGAAGCCCCAATGAGGGGGGGGGGCTGAGTAGTGGCCCCAGGGAGGGGGCAGAATTGTAGCCCCAGTAAGTGGGTGGTGTGGTGGTCCTAGCAGAGAGACATGTGAGGGAACAGCTGAGCAGTAGGCTGCATACAGTAGAGTCCTGAAGGGCGGTGTATGGATTGTGTAGAGTAGGCTCTGCACAGGCAGGCCTAAAGGGCTCCACGGGGGCTGCATACAGTAGGGTCTGGAGGACAGTGCATAAGCTTGCCCCAGTAGTTTGACTGAGTTGAGGCCCTACTAAGGGAGCATGAGTTGAGGCACCAGTGAAGGGAGCCTGTGGCCATGGTAAGTCTCCAGATGCGGGGGTCAAGTTTGGGTCAGAGGCTAAGTGTGGTCCAACAATCTGGCTGGGGGACTTAGGAGTAATTTGGATGCCATCTGAGGCATGGGACGTGGTAAAGGGAAGGTCAGAACCATGTATTATACCCTTGGCCTCTGGCATTAAATGGGCAGCCTCCCACCTTAGAAACAACTTATCAGATGCCTCAAAGATGAGGCAGGTGGGCAGACTGCCCTAGAGAGGTCAGCGGGTTGACATTTTGAAAGGTCCCTGAGGTGACCCCTTGTCACAATCATACAATCAGAGACACAATCCTTATGCAAAAGGATGTTAAATGTAAGTAAAGGCCTCCACACTTTGGGAATTTCCTAAACAAATTAATGATCAGTACTGTATCCACATTATAATAAATGTGATGGAGTAGATGGCCATTGCTACATGTGATGTTGGTTCCTTTAAAGCTGTCTTCAGGGCTTCAAAATCCTTAGTGGAAATAATATAAGGACTTCTTACTCTCAGACTGTGTACTAAAGAAATGGACTGGCACCACTATAGCACTGTAAGTTGTAAGTAAGGGCAGTAGATTTTTCCATCAGTCATCTGCATGAACCATAAGCATGAAGGATAAGAAAACAATGCACAAATATAATTTCTAATTTTTTCCTATTCATGTTTATTTCATACAATGGTTTCTAAGTAGTCTGTGATAAGTACTTTCAAACTTAACTTAATGTTGTTCCTTCCTGCCTGTTGAACTCACACTTTTCATATCTAATTCCTTTAAAGTTTTTTTTTTTCCCCCCCATCAAACATTTACAGATTTTATCCACCATACACAGTGGTGTGTCTGTGTGGAACTTTGAGAAATGTTATTAATCTGTTTGTCATCCTAATAATTTTTAAAAATATTTTTAAACTGTGAGTATACTACCAAAAGGAGGAGAAAAAAATAAAAGAATTAAATTAAGCACTATGTCTGAAGGCAAGTGTGAGTCTCAAACAAAGGTGTCCATCAGGAGTGAACAGGTGACTACAGAAGCTGAATTTACCAGGAATCTGGAGGGAAAACAAGATCAAAGGAAGAACTCCAATCTCCATTCTTTTGATGCAGGCCTACAGCAGTCTTTTGAAGAAAAGCAATTAAGGTTTCTGGGTGGAGGCAAAAAACAGACTGCATCTCTCTGCCCTACTCTAGCAAAAAGTAGCATAGCTCTAGAAAGGTTAGATTCCTGATTAAAATGTCATGTTAGCATTACTGCTAGTTTTGCTACAAACCCTGCATGTGTGTTTGTCTAGCAATTAAACTAAATAACCTTCAGGACTGTGGACCCTCTAAGGCTTCGATGTCAGGCCAAATTCAGTTGTGTTTGTGACATGAGTAGTGAATTGGTACTCATGGCTCCATAAGTACCTATGTAATTTCTTGAACTATGGTTAAAGACATATGAATGTCACCAAGTGTGGCCATGTATAGCATACAAACATATCATAGATAGATATCAAGAGCAGATGTAGAATACACTATGATGGATCTTTATGATGATATTCAGGCATGTTACTCATGATTATCCTTGTAATCATGAGTAACTATATATTATAAAAAAAATACAATATATTCAAATATAAAAATACAGTATATTCAAATATTTATTTGAATCTAAATAGAGTTTTTTCCCCCTTATATAACCTAGAGGCATCTTGGATTTGAGTATAAGGCAATGTGGGGCAGGCAGCTGCTGTGACTCCAGCTCTAGCCGCAACCCCAACCTAGAGGGAGAAGGTGAAAGCCCCTACATGCCTCTTCCTGCCACCTCTTCTGTCCCCACATATCCTGCCCTAACTGAGCCACAGCTCCTCTGCCTCCTCTTTCCCTGTCTCCACCCACACAGCCTTTGCCCCTGTCTGTCCTCCTCCTCACTGGACACAGAGTGCAGCAGTGGTGGCAGCTCTGGCTGGACACTAGAGCCATGGCCAGAGCTGCCACACCACTACCAATGCTACCAAGCCAGGTTGGGGCCATTCTCCTTGCCTCAGGATGGAGCGGGCTGGGGCCTGCCAGAACAGAGAAAGGATAAGTGGTGGGGAATGGGGGAAGAGGGACAGGCTGGGGGACAGAGATTGGAGATGGAGGAAGATGGGAAGAAGGAGGTACGAGGAGCCCAAAGCTGAAGACGGGCAGAGGTGTATAGGGGTAAGCATGGGGGGCAACTTGTGAGGGGCAGGGTTCAAGCTGCTTGGGCCCCCACCTCCCCCTCTACCAGGTCCCTCACTGCCTCCCTTACCATTCATCCTCCCACCACCTACCTCCCCCATTGCCTAACCCACACTGCTTGCCCCTCTACCACCTCCCCACATGACTTGCCCACATACCTTACTCCTACCCTCCTGCCCACTGCTTTCCCCTTTGCAACACTGGAGGGAATGAATTTAAGATGACAGTTCAATCATTAGGTTCTATATATGGAAAATGAAAACAAATTTATAAATCTTCCATGTAGAGAATCTAATTCTTGGGGGTCATCTTAAATTCAGCTTAGATTTGGTTAAATACAGTAAGAGGTTAATTACAAAATATAAAGATACCATATTTTGAAGAAAATATACTTACATCTATTTTATGTTTGACTTTATTAATGGAAGTTAAATATAAAGATACTGTCATATTTTAGGTATATTAGTTAGGATAAAAGTAAATTATCTTCTCCAGTCATGTTCTATTAGCAATTTTAAATTCTAAAACAACCTAAAGGGTTCAAGCTTCTCCCTTGTGAAAGAGTAAAAGAGCACTACATATATATGATCTTAACTGGAGCAAGCTCTATATCTTCATCACACTTTTCCCTTGGTTTTATACAGTTAGCTCCCTGAGAAGGCTACAGTCATTACATTTCTTACCAGCAATTGACTACATTATTGAGCTAATGTGGATATTTTAGTTGAAGAAAATGTCTCTCAGAAGGTAAATCTGAAGAAGTCTTAGGGGAGGGCAAATCCAGCCTATCAGATAACTAAGGGGCCTTGTTACACTTTATTTTGTAAGCTGCACAAATGTTGATTGGCTGAGTGCTAGCTTGGAGCTTGGGGAAGTTGCACCTTTAGTCTAGAAACTTTCTCTGATTGGCCCCCTATGTGCACAGCTGTGACTTGCCTCTAGAGGGCTGGTGAGCAGGGAGGTCCCTTCCAGCCCTACTTCTCCACGTTTCACCCATGCCTTGCCTGCCACAGAAGCAGCATTCTAGACTGGTGAAGTGAGGGAGGTGGGAGGGGGGGTCTTCCGAGAAAGGCTGAGGGACTCAGTGTGGGGAGTTCACTTTCTACCACGGTCCCACCTCCAATGGCAGATTTGTGCTGCTAAAAAGCTTGCAAGTGGGGAGTCCCAGGATCTGGCTGTCCCAGGAGGTGGGGAGGGTGGGAGGGGGGGTGTCTTTCCTGGGGAGAATCATGGGATTGGGTCCCAGAAAAGCAAATGGAGGCAGGGAGGTTCCCCAGGTTGAGGGGAGCACGATCAGAACTTCCTGGGTGCCTACTCTATGCCCAGCACCTGGCAAATCCCAGGGTCTAGCTTCCATAGAAAACCCAAACTACAGAAAGCAAGTGTGATGAAGGAAGACCCCATCCAGTGCTGGAGCTTGAATCTCCCCCCTTTCTGGCCCTGAGTCTTCCCTGATTCCAGCCCAGCCTGAGCCCTGGGGTTACCCTGTCTGCAGATACACCTACTAAGACTACTCCTTCCCCCTCTCTCTGGGCCCTCCAGGCTGCATCAATGTCTTTATAAGGAGCTGTGCTTTAATTTGCCTGTAGCCAAAGATGGCACCAGCTCTGCAAATGTATGGCTTTGGGCCCTGCATGGCATCTCCCATGGAGTTCAGCTCTTAACTTGATTTATAGGCATAAGCAGCTGCTGCCTGAGACAGCTTCCTTGTGCTAAGGATACTCACTTGTTTGGAACTTATCTGTCATATCTCAAAGGGAGATCTGACATTAACCTAAAGGCCAAATTGCCTTGGGAGGGGGAAAGAAAGCAGCAGGAGGACAATACCTTGTTTCTTTCTCCGTTTCCCAGTTCCCTCCATCTCCTGCATGGAGAGTCCTTGCCCTTCACCAGAAGAATTACACCTACTGCCTCCCTCATAGGCTGAAAAAACAAACAAACTGTCAGATGGGAAATACTACTAGCAGAATCAGCCCAGGGGTATGAGAGGCCACAGAACAGAAGGGTCTGGGAAGAGCTGCTGCATCCTGGGGTGCTGGAGGACTTCAACTTTGGCAGAAAGGCTGTGGGGAGTGGCCACACCTAAATTTTTGGAACAGGAATACGGTTATGTAGATTAGAGGTAATCCTGCCCTGGAGTAGTGTAACTCTAAACAAAATAATTAATGCTTTAAGCCATTTAAAGGTATTAATATGCAATCAATCCAGGTGTTGAGAGCTCTGAAAGCCACCTAAAATTACCATGTAATAAGGTACTAAGTGAAGAGTTTTGTGCAACTGAACCAGTGTATAATGGAGCTACACTGAACACGTGGCACTCTGTTGTAAAGACCCCAGAGCATAGGCTGGCTAGATATCTGTCTCTGTGGGAATCTCTCGTCTCTCTACTGGGGCCTCTCACTGGCCTTTGGGCTAAGGTTTCTTCACCTTACTCCACACTTGATTTTTCCTAAGCATTCAGCCTGCACTCTAAGGCTGAGATGTAAGAGTATACTGGTACAGCTTCCACAATAGTGGGTATACAAGTCAGTATTAAAAATAGCTACATTTGCTCTGTCTCCTTTTTGTATAGTTTATTGCCCTTGTCACTCAAGCAACTTAACTCAGAATATGAATGCTAAATATATTCTGTGCATAATGGCAGAATTCTGACCTTTCTGGAATGCTAAGTTTTGATTGACTGCCTCAGCCTAAGTTAACATACTTTTACAGTCACAAATGAGGCTTTTGTAAAAAAAAACAAAGAATATCCTGTTGTCAAAAACCTCAAGTAAAACAGTGAATGCCCAACTAACATGTTTGGAATAAATGAAACGGTTAGGCAATGCAAATACAGGCTACTAAAAAGGTCAGCAAGCTACCAAACGTTATTGCTCTAGCAAATAATTCCTACAGCAGACTGTCATAAATCCCAGACAAACAAGCCAATACAATACTTCTGTGCATTGATCTCTTTTCTTATGGACAGTCTGAAAACCTAAGATGTTAAAAAAGTATGAAGATAGTTTTGTCCATTACTGTTGTAATTGGTTAGGCAGTACAGTATAGCACTATATTTATAACATGTACATACTGTCATTGCCGTAAGCATGAGGAGCCCAAAAACCTATAATTTATTTTTTTTACAAATTCAGACCTTCCGCCTTCCTAGCTGAACAGTGCTAACTTAACTAACTCCCATATATAGTCACAGATGCTTCTTTGATTCCTTCTCAAACCCTTTCCTATTACCTCTCCATCTTTTTTCTATATACAAAATCATGCTGATATGTTACAGATATGCTGTCATTTGATTCCCCCCCACACTCTGTGTGCCTTCCTGTACACCCTTTACCACTCAAATGTCCCCAGCTTCTACCCTACATTCCTCCTCCCTTTCGTTTCAAAGCTCATAGAGCACACAACCTACAACTAGTTATTTTTTTTTCCTTTCGTTCCTTCTCCAGTGAATCATTCACTCCATGGACTGCATTAACTTTTCTCACCAAAATTTCTAGTGACCTCTTCATAGTCAAATCTCAAAACTTAATCCTCATTCCCCTTGACTCTCTCCTGTTCTCCTCCTCCCCCCTTAACTGTTTGTTCAAGATGTGTTTTGATGATTTTCTTTATTCCTCCACCTTCCCGTGGACCCTATATAGGCATTCCATTTTTTTCTTCAGTCCTCCTACTATATCTTCAGGTAATCTTCCTTGCAAACACAAATTCAGCTGTCACCTCCTTGCTAATAAGGTCTGTATTGGAGAATAGTCATCTCCATGCACTAAAGTGTTGACCTGTCTGATATTTTTTTTCCCCATGAATGTCTCTGGCTGAAGCTTAACTTGGTTACACAGAGTTCTTAACCCCCATTACAATCCCTGGCCAAGATTTTCCCTTCATTTACTTCTTGATTACTATGGAAAACACCACCATACTGCCTGTCATCCAGAGCCATATTCTTACTTTTGTCTCCTTTTGGATTTCTCTGCAAATCCTCCAATTCAATTTACATTTAAGTCTTGCTGACTTTTTTTCCCTGCATAATAACTCTAATACAAGGCCTTTTCCTATCCATCAGTAAAGCTAAAATTCTTGTTGTGACCTTATCAAACTGTGTCTTTGTTACTTCAGCATTAGTTCCTGTAGCCTGAATAAATACAGTGCTATTAAATCATTTATAGCAATCTCAGTTTTAGTAATAAACAAATTATTTTATCACCAACCAGTTCACTAGCTCAAATCAAACAAACTGAAGTCTAAACATCATTAGTGTCTTGTCATTTGTCTACAAAGAGTTGCTATGCCTCAGCCTAGTTCTACTGGGCAAAAAGATACCAACATCTTTATAAACTATATATGTTGTCCACCTAAGCTGAAGCACTTATGAAGACTTAAGCTTCTTCTTAACACTATAAAGCTCCTGTGAAGAACATTGATGCCAGATTTGTTCAGATGCCATATGTTTCAGACACACTCTTGAGATGCTCTCACACCTTCATGGATGCTATCCAGCCCCAAACCCTTCCATGCCATTTGATGCTTAACCACTAAGAACAGATTAGGATGCTCCAAGGGTCACCTCCCACACTCATGGCACCTCAGGTTTGCCCACCTCACTCAGGTCTTGCCAGCCCTTAACAGAGGAGATTTTGTCAACTAGAAGAATCATGTCTTTGTCTACTCACATGCTGAGAAATTTTAGATCTCACACTTCCATGGAAGAGGCCTGTCTACAAGGTTAAATGCTCTGAAATCACACTGACCACTGACAATAGTAAGTTATAAAAGATAACAAAAGGAGTTATTATAAACATGAGCAAATGAAAGAAACCTGACACCATATGTGGAAATACAGATAGGTATATTTGCTTTTAATTGTTTATTCTTGTATTAGAATGATAATTTTACCTCCTCCCTGCACCTTAGCCCCAAGTCCTAAAGATGCAGCTCCCACTTCTCTGTTCAATAGGTTAGAAAGCAGCTGTTGTCTATGACCTTTCCCCCAGGGCTCCCTGAACCATCCCCTGTCATCCAGAATACTGTTCAAAGTCTGGGAGCCTAAAATTGTTCCCTATGCCCAAGTAAACCAAAGACAAATGCTTGCTCCTTCAAGTGCATGCCTCAAACCGTGTCCACAAGGGTATAGTTGACTGGCTATTAATCATACCCATACAGGATGCTAATTATCAGCAATTCATAGATTCATAGAGGGTAAAGCTGGAAGGGACCTCAGAAGAGCATGGGGCCCAGCCCCCTGCACCAGGCAGGAAAGGCTATGGGGTCAGGTGACCCCAGCAAGGTAACTGTCCAGTCTTCTCTTGAAGATTTCCAGGGTAGGCAATTGCACCACCTCTGGAGGGAGCTTATTACACAGTCTGGACACTGTAACTGTGAAGTTTTTCCTAATGTTGAACCTAAAATGGTCTTCCAGGAGTTTTTGGCCATTACTCCTGGTTTTCCCCAAGGGTGCCCTGGTGAACAGTTGTTCACCGAGCCCTTGATGTATTTCCCTGATGTAGTAGTACAGTGCTACCAAGTTCCCTCTCAGCCTTCTCTTTTTCAGGCTGAAGAGTCCGAGATCCCTCAGTCCTTCTGTGTACAGCTTGCCATGCAAGTCTCTGATCATGCGGCCCTTCTCTGGCCCATCTCAAGCTTTACCACATCCTTGTTAAAGTGCGGTGCTCAGAACTGGATGCAGTACTCCAGCTGTGGTCTCACCAGTTCTGAGTAGAGCAGAAGAATCACCTCCTTGGTTTTGCTGGAGATGCACTGATTGATGCATGACAAAGTATTATTTGTCCTGCTGGCTACAGCATTTCACTGCCAGCTCTTATTCATACTGTGGTGTGTTATTTCCCTCAGGTCCCTTTTGTTCGTGGTGCTAGTCAGTTTGTCGCCATGAAGCCTGTAGGTGTGTAAGCGGTTATTCTTCCCCAGGTGGAGCACTTTACATTTTTCAGTGTTGAATTTCACATCTGGTTCTGACCCACCCAGGTTGCTGGCCTGTCTAGGCCCACCTGTATCTGCCGCCTATCTCCAAGCGTGACCATGCTTCCCCATAACTTGGTGTCATCCGTGAACTTAGCCAGTGAGCTCTTCATCCCCACATCCAAATCACTGATAAAGCTGTTGAAAAGTACTGAACCAAGCACTGACTCCTATGGGACACCGCTGGCCACTTCTTGCCAGGACAACACCGACGCATTCATAAGGACTACCTGGGTCCTACCTCGCAGCCAGCTTCATACCCACCTAACTGTCTTGCAGTTAAGACCACAATCCTCCAATTTTGTTGTAAGAACATCATGGGATACCAGATCAAAGGCTTTTTAGAAGTCATGGTATACAATGTCAGCCTCTTCTCTCTTATCCAAGTGGCGAGTTACCTGATCATAGAAGGAGGTGAGGTTGGTAAGGAAAGACCTGCCCACAATAAAGCCATGCTGGCTGTCATTCAGAATCCTTCATTTTGCAAACCTATTGCATATAGACTCCTTAATGAATTTTTCCAGGATTTTCCCTGGGATAGAAGTTAGGCTAATTGGCCTATAGCTACCCTATTGATTTTTTTTTTTAATATCCCTAAGACTTTCCGTTGTTGATCTTTAAAGTAGGAGTGTTAAACATACGGCCTGCAGACTGGATCCAGCACATGCAGCTGCATTATCTGGCCCATGGGTCTCAAACCAACTTTACATGCCAAATGTAACATGTGGAGCCAGTTTAGTGTGCTCATGGCATAGGGCCTGGGGTGCAAGCTGCATGTGGCACCCATGCTGGGACCAATTCTGCACACTGGCTCTGGGGCTGGTTAGGCTTGGGTCCCAGGCTGTGCCATGAGCAGCACAGAAGAAAAAATGAAAGATGGAAGAAAAGGAAAAGGGAAACTATAATTTTTCCTGTTCGTAATAGAGTATGATTTTGTGATGACTGTCTTTTCAAAGCCAAAACTTTGATTCCTTCCTCAAGAAGGAAAAGTTCCTGCTACATCTAAGTCACAAGAAAAACTAACAGATAAAAATAAATCAATAAATAACCTATACCGTGCTTCACTGTTCCTTTCTGTTAGACTAAATTTCATTTTTATCATTGCATTGAAAATTACTTAAACTGTTTATGACACTTGTTGGTTATTTTTCCATCTAGAACTTTCCTAAAGCTTTTCAATCCAAGGATCCTAGCTCATAAACAGAACAACTTTGTACACAGATGTATAGAATGCTTGCAAGTCCAGGTCTAAAAACAAAAGTTGGAGGCACATGATGTTTCAATCTGGTGCTTCTAGCTTTTGTTTAGATTTAGCAGGCATTCTCTAAACATGTTTTAAAAATTGATATATCTTTAACAGTCACGTTCCACTGAAAGGCAAGTTCATTACTTTCAGTGGCATAACCACAGAGGTGGTTAACTGTGTTAATCTGTAGTCAGGGAGAAATTAGTACAGGATGGCATCTTAGAGACTACTCATTGATTCAGAGATGTATGAGCTTTTGTAGGCCAAAACCTACTTCATCAGATGCTATCATATGGTGGACGTTTATGAGATATGCTAGGTCAACCTATTGCAAAGTAGGTGAGTCGTCATTAGCAACACAGCAGGCCCATCTACAGACTAATTTGCTGCATAGTAAAGCATCACCATCTACACATGCATGGCAATTAGGATGCACTAGAGTAATTTACTGCATAGCAGGATAGTCCCTCCAGATACAAGTAGAATCTGGCAGAGCAATAAATTATTGTGCTTAAATACACATGTAAATGGCAATATTGGGATTAGTTTACTTTGGCTCAGATTAAGCTGGAGTACATTTAGTTGAATTACTTGTACATTTAGGCAGTCAGTAAGACTCCCTCCTCCACAAGACCCATGTACCTTAATACCTATTCTTTTGAACCTTCCCTGCTTACATACAACTCTTTCTGTGGCAGCCAATATACTGAAGTTCTCACTGCAGTGAACTCCATTAATTTCCTCAGCTCCATTATCTTGTCCATTTCAATGTTTTTCCCCTTTCTCTAAACATAAAGTTCATGAACTAAAGCTGTAGTTTAGACATGTTAACATAACTCTCCCTGTTCATGCTTATATCCTATAGAGTACAAAATCCTTAAGTAAAATAGAAAATATTTGTAGCCTAATCCTTCATTATTTGCCCCTCAATATTCCTCTCAATTCCTATGGGAGTTTTGAGAAGAAGGATCAGGCCATTATACTGCATTTACAGTCTATTCTAGCCACTTAAAATAGAGCTGTTTATATGGAATCATGGACATCGGCTATTTTGAGCAATGTTCAAAGCCATGTTTTGCTTTTAAAGCCTGGAATTCCACATTAACTGTAGATTTAAAACAGTATACATAAGCTTCTTTGTAATGGCCTGACAGCCATTGTTACAAGCAAACACATATTATGTACATGTACTGTATGGCCAATTTAAATTCTATTTAACCTGTAGCAAGTTTAGTAAATTACTGCTGTTACTTCATATGTAATCTCTGTTATTTAAAGAAATAAATTATTACTTCAGCTCTTGTAGACAGAACTGAAGTATTATTGCTGGATTATTGCTACAATTATAGGGAAATCACATTTTAGAAATACTACAAAAAAATGACATGGTATTGAAACACTTTAGTAAACTACGTTGCTTTCATTTCTGATGGGAATGCCCAAAAGAAACACAGCAATAGTAGCTAAGTGAAAATGTGGCCTTTCTTGTGCTAGAAGTTAGTTTTGCTGATCAGAATAGTCTCTTCTGGCTTTAAAATCTAAGGCTAGACATAGACAATGGGTTACATTCAGGGCTAATTAGTTTGAGATATGAGTCAGGTTCAGGACAGTCATTTACACACAAGGCTTAAATGGCAAGAAACCCAAATTAGCTGAGATCATTCCAAGGTAAAATGTTAATTCAGATACTTCATGGGTACCTAATATGGGACAATGTGCTTGTCCATCTGTAAGGTCTGGGTTATTTAGTACCAGGATTTTATCCTATTAAACTGTGGTGTCTATTTGCCTTTTACATTGACTTGCTGGGACCTGGTTCAGATCAGTTTTGTCAGACTTCTGAGACCAATATCAGAATAATTCCAGGGAATAGTGTTTCTAAGTAAAATTCCAGGGAATATGTACTCCCTTGTCAACAGGCTGAAAAATTAAATAGTCTGAAAGATGAACACACTGAAATGCTTTTCCTATGGTTATAGGTGCTCAGAGATCTTTGTCATGTTTTTTAACAAGTTATCAACTTCTTTTTCAAACAAAACTTTTAGACTTCTTACTAATATAGAACTAGAGTGAATAATGTCAGATAAATATTTTAGAGGGACAATTTCAGTGCTGTGCAAATACTGAAAATATTTTCCATAAATATTCACCAGAATGTGTAAATTAATCCATAAAAACTATTTTTGTGTTCCTTCTATGTTTGCACCCCTCAGCCATGGGATAGAGCTTTTCTTTGCTATTTTAGTTCAAGTAACAGTGATACTTTTACCAATAATTTTGTAAAGCTAGAAGAGGATAACAGATTAACTCAGAGCTCTTAAACTGCATCACAACTTTGTTACATGAGGACACATGTTTTCAATAATGTTCTTGATAATGAACAAAACAAAATGGTAGCCTTCTTACAACCCTGTAGTAATCTGTCTGAGCTACACACACTAATAGATAGCACATGTCATGGGATGGGGTCCTCAAAGGTGGCCATGTTTTCCTAAGGCCCCTCGACCGTGCCAATTTGGGGCCAATGGGCACCCTCAGTTCTCGCCTGCCACATCTTGATGTACTTATAAAAATAGGGAGGCTGCCTGCAAGTCCTCTTGGACAGTTTGATAGACTCTCTGAACCCGCTGGGTTCCCAGACCCCTTGTGGGTCCCATTTTACAATGGGTGTTTCAGGGCACCCTAGCCTTATGGGCTATATGCGTGGCTCCAACCATCCCTTTACTATGCCACAAGCCTTGCAGATGGTACTGATACTATCTTGCCTAAGTCTCATTATAATTCAGCCCCTTGTCCTCACTGGGCTCTCCACAGCCCCTGTTTCTGTGCCCCACAAAGTGTCGTGCCCTCTCTGATGCCGGGGTCTGTCCACCACAAAGGCCACGCCCTCCCTGGAGCTGGGGTCTGTCCACCACAAATGTTGCACCCTCTCTGGTGCCGGGGTCCCCACGTGGCCATGGGCCCCCAATAAGGCCTTCTGGTTCCCCAAATAGCCTCACCCAAACCACCAGTCTTATAAAACAGCAAACAAAACATAAGCCCCGGACTATAATATAACACAAGCTACATGAGGTGTGCTCGGCCCCTTTATATTACCTGGTGCAGAACTTAGGCCTCTTCCCTTCACTTGCTCTAGAAGGGCTCCTTCTCCCTTGGCTGCCAGCAGAGAACTGCCTCCTAGTCCCCATCCTGGGGTTTATATGGGCCCAGGGCCCTGTCTCTTCTGGCCAGCTGACCAGGTGCAGGTGCAGGTGCAGACTAATTTCCTCATTAGCTGGTTGCCATGGCAACCAGCACCTGGACTCCTGCCTGGCTCTTTGGGCTCTTCCCAGGCAGTTTCTGCTCTTTTAGGAGCAGGCATCTAAGTGCCCTGTGACAGTAGGGATGTGTGAAGCTTCAGTCCCTGATTCAATTCAGCAGAGAATCGGCCCTATTCAGTGGCTGACTCTCCAAATCCGAATCAAATCAGGAGACCCTTTAATCTCACCAAAATCAAATCAGAACTCTCCAAATCAATTCAGAGACATTCAAAAAGATTTGGTGATTCAGACATAGACACAGCTTTAAATGTTTTTTCTACTTACATCAAGGTACCAGGCGACTCATGAATGTCGAGATTCTGGGGCAGATGGAGCATCTTACAGGAGCACAGGAGGCTCTCCAGTGCACTCAGTAGCATCCCAGAAGTGGACCAGAACCATTTCTGGTCCACTTTGGAGGGGCAGGGGGCGGGGGGCCCGCATGCTCCTCAGCAGACCCAGGTTTATCACCGAGCATGCAGGGGGCCTCCTGAACTCCTGTGAAATGCTCCATCTGCCCCAGCATTGCAGTATTCACGAGCTGTGCCTGGTACCCTGAGGTATGTATAAAAAACATTTAAAGCTGTGTCTATGGCCGAATTGCTGATTCTCCAAATTGGCATCGAATCTCCAGATTCAGATTCAGCCAAATCAAATCAGGGACAGTGATCCAAATCAATGAATCGAGTCACTGTCCCCGATTCAGGCCTAATTCAAGTCCAAATTGAATACAGCCCGTTTTGCACACCCATAATAATTAGCACCATTCTGCCCTTCATTTGTATGCTTTTTTCTTCTGTATTGAATAAACTCACACATTCTTCACCTCCCACATAAAGAGACAATTTAAATAAGCTATGGAAAACTTTTTGACTACTTTTGCCAAGATTTTATTAATAGGACTGATATTAAAGTATGTTGCCAGTCAGAGTTTGTAAGGCTAACCCACTCTCCTCCCCTCCAGACATACACAGGCACACTGCAGTATCATGTTCATTAGGTCTTAGCTTCTTATTCTCTTTGCCTTCAGAATAACCATATCTATCACCCACAGAAACTCTGTTTGGAGTGTGTTTATGCTCCCTGATTGGATTCAAATGAAAAGCTTTCTTTCTCCATTGGCTGATTCCTTTTCGCTGTCCAGTTGGCACCATGGCCGAAATCCCAATTACAGGTTAGGCACTTGATGAATCTACTTCAAGAATATTAATTTAATGCTTGAAATGCCAGCAAATAGAATGAATGCTTTATTTTGGGACTGGCATCACGATTTGATCATATTAATATCCATTTGATCATATTAATTTCCAAGAGAAAAAAATGCAAGCTTTAAAATGAGGCTGCACTGAAAAAAACAAATATACCACTTCATCCTTAAAGAGAACACACTAGTAAAGACTTAAAGGAATAGATGTTTTATTTTTTTCCCTTTTTACTTGAAACAAGATCCAATAAAGCCATGATTTCAAAAGTAATGTGTCCCCATGAGGGTCAAAGGGGGCAGGAGAGCATATAAGCCTCCATGGCTCACTAAAAACATCCAGGAATGTCTCCTTGCCAAAAAGGAGGCTTACTTCCAATGGAAAGGAGGGGTCATCACTAAGGAGGACTATTCAGCAGTTGC
>NW_017729032.1:163278069-163281312 GCF_001723915.1 Gavialis gangeticus | reverse complement strand
CCAGAGGAGGGCCACTCGTATGATCAAGGGACAGCAGGGTAGGTCCTATGAGGAAAGGTTGCGGGACCTGAACCTGTTCAGCCTTCAAAAGAGAAGGCTGAGGGGGGATCTTGTGGCCTGTTATAAACTGGTTAGGGGGGATCAGCAGGCACTGGGGGAGTCCCTGTTCCCCCGAGCACCGCAAGGAGTGACCAGGAACAATGGTCACAAGCTGGCGGAGGGAAGGTTTAAGTTGGACATCAGGAGGCGCTACTTCACTGTCAGGGTGGCTAGAGTCTGGAACCAGCTTCCAAGTGAGGTGGTGCAGGCTCCCACCCTGGGGGTTTTTAAGAGGAGGTTGGATGACCACCTTATTGGGGTCATTTGACCCCAGTGCTCTTCCTGCCATGGCAGGGGGTCAGACTAGATGATCTGCTCAGGTCCCTTCCGACCCTAGAAACTATGAAACTATGAAACATTTTAAATGACTTGCCTAATGACAGTGAACTGCAGACCTAAAACACTCAAGAAAGTGCTCAGATTTTATTTATATCATGTTTTCCTGTTGTGCTCCACTGATTAATTCTGAGATATAGCCTGTCACTACAGCAATGTAGGATCAGCAGGCACAAACCGTGATGCCGATGCTATGTCACCATAGCAACGAGCTACATTGCTGTAGCTCATTGCTATGGCAATATAGCGTCTACAAATAACCATGCTAAAGCAAGTACTAAATGATTGAGCAGTATCAAATGCTCAGTCAGCGGAATATGTAGACATGCCCTCTGCCATCTTTCCTTCCTCTCCTATCAGTCAGGAGGTCATGTTTTTGATATTTTAATAAAGCTGTAACTACAGTCTCTTTTTGCATGGAGGTGGCATTTCTACTCTCTCTGTATACAGAGAAATGTGGAATGTCTTTTACTTTCATGATTTGAATCTAATTTCCTTAAAAATGTTTAAAATATTTTTATTTAATCTCCTGTTTCTTATTCCCTCCCTCCCTCTCTTTTCTCTTTTTAAAAAATAAAATTATTATTTATGATTAATGTCGTTGCATTGTACGGGGGTGGAAGGAGGTTCCATACATGTCAAAGTTGAGAGAAGTAGAGGTGTTTAGCTTGGTGAAAATGAGATTAAGGCAGATTATGGCAGTTTTCAGATATGTACAAAGGTAACATAAAGAAGAGCAAGAACTATGTTCCCTTGCCCCAGAGGGCAGGACAAAAAGCAATGAGCTTAAACTGCAACAAAACAGATACTGATATCAGAAAAATACTTTCTTACTCTCAGAACAGCAGGATAATAGAACAAGCTTCTCAAAGAAGTTGTGGAAGCTCTTTTATCAGAGGTTTTCAAGAAGAGGCTGGATTAGCATGTTTTGGGGGTGCTTTAGGAACAGTACATCCTGCTTTTATGCAAGAGCCTGAACTAAATTATCCTTAAGGGCCCTTGCAGTTCTGTGATTCTATGAAAGGAAAAGGAAGGGAAGTATAACAAGAGTTTTTAAGAGATCTGCTGTCATTGGTTCCAAAGGCATTTCCCAATTATATGTGTACCAGTAATTTTGATTCACACAGTGCAGAATCCTATTTTACTTTACATGTTCAAATGCAATCAAGAAGATGCACACCCAGGTTTGTGATCCCTTTTCACCTGTAGGAATAACTACTAAGCATGTGCAGTAGGCTTCACTCTGGCTTCATGAATATAAGGATAGATCTAAAAGGGGTACAGCAGTGTGGTCATACACTCCCTTTCAGACTATGCTGCAGGAGCAGCAGCTGGGGACTTTAAGGTTGTCTGTAAATTAGCCATGAGTTCTGATGCACTGCAATTACAGTATGTTGAAGCAGACTCAATTGAATCTGCTGGAGCATGGTAATTACAATGCTCCAGCCAGCTTCCATGTCTTGTGTATCAGCATCTCCATACTTTAAAATGGTGTTAGGTAGGGGTGTGCAAAGCAAGCCCTATTCAATTCAGATTCAGCCTGAATTAGAGACAGTGGTTCCGTTCATTGATTCAGATCACTGTCCCTTATTCAATTCAGCAGAATCTGAATCTGAAGATTCCACGATGATTCGGAGAATCAGCAAGTCAGACATAGACACAGCTTTGCAAGTTTTTTTCTACATACCTTGAGGTACCAACATGGCTTGTGAATTCTGTGAATCTGGGGTGGATGGAGCATCCCACAGGAGTGTGGGGGGGGTGGCCTCCATATGCTTGGTGGAGACCTGGGAAGTGAACTGGAAGTACCTCCAGTCCACTTCCAGGTCCATCAGAGAGCACGCTGGGGACCCCCTTGAACCCCCCTAGCTCAGCAATCAGTCACAGGGGGACCCCAGGTGTGCCCCCAGACCCAGGAGGCACCAGCCACTGAGTTGGAAGGGTATGGGGGGGCCCCTCCGTGTGCTCCCCGGCAGACCCCGAAGTGAACCGGAAATGATTCTGGTCCACTTCTGAGTCTGCTGCTGAGTGTGCTAGGGAGCCCCCCGCATTTCTGTGGGATGCTCCATGCACCCCAGCATCACAGCATTCACAAGCTGCCTGCTATGTAGAGGTTTGTAGAAAGAACATTTAAAGCTGTGTCTATGTCCGAATCTCTGAATCTTTCTGAACCTCTCCAAATCAATTCGGAGGGTTCCAATTTGTTTCAGAGACATTAAAGGGTTCTCTGATTTGATTCAGATTGAGGCCAAATCTCTGCTGAAGTGAATCAGCGACCAAAGCTTTGTACAGCCATAGTGTTGGGGGGCATTTTAACTAAAGTGCATTCAATGAGTTTTAGATAAAGCATCCCCACCACCATTTTGAAGTATGGGGATGCTGATACATGAGATGCTCTGGGAGCTTTAATTAGAGTGACTCTTGGCGCGTCTCTGTTTAAAGCACCCCCACCACCACCACACACACACACACACACACACACACACACACACACACTCCCAGAGCATGTGTAAAAACACCTTAAGTCCCCAAAGCAGGTAAGAATCTGTCTCCCTCTTGGCACTCCCTCCCTTCCCTCTGTACTCAGTCCACACCTCTCCCCTCTCATTTACTCATTCACCACCCACACCCACTGTGCCACTGCCTGCAGCTGAGTGATGCAATCAAAAAGTAAAGCCACTAGTTAGGTTTGATTTTTCATTTGTTTGGTTTTGACTGCCATCCTCAAATTTAAAAAGTGAAACTACTTTTTAATTGTTAACTTCAACAACAAAAATCCCCATCTATTGGTGTGCAATTCCCCTGTCC
>NW_017729032.1:163269468-163273069 GCF_001723915.1 Gavialis gangeticus | reverse complement strand
GTTTGGTTTTGACTGCCATCCTCAAATTTAAAAAGTGAAACTACTTTTTAATTGTTAACTTCAACAACAAAAATCCCCATCTATTGGTGTGCAATTCCACTGTCCTATTTTTTTTGGGGGGGGGGGCAGATTTTTCTTTTATTGACTGCCATAAAAATCTAGACCAATTCTAGTGTCTTTAACAATTCTGAAGAGTCATGAACAACCACATCCCAGGTAGGTTGAATTTATTCTCCTTGTTTAAGTGTGTGTGTGTATTCCCCACAGATTGCTTTTCTCTGCTCCTGGATACTAGCTGCAAAATAGCAAAATAATATCATTGCTCTAAAGTCAATGGGCCCTTCAAAATTGTTTCTTATTACACAAAATTGAAAATAACTTTTTATTGCAGTTGATTGAAATTGGAACGTATTATTCATGGCTGTCTGGACTGAAAAATATAAGTTGAGTTAATAAATAGGTAATATGTTCCTTTTGAGAAAAGGGTTATGACTTAGAACATCCATAGTAGCTTACACAAAACAGCTGTTGAGAAGATTAACCATAAAACTATCGGTGTTTACAAGATTTTATTATATAAACCTAATGGCTCCCACAGTTTTAATGCCTTCACTGCCCTGCAAAAGAGAGCCTACTCTATTGCTTATGAACACAAAGCGCAGCTCCCTAAAGGGACTTTTCTTCCCACAAGCTCTCAATGCAATCAAAACTAGTGATGCATTTTATTACATTACTGCTTCTTGAAGAAACACATTTTTATTGTAATATTTCATAAAGATCTCCTGCTGGCAATGTAAAAGTAACTATCTAATAAAATTTAGCAGTGTCATCTTGAAAACCCAATAAAAAGTAGAGTAGGCCAATGAATATAGCTTTCACTATTTAATTTAGCACTTCAGGGCTAGGTATAGACATTCAAAAAAACCTGAGAAAGAATCGATCTAAGTTATGCGGTTTACTCTAGGTGCCCTAGGTTAGACTGGCAGTGAACAGGACATACATTCACCCTTGGTGGGGGATGCAATCAGGCTGCCAGCACTGGCTGAGGCCAGCAGGTTGGGTGCACTGCTGCATTCCTGCCAGTGGTCTCCCTAGGCTGCCAGACACTGCTGAGAGTAAGTGAGCACAACTGAGCAGCCAGGCCACCCCTGATTGGTTGCCTGGCGAGCATGCCTCCCCCTGCTGTCACGTCATCTGTCAGCCACAGGAATCTGCCTACAGCCAATGGAGGGAGGCTCTGGCTCCATGGGGCTGCCCTTCTCATGGGGACATGAGGGTCTCTGGGTATTGTCTGAGGTCGGGGTTCAGGGGTCTGTCCCAGGCAGGATAGAGTTGGGATGGGAGCAAGGTTCATGAGCTTTGGGGGGGGGGTAGATGGTGCCAGTGGTACACCCTGTATTCCTGGCTCAGATCGGTGGGACACAGGGCATCTCTCTCTTGTCCTGGTTCCATCTGAAATCCCAGGACCCATGCACTGGAACAGCTCCAGGAAGGGCTCAGAGCCAGCCCCCTCTGGAGCCAGCACTGAGTTCCCAAAAGAAGCCCTTGCTCCTGCAGCTATGAGGCTCTGATCCCTGGGGAGGGGGCAGGGGGGAGAGAGCCACATCCTCACATTAGCATTGGCAGCTGCAGCATCTGGCAGGGGACAAGTCTAGTGCCAAAACTGGGGGTCATTGTTGAACAGGCAGGTCCCTGTTCAACAATGCACTGGGCTGAGCTAAAAGCCACCCCTCCCCAACCTTTCTGGAGTGTGGTGCCACAGGCAGCACAGAGAAGAGGGATTGGAAGGGAGTTTGCAAAGACAAAGGCAGATATGCAGCTGTACCCAGCTGAGCAAGTCTGGGTGGCAGAGCTCAGCTGCAGGGCCAGAGCTTGGCAGAAGATCACAGGAAAGGCTCTGGCACATGCACACTCATTGCATGCTCCACACAAAAGGGCATTGGCCAGGGGCTCACCAGGAAGCTGCCACACACCTCAGGCAGCTGGGGACCCCTGGGATGTGCCATGATGTCTCTGGGAGCAGGGCAGGAGGGGGCAAGCAACTGCCTAGAGCCCATGGCTGATGGGGAGCAGTGTTCTCCTAGCCCCAGCCAGGGTTTTGTCCTTTGTTCCATTGATTCACTCCATTCCCAGGTACTGCCACAGCTGAGGTCACGGGAGGGGGTTGGTGAGGCTGCTGATGAATTCATACTGGATATGCACTGGCATGAGCTGAGCCAGCCCAGCTAGCAGCAGTTGACACTCAAATGGCAGGCTGGGTTGGGTGGGGGCTCACCCAGGTCCCCAGGCTGCATCCCCTGTTTCTACACTGGACTTGCTCATGGCTGCCCCCTCCCCATCTTCCCCAGGGACTGGACCCCCATTGCTTCAGGGGAAGAGGCTTCATCCAGGAAGCTAACACTGGCTCAGTGGGGAAAGGAGGTTCAGATGGAACATATTTGACCTACTCAAATTTGAAAAGGAACCAAATGGGACAACTTAATGGTGGAAGCTACCATGAAAAATTCCTTTATATATGTTTTGGATGTTTTATTTTTGTTCTTGTTTTTTGTCTTTAGGAAGGAAGAATATTTTTTCTATTAAATCATGATTTTAAAACCCCAAAAAGCCAGTCAGTGAAAATGAAAATGGAGAAATCAGGGGGTGAGGGACAGGCTGTGGTGGGGGGTAAGGGGGATATAACAGGTAGAAGTGGAGAGGTACCTGGGGAGTCAGATGTCTGGCAGATTGTAGTGTGTCAGAATTCTACTGCCTATATTGAGTCCATGAGTTTCTGTACCTAGGAGGTTGATGAAGTGCTGTTCATAGATTCATCTGTGAAAAGCGGTTTGCACATTCAAATAAGCACTGAACCTTGCTAACCTTATCAACAGAAGCCAACTTCCTACATCCCAAAACACACTGAATGGATCCAGGCCATGCCATGACAAGACATGCAAAACCTGCCAACAGTATCTCCAGTATGGAGATATCTTCACAATGCAATATATATCTTCATCAGGGCACCAAGTGCTCTGTTGGAAAATACATAGGAGACACCAAACAACAACTGTGCACCAGAATGAGCGCACACTGAAAATCTATCAAAGACAAGAGCACCCAACTACATGTCTCCAATCTCTCAGGCTTGATCCTCAAATGGAACTTACAAACCACTTTTCATAGATGAGCTTATGAACTGCACTTCATCAGCCTCCTAGGTACAGAAACTCATGGGCTCAATATAGACATTGGAATTCTGACACACTGCAACATCCCGGACATATGACTCCCCAGGTACCTCTGCACTTTTACCTATGCTGCTATATCTCCTTTCCCCCACCCCCACCCCAGCCTGGCCCTCGCCCCCTGATGCCTCCATTTCCATTTTCACTCACTGGCTTTCTTGCCTGCATTGCAGGCCAGCCTCTGGCTTCTTTACTATTCCTTCCATCCAGGAACAACACACACACAGACCAACTGCAGGTGCTCTCTCAGCCTGAAAAAGGGTTTTTCAACCCGAAAGCTGAGCTCACCTGAAGCCTCACAACTCCACTGCAACCAGCAAAGCTCAGCCCTGTCAGAGACATGATGGGTCTGGGCTTTTCCCACCCAAGACTGT
>NW_017729032.1:163253172-163264468 GCF_001723915.1 Gavialis gangeticus | reverse complement strand
TTGGAGGTATGGCTGCGGCTATGGGGAAGGAGAAGACCCCACTAAAACTGCATTCTGCCATGGTTGGGAGGCCTGGTGGGACTGCTGGTGGTACGGCAGCCCCAGGAAATGCCAGGACCGAGGATCTCCCTGGTGAAAGGTGGGTAGGAGGTGCTATAATCTCCAGCCACCATGCGCACATGCACAGTCCTGGCTTATGGTGATGAGGCTGGCAAGGTTCAGTGCTTGTTTGAATTACAAACCGCTTTTCAAAGATAAGTGTATGAACTGCACTTTATCAATGTCATAGGTACAGAAACTCATGGACTCAATATAGACATTGGAATTCTTACACACTACAACCTGTCAGACATCTGACTCCCCAGGTACCTCTCCACTTTTACCTGTGCTGCTACATCCCCCTTCCCCCGCACCACCCTAGCCTATCCCTCGCCCCCTGATGCCTCCATTTCCATTTTCACTGACTGGCTTTCTTACCTGCATTGCAGGCCAGCCTCTGGCTTCTTTACTATTCCTTCCATCCAGGAACAACACACACACAGACCAACTGCAGGTGCTCTCTCAGCCTGAAAAAGGGTTTTTCAACCCGAAAGCTGAGCTCACCTGAAGCCTCACAACTCCACTGCAACCAGCAAAGCTCAGCCCTGTCAGAGACATGATGGGTCTGGGCTTTTCCCACCCAAGACTGTATGTGTGTGTATGGTGGCTGGAGATTATGGTGCCTCCTATCTGCCTTTCACCAGGGAATTCCTTGATCCTGGCATTTCCTGGGGCTGCTGCGCTGCCAGCAGTCCCATCAGGCCTCCCAACTCTGGTAGAGTGCAGTTTTAGTGGCCATGCTCAGGGCCTGGGGTCTCCTCCTTCCCCATGGCCCCAGTCCAGACCTCCAAGTTCATCCTTGCACGGGAGCTCAGCAGGGACATGTTCTTCCTCTGCTGCTGGTAATGTAGTGAGTGTTGTCTCCAGCTCTAAGAGTGGGGCATTACTGTTTTTAAAAAAATGAAAAAAAGGAAATAGGAGTGGATGGAATGAGGAGGGTGGCACTCACTCCATCTTCAGGTGGAGCTTGGGGAACCCCAGCACCTGGAGGTTCACATTCAGAAACACTAGCTGCTCCACCAAACCAAGATCCAAGGAAGTGCGGTAGGGTACCACTACATCACCAGCAATACTGAGCACCCTCTCACTTGGAACACTAGTCAGTGGACAGGACAGGTTTTCCTGGGCAACTGTGGCCAGATTCAGCCACATCTGGCTGTGGCTTGCCCAGCAGCCCAAGGGGTCGCACAGCAGTGGCTCCACATCCTCTGTGACATAGGCAGTCAACAAGACCTGAGAGCTACCTGCCTGATGGTGTGGTCTCATGCCTCTGGACCCCTCAATGGAAGCCATGACCTTGGACCACATTGGCAGTGCCTGTGGTGGAGGAGGAGACTGGCTGGTGGATGGTGTGCTGGCACAGGACAGTGGATCCCCTTCTTCCATGTTCCCCTGCTTCTACTGTTCTGCCTCCCTGACTCTCTTCACCAGCACCTCCATCCACTGATTCAGGCTTTGGATGCCACATACACTCCCCTTCACCCTTGGGTCACACATGGCAGCCAGCACGTGGACCATACTGGACCACAAGGGATCAAGCCATTTCCCAATGCCCTCCTTCAGCCGCCTCCCCAGTGCCTGCACATCTGGTGATAGTGGCTTGCCCCATCCAAGAATATTGATCCCCTGGAACATCTCCATTTGGTTCTGAAGTTCCCTCACTACAGGGATCACCTAGCTAGGGAAGGCATAGCCAGCGCTGAGGGTCTCAGTAACCTCGAGAAAAGGCTCGAGGACCACCAAGATCAGGGAGATGGTATCCCATTCAACTTTGTTAAGGGGGCCGCTGATACCAATCTCCAAGAGCAAAGCCATTTCACGGATGACCTTCTATTGTTCTACCAGGCTCTTGAGCATCAGGTATGTGGAGTTTCACTGAGTTTCTACATCCTGCATGATTTTGTGCGGCAGAACATTCAGCTCTGCTTGTTTGTCCCACAGCATCTTGCCCCACTTGATGCTCCTGTTAAAGTATCCTGTTACCTTCCTGCATTTGAAAATGAGCTTGCTGGTGGTGCTGACACCATCACCGGCAGCCCTGTCCCCCTCCAAGGTATCCCTGACAATGAGGTGGAACTTTTGTGCCACACAGCGGATGCCAGCAAACTTGGCATCACAGACTGCCTTGACCATATTGACCCCATGAACCCACAGGTGAGCTTGCCCTGCCAAATGAGCCACCCCTGCACCATGCAGTTCATGGCCCCCATGATTTCGGTTGCCTTGTGGGACTCATCCATCACCTCAACTTGAAGACAGCCTAACTGGTTGCACCAGTGCCCTGTGAAGGAAAGGTAAGCATGATCCCCACCCCAGCTGTTCCAGATGTCCAAGGTGAAGTGCAGACCACCTGTGGACTTGCCTTGTGTGGCTCCTCCTTCAAGTACTCCCTGCATGCCTCATACAAGGAGGGCACCACTGTCCTGCTGAAGATGGTGCACGTGCACTTGGTATGATGAGGCCATGAGTTCCATGAGCCACCTGAACCCTAGCTGCTCAACTAAGGAGAAGGGCTGGCCATCCACAGCAAGCATTTCCCCAGTGCTCTGGGTAATGTTGCTCACCCTTGCAACGTGCCCCGTTTTCTGTCTGTCTTTTCCCCACTGTTCCAGGGTGGCCTGCTTTGGCAGGACAGGGGCTTTGGAGTGAGGGGGGACTTCTTTATGGGCATGCTCCCACTGGTGCCAGGCTGAAAAGGAGCAAGGGCAAGGGGGTGATACCTGTGGAGATGCATCAGCATCCCCGTAGTGCTCATATGTTTTGTTCCCTTGCCTCCACTGGTTTTGACTCAGCAATGCGGGCAAATAGCATATGTGGGATCATCTGACAGCTCAGAAAGATCACAGACCATGCTACCTGCTCGCTTCTGAGGTGCAGGTGCATGTGCAGATGCTGCCTTTTTCCCCTCCTCAGCAAGCAGAGGCACAGCAACAGGAGGAGAGGACTCAGCTGAGCCACTTGCCTCTGCAACCTCTACCTCAAGGTTGTGGTGTGTTTCATACTGTCTTTCAACACCTGGTATGTTTCATACTGTCTTTGCCTTGATGTGCTGGAAAATCTGTGTGTTCTTCAGTAATGTAATCTGATTTATGTAATATATGTAGATAATTGTATATGTATGTGTATTTATGTAATAAATAAAATATATAAATGTATATAGCATATGTTCCTGAATCAATTTTATATTATAATATTCAGTATATGCTGTACTTCCCTGCACAGTGAGTAGAATGCACACTGTGTGAGAGAGCACAGATTTCTTTTCTGAGGGAAAAGAATCAAAATAGACTAACAAAAACAAAAAGAGGATTTTGGGGGAGGAATAAATTGAAAGAAATGAATGAATATAATTATAAAGGGTATAGAAAGCAAAAGGTATTGATGAATCCTACTTGCTAGGAACATGCTAGCAAGTAGGAAATGATAGCCTTTGTTGTCTGATCCTGCTGAGCTGCTGGAAGACACAGATCAGTAACTGACCCCAAGGCAGAAAGCAGTTCAGTTCAAACCATGTGGCTTTTTGTGCTGTTTTTCCATTCCTCTCCCAGAGATTGGAAGGGACCTCAAGGAAAGATCACAGTCACTGGCCAGCTACATATGTCAATATCAGAGCAGTCCTTCCCCCTCCCTCTCCTTACTTTTTGTTTCCCTGCAAGCAAGCCCAGCTTCAGCTTTGAAATTCGAAACATTTTGAAACTTTTGAATGTTTCATCTGCCCTTGTTTTGTTTTGAGGCTGTTTCAAAGCCTTTCCTTTTGTTTCATTTTGATTTCAGTATTTTGATCTCGAAATGAGTCAAAACAGTGTTGAAATAAAATAGCCAGCAAAATTTCGTACAGCCCTAATGTATGTGTATGTGTATCTATAACTATATCCATATATAGATATATATAGTGGTGTTTCATTTTAATCATGGAAAAACATGGATTTGGGATTACTTTTTTAGTCCAAAAATTGGGGATTTTTTATTAGACAAAACCAGGATCCCATGTAGATAAGTGCAGCCTCACTCTGGTCCCTCCCTGAAGAATAGCTGACTGTACAGCCCAGCACTTCTGCAAGGAATTACGCACTGCAATACATAAAAATGAGTTTTGAACTTGGGTGCCACTCAACGAACAAAAACTATGGAAGTGTACCTCAAATGCAGAAAGGTTGAGAGGGCTGAGATCCAAGCTTTAAGCATGTGTCTTCCTGAGACAGACCAATAACTCAAAGTCTTCTGTCTCTAAGAAAAGTGTACTAACTCTCTTAGCTATAGGGAAGAAAGGGACACCTCTTACTCTTCTGTTGTCAAATGCTACTTAAATACTAAATTTATGAATGTAGCATGACAATTTTGTTTTATGAATGTAAAAACGAACCTTCCTGTTGTTTCTAACTGCTTCATTTTTGGCTTCAGTTATGACTAGTTAAAGGCTGTTCTGAAATTTCTTCTTTCACTGAATCATTTATTGACCCAGAAACTTCTGCTTAGTTCAAGTTTTGACAATGGAAATAATAAATGTTATAAAAGGTGAGAGGTACATTCATATATAATTCTAAGGTGGCAATGATTATTTTGTTATCCACTTATAAAGGAAGTTTCTAGTGAACTTTTCACAGGGGATATTTTGAAAGGGAACCAGTTGCTTTTCTGAGAGAAAGGTAGGGATTACTTGAAGATTTTAGCTACTGTCCCTTTCTTTTAAGATGATAAAGCCCATCCTTGCCAAGATGCTATAGAAATAATAAAACATATATTATGTCTTATTTAGGAGTTGAGAATTATTTATATATATGTACCACCAGTCTAGATGACCTTTCTAGGTGTTAAAATAAAACTGACTGACGTTACAAAGGGGTCTGTGGGGAGACTGTGGGTTGAGCAGGTAAGATGAAAGGAAAGTAATAGACAACAACAAATGTTAATTGACACAAATAAAAATGATGAATCAGTGCAAGTAATTATTTTTTTTTGCTAACAGCAACTTTATGAAGTTGAGCTCTTATTATTAGCATATATTGCAAGCTGGAAAAGGAGAACAAAACAAATTTTAGAAATGAAACGGATATGACAGAAAATTCTGTACCTTTAGATGTTATAGCATCACCAGTAAAACATCATGTTCCCCACAGGACAGAAAAGAACTATATGATTCAATAGGCTGATCGGGCCAAGAATTAAAAGCTCATTAAAAACTGAATACACATCTAGATTTCAGTAATCTACGCACTTTGTGGGAAACGCATCAAAAAGTGCTAATCCTAACTGCGGTCTTTACAGAAATCAGAGACAGAAAAAACTCATCATCCTCTCCCTTCCCTAAGTTCTTAGTATTGTTTTGCCACTGAGATTGCATTCTCTTATTTGCTCTGTTCATTGCTAACCAGTGGATTGAAACACAGGGGAGGTCATATTTTGAAATAGGATATGGATCAATGGCTATCATTTGGGACCTTTGGCAAACTAGGTTTTAAAAAGTTGCAAAATGTGTCTGGGAAGAGGTGAAACAAACACACCAACAAAATATTCTTGTTCTGAAATGTTAGAACTTGCAATCATAATATCAGTAACGTGGACTTTTGTATTGTTCTTTTCTATGGCTAATTTAGTCAGACGACTCCTTGTAATAATATTTAATATCAATATGGGCTATTAATTTAGTATTGGAGGGCAATATATTCTGAATCATAAATATTTCAGTAAATTCTCATAAACTGAAAGTAACCTGTCTTGTTTTTTGTCATATCGGAACAAATTCTAAATGTGTTTTTGTTTTTTGGGGGGTTTTTGTACCATTGAATCTGACATTTATTTTATAATGGACCTTGACTTAGCTTCCTGAATTGATTTGAGTTAGGTCATCACAACAGAAGGGAATATTTCTCCCCTCCCCTGGCCATATCACAGAGATTTCACTAGCTACTCCTACCATGCAGTCTTACTCTTTCATACCCCTAAAGACCCTCAGTTGTTTTCAGGAACCTGTTGCATGGAAGGAATGAAATAGCAACTATTCAACAAAAATTGAATCTTCTTTATCATGGGTGTCCTAAATACTTCACCCTCTTTGGATGCTCCTAGACTATGATGTTGAGTCTCAATTCACTAGATTTAACCTCCTTAAAACACCTGGATATAAACAAAATATATGTGTTTCCCTTGGTTGGGGGTTACTAGGCATACCCTTGGAGCATGGATCCTCCCTATAGCACTCTCCCCTGGGATCTGCAGTACTCAGTCCAACTGCCTGGTCCCTGGAACTGTGTTGATCCAGTAGGAGTAGCTTAAACAATCTCTCTCAGAGGTTTCCATTGAAGGTATAAGCTTTAATATGTCAAGGACAAATGATAGTGAAGGCAAATAGATATAGATACACATACCGTACAATTGTTTAAATTGTGCTTTTATTATGTATTAAAATACACAGATCTAAATTCTACTTGTAAGTTCTGCCTGTATTTCCTTGCTGTTATTTCCCCAGCATGCTAGAGCAGCAATGCCCAAACTTTCCAAGCTGTAGGCCATATGAGTGGTATGGAAATGGTCCATGGGCCTGATCTAACACAAAGACAGCATGCAGGCACTATCTGGTACATGGCCTCAGCCTCACATACTGAATCAGGCCCCAGCCACATATGCATAGGATTGGGCTCACTACACCCCAGGCTGGTGCATACAAGATCAGGCTCACAGCCCAGTTCCTACACATGCTTAATCAGGTCAGCTGCCCTACCTTGAACTACACAAGCTAAATTGGGCCTGCATGCACAAGAAAGGCCTATCCCCCCCCCATCCAGCATGCTAACCCAATCCAGCACATGGACCATATTATGTGGCTCATGGGGCCTGGAAATTTGGCAGATTGAACACTGATACCACTGCCACTCCAGATCTTCTCAGCTTCTCTGAATGTGGAGACCCTAACACTAAAGCAAATCATTCCACTTCCACAAAAGCACAGTTGTTTCTTCTCAACACTTCCTGTGTTTCTATGAGGCTCCTTGGTCAATAAACCTGTCTCTTCTAACACTTGACTTCAGTGTTAGGCATTTGATAACTTTCCAATACTTCAAACCATTCTAACCTCTTCTGGAATGTGCTGGTAGGACAATTATGGCATGTTACTGTGAATCCAATAAGCATAAGTTCAACCCTTGTTCTGGATTAATGCCAACATTCATTTTGGTTGGCTTCGGCTCACTTCACTTCTCCTACATATAAGCAGTCACCTGGGCTGCAGTGTCAAAGCTGGCTGGATACAATTGCCTTAAACATCCTTGGCTTTGACCTGTATCCCTCTGCCTACAGATAGACAGAAGAAATCGGGTTTTCCATTGCTTCTTTGAAGCAGTTGTCCCAATCTGCCTCTGCCTCTTTATATGATTAACAAGATTTAATGCCTATATTCCCTAACCTGGGAGGGACACGATAAAGTCTGTCAGCACTAATCACATAGAGGTATTAAAATATTCAGCACTCTCATAAATTCATAACATCAAGTAAGGATTCATGGCCTGTACCTAGACAAACTAGCCAAATCATTACAATGGACATGCATTACTGATATATTTCCTGTCTATATCTTAGAGAGACAAGGGAGATAGTGAATACTAATTGCAAGTTGTTCTACAAAGGGTATGCTCATGAAATGTAACTAACAACACCATTTACTGCTGCCAAGCACTGGAAAATATTGTTAGAGGCCTGTACTTCTGGAGCACAATCAGTGGCTTTAAAGCATAACAAGTTAAACAGTATTTATATAATGTATCATTAATCTTGTTATATGTTATGGCATGTCACCAAAGTCATAGAATGTAATACTAGTCTGGGCCAAATTTATTCTTTATGCTTGTGTCACAGTGGGGAGCATCTCAGGGAGTGCCAGTGCCCCAAGAGGCAGCCCTGGTGGCAGGCAGGGACCAGATGTGTGCCCAGCAAGAGTCCCAGGGAACAAATACTGGCAGGGCCAGCATTGGCACAGATGGCAGAGCCACAACCACAATGGCAGCCTCTGTTTGTAAATTCATGCCGGCTGCAGATTAGCCGGCATGTTGGATCCAATGTCATAGGAGCGTGTCCTGTGCTGGTAAAGGAGAACAGCTCCAGGAGCACAAGCAGCAAGGATTAAAGCCTGGTTGCAGCAGAATCCCAGCAGGGCAAAGTGAGTGGGGAAAAGCCTGTTCACAAGATTCGAGTCTCAGAGGAGCCTTCAGCCCTCAGGACCCTGACTCTGTGGGAGAGTGGGAGGAGCTTGCCACAAAGAGGCCCCAGAAGGCATCACCACATCAGCTGGAGTACCAGGCATCATTGCATCAGCTGGAGCACTGAGGTGGCTAGCATGAGTCACTTGGGAGTGTTTGCAGACACCTTCCCCCCAGGGTTTAACGATGGGGAGAGCTAACCCTTTACAGTTCATCACTTTTGGATTGAGTCAAAGGCAAACTAGGTTGGTCCACCAGTCAGAGGCCCCAAGACAAAGCAACTGTGTAGAGGCTGAAGTAGAGGCCCTGGATTGTTGCTTTATGTTAAAACAGGACCTTTGGATTTATGTTGACTGGGACTTTTGATTAATGCCAAAAATTAACTTGACATGTCAAGCAGATCCCAAATGCCAGGAAGTACCTTGCCTATTGATCTGATAGGACCCAAGGGAAACCTACAGTTGGGTGGCCCAGCCCATCATGACTGACCATAATGGGCTGAGTTAATTTCCCAGTATATCACCTACTAGTTATCCTTCTGTATACAGGAAGGATAGTTTGGATTCATGTAAGATCTGGTTGGTGTGTGGATGGGATGTTAAGGAGAGGAGGAGCCCCGAGAACCAACAGCATGAACCATTCCTAGAAGTAGACATAAATGACAAAGGACCATCCTTCTTAACAGCAACAAGGCATGTTGGGCAAGTTGAAGGGTGTGCTCTGTGACTGGGGAGTGCTAAGGGACAAACTGTTCAGTCCCAAGAGCTGGCACACAAAAAGTTGGATTGTACGGTCCAGGTAACAAAACTGATTTGGGCACCACTACTCACCCTTGTAAACAGTTATAGCTAAATTAAATTTAATAATAGGATACAGATTTCCATTAGCTGAGCCTAAATATCTCCAAGTCTAAAATCTCATCCCATAACTGCTTTAAATGCATGTAATCCTACTGATTTGACTTCTGTACCATTAGATGATCTGCTCAGGTCCCTTCCGACCCTAGAAACTATGAAACTATGAAACTATGAATCCTGCTTGACCTCACTGAGAGTTGCATCTAAATCTGTTTCAGAAGTACTATATGCATTACCAGTATATGTACAAAACAGATATACAATGTGTATATAAGCAATTTCAGTTTGTTCTGTCTTTTTCAGTGGAGTTGTTCAAATATTAGATTTTCTGATTTGATGAGTATACCAAATTCAACCTGTGAATGTAGCCCTACAAAAAGTTTAAATTGATTGGGTTTTTTTTCAGCATTTCCAAAACAAGTCATCTCAATGATCTTGACATTTTTCTTTTTTTGTTTGTCTGAAAATCACCAAGTTTGATGCAGATTTTCAGCCAGGCTGTGGAGTAATGTACCTTCCATAATTAAACATATTTATATTAAGTACATTTCATATTCTGAATGATAGAATTTTGCTAGCATATCCTTATACTTAAACTGAAAGCAAATTGAATACTGAAATCTATGGTCTTACACTGCTTTAATATCTTGATAAACAAGAGGAGAAAGAAATCTTCAATAGTCAAACTGTCTCCAATTATGCTCTGCATTGAACTTTCAACCTCGTGAAGCACAAGGGGATTGTAGAAATATTGTTTAGAGTAGAAATTTAAGTATTATGTAAATCATCCATTATGGATCAATGTTTTAGCATTTTGAAACTTAGCACATTTTTTCCATTGAAAGCGCAAGAGAAATCTGATGCAATGATGTTGACCTTCTTATAGTAAAATCTTAAACTTTCTGTACTATCATTTTTCTGTATACAAGTCTTCATGGACCAAGACCTTGTAGTAGTGGAGAGGCTTGTGTGTCCCAATGATTCTCAGAGCTATGTTGCCTGGAATCTTGCACTCCTGGCAGGGTCACCCAAGTGAACAGGCCTGAAGAGAAGTTCCAGACAAACCACAGTCCAACCTAAAGTCCTCAACAGCTGATCAGGAAGATGATGTTGAGATCTCAAGGACTGTAAAATGGAAGAAAGCTACAACAAAATGGAAAGACAACTCCAGTGGCATCCTTCTCCTAAGCAAGTATGTGGAGCATGGTCTTGTCATCATGAAAACCATCTTCAGAGACACAAATATAAAAGACCACCTGGAGATATTCTTGCTCTTAGCATTGTTACCTCCTGAACTATGTTATTATTAGAGACCATAATTGAATAGATGTCTGTATTATTTGAGCCATGTGAGGACCCACTGACTGCTAGACAGATTGCAGCCTTGTCAGATCCATTATGAACACCCAGATTAATCTGAAACACCAAAAACAGCAAAAAGGAATGTAAAGGACTCTAAACACCAAATATCTTCAGGACCCAAAGGTCCATAGGTATCTTCAATACTGTCTAGATAAAAAGCTCTCTGCCCTGTACATAAATGAAAGCACATTAAGGAAATATGGAAGGGGTTTTAAATCACCATCCATATGGCCTGTGCTGGCATCAGCTATGCTACCCATCAAGACTGAGACTGGTTTGATGACAGCGACACAGAGATCCAAGCGCTCCTCCTCTGGAAGAGAAGGGCTTATTCTGCTTGGCAAGTGACACCTCATCTTAGCAGAAGAAGGAGATGTATCCATTCCTCAAAGCCAAAGCTCAAAGGAAGATCCGTGAAATAAAAACAAAACAAAACAAAAACAGTGATGGCAAGATAAAGCGAAAGAGATCCAACTCTGTGCTGACAAAAATGACGAACCTAGTTTTTTCCAGGCAATAAAAGCCACCTATAGCCAAACTTGTCATGGTCCTACTTTCCTGTGATCCTAGGATGATACAATGCTGCTCAAAGACAATGAATCTATCCAAGCTAGATGGAAAGAACACTTTGAGGTACTCCTGAATTCTGAGTTGACTGGCAGATACCACCATCAAGTCCATCTCCCAACACTCTGAAAGAAGATCCCTCATCAGTCCTCCAAGCCTAGAAGTCTGGTGTGCCATCTAGGAAACAAAGAACAACAAGACTACTGGGCCAGAAGACAAAGG
>NW_017729032.1:163246949-163248172 GCF_001723915.1 Gavialis gangeticus | reverse complement strand
AGGGGTGCAGGTGCTCGATCACCTGGGCGACAGTGATCATTGCCTGCTGGAATTCACCATCCAGCACCAGGTGGCAAAGGCCTGCAGCAAGGCAGCAGCCCTAGATTTCAGGAGGGCGGACTTCAATGAGCTAAGAAGAATAGTTGGGGAGGCACTGAGGTCCCAGAGGGGAGGGGAGTTAGGTGTCCACGAGGAGTGGTCTCTCCTTAAGGAGACAATCATCCAAGCCCAAAGGGAGGTAATCCCAACATGGATCAAAGGGAGCAGGAGGGCACAAAAGCCCCCATGGCTCACCAAAAGCATCCAGCAATGTCTCCTAGCTAAAAGGGAGGCATACACCCAATGGAAGGGAAGGGCAATCAGCAGGGAGGACTATACTGCAGTTGCTTAGAGATGCAGGGGGGCAGTCAGGAAGGCCAAGGCGGAGATAGAACTGGGACTAGCTGCCTGGATCAAAGACAACAAGAAGTCCTTTTTTAAATACATAGGGGGCTAAAAGAAAGTTCCGGGTAACATGGGCCCCCTGCAAGACACACTAGGAAATCAGGTTGTTACACCAGACGACAAAGCTAATGTATTTAACAACTTTTTCACATCCATTTTCCTAAGTAGAGACCAGATCAGCCCCCCCACCAGGCCCCCCTCAGGCCCCAGGGCAAGCGCACCTAGGCCAAGGATCAGAGAGGATCTAGTCAGGGAACTTCTGGAGGGATTGGATGTATTTAAATCAGCTGGTCCGGACGATGTCCACCCCAGAGTGCTGAGGGAATTAGTTGAGGTCATTGTGGGACCCCTGGCATGGCTTTACAAGCACTCGTGGTGCTCTGGTGTGGTGCCAGAGGACTGGAAGAGGGCCAATGTGGTTTCCATCTTCAAAAAGGGGAGGAAAGAGGGCCCGGGAAACTATAGGCCAGTTAGTCTTACCTCAATCCTGGGCAAGCTTTTTGAGAGAATTATCTTGGCACATGTCCATGAGGGGCCAGTGGGGGAGGTTTTGCTTAGAAGCAACCTACACAGGTTTATTAAGGTCAGGTCCTGTCAGACCAACCTGGTGGCCTTCTATGACCAGGTCACAAAATCCTTAGATGGAGGGGTTGCAGTAGCCGTAGTCTTTCTAGACTTTAGGAAGGCCTTCGGCACTGTCTCTCACCCCATTCTCATTAAAAAACTGGGGTACTGTGGTGTAGACACCTACACAACCAAACGGGTCATTAATTGGCTGT
>NW_017729032.1:163235471-163241949 GCF_001723915.1 Gavialis gangeticus | reverse complement strand
GGGTAAATTCATATTAGACATCAGGAGGGGCTACTTCACTGTCAGGGTGGCTAGGATCTGGAACCAACTTCCAAGCGAAGTGGTGCTGGTTCCTACCCTGGAGGTCTTTAAGACAAACACCTTGCCAGGGTCGTTTGACCCCAGTACTTTTTCCTGCCATGGCAGGGGGTCAGACTTGATGATCTGCTCAGGTCCCTTCTGACCCTACCAACTATAAAACTATGAAACATACCTGCCAAA
This sequence comes from Gavialis gangeticus, assembly GCF_001723915.1. Lineage (NCBI taxonomy): Eukaryota > Metazoa > Chordata > Crocodylia > Gavialidae > Gavialis > Gavialis gangeticus. Next base: position 163,241,709 of record NW_017729032.1, on the reverse strand, counting down.
ATATACAAGACTGGTGTCAAGCAACTGATACTGAGACTCCACAAATTTATTCTTTGAATTTCAAAAACAAAAACAAAAGAGATCCTGGGGACCTGAGGCATGCTAACATTTTGACTGCCTTCAAGAAAGGAGATAAAAGTCTGTGTGTGGGACCAGCTGAGGCGGTAGCCTCCTTTCTACAACAGGAAAAATCTTCTCTCACATTCCCTTGAACCTTCTCAGACCTCCTTCTGGGAAAGTCCAGCCAGAATCTGAGTGTGATTTCAGACCAGTCTGTTATTATCTTTTTTGCCCACCAGTTCTAAGAAAAAAAAACTGTTCAGAACCACATCAAGACTTATGTATGTTCTTTGACCTTACTAGGGCCTTTGATTCCATCAATTGTGAAGCCTTGTGGAAAGTACTGGCCAGATTTGGATGTCCTGAAATTTCAAGGTCCTGAGGCTTATCCACAGCCAGGTGACTGACTGTTAAATGTAGTGACTGGAGACTACATTTGTCATCTGAACTGGGGTCAAGTAAGGATGTGTCATCTCCCCAACTCCATTCTTCAGTTTTAGTTTTCATTAAAGACCACCTTCCTGCTGGTTCCAACATAGAATACTGAACGGATGGAGGGCTTTTCAATCTGGGACATTTTCAGTCAAAGACTAAAGTATGCAGACCATGCTGGATCTTTTCAGAGAAGCCTACTGAACTTTAGGCCTCTCTCTCTCTCAACATGAAGAAAATTAAAGTGCTTTATTAACCTGCTCCAGGCCATGCATGTGACCCTCCTCCCCAGATTTTCACAAAGGATAAGAACCTGGAGGTAGTCAGGTACCCAGGTTGTAGCTGTATTGGTCTAGAGGCAAAAGGAATCAAAACTAATGGAAGATGTGATATCTTTTATTAGATCAATTAGATATTTGCAAGCTTTTGGACACACACACTCTTCATGAGGCACAGCAGAGACTGTAAAAGTTCACTTAGATAGAAATGAAAATTCATGTTTCACCAAAGAGCTGAAAGTGTGGTAAAGCCTCCTGTTTGGCATAGTTCATTTTTTTCCAGGCTGAAAAATCTGTTTACCTCAAAGTTGTCTTATGGCAAGCAGGACATTTGTTCCTTTGTAGAGGTAGTCAAACACTTGCCATACCTCAGTAGCCACCTGTCTTAGAAAGTGAACACTGATAAGGAGATCCAGTATAGGATCCAGTATGCAAGTGCCTCCTTTGGGAAACTGCTTTGGTGTGTTTTTATTCATTACAATCTCCAGAAAGATGTGAAGAATCCACATCTACAATAGTCACCATCCCCACTCTTCTCTACAAATTTAAAATGTGGGTAACATACCACTGTTTCAAGAACATGCAGAGGTATTACGAACAATGCCTCCAGAAAATTTTCCACATGAAATGGGAAGATCATTGCACAAACACCAGTATCCTTGCTGGAGGCAAAGTTACCAGCATTATGTCAGTGATCTATAAGTCACCTCAAGACACATTAATAAGCCATGGTAGAGCTCATCCTCAAATGGAGGGACTGCTGCCAATGAAACAAGTTCCTTTACTTTGCATCCACGCAGTACCAGACATTCAAAGTGAACAGATTTCTTTTATGATATCAAACTGAAATATTTGTACTGATGGTTTTTCAGGAAGGTAGTAAAATGCACAAATTATTATTTCCCCTTTTTCAAAGCAATTGTAGAAAATGGTCAAGTCACTATTGTTTAATGGCTAAAGCAATGCACTTAAATTGTAATGTTTAATTCCAAGTAACACCAGAAGCTTCAGATGTGCTTCCCAAGAAAATAAGAGAGAGCTTCCATGGCACAGAAAAAAAATGTTAAACATGGATTATTAGAAACACCAAACAATGGTCTCTTACATAATGCATCACTGTTTATATTGTACCCTCCCTCTCTTCCTTCCACTTGTTCTTGCTTTTATTATCACTTTTTTGTTAGCATGGAACACAATGTGGTGTTTCCTTGAGGGCACTTTGATTACAAGAGAAATTGAGCATGAAAAAGACTGTTACAGTCTGATAAAATTCTTGTTAAGCTGAGGGGCCATTTATATCATAACCCATTATCTCTGAGCACTTGAACTTTCTCATCCTGCAGCCACCTCTTGGCAGTGGTGCTTATCATTAAGGCTATCAACACTAATAACAAAAATCATTGTTTCTGATCCTTGACATTGGTATTTTGGACTATTATTAGAAATATAACTTACAGAGTTAGCAGAAATGCTGGCAACTTAAGGCTTTATATATTAGTACCAGTACTTCAAGTGGGAAAGAAATAAGGAAAGTAGTATAAAATTAAGTGGGAAAAGAAGGCACGTGGCTATAAGTGAAAGAAGATATGAAAGCCTATTTATTCTTCTGAGGGTACAACTACACATTCATTAATGTGCCATTGTTACTGTGCACCAAGTTTAGTACTTGGTTAACCAAGTATTAAATCAATGAGCAGTAACTTGCACTACTGCACAGTAGTGCCAGCACATAGGTTTTTAGTGTAGCTTAATGCGCAGTAGCCTAATACTATTAGTATGGCTTTTGCCTGTCATGCTACTGTGAAGTATTATTAGGCTACTACACAGTTAGCATCTCATGTAGATGCCCTGAGAAAAGGCTACCGCCCAGATAAAAGGTTAAAATGACAATTTTCTTCTTAAATTAAAAAATTGCAGGTTCAGGCCAAAGGTTTAGAATGTCATAGGTTCTTTTGTGGGTAACCAAGGAAGAACCTGTGATATTGGAACAAGAAAGGATTTAATAATTTTCCCTCCTGTTACTTGTCCGGACTTTTTCACAAGTGATTCATAATGCACCACAGAGTGCTATTACTACGCTCTTTATTTCAATACTTGCTTTATAACATTTCTTTCAGTTTAGGCTTCTTGACAGTAATTAGTGTTTTTTTTTATTAAAAATCCTTAAAAGATCAATACTCCCACTGAAGTGCTTCCTTCATTTGCTTTCTTTGGGGTTTAGTTATTTTAGAGTCCACAAAACTGATCCAGATTCACAATTTCTATAAATATTTACTGAAATGACATGCATTTCAGAGGTAGGGATGGTGGTACATCTTATTTAGATGCCTGACACCATAATACTTCCTATGATAAGGACTTTGCATTTAGCTGTTAATACCTTTGCCAAATTTTAAACATTCAGGCAGGAGTTGTGGTGCATTGGTGGTGCATTCACGCCTTCAAATTGCTTCCTCCTCCACCCAAAATTTAAAATCAACTGCCTAGAGTAGCAGTGGCATTTTTATTCAGGCAGCTCTGAAAGAATCAATTACTTAATGACTCGTTACAATCTACTTGATCCTTGGTAATGTCTCTTCTTGCCACAGGCATTAACAACCCTCTTGATGTTTTACTAACCAGACTATCTACAATTTCTTCTACAATTTTGCTGTCAGTTAGCAACTCCTACTACTGTCTGTATTATTTCACAGTTTTATAGATCCTGTTTAGCCCTGCAAACTTCACAGTTCCACAGAGTGTCTGGAAAAACTTTAAGCCTTAAAAAAATAACCACTATGCATATAATTTTGTAAAGCCTTGCTAGACCTCAAATAAAATCTATTTTACTCTATCTATGCTATGTGTAGAAATAGTATGAATTTTCCATGAATTAAATTACCTTATTCAGCACTTACCTTCAAGGCTCCATTAGGCTTTTTTACATTTATAACAAAGGTGCCCAAGGCAAAGTGAAACTTAATACCCAAGCAGCCAATTTAGCCTGTCTTTCACTGTTAACATGCCAAGTAACCATTCACAGAAACACATCCTGGGTTTAAGGAAAATCGGACGTCACAAGTATTGATTAGAAACACATCACTAATGAAATGAAACAGCCATGCTGGGATGTATCTCAAAACAGTCAATCCACTTCACTGGAAAAAATATGGCCCCTGTTGTCCAACAGCATCAACAAGTAGAAAAACAGGACACATGCTCTCCTGGGGGCACCTCAAGAATTACAATGCAGGATTGGATTTATCAAGCCTGGTTTTTCCCACTTACCTCCAGAATATCCAGGTGAATCTTGGTATCTCAGTAAGCAGGAAAACCCCTCCCTTCCAGCTTACAGAGACATGCCCTGAGATTGCCCATCATTGTAAGTAGAGAAAATCAAGTACATACTCCCAAAGTTTGAGGCACCAGAACCTGTGTGGAAATTCTGGGTCTGATTCTGTAAGCCACCTCAGGTTTCAGGAGCATTTGCCTGAGGTGGCTGGAAAGCATGAGCAGCTCCAGGCTGCCCACCTACTTGCACCATAAAGTAAATAGACTTCTGTCACTAAATAGTGGCACAAATTGATATCACCTTTGTCATGGCAAGAGGGTATGGACATTTGTTTGCTCAGCTTTTATTCCACAAAGGCAACAAAGAACAATATCTGTTTTCACCCATGTATACACCAAGTTCTTTATTATTCTTGGACTATGCACAACTATACCATAAAAGGATTTGTTATAATTCCTTTCTTTTGTCATCTTTTACATATACTTCAGCCCCTACTTTTGTTTGACTAAGCTGTTTCACAGCTCTTTATTTCTGATAGAGGGTTTGAGACTCCACATACATTGAACACTTTCCCTATATCTGATTAAAAACAAACAAACAAACAAAAACAAACTAGCTGCACCTTACTAGGAATTCACCTTTTGGTCCTATTTGATGCAAAGATCTGCTCAGTTGCAATTACAATCAGGTATCTGTAGCTCCAAACATCCCTGCATGTTCTTTGAAGATATATTTTATCCTTATGGGGTATTATTGTATGATAATTTTATTCTACCACATCCTTAACTTGAGCCATCATGTGCAGTGATTTATATCTGGCACCTGGAAGACATGGTATAGAGAACTCTGGGGCCTGGGACATTCTGGCTGTTGATATAATCTCAATCTTGAGGCTCAACAGAAATTCTCCTATATTTCTCCAGGGTCCTGAAAATGTACGAGTGCCAGGCAGAGCCAGCCTTAGTGAAAATGGAACCGTGGGAGAACTTGTATTTTGGTACTCCCCCTCTCCCAAGTCAGTGGCACTGCTGCAGGCATGGAACACAGTCTGGCAAGGAAGTGGAGTGGCATGGGGTGCCAGGCAGGTACCACTGCTGTTCCCCCCACTGCCTGGCCTGGGTCCTCTTGAGCAGTGGAGAGCAGGGCGGTGGGGGGGACAGGATGGGTTGGACACTGCTCCTCCTGCTGTGAACAGAGATCAGCCAGTGTAGGGCAGGGGGAGAGCAGTGTTGTGAGGACTGCTCATACATGCATGTGTGCACATGTCTGGTGCTCCCCTGACCACAGCACTCTTGACACTTGGCCAAAACTTCCACCCCTAAGGCCAGTGCTGATGCCAACCATGGGATGTTGGAGTTGGAACAGTGTCCCTCTTGTATTCTTCCATCTTTATCTACTCAGTACAGACAGCATGGTGAAGTAAGATGTGTGATTTAAGATTGACAGGCCACAATCCAGAGCGAGAAGTAGCAGCTTGGGACAGTAGAGGCCTGGGAGTGAAGGTTGGCTGGTGAAGCAAAATAAACTGGAACTAAAATTTGGGGCAGGCATGAGCTTGAGACTGGCTAGGCAAGGAGATTAGGATCAGGACAGGTAAGATAAAAGATGTTTAGAGTGGTTGGATATGGTGATTGAGAGTCACATTGTGATAGGAAACTGAGGTGGCCAAAGGTCAGGAGAAGGAAGAACAAGCAGAAAAGCTAGACTGCTCTCCCCTCCGGAGTCTGAAATAAATTTCTAAGTCTCACCATTTCTCCACTGTAAGAAAATATCTATTAAAACTACTAGCAAAGTGCACTTCAGAAGCCCTTCTCACACTGGTCCACTACAAGGATTAAGGATAATTTTACTATAAATTACTCTGTAGGCTTAAGTGGCTGAGGTCAGCAGGGTGAATCCAAAGATACCAAGGTTGCCCAATATGTAATTCAACACAAAGTCAAATGATATATTTTCTCATTTTTTTAAAGCAAAACTAAACAAAAAAAAATACTACTCCCTAGTGATCTGTACTTTAATAACATATTATATATATATTTCCATGGAACACTCACTTCATGAAGTACACACTCTGGAAATAGATCAAGGCAATATAGTAAGGAAGAATGCTGTATTTGGACCACGGCTTCATTTATTTCAAAAAATGGAAGATCTATAGTGAACAAAGTAGGGATTTACAGAAAAAAATGCCTTCCAA
>NW_017729032.1:163229881-163230471 GCF_001723915.1 Gavialis gangeticus | reverse complement strand
GCGAAGATGGAGAACTGCTCTGGTAGTGAGGACTGCTACATCTTAGCCACGTGTGATCAAACCCAATCCCCATATGGCTAGCAGAGGTGTCCCCACTGTTACCTCTCAGCTCCGTGTTCTTGGGGAACCCTGACACAGGAATCAGACTGTCTGACTCACAAAGAATCCCCCCCTCTCCCCTCTTCTACCTAAAAAAAATGATTAAGCTGCAGTGAGAGACACACATAAAACCCTCCAGATAAGGGTGACAAGAGTGAAACAACTGCCCTAGGTCTCATTTGCATCTGAGGTAGGACCAGATGACCATTCATTTACATGAGAGTTGGAAAACAGAAAACCTGAAGCAGAGACTGCAGTGAATTCTGGGATCAGCAAAGCAGGGGAGCACTGCATGATGGGGAATCTGTGCTCTGAATGCTAATCAACCCTCACACCCAGCTCAGCATTTATCAGACCAGTTCTAATCTGGATTTACAAAGGACTTTTCCTCCCCCCCTCCCCCAACCTCTAAGCAAAAGTTTACTAGGCATCTCGGGCCGCACATTCCCCGGTCCCACTGTGGGAGGCCTATGTAAACTTAATTGGCTAAG
>NW_017729032.1:163218810-163224881 GCF_001723915.1 Gavialis gangeticus | reverse complement strand
ACTACTAGTGTCATTATATATTTCATCTACTTAGCAATAAATAACTTTTATAGTCAAACTGGTGGTAATTGGGTATATTTTTCCTTCTTTACTTCTCCTTTCCCACTTGCTCTGCAGCAACACTCCTTTTACCTAAGCTAAAGATCCCTGTGAAGCCCAAAAGTACTGTGAAGTCTGCTCATCAAGAGGCTAAAAGGTTGGGACAAGCTGAGTTCAAAACACATAAGGGGATCAGCTTGTATAGGCTGATTGACCCAGTTTGGCTCAGACGTGCCCTAATGAACTGAATGCTGGCCCATGAGAGTGTCATCTGGACACCCAGCCAGATTCAGAGGTATTCTGTTTAACTGTGTGCTTGTGTCTGACTATAGTTATTGTTGCTCTGATGAACTGATTCTTGGCATATGAGGGCGTCAGCCTGTCCATGCTGATCAACCCGGCCAGGTCAGGTGTGTCACGTTAATCTGTGTGTGTGTGTGTGTGTGTGTGTGTGTGACTGATCTGGGGACTGGAGGAACCCAGCCTGACTGAACTGAGTCCTACAAGATAGCTCCATTGGGGGTGAGGGCTTGCAGGGGGAGAGATACAGCTCCATATAGAAACACCAGTAATACAAGCAGCACATTAATAGAATTACCAAGGCCCTAGCCCTAATAAATGAGCACATCACAAAGTAGCAGGCAAATCTGGTAACAAATTAAGGCAGTTAAAATGCTGCCCTAGAGAATTGGAGTCTATCCCTGCCACTGTCAATGAGCTCTTATGTGGTGTCAGGCTGATCACTTAGACTTTAAATAGGCACATTCCTTATTTCTGGGTTTTTGCCTTAGTAACCTGGAATTTGATTTCCAAAAATGCCAAGCATTGAGCTGCAAATGAAGTTGAAGTGCTGTATAGTGCTAAGAAAAAAAAAATCAATCTTAGTTTCTTCAAAATGGATCCTCAAAATTAGTGGATATATTTGCAGTTTAATCTTTTTCTGCCATTGTTCTCTGGATGTAAAATAGCACAAGGTGCTATGAAAAGAATTCATTCACAGGGGTCTTGATGTTTGTAGTAATAAGGACCATAGAAAAGCCCATGAGAAAATGAGTAATTCTGCCTTCAGAGCAGGATTTGAATAGGGTGCAATAAATTAATCCTGAAGTCACACACTGAACAATGAGAAACAAAATATTGCACCATCCATCCCATTCACCAAATGAGATGACAGTCCTGTGTAAAAAACTAGTAAGTATTCTTATAATTAAAGACTGTTTCATAATGTTTATAGACAATGGAGGAAGGGAAATTAAGTTTGTAATGAGCTATCATTAATTCTTTTACCATCTTCCTATCCACTGCTTCCATTAAAAATTCAAGCCTGAACTGGTTTTATTTCATATTGAAGTTTCATACTTGTAGCATCTTGGTGAATTCAGAACTGTTAAGCTGCAATTCCTAATAAACCCCTACATTATAAAAGCAAGCAAAGAAGAACTATACTACACTAGTTTTTATATTTATGGAATAACAGGTTTGTGACTAAAGCACAAGACTGGAAAGTGAAAACTGAGTGGTAAGCCTCAAACTGTATTGCCTTTATCATGATATTCCCAGCAATAACATAATACACAGAATAATGGACCAAGACCCTAAAAATCTGAGGTGAAATTCTGGCTCCATTTAATCAAAGCCAAGACAACTCACTGGTTTCTGCTCTGAGGTCTGGCCTGCTGAATGATGTTAGATAAATCAGTCAGCTTTCTAGTCTTATTTCCCAGACTACGAGATCTTATTTTCCAACCTAAAGTAATGATTCCTATCTCCTATGTAAAGTACTTTAGACCAATGGATAAAAAAGGCTATGAGAGCTAGGCAATATAAACCCTCCTTTAGGAATGGCTGGATCTAAAAGCCATTTGGAAATGTTTCTCCAATGCAGCTGTAATGCCAGGTGACACCAAAGATGCCCTAAGAGATGACAGATCTCCATGCAGCTGACTATTGCTCCTCGAAAATTATCATAACGCAGAACAAATAGTTTGGAAACTATTTCAGTACACTGTTATTTATAAGAGAAGTGAGAAATCAAGAAGCAGTTAGCCATGTTAATCTGAAATCAGACAGAAGGGAGGGCAGATTTGCACCTTCTAGAGTCTAGACTAAATACAACCAGCCTGACTTGATAGCAACAAATGGCATTCCTTTCTGTTCTGTAAATGAAACAGATTTTTTTTTCTGATATCATTTTCATTTAACATTTTGTTAACAGATTATGACTACACTGTACCTTAATATACCTTAGCTAGCTTGGGTACTAGAAACAACCTAACCATAGTATTACAGAACTCCATGCTGCCACTGCTAATTTGCTTCTGCACCCTCTGCCCTGCCTGCTGAACCTAGCCAATTAGACAACCAAAAAGGAGTTATGAGGCCAGAAGGAGCACATGGAAGGAAGGAGCACAACTGTGTTCCCCACTGAGAAGGGCACTGGCTAGGAAAGGAGTTCTGCTGCTCCGATCCTGATGTTGCTTATGCAGTTAATATTCACAGGATAAAATGCATGAACAACATTGGGACCAGTGGCCGGAACCCACTTTCTAACTGCCCGAGCATGTGCCCGAACCACTAGACCTGTCATCAGTGGCTCCCTCCTTTTCAAAGCCTCATTAAGGGGTCCTCACTAAAAGAAGAGGGGGAAAGAGAGCAAGATTATCTTCTTTCCTGATGGATTAGGATCAGCAAAAAGTGACTGTTATCAGAATAGAAGAGCTTTGTGTCTATGAAGGTTAGATTACAATAGAACTATTATGGGATCATACAGTATTTTCGCGCATACAGCACATCCTGGAATACAAGATTCATCCTATTTTTGGAAGGCAGAATAAATATTTCTTTTTCCAGTTATGGCTGCATAAAGCAGGAATACAGAGAAATCTTTTGCTGACTCACCCTCCCTTTCCTGCTTAACTAAAGCTGAAACCTGGGGCATGTGTAGACAAAATGGGGGCCCTAAATCAAAGTGGTGGGTTTTAAAAAACACTACTTCAATTTTGGCACGGTTAACCCCCCGTGTCATGCACACACACTACTGAGTTACCTGCCTCTCTGGAGGGGAGGGAAGGGCAAGCTGCCAGTGGGCAGAGCCATTCCTGGGCTGCAGGGGAGGGCAGGGGGAAGGAGGGCTGGTGCTTTCTTCCATGGCAGTGGTGGCCCCCCACAGGCAACACCCACCCCCAGGCACCCGGCTCAGGTGGTCTCAGGGGGCACTGCAACTGCAGAGGGAAGCACCGGGTCCCTGCGCAGCTCAGGTAGGCAGACTCCGGGGGGAGGATCAGGGTCACTGCTTTTCTCGGACAGACCCTGCCTTCCCAGGGTGCTACCAGGCTCCCTGCAGGATTCCTGCAGAACCCTGCCCCTGAGCTGTTCAGAGCCCAGTGCTTCACTCCACGCCTGTACTGGCAAACTCAGAGGAGTTTGTTTGTTACACACCAAGTCATTTAAGGCACATTACACCACCAAATTTCCCACAGCAGCTGGAATTAATGCACAATATGCTGCTGAGGGGTGCAAACACTGACACATTTAAAGTGGTGCAGAAGCATTTTCACACTTCATTTCATCTATACACGGTTCTAGTTGCTAATCTAGTCCACACATGACTGGTAGAGATGCTATATCTTGAAAAAAAGGGACACCATAAAGCAGAACAATGTGGTCTCTACTGCTTATGCCAGTTTTCAACTGTATGGCATAAAATGGCATTTAAAGGTTTCCTTTTTGGAAATTAGCATATATGTATGCATGCATGTATGTGTTACAATGGTTCAGGATGAGCTCCAGGGGTTAACTAATTTCTAAAAGCCTGGGTCGCTCACAGAGTTCTCAGCCTTCAGAAGCAGACAGGCTGTCTAGCAAACAAGGACAGTTTGAGAAACCGGGGGTTTGTACCACACTGTTCCATAACATGAGATAAGGCATCACCTGCTAACAAGGCCAACAAAGGGGGCCTGAAATTCCTGTTTTGGGAGGTGTGTGCATGTGATGGGCTAGGAACATACTGATGAAACAGAATGTGAAGAATATAACAACCACAGAGAGACCAATCAGCAATGGCTATGGATGGAGAGTAATCAGGAGGGAAGGAAAATACAAAAGAAGCAACTTGAGAATAGCAAATGGTCCTTTTCCCTGAGATGGTCCTTGTCGCCCGGGAGGGATTCCTGGGGCCACCATGGACAGAGGGCACACCACCAGCCTATCTCATCCACCCCACTGTGGGCAGGGTGGGTGTCAGCATCCCACCTCCAGGATGCTGACATCTGACACCTAGGAGAGAGCTTCAGATTGAAGCTTGCGTCCTGGCCAGATGTATCTTGACTCTGATGACAGCCCTAGGATTGGTAGATATATAGAATTGCTTGGCTGAGTGTATTGTTTCTTTTCTGTTATCACTGTGTATCTATAAATTTGCTTAATATCAAATGGAAAGGTCATGGCTGGTTTTAGGGTTGGGTTGCCTCCCCCCTGCTTTGGAACAAGGCACCTGGGTCCAAAATCCAGAGCCAACACACCCCATCCCCAATGTGGTATAACAGTAGTGGTTCCATTGTATTTAGGGATTTGACTTTTTGCTCTACAGAGCAAGGGGATAGTTTTATTTTTTTTTCCATTTGCATTTCTTAAACAAAAGAAAATTTTCAAACCCAAACTCAAGTTTTGGAACCAAACTAGGACAAATTAACTGTCTACCATTATTTTGTCTTATAACACAGCACAGTGATGAAAACATGATTTTTCCTGTTTTGGTTACATAGAGCAGGGGCAGAGTCTAATTTCCAGCTCATTTATCCTCCCTTTCCTGCTTAGTTAAAAGCTACCATTTTAACCCTTTCACAGTAGAACTGCCAGCATCTTTTAGGACAGTTTCTTTTAAGACACTCTGCTTCCCCCTTTTACACTAGTCTAGGCCCTCACCCTCTCAGCTGGAGCCTGACTTGCTCCAGCTGCTCCCTTCAGCCCTAAGCCCGCTCAGTCTGGCATCAGCACTGAGTGCAGCAGCTCAGCTATGAATTAAGCTCCATACCAGGGCTCTGGTCCTCAGGATCCCCCAGACTAAAAGGGGTTAAACCCCCCTTCTCTCTCTACCTCTCTCTTTGAGGAAGTTTGACACTCCCTTATCTTCAAGGGGTGAAAACATGCAGGACATTTTAAGGCACCTGCAAAGTGACCTGCACCTCCCTTCAAAGTCGCTTTGGGTGTTCATTATGAAACAGAAGGAAAAAATATCAACTGAAAGTTCCTCCCCTGTTTTGGGATGACAGACAATCTTTACTCTTGGCTTTGCCCCTTGGCCTGCTACCTAAACCACCCTCCAGCCACACTCCACAATATACAAGAGTAAGACTTTATTTCTGAGCTATTATGCAATCACCTCTATATACACTATGTAAACATAAATCAAGACAAGAATATTTTTTTGAAATAACATTAAAATGCGTTATAACAGATGTTTGACTTTTAGTATATGATTCACTTTTATTCTGGTTCCAAGATGGCAACCCCCCAAAAAGGAGTACTTCTGGGAGCAAGAAGGAGGACTTCCAGTGGCAGAGGCCAGGGGTTATGGGAGAGACTTCCAGTCCTAAGATGGTAACCAGGGGGTGGGACACCTGTCAAAGGGTGGGGCTACCTTTGCAGTCCTTGACAGCTCACCAGAACTCATTAAGTGGCCCTTCAGCCAAAACAATTGCCCACCCCTAGGCTAGATACTCATAAAGAAATAATCCTCTGTATATGGATGCCCATATAGAAGTAGCCAGGGGCCCAACAAGATTAATAGAACATGGAAAAAAAATCCTTATTTAGCTGGAGCAAGGGATATGGGGGGCAGAGGGTATTGCTTCCAGCTGATCCTTATACCAAGAGAAGTTCATCTTTCTCTGATACAGATTAAATTTCAACCAATTACCCATCAGACAAGTGACATGTTTGGCAAGATAGTTGGAACACCAAGCAGCAATGATCAACAAAATAGAGACAGGAGGTGAAGTGTCACCAACAGATTGATAACACTGGTCCCAGCC
>NW_017729032.1:163207635-163213810 GCF_001723915.1 Gavialis gangeticus | reverse complement strand
CAGGAGCAATATCTTCATTGGACTTTATATCATGCCTTGAATAACGGAGCCCTGATTTGTCTAAAGTAGGGGTGCTCAACTCCCAGCCTTCCCTACCCCACCTGGGGTAACCTGCCATGCATCAGAGCATGCGTGGTACAGGTTTTCCCCAGGGGCAAGTAGCAGCAGCACAAGGTGTGCTGCTGCTATTTGTCCCTGGGGCAACACACTCCCACTTGTCTGGATGTGCCACATGAGAGAGAGATTTCCAAGCTAATAAAGAGGTGATTAGTATGGAAAGCCAGGGCTGGAACAAGCATTCTGAGGACACTCTGCTCTTCTCAGACTGATAGGGGCCATGAGAAGCAGACTATAAATTAGAGCAACCTATACCAGATACAGAATAGGTTCCCAATTTCACAAAGATGGGGAAAGTGCAAGGGTGATCATCTCTGTGCCTACCTCCATACCTAGTCCAAACACAGGAATGAAAGAACTGGAAATCAGGGACACCATCTGTTATATAAATGAACACAATTATGTATGCATCTAGATTAATCTTTTAAAAAAAAAAAGATGTGAAGAGGCAAGGAAAAAGAAAGGTGCCTTTGGCTCTGAGAAAACATGACATTAGCCGCTGACTTAACTGAAATTGCTTATTACTAATTATGCTTTAGTATGTAAAATACTCCTTATACAAAACAGAATTCAGGGGACAGAGTCAGGGTTCCAACTTCAAGTACTTCTATAAATCAACCAAACCCCATGAATTGCTGGCGTGGTAATGGGAAAAATGACATGAATTACTGTTTAACAGGGATATTGAATCCTTAAATGAACTGTACACTTACATTTTTAATGGCAGAAAGCTGTAGCCAGGCATAATAAAAATAATTGAAATGAGTTTTTGAATGCATTAATCTAGATGAGAAGTGCCTTAAAGAACAAGTGAAGCAGAAAAACAGCGAGAATCTATGTGGCATTCACTTGCAGGTATCATTTGCTCCTAATGTTCTTAGTTACCATTAGTAAAATAAGAAAGAATATGGAGAATAAAACATACAATATTTTCTCTTTGATGAAAAGAAGCGGAAGAGCAGTAGTGAATTGATAATAGGCAGTGTCAATACTCATTCTATTCAACTGGCTTAATTGGCCTACTAGAGATTATGGGGTTCCATCACCAAATCTGGCCACCTAACCAAATGGAGGGAATGAAAATAAGAGTCAAGTGATCTCAGGGGCATTTGACCAAACTAAACAACCACCTCACAGACTTTATGAGATAAAAAATGGATGCCTGTGCTAATTCCAGAAAGTTTTCAGTGGGATAAATAATCCACTGAGGATCAGAAGAACAGCCAGGGGAGGGTTAGGGAAAAGACCAAGGCTGTGTAGCTAAGAGAACCTATCCAAAGAAGGAAACCAGGCAATAAAAGTAGTAGTCAGTCTTATTGCTTGGAATTTATGGGCTTGGAAAACATAGTAGGATGTGAGTTGTTTCTATTCTGCCATCTTTTGAGATGGAACAAACTTTCTTTCTCAAGGAAAGGAAGGAGCTAAAAGGTGGTCTGAAAGTCAGGATTCACAAATCAGGTGCTCTAGTCCTGGGGTGGGTGGGGGAGAGGGGTAAGAATGCTCTGAGCATAATGAAAGCAAGTCAACAGAATAGCAATGAGCTCAGCATAAAACACAGCAATCATGATCAGTTTTGCTCAAAAAAAATTAACTACTGCTGGTGGTAACACCTTTTTTCTTTCATAACGCAGTATTCCCACACTAAGTGGGAGGCCTCTTTATTGTGATGGGGTGCAGACCCATGTTATCCACATTCCAGGATAGTGTACTAACTGCAGATTCTTCCTGCTGAAATTGAACTACTATACAGAAAAGAATGCAGGTTTTATTAGGTCAGAAAGAGAGCAAACAAGAAGGTACTCTGTAGCTTAGTGAAAAAGCATTCCTCTGGGAGACTAGAGTCTTCATTCCTTCTTCCCAATACTTTTCTGTATTTTATCAATGACTTTAATGTAGCCATTCCCAAACTAGGGATTGTACCCTCACAAATGAGGTTCTTTACCCCTGGGCACGTGTACATGAGATGGTAAGTTCCGCAGTAAAGTTTCAGCATCTACATGGCTGTATTAGGTTGCAGTAAACTAATAAATGCTGCCTTTGGATGTTACTTGTAAACACAAGTAGTATCCTGTGCCAACATTATTTAGTGTGCCACAATGCATGTGTATATACTGATGAGGCTGGTTGGAGCATGAGGGTGCTTCAATGCCTGCTGGCTAGCCCTGCAATGGAGCACTCTGGTGCCCCAGCCAACCCCTTCACAGCACATTGAGCTGGGGTGCAGCAGCCCCAGTCTGGCAGGCTGACTCCCCCGAACCTCCTGCCAGTTGGGGCTCCTCCAACCTGGCTCAATGTGCTGCAGTACCAGGTGCATGTGTAAACAGAGTAGCCAGGAGCAGTACACTTTGGCACAAACTGTGCCAGAGTTTATTGCTTTGCATTAATAGCACATATAAATGTGTCCCCTGAAACATTCAGTTATCCTGAATAACCAGGAATAGCTCAAACCTGGAATTTGGGTTGTGAACCTTGGAGTGGAATCACAGCCCCAAAAATCTGGGAGCACCTCATATCGCAAAATATCTGGTAATACAATAAGCAGTTCTGGGAAGAGTTTACCTAAGGGCTTACCTATTTGGGAAAACTTGCTAAAATAACATTAGTGACCGTTATACTAATATAACTAATATTAAGTGTTTAGTGGTAACACAGTAATTTTAGGTGGCTTCTGGAGCTCTTATCCCCTGGATTAGTTCCATGATAAACACCTTTAAATCACTCTTCATTTGTCTTAAAGTTACTCCTCTCCAGGACAGGTTCTCTCTAATCTGTCTAATTTTGCCCCTGTTCCATTAAGGAGTGGCCACTCCCTACAGCTATTCCACTCAAGCTGAAGTCCTCCAGCATCCCAGAATGCAGTTGCCCCTCCTGAGTGGGGTGAGTGGGGATGCCAGGGTGCAACAGGGCTGGGCATGGCACTCACCCCCTGGACTGGCATGCTGCTCCTGGTGGGGAAGGCAAGCACCATATCCCTGAAGCTTGCTTACTCTGCCTGGCAGAAGCAGTGAGCCAGTCTGGGTTTTGCCTAGCAGGAACAGTGAGCGCTGTAGCTCTGGGTTCAAAATCCATCCTCCCCTAGCTCCCCTTGAAGCTGCACCCTCCACTGATAGGCGAAGCAGCAGCAAGAGCCCCAGGCCCCTGCCTGACAGCCCAGCCTGTACCCTCCCCATTCTGCCAGCTCTCAGGCCCCAAGCCAGGCAATGCAGTGCTGTCCTACTGCAAGTGGGATGCATAGCCACCAGCTCCCCCAGAGAAGCAGCAGAAGCAGAGCCAACTCTCAAATTGGCTCTAATGCCTTGCAGATATAAGGAGCAACCAGAGTGGAGGCTTTTTCCAAAAATCAGTTAAACTTTATTCTATTTTCTTTCCTTGCCACTAACATAAAACTCATAGAAAGCAATGTTTATTTTCACAAAGATTACACATCTCCCAGAGAAGAAAAATCCTAAATTGAGACTAGAGGGAACCAAAAATGGGGGTAGGGGGAGAAAAAAAAGAAAAGAAATAGAGAGTCCAACACACACAGTACTGCCCTCTATTCAAAGAAAATAAATCTTGATATTTTTAGTTAAAGTAATGCCAAATCAGTTTCTTGCTTGATAAAGTGTCGCTGGGAATATGGTGGTTGGAGGAGAGGACAGAAAATAAAATTTAAAAATATAAAGTACATAAGCATCAACTATTTCACCTTGATGAAAGTCTCAATACTGCTCCAAGGCTTACCCCCACACTGCTTCCCCTGGGCAGATCGAGCAACTTCCTGGGCTGTGATGCTCGTTCTGCCCAGCAAAAGCAGTGAACCAGTCTTGCCCCTACCTCTTAGTCCTGCCCCTGCTCACCAAGCCTCTAATGGCAAGTCACAGCTGTGCAGGTGAAGGACAGTCAAGACAAGGTTTTTCACTCTAAGGTGTGAATACTCCACTAAGCTGATCAACACTAAGCCGATTAACTTTTGTGTAGCTTACAGCATAAAGCGTAACAAAGTTCTTATGCTAAGTATAACTAATATTATAATGAATTCATTAACCATTGACAAATTATAATGAATGTTATATTAATATAACAGTAGTAGATGTTCTTATTTGTGATAACATGAGCTTTTGTTTATTCATATGTTTGTTCGATATAAAAGACCTGTTATTCTAAAATAGCCTGTTACTTTAAATAAATAACAAATATCCTGTTATTCTAAAATAGGTGTCCACACAAAGAGTAGAGTAGAAGCAATATAATAATGATGGTAAATTCTCCCCTTGTTAACAAGACATAATTCTAGTCCAACAAGCATATAAAAAGTGTAATAGCATAAGATACTCCCTTGTTGCATAGATTCCTCTTGTCAGCTGTAGTGATGGATCTAGGACAAGCACAAGTGCCTGACTTTAAATGTATTATGGAAATAATGAGTAGAGCAGGAGACACAGGAGAAGAGAGAATGAATAGGAGGAGGACAATTCAGGATGCATGTGCCACTACCTCTTTGGCATTCCTCTGACAGTCTTCCAATACCTTTGAAAGGAATTAGAAACCTGGAAGTGTATTAACTGCTCTACAGTGGTGAATTGTTTAAGGATGAATGCAGTATCCCAGGTATAACTAAACAATGATTCTAAAGACAGTGTGTCAGTTCTTGGATCTCTGATCTGATGCCTTGTGTATAATTTTGCAGGCCAGACTCACAGTGACCTTTTCTGTAACAGTGATACAGGACCCCAGTCCTGTTACCCACAGAGGAATGAAGAACCAGAGAGTAGAGGGGAGTGTCCTTTTAAGAACTGGATTTTTATTAAGTGAAACCTGCACAGAATAACTGAATAGATGGCAGCTGAAGGGAGCAAGCTTGTTAGTTGATTGAGTAGAAACTCCTGGGCTTGCTTACGAAGACTGGAGACAGGTGATAGGAAGGGTGGAGTCAAGCAGTAAATAAGCCCAGTTGTAGGGCCAGAGTAGATAGACTGGCCTTGACCCTTGGAGGGAGGAACTTCAGGCTGGAGTAAGCTTTTATAAAAGATAAAGCACAGACTTGCAAAGGTACCCAGAAGACTGGGTGGAAGTCAGAGGATTGGGGATAGAATTTTACAGCATTTAATGGTGTTTCAGTTTTAGTTAGGAGTGGCTGACAGTAGAGTTTCAGGTTTAGTTAGGAACTGGCTGGTTTGTGCCTTGTGTTTTTCCCATAGGTTTAAAAGTGGTTATAGGGGTGGTTGGAGACCATGGGGGGAGGGAGGTAGTGCCTGAGAGGCACTCTAGGGTTGGGGCCCTGCAAGGGCTAGGACAAAAGGAGGAGACTGAGGTTATGAAGACAAACCCTGTAAGGGTCAAAGACCCAGTAGGCAAAGGTAGTAAAGGAGGAGTAAGAGAGTCAGGGACTTAGGAGGCTATGTGAACAGACAAGGCCAGAGGTCTCATTGAATGAAATTAAAGCAATACCCCTGAGCCGCGGTCATGCCCCTATAGTGTAGTTAGGGCCACAGTCAGTGTTTAGGAGGCACAACTGTTAGTGAGGCACAGAAGGTGAGATAGAGAACCTAGGGTACCTTAGCACACATAGTCAGGGTGTTCAATGATACAAGCTGAGTTTGGCTGAGCACAGACTTATTAGGCTCTGGGGATGGCCTCTCCAATTTACATACAGATAACATGGTATGGCTGGCAATACAGAGAAAAGGGTATATCCTGGAAGACTGCAGTGGAACTGGACCAGTTCCACCATCAGATGGTGCTATGGCTGCCTAAGAGGGCAGTCCTGTGACCATTACAAGGTAAATTCCGGTCAATGCTGATTGACTGGGAGAGATTTAGAACATAATCTTTTCACTTTGTGCACCCAAATGGCAGTTCTTCAGCTGCATAATTCTATTCTTTGGCATTTATGCACAGACTATCTAGAAGATGTAAATTATTCAGCTATGGAATAGCATTGTTAAAACGAAGTTTCTAAAAGCAGGCTAATCTTGGACCTATATTTCTCTTTTAATTATTTTAATGGAATATTTAAATACTAAATTATTATGAACTTTTTCATAGATTTCATAGACATTAGGACTGGAAGGGACCT
>NW_017729032.1:163206832-163207624 GCF_001723915.1 Gavialis gangeticus | reverse complement strand
CCATGGTCCTGGAGTATGCAGCCTCAGCCAGTTCCTGGGTGAACTCCTGGTCAAGACAAAGGGTAGAATCCTGTTAACCTTTGTGCATCTAAAGTTCAATTTTCTAGACAAGTAATTGGCACTTACTGCAGTAAGTAATTCTGTTACTCATGGCCTGTGGTTGTGTAAGCATGCACACATACACAGGACGTGCACAGTAGGTAGTCATGTATGCATTCCCACTCTAGATGAATAAGTGCCTCTAAGGTATGGAAGTGTAGCCAGTCAAAATTGCATGACTAACAGGTGCTTGGTTCAGTGAAATGGCTGCTGCAGGGCCCTGGGTTCTAAGCTGGATCTTTCCTTCTAGTAGGGCAGAAACTTCCCCATTGCGCTGTCCTCTAGTCTTGGTTTGTTGAACCACTATGCCCCTCTCTTGGGCCACAACTCTGCCCCCTACTCTCTGGGGCATGGGGTCTTCCACCCCAAATAGTTCAGGTGCTTCTCTCCTTTAAACGTGCCGGACCTTCACTCCACCCTCTCCCAGGGCCAGGGTCTTACATCCCTAGGACTCAGGTGTTGCTCACTCAGCCTGCCTGGCCCTCACTCCAGGGTCTAACATCCCATAGAGCTCAGGTGCAGCTATTCTGTGTGCCTGCCTCCCTCCCCTTAACCCATCCAAGGGTGGGGGCTGCGGTTTAGGCACCCCGACCCACCTTACACCGGGGAGGTGATTATTAGTCCTGGTATTTAAGCAGGGCTGCCACACCACCCACAGTCCCACAAGGCCTTCCTATCCTAGCAGGGTGCAGT
>NW_017729032.1:163199997-163201832 GCF_001723915.1 Gavialis gangeticus | reverse complement strand
CTGTGTGCCTGCCTCCCTCCCCTTAACCCATCCAAGGGTGGGGGCTGCGGTTTAGGCACCCCGACCCACCTTACACCGGGGAGGTGATTATTAGTCCTGGTATTTAAGCAGGGCTGCCACACCACCCACAGTCCCACAAGGCCTTCCTATCCTAGCAGGGTGCAGTTTTAGGTCATGCCCAGGACCACTGAGGCCTCCTCCTTCCCCATAGCCTCACCCTTACCTCCAAGTTTTTCCTGGAGCCAGAGTTCAGCTGGGAGATATTTATTTCCTGCTGGCTGGTCTCAAACTGCTCTCTTCTCTCTCAGGGCTAAGCCCTAAAATGGCTGCCCTCATCAGCCACCTGGCAGCTCCCTGCTCCAGCTCTTAAAATGACAGACACCCAAAAGGGTGTTCTGTTACCTCATAATATTGTATATCTATACAGGGACGAGTCACAACACACTTGTTTTTTCTGCATCTCTACTGAAAGCTAACTATATAGATGTGGCTAGAGGAGTTGACACATTCTCTGGATTGAATCCATATCAAGAGGAACTGCCACTTTGCCCCAATATATTAGTTTTGTGGTTAGAGTGTAGGTCTAAAAGTCACCTTAGCTAAATGCTTAGTATGAGTAACACCATTTTGTCTTGAGGTAACTAACTAAACACCAGTAAAAGCAAAGTAAGCTGGTTACAGTTTAGAGTGACCTCTGTATAAACCATTTCAGTGAAAACGTCAAAAGAGGATGTGGTAACAGTCTGAGACAGCAAAATACAGATGACAGTCTAAATCTAACAGGAATAACCATTGTGAAAAATGATTGGTGGATATTTATGACATCTGGAACATACAGAACAGAACTATAAAGAGAGTATATAAAAACCTAAGGAAAAAGATGTGGCGGGGGGGGGGAGAAGAGGAAGGAGGGGAAGAGTGACACCCAGGGAAAGAAGAAAAAAAACCGACTCGACCCCTTGAACAGTGACAGATGCCTGGCCAGCTGAAATCACTGTATCTATCAGAAGTCTTGTGTATGACTATCTTTGTTGACTGCTGGGGCTTGCTTAGAAATTGAGTGTTGCATTTAAAGTCTTGCTTAAATATAGTTATTGCTTATGTATTCAATAAATTAGGATTTCAGCTCAGAATAGTCTGAGCAATTAATTCATTTCCATTCAACCCACCCCTTAACTAAATTTAGTACAACACCATGCACCCAAGAAACATGATTTAGCTCCTCCTTTGCCTCGGTGGATTAAAATCTACATTCCCAATCTCTCAGTCCTGTGCTATGAATTATTCTAATTCCAAGGGGGTACTCTTTACTCCTGTAGTTGAAGTCATGGCATTGTGAAGAAAAAGCTAAAGATTCATGAAGCCAGCGAGAGAGACAGAGTGAACTTCATTCTACAGACTAACCATTAGGCTCAGAAAGGGGAGACTCCCATGTGTATTTCTGTATTTTATTTTCTTAATGTGAAATACCAACCTGGAGGCACAGACTACAACCCAGGCCTCCCAGATGACTACCCTAAGTACTAGGATACAGTGGCCATGTCTACATGAGGTGCTTACTGTGCAGTAACTCATTACTATTGTGCAGAAGTGTCACGTGGCATGAACCATGATGTAACACTACTATGCAGTAGTAATAAGCTACTACGCAGTCAGCTTTACCAAAAAGCCAAGTGGGGATGCTACTGTGCAGTAATGCCAGTTACTACAGTCATTTAGTACTTGGGTATGCAAGTACTAAATGACTGTGCAGTAACAACTGGATGACAAATGGATCCTGAATGGATCCTATAGTCCCAGTGTGCCAAATGTTTCTGCTCTAGAGGTGGAGAAAA
>NW_017729032.1:163190662-163194997 GCF_001723915.1 Gavialis gangeticus | reverse complement strand
TTGCTTCTGAATAAACAAACATGCAATGCTGAATAAGAAAACCAAATTTCAAATTCAGCTGGCATTGCCTGAAAAAATAAGAGGCAAATAGAACAACAAAACTATATGAAAAATAAGAGATTCAAGGACACCTTGAAGGCCAAGCTGAAAAAATATGATAGTAGTATCAATATCTGGGAGATTCAAGTACTGAATCATCCCCAATGGTGCTGGGAAGTACTACAATGTATCAACCATTTTGAGCAAATTTGCCTCACTGTGTAGGTGAATAGGCAGGAGAGACAAAGGGAAAGAGCTTTGTTGTGTCATCTCCAGGATCCACTACTATTTGCCATGTGTGCAGTCAGACAAGCAAATCTCATATTGGCCTCTTCAGTCATCTCCAGACTTACCAATGACTTTCCTATCAACTGGAAGACTGTCATCCCTGTATTGAGGGACTGCTGATGCTGAAACTGTTTTCTACAAATGGCACAGATCCATTGGGAAGGGTAGGGTATACCCATAGGGCACATCCAGATGATCACATGTGTGGTTTATGGTCCTGCAAACTGGTTTGCAGAGCTGCAAACTGCAGGCAGAGCACGTGCAACTGTTCAGTGTACTGTGCCAAAATTTGATACCAGGATGTTCTCTTAAAAAAAAAAAAAAAATGCTGTGAAAAGTGGTGTGGTGCATGTGGCAGCAGCATGCACCATCAGAAACAGAGCCTGGTCATTCAGAGCCACACTCTGGCTGTCTGCCAGGTTCCATGTGGCCAGCTTGGTGCTACTGCTACTGCTGCTGCCTCAGAAGGCCCCTAGCACCCCAGGTAATGCTGCTGGAGCCAGCACAAGTGCTGGCCCAAAACTCCACTACCACACCCGGGACAATTTACTATGTGCCGGTGTATGTATGCAGGGGTATGCCCTTAGGCACAAAGCAGTGGCACAGGTATGTGCTGCTACTATTTGTACCAGGGCAGATGCACACCTCTGCATGTTAGGATGCACCCATAGGCCATGTCCAGATGAGTGTGGATGTTTGGTTCCCCAGGGACAAGAAGCAGCAGCACACCTTGTCCCTGGGAAACACCTGTGCCAGGTGCACTTTGGTGCATAGCAGGTTACCCTGGGTGAGGTAGGGAAGGCTGGGGCTAGCAACTGTGTGGGCCACAGAAGCCTTACCTGACCCTTGGGGGCTGGGAAAGCTGCAGCCTTGGTGCACCTGCAGCTGGGAACCTGCCAGCAGCTAAAGCATGGCTCCAGCTGGCCAGACTGGTTTTGTGCAATGCATGCTATCACCATGTGTGCCACCCTGCTTTTTTCCACTGAGGTTTTTTTTACCCCAGGATCTCCCAGGGTCAAAATAAAAACCCCACACTGCAAGATAGCAGCATACAGGGAACACCAAAATGTGTGGTGTGTGGTGCCACACACAGGTCTGCGGCAGGACATACCACATGGCTCTGCTCATCTGGACACAGCCATAGAAGCTATTCTACATACCACTTATTAGGATAATTTTCTAAGAGATGGGGAGATATGTATATATGTAACCACTTCAGCAGAAGAGGGCACTAAAAATAGGCATCCGATTTTCTGGGCTGAAGTTCTAACCACCGGAAACTGTGAAAAGGGTGTTGACACTACCATTTGTGCACACAACCCTGTTTTAAAGGAAAACAACAGCTCCCACTGTATTCCATAGGGAGCTTGATTCTAATGGTTCACCTTAGGTTTTCCTACGTAATAGAGACTCTTATGGCATGTAACTAGAGGAATGCCAAACTTCTGGTTCCCTTTGGAAGTAGGCTTCACTATGAGCCAAGTTATACAGCCCTTTCAATCTTTGACATCTCAGCTCATGTTCAGAGTAAACCTTTCAGGTGCACTGGGACTTTAAAGGTCACACACTTTAAAATGTATGGAGTTTAGGCACGTCCAAGGTTAGGTGTTAGCTGAGCAAGAGAGTTTTTGGGATCACAGGTGGAATTTTGGCACCAAATTACAAACCTAAGCCATTCTTTCAGTCTAGCTTTAACTGCTTGATCATTTCTATTCGATTCCAGTATTTATTTGCAGAATAGCTCATAGTTCTTGAGCTTAACTTGATTAAGCAGGTTCCCTGCATGCACTTGTAAAATATGTCTGCTTTCCCTTGTCTTCTGAATTTGAATATCTAGAAACACTTTCAAAGGCATTTTTTTCTTTATAAGCCCTGTATATCAATTTTGTTCTGATTTACAGTATAGAAATATCTGGTGTATATACTATATTAAAATCAGAATATCAAAATACATTTTTGGGAGCACCCATACCAGGCACAAGATTTTTAAATTTGAGGTTGATATGTTCTTAAAATAAGAACTTCCTCAGGCTATACCATATCAGAAGTTGTATGACTCACATATTTATGGTCAAACTTGAGCAAGCTAGATACTTTAGGGGGAAAAATATACATTTATATTCATATGATGATCTAGTACTATGGTTCCAATTATATACAATGTAAAACAATCTATATTAAAACGCAATGCAAGTCCAATTAAACCAAGGATTAAAGCTGTGAATGCCTCGATACAATAGAATGACCTTTAGTAAAATAATGAAGTAGCACCCTACACTAATTATCATAGAATCGCTATACACTGAAAACTTAATCCTTATTTGTACATTCCGTTCCTTCTCTGTTTGTCTCAAATCATAATTGTATTTAAAAATACAATGGATATCCTTTAAACCATTAACCACACAGCTCAACCCATACCAAGTGTCTGGATATACAAGTCAATGCTGCAATACAAATGATAAACAATTATAAATCAACACACGTTGACCAACTTCATCCCACAGAGCGCCACCTAAAATTCCAAGGGAAGGACAAATAAGTCACATCTATACCTACATCATGGCTGCCCCTACCTCCAAAACCTACTAAAACCTTGACTGAAATCCCCCAAACCATTCTGGGATTGAATTTATGATTTCAAGTACATTAGATTATCCTGGGAAAACTGATGTCCCTGTCAAACGCCTCATCATTCACTCCTAAGAATAAACTCCTGAATTTGATGTACCCCACCACACTTGGTCTACACTGAACACTAAAGTCTAGATTTCCTTATCTCCCCGACTGAGATTCAGGATGGACTCAGGAGAGACTCTGATACGCCTAGGGTTGGGGAGGAATGAGTTAGAGAACTTCTGGAGGGGCTGGACATGTTCAAATCAGCAGATCCAGATGCTTTCCAACCCAGGGTGCTAAGGGAATTGGCAGAGGTTATCGAGGGGCCCCTGGCACAGCTTTACAAGCACTCGTGATGCTCTGGCCAAGTTCCAGATAACTGGAAGACAGCCAATGTGGTCCCCATTTTCAAAAAAGAAAGGAGGGAGGACCTGGGCAACTATAGGCCTGTTAGTCTTACTTTGATCCTCGGGGAACATTTTGAGAAGATTCATAGTAGGTAGGGTCAGAAGGGACCTGAGCAGATCATCAAGTCCGAACTCCTGCCATGGGCAGGAAAGAATACTGGGGTCAAACGACCCCAGCTAGGTGATTATCCAGCCTCTTTTTGAATACTCCCAAGGTAGGAGCCAGCACCACTTCCCTTGGAAGTTGGTTCCAGATCCTAGCCGCCCTGACTGTGAAGTGGTGCCTCCTGATATCTAGCCTGAATCTACTCTCAGTCAACTTATGGCCGTTATTCCTCATTACTCCTGATAGTGCTCAGGGGAACAGGAACTCTCCCATAGCCTGCTGGTCCCCCTTGGCCAGCTTGTAGATGGCCACCAGCATCTGTCTAGACCCACAAGAAGTTCTCTGACTAGGTCCTCACTGATCCAGCATCTCAGCCTTCTCTTGTGGAGGCTGAACAGGTAGCCTCTGCTCGCAGGACCTGCCTTGCTGCCCCCTGATCATGTGAGTGGCCCTCCTCTGGACCCTCTCAATGCTGTCCACATCCCTCCTAAAGTGCAGCGCCCAGAACTGGATGCAGTAGTCCAACTGCGGCCTTACCAGTGTCACATCAAGGGGGAGGATCACCTCCTTGGACCTGCTCGTGATGCATCTGTGGATGCATGACAAGGTGTGGTTAGCCTTGCTGACCGCATCCTCACATTGGAAGCCCCTGTTCATTTTGGAATCAATAATGACACCAAGATCCTTTTCTGCCTCTGTGCTGACTAGAAGGAAGTTCCCCAGCCTGCTGATTCTTCCTCCCCAGGTGCAGTACCTTGCACTTGTCAGTATTAAATTAATGTTCTTATCCGCCCACCCATGTAAGCTGTCTAGATCTAGTTGCAGCCTGTCCCTCCCTTCCAGTGTGCCAACTTCTCCCTGCATTTTAGCATCATC
>NW_017729032.1:163181016-163185662 GCF_001723915.1 Gavialis gangeticus | reverse complement strand
AGGGACCTGAGCAGATCATCAAGTCCGAACTCCTGCCATGGGCAGGAAAGAATACTGGGGTCAAACGACCCCAGCTAGGTGATTATCCAGCCTCTTTTTGAATACTCCCAAGGTAGGAGCCAGCACCACTTCCCTTGGAAGTTGGTTCCAGATCCTAGCCGCCCTGACTGTGAAGTGGTGCCTCCTGATATCTAGCCTGAATCTACTCTCAGTCAACTTATGGCCGTTATTCCTCATTACTCCTGATAGTGCTCAGGGGAACAGGAACTCTCCCATAGCCTGCTGGTCCCCCTTGGCCAGCTTGTAGATGGCCACCAGCATCTGTCTAGACCCACAAGAAGTTCTCTGACTAGGTCCTCACTGATCCAGCATCTCAGCCTTCTCTTGTGGAGGCTGAACAGGTAGCCTCTGCTCGCAGGACCTGCCTTGCTGCCCCCTGATCATGTGAGTGGCCCTCCTCTGGACCCTCTCAATGCTGTCCACATCCCTCCTAAAGTGCAGCGCCCAGAACTGGATGCAGTAGTCCAACTGCGGCCTTACCAGTGTCACATCAAGGGGGAGGATCACCTCCTTGGACCTGCTCGTGATGCATCTGTGGATGCATGACAAGGTGTGGTTAGCCTTGCTGACCGCATCCTCACATTGGAAGCCCCTGTTCATTTTGGAATCAATAATGACACCAAGATCCTTTTCTGCCTCTGTGCTGACTAGAAGGAAGTTCCCCAGCCTGCTGATTCTTCCTCCCCAGGTGCAGTACCTTGCACTTGTCAGTATTAAATTAATGTTCTTATCCGCCCACCCATGTAAGCTGTCTAGATCTAGTTGCAGCCTGTCCCTCCCTTCCAGTGTGCCAACTTCTCCCTGCATTTTAGCATCATCTGTGAATTTGAACAAGGTGCTTTTCACCCCCTCATCCAAGTCCCTGATGAAGATGTTGAACAGTGTGGGTCCGAGGACTGAGCCTTGGGGGACCCCACTGCCCACATCCCTCCAGGTCGAAAAAGACCCATCCATCACCACTCTCTGGGCTCATCTGACTGTGTAGGCATCAATGCCACTGTCATTTCTCACCTAAGAAATTAGGTGACTGTGTAGGCATCAATGCCACAGTCACCTAATTTCTTAATGGGAATGGGGTGAGAGACAGTGTTGAAGGCCTTCCTACAGTCCAGAAAGACTATGTCCACTGCGACACCTGCATCCAAGGCTGCATCCAAGGATTTTGTGACCTGGTTGTAGAAGGCCACCAGGTTGGTCACACAAGACCTGCCTCAAATGAACCCATGTTGGTTGCCCCTAAGCATGATCTCCCCTGCTGGTCCCTCGTAGATGTGCTCCTGGATAATTTTCTCAAAGAGCTTCCCAAGGACTGAGGTAAGACTCACTGGCCTGTAGTTTCCTGGGTCCTCCTTCCTCCCTTTTTTGAAGATGGGGACCACACTGGCCTTTTTCCAGTCCTCTGGCACCTCACCAGAGCACCATGAGTGCTCATAAAGCTGTGCCGGGGTCCTGCAATGACCTCTGCTAATTCCCTCAGCACTCTGTGGTGGAGATCATCAGGACCAGCTGACTTGAACACGTCTAGACCCACCAGAAGTTCTCTGACTAGGTCCTCACTGAGCCTGGGCCTGACAGTGCCTCCCTTGGGTCTATCGGGGATCCCAGTGGTGGGGATGCCCCGGTCCCTGCTCAAGAAGACGGAGGCAAAGAAATTGTTAAAGAGGTAAGCTTTGTCATCTGGTGTGACCACCAGATTTCCTAGCATATCCTGCAGAAGTTCTACATTACCCGGTACCTTCTTTTTACCCCCTATGTATTTAAAAAAGACTTCTTATTGTCCTTGATCCAGGTCACTAGTCCCAGTTCCATCTCCACCTTAGCCATCCTAACAGCCCCTCTACAATCTCAGGCAATGGAGGTGTAATCCTCCTTGGTGATAGCCCCTCCCTTCCATTGGGTGTACGCCTCCTTTTTAGCTTTGAGATATTCGTGGATGCTTTCGGTGAGCCATGGGGGCTTTTGAGAACTCCTGCCCCCTTTGATCCGTGTGCACTCTTTGGGGTTGGAGGATCATCTCCATAAGAAACGACCACTCTTCCTGGACTCCAGGCTCCCCTCCCCTCTGGGACCTCAGTGCCTCCCCAACTATTTTCCTTACCTCATTGAAATCCACCCTCCTGAAGTCCAGGGCTGTTGCTTTGCTGCAGGCCTTTGACACCCTGCGCTGGATGGTGAATTCCAGTAGGTGATGATCGCTATCACCCAGGTGGTCGAGAACCTCCAGTCCACTCACCAAGTTGTCTCCTGTGGCCAGGACCAGGGCCAACAAGGCATTTCCCCTGGTGGGACTAAACCATCTCCTGGGTTAGGTGGAGGTCCTGTAACTCAGCTAGGAACCTACATGAGTGGTCAGATGTGGCTGACTGCTCTTCCCAGCAGATGTCTGGATAGTTTAGGTCATCCATGATAACCACGTCCCTTGAATTAACTGCCTCCTCAAGCTGACCTGAAATTCCCGGTTCAGCTCTTCCTCTTGGTTGGGTGGCCTGTAGTAAACCTCTACCATTGAGTCCCTTTCCCCGTTACCACCTTGTATAAGGACCCAGAACACTTCAGTCTGCCCCTCCTCTAACCCAGTGCTGTTTGTTGAGGATGTGTCTTGTTCTTTGACGTAGAGTGCCACACCCCCACCTTCCCTCCCTGTTCTATCCCTCCTGTACAGCCTATAGCCCCTGATGTTTACTGCCCAGTCATGCGTTGGATCCCACCGAGTTTCAGTGAGCCCCACTATGTCCGGCTTAGTGTTAGCTAGCACGAGGGCAAGTTCTTCCTGCTTGGTCCCCATACTACATGTAGAGGCATTTAAGGCCTCCTGAAGGTGCATACATCACCCCCCTAATTCCAGGACTATCTGGGCCCCCATCTCTTACCTGGGTATTTCTTGTGCTCATTTCCTGCCTTGGCTGGGCTGTTCTTGTTAGTGGCTCTTTGTTCAGTGTTCTGTGGCTCCCTCCGTCCTCAACTTCCCCTTCCCCTGATGAGCCTAGTTTAAAACCTGCCAAAGGATATTGGCCAACCTGAGAGAGTTGCTTACCTTTGGGGGGGAGGTGAAGCCCATCCCACCCAAGCATGTCTCTTGTTCTGAAGTATGGGTCGTGGTCCAAAAAGCTGAAGCCTGCCTCGAGACAGCATTTCTGAAGCCGCAGGTTGACCGCCCTGATGCAGGACTTATGGTGTCATCTGCATCCGCTGACTGGAAGGACAGGTCAGAAGACCAGAAGATTATCCAGGAGCACATCTGGGAAGGCCAGCATGAGGGGACAATGCTCAGGGGCAACCAGCATAGGTTCATTAGGGGCAGGTCCTGTCAGACCAAACTGATTGCCTTCTATAATCAGGTCACAAAATCGTTGGACACAGGTGTGATGGTGGATGTAGTCTTTCTGGACTTTGGGAAGGCCTTTGACACTGTCTCCCACCCCATTCTCATTAAAAAGCTAGGTGACTATGGCACGGATGCCTACATAGTCAGATGGGTCACAAATTAGCTGAGGGGCTGCACCCAGAGAGTGGTGGTGGATGGGTCATATTCGACCTGGAGGGATGTGGGCAGTGGGGTCCTCCAGGGCTCAGTCCTTGGGCCCACACTGTTTAATCTTTTTATTAGCGACTTGGACAAGGAGGTGAAAAGCACCCAGTTCAAATTCACTGACAACACCAAGATCTGGGGTGAGGTGAGCATGCTAAAAGGGAGGGACAGGATACAGCTGGACCTGGATAGTTTATAGGGGTGGGTGAATGAGAATAGGATGTGATTCAATACTGACAAGTGCAGGGTACTGCACTTGGGCAGTAAGAACCAGCAGAATACCTATAGGCTGGTTCTCAAAGCCTATACCCTTCTCAAAAGCACAGTGGCAGAAAGAGCCCTTGGAGTCATTACTGATTCCAGAATGCACATGGGCCACCAATGTGAGGACACAGTCAGTAAGGCCAACCGCACCTTGTCATGCAGCCACAGATGCATCACAAGCTGGGCCAAGGAGGTGATCTTCCCCCTCTATGTGACACTGGTCAGGCCACAGCTGGAGTATTGCATCCAGTTCTGGGTGCCGCAGTTTAGAAGAGATGTGGCCAGCATTGCGAGGGCCCAGAGGAGGGCCACTTGCATGATCCAGGGACATCAGGGCATATCCTATGAGGAGAGGCTACAGGACCTGAACTTGTTCAGCCTTCACAAGAGAAGGCTGAGGGGGCACCTGGTGGCCATCCTCAAACTTACCAGGGGGGACCAGTGGGGAATAAGAGAGACCCTGTTCACCTGTGTACCTTCCAGGGTAACAAGGAATAACAGACAAATTGTTTGAGAGTAGGTTCAGGCTGGACATTAGAAGACACTATTTCACAGTCAGGGCAGCTAGGATCTGGAACCAACTTCCAAAGGAAGTGGTGCTGGCTCCTACCTTGGGGGTCTTTAAGAGGAGGCTTGACAGTTACCTAGCTGGGGTCATATGAACCCAGTATTCTCTCCTGCCCACGGCAGGGGATTGGACTTGATGATATACTTAGGTCCCTTCCGACCCTACATCTATGAATCTCCATCTCTAAACTATCAAAAATAGCCCAAAATGTGATTAGAGTTAGAG
>NW_017729032.1:163168446-163176016 GCF_001723915.1 Gavialis gangeticus | reverse complement strand
TCCAACCAATCATTCATGTGTGGGTATATGCTTTATGTACTTTTTTTGAGAGCCAGCCAGAATCAGGGTCTTACCAGTGTTTACCTAAGTAAAAACTTACAGATCGCACCCTGAAAACTCCAGAATGAAATAAAAAGATGCACTACATATTTCAACAGAGTTAAAATAGGCTCAACATTTGTTAGAGTTAGAGACTATAGACCACTGTTGTCTATACCACTGCTGACTTTTTCATGGGTTTACCTAACATCCAGGCAACTACAGAAACAGCCCATTAGCTTACCAGCTTGGTATTGTCATATAGGTTGCTGATCAACTGTCATATAAAAGAATGGATAGTACTGATGCCAAGTAGAAAAATGGAAAACAGCAACATCAAACAGCAACTGCCAGGGTTTCTACAAGGGATCTTATTCTGGAAGCACAACATTTTTTGTATTTCTAAACCAGATACTGCAGTACTTCATTTCTTTAAAGATTTTTCAACTTTTTTGCTTCCCATCCCTTATTAGAGTGAGAAAACACTTTCAACCTATCTCTAATCATAATAGATATGAACAAGGAGTCTTACTAAGGCTGCCAAGAGCATCCAGATGATCAGACTTCTGAATAGTTAAGCTCTTCACTCTACAAACTTTCTTTTATTGTTTATATGCATATTAATTGTATATGCATAAATTAAACATACATAATTTAATATACATAATTATATGCACATCTCTCATGGTATATATAAAATATATTTTCTTAGCTTCTATATTTATGAATCCAGCAGCATTCTGAATATTCCACTGGTATGGAATTGTTGTACAATGAGTCTTTACAGTTCTTGATATTGTATTGGTATGCCTATACTGCAAATTTATAGTGCCAAATGAAACAGACTACTGTACTCTACACTGGCTATTTCCTTCAGTAATTCCAATTAGGCCCCCCACAGCACTGTACATTTTTTCTTCCACTTATGCCTACAGCCACTGTAACCTATGCTTATCTTTTTTTTTCACAATGCCTTATAGTCATACCATCCTCCCCATCCCAATCCAAGCTTCTAACTTGCAGGTTTTCTTATTCTAGAAGGCAGGGTAGCTTTGCAGCTTTATAAACTAACTAAATCAGAGATGTATAGCATAAATTTAGGTAAGGGTTTACTTCATCAGATTTTGTACTTGCACTGTGGGAAGCAGAGCTGCTAAACAGAAGGCAGTGATTAGAATACAAAAGGTAGTGAACAAGGGGCAAGACAAAGGAAACAATATGGGTAGGAGAATATTCCCACCAAGACCTGCCTGAGACCAAGACAGCCTTCAAGGACACTTCATCCCATTCCTCCCTGGCATCACTTGGACCCTGAGGGTGTGACTAGGGATAACCCTGTTAAGGGTTACTACTGAAAGGGCTCCCCAGTGAAAGTGAAGCAGGTTGTTCCAAGGCACCTGGGTTATATCCTGCAGGTAGCCTCTGGCATGTACTTCCCAAGGGGTGAAAGACACTCTCCCAGTGTGACGGATCTGAAGGTGCAGAGTGCTGCTCCAGTCCTGGGCCTCGCTTCTTCTGTCCCACAGTAAGTGTGAACTCTGAATCTGTCACTGGGCATATGGCAAACCTGTCACTGAAAGTATCTTTTTCAACCAAGGCTGTTACAGGGTGAAGTCACAACTGTGTCAATAAAATAAAGCTTTGCAGTTGAAAAGGGACACACCCCCTCCCCCCAGCCCTGAGACTGTCTTGACAAAGACCCCATGCATAACTAGGACACAGTAGTTTCCAACATGTATGTAAAATATTTACAAGAAATCCTTTTACGCTCTTTGTCTTTTTAATTATAAGTCCAAGCAATGCACAGCAATAAAACAGGGGTGGTCAATCTGGAGTCTGTATGCCACTGGCTGCTACTCAGAAAAGGGCATGCTGGAATGGAGGCAGAGGGGCCTCAAGCCTCTGGCCACATGGGGTGAAGTAGCAGGACACTTCTGTGCAAGGAGGTGTCACCACCAAGAGCAAAGGTAAGATTTCTCTGGCCCTGCAGCTTTTGCCAAATTAAGGGCTTTACTTTATAAAATTGCAGGACCAGTGGAGGGTGGTTAATTTGACTCTTAGCTGTGACACCTCCTTTTACAGCAGTGTCCTACTGCTGTTCTGCTCCCTCAGGGCAGAGGCTCAAGCTCCCCACTGCCGTTCTTGAGCAGTGGGTACAAATTATCAGGTATGTCTGTGGGGGCAGGGCAGTGGGGGAGAATGATCCAAGTGGCAGTCCAGCAGAGGAGGGATGTATGTTCTGGCACATCTGCCAAAAAGATTGGCCACCACAGCTCTAGGAGAATCATTTTACTCCCTCTGCAAGAATTAAAGCACAATGACTTACTTCTTATCTCTGATAGCTAATAGTGATAAAACGTAGAAATCAGATCTCTTATTCACTATTTCTTAACACAACATGGGCATTTTAAGTGGTACTTTTTCAACTAAGCTTTCCTTATAAGCGGTACAACCAATAAAATGCAGAGTACAGAAATATTTAGCTAGCACTTATTTGTATTCATAATCATAACTTTTGTACAAGGAACCTGCTTCTGACTTGATGAGTAACTGTTAGAACAGGAACACCCACTATTTGGCCTTTACTTTTAATTAGAAGAACTCAAATATAGAGCATCAAATCCATGCAACAGGCATATTGTTGAATTAATTTTATGATATCAGGAGTTATTCAGATAGTAGTTTCAAACAATTCATTTTGAGAAAACCCAAATCTGTCCTGGACAATTCATGAAAAGGCAGAATATATTTAAAACTCATTTTCATTATCTCCAACCAAAAGTTGAATTTACATAGTTTTGTTTAAGAAATAAATGCTCAAATAGGGCATACATTTTAAATATCACTGTCAGAAAATAGTTGAAGGAATGGTTAAATACGTTTCTTCTTCCATGAAAACAACAGAAAGGGATACTATTTGCTGAAAATCATTCATTTCCTCCACAGAATAGGCCTGAAACCTGCATTATCCAATGAGGTCCAAAATGTATAAGCAGTAGTATAACTTGGGGTGGGTAAGCAGGGCATGAGCCCCAGGTGGTGACTTAAAGGTGTTGGAGTGGTGGCCCCCCGGGCTGTGTCCAGACAAGCAGAGGTGTGCAGTTTGTAGTA
The DNA here is from genome assembly GCF_001723915.1 of Gavialis gangeticus. Classification (NCBI taxonomy): domain Eukaryota; kingdom Metazoa; phylum Chordata; order Crocodylia; family Gavialidae; genus Gavialis; species Gavialis gangeticus. The sequence continues at coordinate 163,172,866 of NW_017729032.1, read as the reverse complement.
CCACATCTGCATGCAGGTGACATTAAAATGTGCCCTGTGCTGTAGGGCCAAAATTTACCAGGAAGTCCTGGTAGCAAAAAAAAAAAATTCGTCAGGAAAAATGCAGCATGGCACATGCAACAAGACCGTGCACCCAAAGATACAGGCTTAGTCCTCCTGGGAGATGCTCTGGCTGCGAGCCAGGGTGTAACCACTCCTTCAGTTATGCCCCAGCTCCTCCAGCACACTGGGAGCTTGGAGAAGCTAGGCGCAAGCAGTTTGCCCAAAGCAGGACAATTTGTCCCTCTACAAAGTGCACGTACAGGGGATTGCAGTACAGCAAAAATCATCACAAATTTGTGCCGCTATTATTTTTGCCACTCCAAGCACACACCTCTGCACATCTGGACATGGCCCAGGGGTATTGCCCACAGAGCAAATCTTATTAACTACACCAATGAGCATATGAGTATAAGCTGACATGAAATGAGCACAACAAGAATTAGAGGGGCCCCTGATACTGAATTAATAAATGAAAACTGCTGTGTGGTCCCCAATTTATTTGTGCCCAGGAGCAAGAATGAGGTTTAGTCCCTCATTTGCATTTGGAACATGGTGCTCCCGTTTGATAACTTACATGCTCTTATTTATACTTTACATAACTCTGCTGTAGCAGGAACCACAGTGTATCTTTAGCTACACATGCCTGTTCTGCCCTGCATTCTACAACCACAACCCATCCTGCTTCTCTTTATCCCTGCAGAATATCCTGTAGCCTGTTAGGAAGGAAGTAGATGCGATCTGAATCCTCTCAAACTATCAGGAGATTTACCCTGCAACTCCAACACCCTGTTCACGTTCTCCAACTACTGAGCTATTATAAATAAGGGGCTTAGCAGTTCCTCGTCCAGCTGCTCTGTTTTAAAGAAAGAAGTGCCCTTTGCTCATAGGATGAAAATGACAGCAGGGTAGATGAAAGACATACTGTTTCCTTTTCCTTTTTTGAAGATTAAACAGATTAGAAAGGGCAAAAGGATTTTTGCTTTTTAAATTATGCTGTTGTGACAAATTTCATATATACTTGAACCAAAACATCATTTTATCCTGTTCAGAAAGGAGGGATTCAGATTGGGATCCTATGCTGATTTAAAAGGGTCCAGCTCCAGCAATTTCAACTGAGAAATGCCAGTTTACACAAATGTTAGGCACAAGCATTCAAAAAGTCCACGGTGGAATTGATTTAAGTTGCACAGTTTTCTGTAAGCGGCATAGGTAAATCAGTAAACAGTACACACATTCGCCCTTTGGTTGGGGGTGGGAAAGGCAATTCTTAGACTGGGTTCTGCCATTTTTAAACCAGTCTGTGTGCTGAACTTCTGTTAGGGTTATAGACCAGTTTTGTGTGCCAAACCTCTGTTTTCTTATGGGTATAGACAGGTTTCTGATCACTTATACCAGTAAAATTGTAATGTCTGTACCTGGCCAAAAGGAAGAACTGACCTTCATTCTGTAGTGTAAATGACCTCGTATCTATGTTTTACAGATTATAATCCCAGTATAGTGTGTTAAAAATGTCACAAGTTATACTCAGATGACTTCATAATTTATTTAAGTAATAGGGCAATTAATTTATTTAAAATCTAGGTCTCTCAGGTCAAGTTAGATGTGCTGTACAGCTGTGAATATGCATTCCTACATAGCTTTCTCACCTCCAGATAAAAATGTCTATTACCAACTTTTAAAATTACTCAGGTAATCAGTAATAGCTATTATCTATTATTAAAATAAAATTCACCAAGTCATAACCAGAGGCATAATCCATGGTTATTTTTCAAGGAACAAGTTGAAAATATATTTGTAATGGATGACAGAAGTCCTGGCAGCAATTTCATCTCATGGTTATTTCAGTACAGTATCCTGAGATGATAGAGAGTTTTATAATTAATGGCAGTTATGCTGGACATGCTCTGATAAGAAATGATGGGCTTGCCATTTACAAACATCAAATTTTATGAGCTGGAAATGAAATGCAGTCATAACAGGCCAACAGACCAAGAAGTGATATGAGCTGCAATTTCACGATAGCATATCTGGTGCTGGCAAAGCAAAAATGTGTAGGGGAGCAGGATACTACAGTGGGATTGGCTAATAGATGGTTAAAAAATCTGTAGGAATAGCTCACTCAGTTTACAATATTAACTCCTTATTAAGAACAACAACAACAAAGTTTTTGGCTTTGGTTTACTTTTAGACATTAGTAAATCTGTGCACATTGCCTTAAGTTCCAAAGAATGCCTTCATGCCCCTAAATAGTAGAAGAAAGAAAATGTTGTATAATATATTGGTATTATTTTCAAGAAATTCTACTGTTTACTCACTAGCCAGGAATTAAATAGAAGGAAGGTTGTAACTGAATGAACAGAACTTTACATACATCTGGTTTTGAGGTAATTTCTTCATATCTGCTGAAAAACACCTATATTTTTTCATAATATTCGTAAGTATATTGGAAAAACAATGCGGTTTCTTCTCATGAAAAAGATGTTGAAGCATGATGTCCCTAAAATATAGGACATTTAGTGAGAATGAGACAAGAAAGAAAACATCAGAAATATTATACAGCATTACTACATTTTAAGTGGAGGCACAGAGGAATCATATATAGAGACAAAATATATATCCTCAGTGTTAGTGGACAAAAAGTTATGAAACACAGCATTGTAATTTCAGCTTGAGCAAACTGTGAAAAATTTATCTCCCCAAGGTCACCATATTTCGCATCTGTCAAAATCGTTCTGAAGATTAATGGTATCACACTACACAACTAAAGATACAAGTAATGCCACAAAGAATGGGCTTAGAAAAACCTAGGTCTTCTCAGTAAGCACACACTTCACAGGCCTGCTGCTCTGCTCTTTTGCTTTGATTTTTGTTGTTATAGGTTATTTTGATTGTTGTTCATGTTGTGTGTTTACTGTAAATATCACAATACTATCCAGCAGACAGTTTGGCAGGTGAAATTGTGACACAGCAGATGTATTTAGGATGCATTCTACTTACCCCATATGGGGAAGCAGCTAGAAAAGGTGCCCTAAACATAGTCTCTCATTTCACCTGGCTGGAAAATCGTGTCCTATGGGGCCACTCTACCTGCAATCCAAATCAAGTGATAAAGTTTTACAACCAGGAATGTCTGCACCCTAATGGACCCTAACAGTGACCAACCAGAGCAGAGGGCAGCACTTGTGGAGAGATAAGTCACATAATTTAATACAGACATTGTTGCACTTAGTGGGTGCGTCCATACATGCAAGCATATGTGCTTGCAGCAGCTCAAATAGAAGTAGTGCAAATTTGAGCCAGGGCTTTTTTGCTTCAGTGCATATGCTCAGAAATGCACTTTGGTGTGGAGCAAATCACGCCACTTGGAGCAAAATAACCCTGCCTGGCTCTTCTCAGATCTACATCCAGGGGGAGCTAGAGCACAGGGCCAGCACCTGTGCTGTCCCCAGCAGTATAAAAAGCTGCTCTGTCCTGATCTCAGTACTATAAAAAGATGCCCTGGCAAGTAGCTCAGGGCTACTAGCTCTTAGGAACTTCTGGGGCCCAGCCAATTGGTACCTGGGGACACTACCCCATGTGCCAGCTGGACTGCTGAAACAGCCCTGAGAGTTGCCTGCACCCTCTACCCACTGCAGCAGTCTGGCAGTGGAAGCTGCTGCCTGGCTGTGACCTGCTGTGTACATGGCAGACCTGGATGGGGATGGCACAGCCAGTAGAGGCATCTGCCCCTCTGGGCCAGCTGCCAGTGAGCTGTGGTTGCAGGGTTGGCCTCTGTGCAGCACTGCTGCCATGTGTGCCCACAGCCTGGCCATCTGGACAGCTATTGCCTGGAAGATGTTCCCAGTGTGGTGGCCTATTTGAACTGTCAAAGCATGTCTTCCTGGCCCCATTTGGCCAGAAGGTCAGCCACAGACAGATGAGTCCAAGGTGCCAGCTCTGAGCAAGCAGGGTCCTGCCACTGGCTTACCTAGCAGGAATTCTGGCATTCCATATTGGAAAACTGAAAACCCCCTGACGAAAAAGATCCCAAAGTCACTCTGTAAAATTCCCACAAATCCATGCTCCTCCACAAGTAAAACAAAAGACCACTATAAAGAGAGAGAGAAAGTTAGACAGAGACAGCGATCTGTTGGACAATGTTTTATTGATATATCTTACAGTGTTAAAGCAAGTCTCTTATAATAATAAAGTGAACTCTAAATACATGTTTCATGAATTCATGAATGTATATTTTGCTGCCGTCCCACAGGGCAATGGCCCCCACACAAGGGGTTCAGCCCCCACACAAGGGCCAAATGGCCTCCACAGGGGCTACCACCCCCCCAGCAAAGCCCACATGCCCCAATCCAGTCCCCCGATTGCTGCCCCACCTGGCCCC
>NW_017729032.1:163167927-163168156 GCF_001723915.1 Gavialis gangeticus | reverse complement strand
CAGCCCCCCCAATGGCTGCCCCACCAGCCCCACCCCCACTCTCCCAGACCTCCAAATGGCTGCCCCACCCAGCTTCACCCCCCAATGAGCTCCCAAGGCTACCCCCAGGTTTCCAAGGCTACCTCCACAACCCCAGGCACCATCACATTAAAAAAAAAAAAAACAACCCAGAAAAAGAACAGGGAAAAAATGGGGGGAAAAAGCCTCTGCTTACCTTAGAAGCAGGGGT
>NW_017729032.1:163166771-163167901 GCF_001723915.1 Gavialis gangeticus | reverse complement strand
AAGCATATGTGCTTGCAGCAGCTCAAATAGAAGTAGTGCAAATTTGAGCCAGGGCTTTTTTGCTTCAGTGCATATGCTCAGAAATGCACTTTGGTGTGGAGCAAATCACGCCACTTGGAGCAAAATAACCCTGCCTGGCTCTTCTCAGATCTACATCCAGGGGGAGCTAGAGCACAGGGCCAGCACCTGTGCTGTCCCCAGCAGTATAAAAAGCTGCTCTGTCCTGATCTCAGTACTATAAAAAGATGCCCTGGCAAGTAGCTCAGGGCTACTAGCTCTTAGGAACTTCTGGGGCCCAGCCAATTGGTACCTGGGGACACTACCCCATGTGCCAGCTGGACTGCTGAAACAGCCCTGAGAGTTGCCTGCACCCTCTACCCACTGCAGCAGTCTGGCAGTGGAAGCTGCTGCCTGGCTGTGACCTGCTGTGTACATGGCAGACCTGGATGGGGATGGCACAGCCAGTAGAGGCATCTGCCCCTCTGGGCCAGCTGCCAGTGAGCTGTGGTTGCAGGGTTGGCCTCTGTGCAGCACTGCTGCCATGTGTGCCCACAGCCTGGCCATCTGGACAGCTATTGCCTGGAAGATGTTCCCAGTGTGGTGGCCTATTTGAACTGTCAAAGCATGTCTTCCTGGCCCCATTTGGCCAGAAGGTCAGCCACAGACAGATGAGTCCAAGGTGCCAGCTCTGAGCAAGCAGGGTCCTGCCACTGGCTTACCTAGCAGGAATTCTGGCATTCCATATTGGAAAACTGAAAACCCCCTGACGAAAAAGATCCCAAAGTCACTCTGTAAAATTCCCACAAATCCATGCTCCTCCACAAGTAAAACAAAAGACCACTATAAAGAGAGAGAGAAAGTTAGACAGAGACAGCGATCTGTTGGACAATGTTTTATTGATATATCTTACAGTGTTAAAGCAAGTCTCTTATAATAATAAAGTGAACTCTAAATACATGTTTCATGAATTCATGAATGTATATTTTGCTGCCGTCCCACAGGGCAATGGCCCCCACACAAGGGGTTCAGCCCCCACACAAGGGCCAAATGGCCTCCACAGGGGCTACCACCCCCCCAGCAAAGCCCACATGCCCCAATCCAGTCCCCCGATTGCTGCCCCACCTGGCCCC
>NW_017729032.1:163153716-163166110 GCF_001723915.1 Gavialis gangeticus | reverse complement strand
AAAAAAAAAAAAACAACCCAGAAAAAGAACAGGGAAAAAATGGGGGGAAAAAGCCTCTGCTTACCTTAGAAGCAGGGGTAGCAGGGCTCCAGGTCCTCCTGGCAGAGCCATCCCCCGCCCCCACCAGGCAACATAGGGCAGCGAGGGGGCAAGAGGGCCCAGGCTGGGGCCACTGGGGCTGTCAGCCTGCCCAGTAGTGTGTGGGAGGGGCCCCAGTCAGTCAGATGGCAGCTCAAACTACTGGTAAGTGCCAGGAGATTTTTTGAATTATGGAGTTGGGGGGAGGGATTGGGGCCATCTGGGTTCTCCCCCCATGGTCCCCTCCCTCCTCCTTCAGCCCCCCCCGACCCCTTACTTACCAGCACTGGAGCCCTGGTGCTGAAACATGCAGCCTGACCAGCTGCGTGTTTCAGCACCAGGACAAGGGGTCAATCATAGAGACAGGGTCTAATTTTCTCCCTACGCTGCAAACTTGCAAACATTTTTTCATTCCTGCACATGCCTGTTGCCCTGCCTCAAAGGGGTTTGAGGCGGGGCAAGAGGCATGTGCACGCTCATCTGGACGCGCCCAGTAAGACCAGATGGCGAGGAGAGCAGCAGTTCACAGAGAATGCTGATAGCTACAACTTTTTTTGGAAAAGATAAGCCAAGAAAGACCAATGCACCCACATCATTGGTTTTGCTATTCATGACTCAGATACCAGAATGTCCAGTTGGCATCAACAAGCATCTCATGACCCTTTGTCTTGAATGGCCAAGACACAACATACATCAGTCATCAGTGTGTATCCCCTGACTTTTATTTATTATGACAAACAAAATTATTCCATTCTAAACTCAGTCAAGTCCTGTCATCTGTCCCCGAAGAAGATAACATAATTTCTCTTGGTGATTTAAATGCTAGAGTGGGCAGGTATTCTGAGAAATGGGAAGGAACACTCAGAAAGGAAGGGGTGCAAAAAGGCAATTCAAATGGATTTCTTCTCCTGAGCAAGTATTTAAAACATGATCTCATCATCACAAACTCCTTATTCCACCAGATCAACAAATATAAAACATCACGGATGAACCTGCCACTCAAAACATTAGCATCTGTTTGACTGCATCGTAATGTGTGCCCAGGCCTATTGCAAAAGTCATATCACCAAACCTAGGACCATCAAAGATGACTGCTAGATGGATCACTGTTTGATACATTCCAAATTATGTCCATTTGTATTGCCTCTCCCACAGAAAAATGTACACAAAATTAAAACGATATACTTTTACAAAAATGTACATTTAAATTACATTTACAAAATGTAAACAAAATCAAACAATGATGAGATTCACTATCGAGTCTTTAAAACATCTTGCAAACAACCATCATGTCCAGCAGTGCCATAGTGAGAAACTCTCTGACCTCCTTAATGATCTTCTCATCATGGATGACATCCATGAAGCATGTGATGAATCTCTAGGCTTCTCCACAATGAAATATCAGGAATGGTCCCATGAGACTAATAGAGAAAGTCGTGCTCTCATGACAGAAAAAGGAGAGCCTACAAAGTTTGACAAAATGACATCAGCACCAAACAGAAGCAGGACACTTCTTGCTACATTAAAACTGGGACTCAGAGGAAAATTTGAGAGCAAAAGAATAACTGGTTGCAGAACAAAGAAAAATACATTCAAAATTTTGCTAACAACCATGACATGCCTAGTTTCTTAAGAAGAACTAAAGTTATATACATAAGCCAGATCCACCAGTTACATATAGGCCAAATTCTCCTTCTGAGGTCCAAGGATGAAACACCATTCTTTAAAGACAACTGCACCATCGGTGCATGATGGAGGGAACATTTTCAAGAACTTCTTAACCAATATTTTAATGCCAAAGACAATACCATCAAAGTCACTCCACAGCACCCACTAAGGACTACCTTGCACATCCACCAATTTATCAAGAGGTCTTGAAAGAAATTAAGCAGGTGAAGAATTAGAAAGCATGTAACCTTTATGGAATTTATAAGCAAGATGAAAAAAAAAACCTCTCACCAACTATACAGTGTTATAAAATCTTCAAACAAGGGATGTCAGAATCATTACCATATTCAAGAAAGGAGCTAAATTGTATTGCAGCAATTAATGCAGTCCTGTCCATAACTGGGAAAATCCTCACCTGCATCCTCCTCAAGAGACTCAATTTCCTCACTGAGGAGATTCTACCAGCCCCAGCGTGGTTTCAGACCACTCAGAGGTACAATAGATATGATTTTCATTGCTGGACAGCTGCAGAAGTGTCAGAAGCAACTTAACCTTTAACTCAAAGACACCCTGGAAGATCCTGATTAGATCTGGAAGCCTGTCAAAATTTGTTACCATTATCATACTACTTCATGACAACATAACAGCAGCCATCCTAAGCAATGGCTTGGAAACAGATCTGTTCACTATTAGAACTACAGCCAAGCAAGAACGTGTGATTGCACCAACACTCCATTATATCTCAGCTATTTTGCATTTCATTGTGGACAGACTTTCATTTGGGTCAGCATCCAGTATTGCATCTCTCTTCAACATCATCTGGTTATGCTCCAAATCCAAATTAAACTTAAATGACCATATTCACACCAGAGAAGATTTATCAGTGCTGTCTTTGGACATCTCCAAATTTGTGTCTTCAGCTATCATGACATCAGGATCCAAAACAAACTTCTTATCTAACAAGCTGTTTTAATCCCTACCCTATTGTATGGGTGTGAAACTTGGACAACATATCAGAAACACCTGAAAGCTTTGGAATGTTACTATCTTCTGAAAATCTTCCAAACCAATTGAAAAGACAGAAGAAAGAACACCAGTGTTCTGGCTCAAGCAGACACTACTAGCATTGAAGTTATGGTTATATGGCAGCAGCTGTATTGGACAAGATATGTCCTAAGAATGCCTGACAACCAGCTCCCAAAACATGTCCTATACTCTCAGGTTACCGATGGTCACCACTTCAGAGGTGGGAAAAAGAAGAGATTCAAAAACACCTTGAAGGCCAATCTGAAGAAATGCAATACTAACATTGCATTGATTTGCCCCAGTGGTGTTGTCATATATGACAAGGCATCAATAATTTTGAACAAACTTACCTCACTATGGAGGCAGATACATGAGAGAGACAAAGGAAATTAGCTGTGACCTGATGTCATCATATTGCTTGGCTTTGTGTATTTGCATTCACTAAATAAATAATAAACATAAAGTCAGTGTGTAGCCCACATTCTCCCCTACCTACTCCTTCCTCCCGGACCTAAAATCTAAGCCAAAGGGATCATCTTTGGATTTAAGTAAATACAATCCAAAAAATCATCTTGGATTTCAGTAAATACAGTATTACCTGCGAAGCACAAGAAAATTAGCAGCAGTATGTGATAGGCTGTAAAGAATTTCTTTGTCTTTTTTGAAAATACCATTCTTCCTCTGTTTTTTGGAGTAAATGTAGTGCTGGCAAAAAAATGTTGGCAAAACGTTCCTGAGAGTCAAGTAGCTAAGGCTGGAAATAAACTTTAAATGAGCATGAATATAATTTCATGAATATATTCTATTTTTATTAGTAAATCCTTCCTAACCTTAAATGTCCTGCTTAATGTCTTGCTTCATACTTTTATTTTAGAATAAAACTACGAACAGAAAAGTCTTTTTAGTGAAAGAGAAAAGCCTCAGCCTAATGTTTTATACATAGTATCTTCCTTGCTGCTTTGTATGGCTTGGTGCCACTGATGTGATGATCTCAGGAGAGGCCTTGACAGCAACTCAACATAAACTGAATCTCTATTCAGCTAAAGTTATGGTATCTCTCCCTGAGTAACTTCATGCTTTTTACTAGCATTAGATCCTGCAGAATAGTTCCAGGAATACAACTGGAGCTGGAAATTTCACACCTGTTTCCCCATTCCATCTTCCACCAAGACTCCAAACCTAAGACTATCAGACCACATCGGAAATTCAAAATAGGCAGCCTGTTGACTGAAAATAAAGTATATACAATAAAGGGGTTGAATGGACTAGAGTTGTAGGTCATTTTTCCATTTATGAACTATAAAATCATTCCCAAAGTTGAATGTTAGTAAAATTATGTTAAATTATATATTTAACATTATATTTGCATTAATTACAAATTATTATGTAATCATTTATGTTTAATGTGGTTAATGAAAGCAAAAATCCTGTAGATTGCTCCTAGGTGACATGTTTTCCTATTTCTTTAAGTATCTGAAATCACATACATCTGGTGACAGTGCATCTGTAATAGTAACCTTTTATATAAAGTATGAAAATTATTGAGCAAAAAATGAAGGAACTGTTATGAAAATGCAGATCTCTTAATTACAGCTTTGAGATTGTATTGTATCACTTTTTCAATGTTAATATTAGAACATCCTAGTTTGATTCTTGAACATTTTAATTTTATGGTGCTCTAATGGTATCTTCTATACTATACAATTATCATTGACAAAATAATCATATTTTCACAATAAGAAATTAAACCTATGTAAATGCATTAGCTAGGATAGGCTTGTTGCACCAGCATGAGAATATAGCCAATTCAGCCAAAACGTTTTAGGCCATACTTCATGCAGAGACAGAGTTCATCTGGACACACCGTGATGATCACGGGCGCTCTCATGAATACCCATAGTGCAAGTAGTGTGTCAGGAAATATGCCATAGTAATATTATGCCAAAATTATTAAGAGATGGAGATATTTTTTTCAGCATCTAATGCTAGTAAAAAAGGATGCAGTTACTGGGGAAGAGATACCATGATTTTAATAGAAATTCAGTTTATGTTGCATTGCTGTCAAACCCTGGCCTGAGATATCATCACGTCAGTGGCACCAAGCTATACAAACAGCAGGGTAGATACTGTGCATAAAACTTCTCTTAGTAAGAGTTACTATGAGTGTTATGAATTACTAATACACTAGTAGTCCATATATGAATTAAAAACACTCAGTGGATCATGCAAGGCCAGGCAACATAAACCACACCAAGACATTCACTATTGTGGTGACTATATGAGGTAAGTAAGGTTTTTAGGCTTAAGATGCGAGTGCTTCAAACTCAAGCTAGCAGCACAAACACCTATCAACATTTGAGCAGCAGCTCAAAGTACAATGTGCAACAAGGCTCTAATTGTGCTAAAGCATACTTTTTAGAAAAATATCTCATCTGGATTAGAAGTTCAAGATATCAAGTGACAGAAAAGTTATCTTATCTTTAGACAAATTACTCCATTAATTATCCTCCTTCCTGTTAAAAATAAAATAAAATAATGTATCTAACTTTAGCTTTCAGATATTCAATGTTGTTATGCCTTTGTAAATTAAGTTACATGGGTGTCTACCAGCAGAAATTTTCTCTTTGGGTATTTACCAACCACAACAAAGTAAATTCTGGAATCTCATTGTTCTCTGTTGGCAAAATAAAATGCATTGAATTTTTTTAGTCCTTCGTTATATTGAGATATTTTTCAGAACTTGTTTTAAATAAAAGACTTTGTTGGCATCAGAACAATTAGATGAGAAATTAAGAGACAGTTTCTAATGATTTAGCAAAGTTCTAGAATAGATTTCCAAGAAAAGTATTTGGAATGAGCCCTAAATCCACCCAAATGAAAACTGATAAATTTATGAACAAAATAATATTATGTGGTTGCCTGCAATAGCAAATTGGGCTCCTTGATACAGAAAATCTATCTAGACTTGTATTTTTATGACTGAACAAACTCTGCCCCATCAAGACAGGCAAAATTAACTCTTAATTGTTGCAAGGAAATTCATTGACTAGATTTCACTGACTAGAATTACCTTGAAGCAACATGTTTGCATGTGTATGCTTTTCAAGCAAAGCATCCATTTTTCATGAATATTATCAAGCTGGCAACTAGGTTAGTCAGCAACCACATAATTTTGAATTATGGTGATAGATACTCAGTATTTTCTAGTGAAATGTATACATTAAACTGTACACTGGTGAAAATAAGCCAGAAGTAAGTTGACCATAAAAGCTTAACTTTAATCAGGCAATTCTATCTCCAGACATATTGTAGCATGAACTGAACTAATGTTGCTGTTGTTAACATAGAGTGCAATAATAGTGAAATGTAACCAAAGTACTGAAGCAAGCCAAAGGTAGGGCCAGGAACCAAGGAAGTCAGAGATGTTGCTAGGGCAGGAGCTACTAAGAGACTGAAGACCAGTGTGTTGTGCAACAAGGCTCAAATGCAGAGCCAGAACTGATAAGAGGGAAGGAGCCTAAGAATCAGCTTGCCTTGATTAGTAGTAACTGGGTCAGTGCCCTTAACAAGGGCTGCAAGGCAGGAGCCTGCCTAAGTCTTACATATATGACCCAGGCTGCACTGCAGGAGCCCAATAGATAGTAAATAATGATAGACCCAGGGCAGACCCCTGAGGAACCCTACTTGACACCTCCTCCCAGCTAGACATTAATCTATATAAAACCAATTTTCTATACACTTTACAGTGCTGTCATTTAGTTTGCATTTCTTTAGCTTGTTAATGAGGCTATCATGGAAGACAGTGTCAGAAGCATGGCTAAAGTTACGTGATCCACAATTTTTCTCACTTCCACAGATCCTGGCACTTTATCACAGAAGGAAATTACATTGGTCAGACATGACTTGATCTTGGTGAATCCATGTTGGCTGTTCCTGATGAACGTACTCTCCTTTAGATGTTTCACAATGGATCCCTTCTGGACCTGCTCTATGATCTTCCCACATATAGAGATCAGGCTAACTGGGCTCTAGTTCCCTGGATCCTCTTCCTACCCTTTCCTAAAGATGGGTACTATAATTGCCCTTTTCCAGTCACCCAAGACCTCAGCCAGCTTCCACATTCTGAAAAAGGACAGCCACAATGGTTCTGAAAAATGTCCTTAGCCAATTCTTTTGGTTCCCAACAGTATACCCGCTCCAGCCCTGCTGACTTGGATGGATCTAGCTTCTCTAAGTAATCCCTAACCTGAATTGCCATTACCATAGACTGTTAGTCTCTTTCCCAATCTTTGCTGCCAACTGCTCTCATCATTTGGTGGCTGCCACTGTTTGTGAAGACTGAAATAAAAAGAAGACATTAAATACGTAAGACTTTTCTGCATCATCTGTAAGCAGATTGCCTTCCACAATCTGTAATAGACCTATGGTTTCTCTGAACTTCCTCTTATTTTTGATATATTTATAGAATGTCTATTTATTGCCTTTAATGCCCCTTGCCAGCTGCATTATCTTAGCCTTTCTATTTTCTTCCCTGAATGCCCATGCAATACTCTTATACTGTTCCCTAGTAGTACAATCAAGCTTCTACTTTAATAGGGTTCCTTTTTAAGTTTCAGTTTATTGAAGGGATTGCTTTTTAGCCATGCTGGCCTCCTTTTGCACTTCCCAGTCTTGCTCCTGTGTCCTTAAAAGTCAACTTTTCTGAACTGCTTTTTCCCTTGTAATGTATAACCAGCTGGACATGAGTACCCAGTGCTAAGTGGATCCCATAGAATAATCACTGGATATAGATGAAGAAATTATAAAAATTAAAAATGAAAGTATACTACCTCTATACCATTCTTGAAATTCAGTGTCCAGATCTGAAGGAAATTTTCAATGATACTGAATTGATTTTGGTACCCTGAATCAATGAGAAAGTAACAAAGTGCCAAATGAAAGTTAACTTGCAAACTTGCTGAGACCTGACAGAGAACGCATTACATTCAACAGCTTGTTTAAGTCTATGCCAACCATGCAGTTCATCCAGTTAAGGTTATCGCCCACAAAAAGTCTTGTTTCTAATTTATGTAAGTACATATAAGCCTCCAAAATGTTTTTGCCCATTTTCTTGCACTATCCTGGCCATGTCAACATGCTCATTAATGCATAGCAGTTACTGTGCGTTTAGTACTTGGTTAATCAAGTATTAAGTCAATATGCAGTAACTACAGTTACTGTGCAGTAGTGCCGGTGCATGGTTTTTTGTGATGCTTACTGTGTAGTAGCCTAATAACACTGCACAGTAGTGTATTAGCATTTTTTTTACTGGCATACTACTGCAAAATAACTATCTCATGCAGAAGCATGCCCTTTGTGCAAATTCTTAACCTTTTTGTAAAGTTATTTTTTCTGGCTTGATGCATGTTCTATGATTCCAGTGTAATGGTAATTTTCTACCAAACAGACTCAACAAAGGAAAACATTTTGCTTAGAATCCAGTCCATCTTTGCTGTATAGTTATGGATAATACATTTTTTGTGAAAAAATAAAACAGAACCTGCAGCTGTAAACAAAAACTAACATTTGCAAAAGTAAAGATTAAAAAAAAAAATGTATTTAGACAGAAAATCTTGATCTCAAGCATATATGGAATATGAAGGGAAAGAGAATCTGAGTAAGTCCCCAAAGAACTGTGACAGAATTACACTGTTTTGTTACAGAGGTTATTAAAGAAAATAAAATAATTATAATTGACCTTGTTGAGGACGAAATGTAGATTAAAGAAAATAAGGTGCTGGGCTTGCCTTGCAGTTTTGCTACAAAGGATACTGCCTGAAATAACTTTCTGAAATTACAACCTGAAGCTCTGGAGATTTGGAACTGGAGTCGACATTAAAAATGTGCAAATAATGCTTTGCATTTGATTTCTCATGACAGGCAAAGCAATGAGTTTGGGAATTAAAGAAAAATAGTTTTCTTTTCCTCAAAATTAAAGGGGGGGGGAAGTACTGAGTACTTAGAAATAGTGTAAGCCTTAGAGACACACTTGTTCCTCTTTCAGAAGCAGTCCCATAGCTAGGGTGCTACAAACTCTTGCAGTCACTCAGAATCTGATCCAGGGTATCTGTGTGTACCCTTAGTAACACCTAATTGGGTGATGGGCCAGACATTCTGGAGGGTAAGGCTAAGATCCAGACCCTCTCATAGGGTCTCTTTCATACATCAACAACTCATCCTGCCTTGCTCCCTCTTGGAGTAGGCCCCTTAGGCCATAGGCTTAGCTAGTCCATCCCTTGGGTGGCAAATGTACTGCCTTTTGGACATCTCCCGTGACCCTCAGCAGGGTAGTGGCCAGCCAGTTACCCAACCGGGTCTAAGATTGCTCTAATCCCTTCCAGGGGTGTCCCAGCCTCCTACGGAGGGTTTGGAATTGAGAGTATGGTCGGGGTAGAAAGGTTTATTGACTTAACAAAAACACAATTACACATAGTAACAAGACAAACAATGACAGACAAAAATAATTCATGTCAGCAACTTATCAGCAGTCCCCTCTGATGCCTGATATACAACAAGTTTATCTTTCTACAAAGCTCAGTGAAACCAGGTCTCCCTGATCAACGCTGTCTGAGAGGTATCCGGCCGGAACCACCCTGGTATTTAGACTTTGGGCTCCTCGAGATCCACGGGCCCACTGATCCAGGTCAACAGCTAACTACTCCTTTTCACAGAGTTGTATCTTCCTTCAGAATGATTTCCAGATGTTTTAGCTCATTTAAAGCTTCTGAACGAAACTAATAACTTACAGACACTCAGGTTCTTTTTACTTCAACTGTCCTTAGACTGATTAATAGCAGTACAAGCCTTGCATTCCTTTTGATAAGGTTAATTTTTAACTACACCACAGGGCTTTACTACTTCAAGGCTTTGCTAAATTTACTAGGCCTTACTTTATACAAGGCCTGACTACATTTTAAACTTTAATAAGGCTATTAGCAACAACATATAGCTTATTATTTAAACAAATACAGGAAAATACTTGGTCTAATCTTCATAGAGCCTTCAGCAAGCACCTTTATCACACAGGCAATTTTCAGCTGTCACACAGAGGCAACTCTATATACACAAAAATACTGGGCACTCGGCCCTCTGGTTTTCCTTCCCCACCCCCTCCCGGGGCTCTTCATCTCTGCCCCTTTCTGGGGCCACCCCTCACCAGGGCATTCTTATCCCCTCACTCGGGGCTGCAGATTTCTGCCCTCCCCCCACTCAGGGCTCCACACCACCCCCTTCATTTGGGGCCACAGGGCTTCCCTCCCTGGTGGGCTCAGGTGGCCACAGCCATGCCTAGCTCCCCACTCTCCTTTCTCAGGTTCTCTTGCACCCCTCAGGGTTCAGTTGGCCATACCTAAGCCTGGCCCCCACTCTCCCTCCTCAGGGTCTCTTGGGGTCTTGCACCCCACAGGGCTCAGGTGGCCACAGCCATGCCTGGCCCCAACTGCCTCCAGTGTAACAAACCCACCCGAAGGTGAGGGCTAGGGTTAAGGTGCCCCTACCCGCCTTTCACTGGGGTGATCACTGGTCTGGCATTTCCTGGGGGCTCCCACACCACTGAGAGCCCCACCAGGCCACCCACTCCTGGCAGGGTGCGGTTTTAGGTAATACCCAGGACTAGGAGCGTCCTAACTATCCCCTACAGCTCCTCTTCCCTTACATCAAGGATGATACCTGCAGCCAGACAATGTTGCTGCCTGCTCTGCCAACAAGAAACTGAACTGTTTAAATAGGCAGCCAGGGATCTAAAATGGCTGCCTCAGTCAAGGACCTGCTGGCTGCTTGGCTCTAGTCTTAAAGTGGCAGGCACCCACAGTGCCTAGCCACACATCTTCCCCCCTTAAATGGTACCAGGGGAAGGTTTCCCCTTCTGCTTCTCCAAAACAGGCTCCCCTTGGAGCCTGTGAGAGCCCTCAAGTGGCAAGCACCCACAAAGGTGCTCTGCCACAATCAGGGACAACTGGAATAAGATGGGGAAAGGGTACATACAGAAAACCAGGGCAGAGAAAGCATCTCCAGAGGGAGAGAAAGAAAAGGTTAGGACAGGGCTAGGGAGTAGAAAGGATCATCCATAGATGAATTAAAAGGATCTGAAAACAAACTACAGGAATTATTTTTCAGCTATATGTACAAGCTGCAGAGTGTCATGTTGATGGAGGAAGCAGTGAAGACATTAAGCCAGGTCCACAGAGAGACCTTTTTACACAGAGCAATACACACTAAATGAGAACATCCATTAAAACTTCAGTGCACATCATATAGCCACAAGAAGAAAACTCTCTGGATCTATGTCCAGGTGGGTCATTACCAGCTTAACTCCTTTCAGGTGGTGATAAGGAATGCTCAGTCCATCACATGAAGAATATTGGTTTGGTTTCTTGAGACCATCCTGTGGCATGTTTTTGACATGATTCTAGAGGAAAATTCTGATAAGAAAGCTGGAAGTGTGCAGTTGGAGGAACTTTTCAATATCAGAAAGCCAAGAAAATGGAAATAAATTTTCACATATCAGACAATGTATAAATGTATGAAAGTGATGGTTGTACACAATGCCCACCTAAGGCAATGCCCACTTACGGTGTTGCCATGACAGTTACCATGACAGATCCCATTCCCACTTTACAGCAACTTCACAAAGGACTGCCACACATAGAGGGAGAAAAGATAAAATGATGGGACAGTCATAGTTTTTTGCCATCCCTATGTGAACTAGTGCCCTTAATGCAGGACATCTGCCACCTGAGCCTCTTTATGCCCCTATCAGCTCTTCACAGTGCATCCCTATTTCACAGGGTTTTAAACAATTTAGCTTGGCTTTCATAAATGACAGGGATTATCCCTTCCATCTCTGTCCACCACTGTCTTTCACACACTCTAGCTTCAAGGCAGAGGAGCAAATACAGGTGTATCACCTGACTGGTAAGAAAAAACACTTTCAGCCCCATAAAAATACTATTGTCTCCATCTATCCAGTACACAATTCCTATACAGCTCCATGAAAGTAAATGGAACAGTCCTTGCAGAATTTTGCCGCATTAAATATTTCTATCTGAAAGGACAGGCAAAGATGAAAGCAAAAAGGAGGAAACAAAAACTTTCACATGTATCCCCCTCATGCACTTTTTCTCCCAGGATGGCTTTGGCAGTAGCAAGGGCACAGAGAATCAGAGCAGCACCAGTGCATCAGACACAGCTGGTAGCAACTAACAAACAAGGAAGTTGACAAAAGATACAGAGATCTGGATTTTTTTTTAATCATAAAAGGGGAAGGTGCATACATAAGAACATTTGACAGTGAATAAGAATATAAAGACAAAAAGTCAAAATGAGTTTGAATGTAATCTTCTCAAATAAGGTCAGCAAAGTCTGATGCTCATGCAAAGTTTATGGAATTCATTTTTTATTTCCTATTGTTACATTTCTGAACGAGGACTGAGACTTTCAGGTGGGCTGAACATTAGTGAAGTTGAAATTACTCACAAGCAGGGGTCAGCTTTTAGTAGTGCTTATGTGCTCTTACCTGGGCAGCAGCAGTCATTTTTTTTTCTGGTCAAGAATGGGTATCCTAGGCAGAAATGCGAAGTCATGC
>NW_017729032.1:163126914-163148716 GCF_001723915.1 Gavialis gangeticus | reverse complement strand
TTGAATGTAATCTTCTCAAATAAGGTCAGCAAAGTCTGATGCTCATGCAAAGTTTATGGAATTCATTTTTTATTTCCTATTGTTACATTTCTGAACGAGGACTGAGACTTTCAGGTGGGCTGAACATTAGTGAAGTTGAAATTACTCACAAGCAGGGGTCAGCTTTTAGTAGTGCTTATGTGCTCTTACCTGGGCAGCAGCAGTCATTTTTTTTTCTGGTCAAGAATGGGTATCCTAGGCAGAAATGCGAAGTCATGCTGAGGTGATAGAAGGAATGTGGATGGCAGATAAGGATAATCTGAACAAGAGAGATGCAATAGTACTGGGAGGGAGGAAACAAGAAGGGACTGAGTCACAAAGCAGATTGTAAGGAGTCTGGGTAACTGGATATACCTGTTTAGGAAATAAGGGTTTCACAGAGAGGCTTACATATGTAGAAAGGGACATTCAAAGGATATAGGAAGATGCCACAGATTTCATAGACACTAGGGCTGGAAGGGACCCCAGAGGATCATCAAGTCAAGGCCCCTACCCCAGGGGCAGGAAGTCAGCGGGGATCATAGGATCCCCACAAGTTAAACATCCAAATGTCTCTTGAAGGCATTCAAAGTAGGTGCTTGAACCACCTCCAGTGGCAGTCTATTTCAAACCTTGGGGCTCAGACAGGAAAGTTCTTCCTTATGTCCAGCCTGAAACAGTCATGGAGGAGTTTGTAACCATTCAACCTTGTCATCCCTTGGGGCACTCTGGTGAATAGACTTTCCCCCAGATCCTGGCGAGCACCCCTCATAAACTTGTAAGTAGCCACCAGATCACTCCTGAGCCTGCACTTTTCCAGGCTGAAGAGTCCCATGGCTCTCAGCCTTTCACCATAAGGTCTGTTTTCCTGACCTCTGATCATGTATGTGGCTGTCCTCTGCACTCTCTCCAGCTTCTCCATATCCTTTTCGAATTGTGGAGTCCAAAACCGGATGCAATACTCCAGCTGCGGCCTCACCAAGGCTGAGTACAATGGGAGAATGATGTCCTAAGATTTACTTGAGAAGCATCTGTGCATGCAAGCCAGCATTTTGCTTGCTTTGCTAGCCACAACATCACATTGAAGGCTCATGTTCATCTTGTGGTCAATCATGACCCCCAAGTCCCTTTTGTCTGTAGTGCTAACCAGCATAGCACTGCTGAGCCTATAAGCATGCTGCAGGTTTTTCCTCCCAAGGTGGAGAACCTTGTATTTTTTGGTGTTAAACACCATCAGGTTCTTGTCCGCCCATTTCCTGAGCCTGTCAAGATCTACCTGGATCACCCTCCTGTCCTCAGGTGTAGATACTTTACCCCAGAGTTTGGTGTTGTCGGCAAACTTGGCCATTCTAATTCTGACACCAATGTCTACATCATTAATGAAGATGTTAAATAGTATAGGCCCTAGGACAAAGCCTTGAGGGACCGCAGTGGTGGTTGACTTCCATCAACCACCATTTTCTGGGTCCTACTGTGGAGCCAATTCCCCAGGCAGCAGATCATGGTGAGGCCGAGGCCACAGTTAGCCAGTCTTGCCAAGAGGTGATCATGGGATACCAGATCGAAGATGGGACAGCTGTTTTCAGGCAGTGAATGATTCAAGAAGTAGGCTAGGCTTGACTTGTACCTCATGATAGGTTAAGAGTGATGGTCCTTGGCAGAACTGTATTCCAGGTGCTGTGGCCAGGGTGGTTTGAGTGCCCCATTGGAAGGACTCCTAGTACTGAGTAATCACAGATCCTGGTCTTCTCTGACTTAAAAAAATCATCAATTTTTGGTAAAAAAAAAAGTAACCCTAAATCCACATTTTTCCATGATGAAAATAAAATGCTACTATATATAAAGAGAGAGAGATACACACACACACACATATGTATATACATGTGTATATATGTATCTATGTGTGTGTGTGTATGTGTGTATGCATGCATATATTAGTGGTGTTTCATTTAAATCACAGAAAAATATGGATTTGGGTTTACCTATGACTTTGGACTAAAGGCTGGTTCTTGGGGACACCTCTGGAGGTGGATAGGTGACTGTATGTGCTGAGTGTATGTACCCTGATGATACTGACCGCTACCTGTTTACTTGCCCGCTAAGTGTCTGTTGTTATACTTTGAATGCCTATTTACCTGTATGTACCATTTGTCCCTTTCCATTGGCCTGTTAGCCTATGAACCTAATCCCTATGATGCTCTGTATAAAGTGAGTAAAACCCACATAGGCTGTAGTGACTGTGCCTGAAACTGCTAGGGTTTGCTACAACTGGTGGCCATGGTGGGATCGGTGGACACAGGTCATAAGGCGCTGGGTAAACTATTGTAGTGAGTGCATGGTTTTGTCACTGTGTAGATTTTGAGCAGGGGACATGGATGCTGCAGGGGAAGGAGTGCCGCCTGCCAGAAGGGGAAACACACAAGCCCCACCTCCTGGTCAAAGCCTCATATTCTACCCTGCACCCTATAGTGGAAAAAAACACTTAGTTTAAAAAATTAAATAGCTGCACTAAGATTTGACTTACTTTTAGGCCTCAATGGTATCTTCATGGCATCCAGGTTACCTCCCCTATGAGGTCAGTGACTGGTATGGTGGCACTAAATAACCACTCCCTTCTTTTACTGCAGTCTTCCAAAAGTTAACCTTTGCCTACGTCCTCATAAGTCTTCATTTTCTTCATACCTTTGATCATTTTTGAATAACACCACATGACAACACTTCCCGCAGCTCCAAGTGTTTTCACAGAAAGCAGAAAATGGCTTGAATTACTTCATTAGTAAGGAATAATGAGCAGGAGTCCTCTGGCCATGCCTTACTTCCAAGTCCTAATGCTTACCATAATGAGATTGCAATGAAAGCGCAATGAAGGATCATAAGCAAACAAGTTTTTGCTATGTCTCCCATTGATCTTAGCTCTTCCCTTATTCTTCCCACCTTAAGTGACTTCTTTTCCAAAGACAACTGGCAGTTATATAGCCCTCCATGCACAAGTCTGCATCAGTTACAGTCTCAGCCCAATATTTCCTCATCTTATCTGTTTTTTATTTCAACCACGAATATATGGGCAAACTACACTATTGACATCATCTAGTGACCTAAAACAAGTCACCAGCAAAAGTCTCTCAGATACTAGGCCATTTCACAGGGTTAAGTTCCTGGGGATATTTCTCCTTCTAGAAACATTGTCATAATATCTTTTCTATTTTATCAGTATGGCCATTTCACTTTAGTATAATCTTGCAGTTCCAATATATCAAGTCCTCATTCTGCAGCTTGTACTGCTCCTGTCAGATAAAAGCTGACCAGAGTGGCATACTGTCTACACATACTGAAATCTAACCAGAAAAACTTTAGTCATCATTTAAGCTCATCTTTGTAAGCCTCATATCTTTCATTAGGTAAACTCTCAGCAGGAAGTGGCAGCTTCAGGAGACCAATCCTTTTTGCCATTATTGTTATCTCATGGATAAATGCTTGTTGTTCAATTGATATCAGTTCCAGGAGCTGTTTCTACTGGTTCTTGTCATCTATTTTATCAGGCTTCCAAGATCTATGGTGTTCCCAAACAACAGTAGCCCCCAAACCCCAGGTCATTTAGGCCCCACCTCTTCATTATAGGTGTGTCAGTGGGAGGATGTTGCCCACAGTCCCAGTCCTCATGCAATGAACCTTCTAGGGGCATTTAACTAATGTCACATCTACAAAATCCCTTGACTGTGGGAAAGTGGGTCCTATGGGTCCATCCATAAGAGAAACTCAATTTTCTAGAATTATCAACAATAAAAGGTACTCAAATACCAGTGATACAGCTTAAGGGTTGGACTCTCTTCCTATATGAGGAAACTCCTCATAAGATGTGAACCCTAAGCACTGGTTTAGCCTCAGGTCCTCTTTTCCCTGAAGGTCAGTGTGTCAGGGCATCTGGAAGCAGTCATCAGAAGGAGCCAGAGGCTAAAGCTCCAAGTGTGCCTCATCTTGAAGTTGTGACATGGTGGATGCATCTACACATGTGTTTAACTGTGCAATAAACTAGTTTGTTGCAGTGTACAGCATCATGCATGTCACAGTCTACACTTGCAACACTAATTTTCACTGCTGTAAGACAGTAGTGTCTAGGAAAATAACTATGCTTAAATGCACATGTAAAAGTTGCCCTGGGCATACACTGCACTCAGCCCAGGCAGCAGGGGCCCAGGCCCCTGCCTACCACCTAGCTACATGGCTCAGCTCTTTGAACACTCTTTTGCCTCAGCCAACCCCTTCACTGTCCAGTGCTGTGACCTGGAGCCCAGGGATGAACCCCAAAGCCTGCTGTCAGTCCAGGGTGGCTCTACCCTTGCTTAAACTGCTGTGATCCCAGGTGCATGTAAATATACTGTACCCAGGAGCAGTTGATTCTGGCGTAAACTGCACCAGAGTTTATTGAGACATGTGAATTGCACATGTAGATGCACAGGTAGGATTTACCAACTAACCCCTTATTGACTAGCATGAAATTTGCACCCTGATGATATAGAGGAAGTAAGGCTAGTAAAGTCAAAAGCAACCCTCTCCCATCAGTACAATTCTAATAGATAATGGAGGCATTACACCAAAAACTTCAAAACAGCAGCTCTAAGCCCAGAGTATACTATTATGTTGAACTAACTTATAGTAGTTTGATTATGTGTAGGGCTCTACAAAATGCATGGTGGAAGTGGGTTGCACTGCAGTTCCTTTAATCTTGCAAGTTCCCCTGCATGTTCCCCTTCCACCACTGATTGATGGAGAGGCCCCACTTGTGGCTCATTCCTGATTGGCAGGGAAGCAAAACATGGCACTATCTTGCCTCCCTGCCGGTCAGCAACAAGCAGAAGGGCCACCGGGGCCCCTCAGCCAATCAATGGTGGGACACAAAAATAGCGCCATATTTAAAACCCAGGTTTTCACCTCTCCACTGATCAGGAGGGATCCTAGTTTTCTCTCATTAAAAAAAAAAATAATCACCAATTTTCATGTTAAAAATGTAACCCAAAATCCACATTTTTCCATGATTAAAATGAATTGCCTCTAATACATAGATGTATATGTAACCAGGATCCCTGCAGATCAGAAGTGAGCTGAAAACAGGATCCCTCCACTAATCAGCAGTGGGGGAGCATCTGGGGGAACCTGTAAAATTAAAGGAGTGGTTAATTCAGTGAAAAAGAGTTTCATAATTAAAAGCTATCCAGAATGCCACCTGTGAAAAGACAGTCTTTAAATAGACACAATAAAATACAGAGAGTTGCAAGGAAAAATGCAAAGATCTCCTTTTGTTCTGAGATGCAAACCCCCCCCCCAACAAAATAAAAGAATTTTCAAAAAAAAAGAACACACCCCACTCCCCAATTCTACCTCAAAGAATCTCCCATTTTTAAAAAAATGAACATTTTAGTCTTTGTTGAGACTAAAAAAGGGTGAAGACTATTGACCTAGTTAATTTTGCTTACACAGCTTGTTGTCACTTGCATCATATATATCTTAAAGCCTGTCCATAAAGAAATATTATTCTTCATCTTTTATGGTGATTGGTGGAAATAATACCGCCAGTAGAGTGAATATTGATGCATCAACATTGCAATGGAACAATGGAGGTAAAGTGCTAAGAAAAAAAGAATGGCAACCTTTGCAACTGTTTACTGGAGTTGTTCAGTACCTTTGCTGGAAAAAGTTACATTTGAATATGTTATCAAAAAAAAGAAACATTCCCCATAGTCATGAGGTATATTTCTTCAGACTTGAAGCATTTGATTCACAGAATCTCTATTTACAGGCAAATGAACACATAGTACTAAATTTAATCCCATATTACATTGTTTCTTGAACCACAGAAGACTGCAAAACTTGCAGTATTAAAAATATTAAGTTCCTCTTGTTTGAAATAAATATTGATCCAAATTGAAGCCTATGATCCAAACTCTCAGTAATTTTGGAGAAATATAAATACAGGTGTAAACTGAAATCCTAGAGCCATAAAAGCCAACAGAAGTTATTGATGTCAATTGGGAGAAGCTTCCAAACCCTAAAGCATAATCTAATCTACATAAATAGTGTCTGCTTGTGTAGAAGTAATAACTGTCCTTAAATGAAAAACAGACAGACAGTTTATTTGAAATGTGTGTCTCAGAACCAGCTTTTGCCTTGCATTAACAAGACCCACTAATGTATTCAGTTGGTACATGCAGCCACTGATAATTTTCCATTTAATGTGTAGTAACATAAATGATCTCTGAATAACCTTCTTATCTCTATGCTGGGAAGAAAAAGTTGTGGGAAGATTCAAAAGTAGAATCTTATAGAGTTACAAAATCGCTCTGTTTCTATTCCATTTATAAAACAATAAAGATTGTTTTATATTGTAATTTTAGTTTTGTTATTCCCAAATAAAAGGCATTGAGAAGCTTATGTTTAATTCATTTGGAATTGACTATATAATAAAACATGGCAAAGAGGGTGAGATGGAATTGCTAGGCAGCGTGTGGGCACATCTACATGAGATGTTTACTGCGGAGATTATTAGCTCTGCTGGGGCTCCCTGCCAGCCAGGGCTACTCTGCCCTGGCTCAATGTGCTATGGTCCCAGGTGCATGTGCAAACGTGGAGCCCAGGAACAATAAATTCTTGCACAAACTGTGCCAGAGTTTATTTGGCCACATTAATTGCATTTGTAGATGCGCCCTGTGACTACTAAGGCTTTCAAAGGTTCAGTGTAGCTTGAAGTCTTCTAAGTTAGTTGTGCCATTTCTGCCATACCAATAGCTTGCTCAGCTTGTTCCTATTCAGGATCAATATGAGCATGAAGAGATCTTTATATGGCATAACTGACAGCATTGCAACCATGACAAGAACATTTCCAAACGAGTGCATTTATAAAACAAAATGTTACAACATCCATTTTAATGGTTCGCTATCCCAAACTATTGCAAGAAAGTAGGTATGGAATTAAAAAGTATATATAAATCCACTGAAAATGTGAAAAGAAAATCGTTTTTACCTTCCAGGATCTGAATTTCAGTACTAAGTATTCTTTGTTCCCCTTACAACAGTTACAAATATCTAAAACCAACTCCTAAATGTAGGTCTCCTCACTGCTGTGAAAGTTGGTGATATAGCAAGGGAAAGAAACGTGCCGTCCTGAAAGCCAAAACATAGGTCTTGGCAGAAAACTTTGGAAAAAACTGATGTTTATACAATTTTGCTTTAAAACATTCTCATTTACCTTTCTGGAGCTTAACTATGTATAACGGTAATGATCTGAGTTCTTAGTCCTTTGTATTATTTTTAAACGAAACATTTCAAAGCACAATTCAGTCCAACTGGCACTAATCCTTTGTAGGATTCAGGCAACATTAGTCATAATTTGTCAGTTGCAGCAAGAGACATTTCTGTTATTTTGATGTGAATCTTTGAGGAGGACAAAAGGAGGAAAGAAAAGGGATGCACACACATTAGCTGTTCTTACCAGGTTCCAAGCTCTGAGCTTTGTATTTTGTGAGCATGTAAAAGAAACAGACAAATGGTTTCATGGTGTTCTGGAAAATGATAGTAAGGCACAGTTTCCCCACTTAGTGGGGATAAAGCTGCTCCATCCTATCTGGCGGGTGCCTCCTTGAGAATCAGTTCAATAGCCCAGAGTGATGCACTACACTGAAAGAAAAGCCAATGGAAAATATAGGGTTGATAAAGATAAATGATGTCTGCCAGATGACTCTGCTCTGCTTTTGAATGCTAATTGTCCAGAGGGAGTTCCCAAAACAGCTTGCTCTCTCTTTCTCTCTCTCCACAGCAAGGAAGAACACAGTAAGCTTTATCCTTGGAACTAATGAATGAATGTGAAGGGTACCCTGCCGAGCCATGCAGAATTAATTAGATTGCGGACTTGGGTGGCTTGACTACAGGGTGAATGTTACGCTGACATTATTAAACAGACTGTCTCCAGCACAGCAGCCCTGCTATGCCATCCCAGAGCTTCACATTATAGGACATGTTCATTAAATCACTGAGTATAATCATATTTCCTCTTTTATAACAGCCATGGCTTCTTTCCTGTCTTTTTTTTCTTGTTTTTTTTTTGCAGTGAAGAGGGTCTGTTATATTTATTACTATTATTATTTTACTGAAAAGAAGGAAGGAAAGCTGAAGTGTCTGAGTTATCTGGCTTTTTCCATTGGGCAACAGCTCCCTCTATTGCTTCCTTTTTTTCCTTTTGGCTCCTGCTGAGAAAATATATACATATAAATGGATGAAGGTTATAGCTTATGATTTGATGTGGGGGAGGGGTTGGCTAGTTGTCTGTGTATTGAATGTATAAACATCTAAACTCAACATGACAAGAATCATTCCTGGGGATGTTCTAGTCTTCCAATGGAGAGCGCTATCAGCAGTCATGAACAATTGTGGCTTAGGGCCTTGTTAAACAGTAAGTTTAGGTGGCTTCTGGAGCTCTTAACCCCTGGACTGGCTACACATTAACAACTTCAAGTGGCTTAAGGTATCCAGGTTGTACCCATATTGGTCTAAAGGGAAAAGGAATGAGAACTTGTGGTAGAGGTCATATCTTTATTAGACTAACTAGATTTTTGCAAAAAAAAAAAAAATCTTTAATTTCAAGCTTTCAGGAACAAGCACCCTTCTTCAGGCATACAAGAAAATTTTTACAACCTTTTCTCCTATGCCTGAAGAAGGATGCTTGTGCCCAAAAGCTTGCAATTAAAGATTTTTTTTTTTTTTTGCAAAAATCTAGTTGGTCTAATAAAAGATATCACCTCTTCCTTGAGTTCTGATTCCTTAAATGGCTTAAAGCACTCATTATTTGCTTTAAAATTATGCTACTCCAGGCAAGGATTACCTCTAATCTGCCTAATTTTGATTCTGTTCTATTAAGGTGTGGACAATACTTACAGCTATTCTGTCCAAGTTGAAGCCCTCCAGCATCCCAGGATGCAGTGTTACCTCCTGAGTCAGGGCAAGTAGGATGCCAGGGTGCAGCAGGGCTGGTCACAGTGCTTTGCCCCATAGGCATGTTGGGCAAAGTGAGCACTGCATCCCTGGAGCACCTGGCAGCCACTGTGCCTCCCGCTACTGCCTGAACCAACTTACTGCTTCTGCTAGTGGTGGCACAGGGGGACAAGCTCAAAAAAAAAGTATATATTGGGGCCCTCACAGCTCTGGCAGTGCTGAGCCACCCAGCAGCCCAGACAGTGGTGGAATAGGGGGGTTGGGTGCCAAAATAAAAAAAAAAAAGGATTGGGCTTGAGCTCCAAGGGACCCGATCCTTTTTCTCTCTAGAGCTCACTCCTACACTGCTGCTGGCCAGGCTTCCAGCTGGCCAGGTACCACCTGAGCTCCAAGGGGCCCAATCCTTTGATTTCTCATTCAATTTGCAGTTTTCTATAACCCTACAGATACTTTGCTGTTGCTATTCCCATTTTGGATTTGTGCATTTGATTGTTCCTTCTTAAACTAATGATTCAATATAAACCAAAAAGAAATAGCAAGATAGATAAATAAATAGTTATCAGTTTTGAAGATTCTAAAAGTCTGAAATAGAAAAAGATCCTCTGAACTTTTATATTTATCCCCCAACAAACACAGAATAATCAGGGTGCTTTAATATTTAGAGAACAGGACCACAGTTAAGGAGAGACAGAGTGAAAGCCACCTAAGAAACATTTTACATAGACTCCTAGTCCAGTCCCTGCTTATCAAACCAGCTGTGCAGGTGAGGGACAGTCAGAGATGGTTTTTCCCCTTAGTGTATGACTGCACCACTAAGCCAAGCAACACTAAGCTGATTAACATTTGTGTGGCTTATAGTGTAAGGTATAACAAGACCCTCAGATAAAAAAAGAAAAAGGCCATAAAAGTTAGTGAAACCAGCAGCTTCTGAGGGCCTTGTTATACCTTATGCTGTAAGATGAACAAATGCTAATCCACTTAGTGTTGTTTGGCTTAGTGAAACAGTCATATGTTAAGGTGAAAACCATATCTGACTACTGTCCTTCACCCACACAGCTGTGACTTGTCACTAGAGACTTGGTGAGCAAGGGCAGGACTAGGAGCTAAGGGCAGGATTGGCTCACTGCTCCCACCATGCAGTGAGCACCACAGCCCAGGAGCACCTGGAGGCTGTGGTGCCTCCCACCACCAACCAGACTGGCTCACTCCTTGAACTCAAAGGGCTCCAATCCTTCTCTGGAGCCCCCCCCCCCCCATCTGCTGGCTGGCTGGACACTCCCTGAGCTCTGAAAATGATCAGGCCCCTTGGAGCTCAGGTAGCACTCAGCTGGGAGTGGGACGGGAGTGAGCTGCCAGTTGTCTGGTCACTGCCTGAGCTCCAAGAGACCTGATCCTTTGTTTCTCTGGACTTCACTGCCCTACACCACTGCCAGCAGGAGCTGGTCCAAGCAGCAGTGGGAGGCACCATGGACACTGTGCTTCACGGCTGTTGTGCTCACTCTGCCAATGTCCCAGGGGGTGAGACACCATTCCTGACCCTGGTGTGCCCCACCATCCCACTCGCCCTGACAAAACAGGAGCCACTGCATCCTGGGATGCTGGAGGACTTCAACTTGGGCAGAATAACTGTAGAAAGTGGCCACAACTTAATGGAACAGGAATGAAATTAGGTGGATTAAAAATAATCCTGACCTGGAGTGTCATAAATGTAAATGAGTGTTTGAAGGCACAGGTTCATGTGCAGCCAATCCAGGGGTTAAGAGCTCCAGAAGCTACCAATTTATCATGTGACAACCATATTTTGTCGTGCATCCACAGATGCATCATGAGCAGGGCCAAGGAGGTGATCCTCCCCCTCTGTGTGACACTGGTCAGGCCGCAGCTGGAGTACTGCATCCAGTTCTGTGCACCGCACTTAAGGAGGGATATGGACAGCATGGAGAGGGGCCAAAGGAGGGAATCTATGAATCTATGACAAGGCCCTGAGTTAATCTTGTATGGGTCTCTCAGATATTTCAAAGTTTTATGTGGGATTTGATGAAAGAAACAAGAAGACCTTTAAAACATTCCAAGATATTCCCCTTCTCTGGCCCACCTGCCTATCTCCCAACAACTTGCATATCAACTTTGGTCCTGAAACTGCCAGTTCATAATTACTGTATTCCTGAAAATGTAAATATCTAAATAGATACACTTGACCAGGATCCTTTATGGATTTATGAAAATATCATCTGGGCCCTAATTGAAAAGCATAATGACCAATATTAATATAGTCTAATGAAAAGAGAATCAGATTTTTGGATTATAGATAATTCATGATCAGACAGCCATATTTGAAAACTGTGAGTGTTTTGAGAGAATAAAGAGGCTACATGATAGTTTTTTTAATTACTTGATAAAAACTTTCCAAAAAATGCACAAAATACACAATTTATTACTTTGGCCATAGCCCACAGCACCTGATTTCCAATGCAGATGCTCACTATAATATGAATATACTGAAATATTTATTTTATGTATGGCCAAATTCATAGATCCATGTATTCATAGATGTAGGTTCGGAAGGGACCTTGTAGATCTTCTAGTCTCACCCACTGCCTTGGGCAGGAGAGAAAACTGGGCTCAAATAACCCCAGCCAGATAAATGTCAAGCCTCCTCTTAAAGACCACCAGGGTAGTTGCCATCACCGCTTCCCTTGGAAGTTGGTTCCAGACCCTAGCCACCCTGACTGTGAAGTAGTGACTTCTAATGTCTAGTCTAAACTTATAATTTCTAGCAACTTATGGCCGTTATTCCTTGTTACTCTGGGAGGTGCTCGGGGAAACAAGGTCTCTCCCAAACACCGCTGGTCCCTAGTAAGTTTATAGACGGCCACCAGGTCCCCCCTCAGCCTTCTCTTGCAAAGGCTGAACAGATGAAGGTCCCATAGCCTCTTCTCATATGGTCTCCCTGCTGTCCCCGGATCATGTGAGTGGCCCTCCTTTGGACCCTCTCAATGCTGTCCACATCCCTCCTGAAGTGCAGCACCCAGAACTGGATGCAGTACTCCAGCTGCGGCCTGACCATTGTCACATAGAGGGGCAGGATCACCTCCTTGGCCCTGCTTGTGATATATCTGTGGATGCACGACAAGGTACGGTTAGCCCTACTGACTGTGTTCTCGCATTTCAGCCCATGTTCATCTTGGAGTCAATAATCACTCCAAGGTCTCTTTCTGCAACCATGCTTTTGAGAAGGGAGTTCCCCAGCCTATAGGTATGTTGCTGGTTTCTACTGCCCAAGTGCAGCACCCTGCACTTGTCAGTATTGAATCCCATCCTATTTTCATTTGCCCACCCCTGTAACCTGTCCAGGTCTTGCTGTAATCTGTCCTTCCCTTCTAGCATGCCCACCTCACTCCAAATCTTGGTGTTGTCTGCAAATTTAAACAGGCTGTTCTTCACCCCAAATATTCCTTCTGGCAAATACCCAAAGTAATTAAGTTGTCAAGGTACAAATGCTTACTTTAAGTGAATTTGTTCATTAATATCTGAGTAAAAATGATGGTTGGAGAGATGCTTTCCTTTTTTAAAAAAACATCCTGGAGTAGAAAAGTTATGGTATTTTTTTCCCCTTTCATATCAGATATGGATTTCCATATGATTACGGATATATGGATTTGTACACTATAACAGCTAGTAGATACTTTGATTAGCAGTCATAGGCCATAACTTTCTCTTCACCTATAAGACATGAAAGAAATATTATGCAGAGGAGGGTAGAAAAGAATAAAGGTAGCTATGAACTAAACTTCTGCTACCTTTACAGTTATCTAGTTTTACCAGAGCTTTAGTGTCCACAGGGTTCATCTACATGTGCACTTTACTATGGAGTTGACTAATTAGCTCCACAGTAAACTGTCACTGTCTACACATGCAGTGCTATTAGGCTTCAGAAGACTAATTAGCTCTGCTGTAAGATAGTACTGCCCCACACAAGTACTATCCTATGGTGGAGTTATTTACTCTTCTGCAGTGCACCTATATTCAGCTGTGCAAATTGCATGTGTAGATGCACCTACAGACCATTCTCTGGATTCTTGTGCCACTGCCCCTCTAGACTTACAGAATCACTAAAAAGTAGTGTTGGAATGGACCTTAGGAGGTCCTCTAGTGCAGCCCCTGCTTAAGGCAGAAAACCTCCAAAGTATGAGAAATATCCAGTTTTATATAAAGATCAATATAAACCTCGTGAAAAAGAAGAAAAAAATAAATTGTAGTGCTGAACAGAAAAAAAAATATTGTTGAAATGTTGCATTCATTCTGTCCACATGGGACTTCCCAGGTGATATTTCTGTGTTAACTATGAGACAGCCATAGAAAACATCTTAAGTTCCCAGCAGGGTTCAAACATATTGCTCAGGGATTGTTTCTTTCTCTAAAATTCTCATCTGCTTTAACTATATTCTGTAAATATAGCTTCAGATCACAAATTTGAGGGAACTAGGCTATTTAGTCTGAAGAAGAGAAGACTGAAGGAGGATTTAATAGCAGACTTCAGCTACCTGAAGGCTGGTTCCAAAGAGGATGGAGCTAGACTGTTCTCAGCAGTGGCAGATGACAGAACAAGGAGCAATGGTCTCAAGTGGCAGCCGGGGAAATTTAGGTTAGATATTAGGGAAAACTCTCTCACTAGGAGGGTAGTAAAACACTGGAACAGGTTACCCAGAGGGGTGGTGGAATCTCCTCCTTGGAGGTTTTTGAAACTCAGGTAAACAAAGCAGTGTCTGGGATGATCCACTTGGAGCTGGTCCTGCTTTGAACAGGGGGTTGGACTAGATGACCTCCTGAGGTCCCTTCCTACCCTTATTTTCTATGATTCTATTCTATGATTTTAATTACACAGGAATCCAGTTGTCTTGGCACCCCAAATCTATAGCACTTCACATTTATCATTCTAAAAGCACTATGTAAGCATTGGCAGAATAGCTGAAATAATGGGTACAGTGTTGCATTCAATAAACTGAATATAAGTTAGAAGATCCATTCAGGTCACTCCTCTGTTTAGATGTTCTGAATCCCAAGATGACAGGAGTATTCCTTCATAGCCTTGAGCCAGGTTTGTAAGCTTTGAGGTGAAGTGGAAATTCAGACTCACCCACTACATCCGGAAATTCCTAGAGAGTAGCTATAGGCTTCTCCCTGCTCGTGCACTCTGGGTTTGGAGTGCTGTAGCAACAATGGACAAACACCTGGCTGGGGTAATCTGATCCCAGCACTCTTTCCTGCCCAGAGCAGGGGGTCAGACTTGATGATCTAATAGGTCCCTCCCAATCCTAAAATCTATTGAATCTATGATGGTGTAAGAAACGTTGAGAGGCAAGGCTTGTCTGTGCTATCTTTTTCAGATGAATTGTATAGCTAGGAGAGCTGTAGGACAACTTTTAGGCATCACATATGCTTCTTTAGTTCTCTAAAGGAGTTACCGAGAAAGGGCAATTGATACCTGAAAGCTTGTACAACAACTTTCCCAGCTAGACAGTCAGTCCAATAAGACACAAAGCAAAAAAGGCTTGCTTCTAAGCACTCTGGGTTGCCTTTTGGGGAGCTACTAGCTATCTTTGAGTTTTAGGCACTGAAGAATTAAGCTGAGATGTTTACCAAGAAGGTCTGATTCTGCCATTTAATCCTGTTCTGCTTTAGTTCCCCATCTACGAATTGGGACAACAATATTCTCTTCCTTCCACTGTTTCATTCAGGTCTATTTATCTTGAAAGGCCTTCAGAAGATGGATTGGCTCCAATCAGGTACACTGCCTAGCTCAAATGGACAATAAACTTTCTTGGGGGAGGGTGCCAATATAATAATAATACAAATAATAATAAGTAATATGGAATATGTGTTTTAATGACACCATATTCATGGACATTTAGGAAATATTTGTCACATGGAAATATACCCAAAACATAAATGAGCCATTATTCCTCTCAGATGGAAGAGTTGTCGCTACACTGGGATAACTGATTATAGATATCTGTTTGAGCTGTCAGCTGGAACCCTTTCTCTCTCTAACAATATACTGCATTGAGTCTTTTTTTCAAATCTGTGCTAACAAAATCCTTATAAAGTATCTTGCCTCTGAATGCAGTATTCCTCTCTAAATCCCACTTCACACAATGCTGAGGATGACCTGAGCAGAGGCAGGCTATGGACAGTTGGTTTATGTTGTTACCAACAAAGGTTCCAAAATTAAAAAAAAGTTGTTATCATCAGATCAGGCTTCTTGAGCAACTCGGTTCCTTTTCTCACCGCCTGAGTTTGATTGTACATGCTTTCACAGAGGTTAAAGGAATAAAAGCCTCCTACTTCTGCATCAGAAATGTGTGTTTATTTTAGCCATTTCAGAATGAAACAAGAGTATCTAATTGAGGTTGACAAAGTTCTGTGCATGCATGATGCAGCATGTGTATTATAATGCAAGTACACTAATTAATGAAATATTCAAAAAAGAATTTTCTCCTTTATGTCAAATTAACTTAGATATTTTCAGAAGACAAAATTCTACATTTCACACATAAGAAATACTACTATGATAAGAATAGTTTAAACCATTAGACACTGAAGGAATACATAAGCAAAAGTTGAGGTATACTATATAAACTTCACCACATGTATAGTCATCTCACTCTACACTCTAGTCCTTCAGGCAGGACAGCTAGTATAACAAGGAGCCATTGAACTCAATACAGGAAAATTAACACGAAGATATAGACTGTTACAAGAGTGTGTTATTTCCACGTATATGGCTATCTATTGTTTATAGTTGGTAAATGATATGCCTGTAGTTGTTGTTTAGGAACTTCAAACTTGTTGATAAATTTTGTAGGGCCCATAAAAGTTTGTCGTGCACTTACTGCATGGACCTTTTCACCAGGAACTCTTAACATGGGATGAGGATTAGGACATCCTTGTGGACATGATTATTAAAGAAGTCATTCCAAGGTTATACATATTGTGAATGCAAGAAGCAGCTGCAGCTGTCATTCTAAGAAGCAAGAAAAAGACTGGGCAGCAACCCAGTTCAGTGCCTGAACATCATGCTGCACATAGACAAATTATGCAGCAGCAATAGCAAGCCAAATATTACAATGAAAGAGGTGTCAAAGCATTACCTGAACTCCAAATGGATATAGGTTTTGCAGGTTCAAAAAAAGCCATTCATGGCAAATAGCTTTCTGAGTGCAGCTCTTTACATAGAACTCTTAACTCTTAAGAAAAGACATGATGGATGACTATAATTGTCTTATACTCCATTAAATATCTGGCCCTCTGCATGCACTGAAAAGCCTTCTCCAGACATTCTCTGGCATGACTTCAGAGGAAGATCAGGACATTTTCTCTAAATATAATCATAATCAAATATATAGGTAAAGTCAGATCTGATCTACTTTGCTTCTCCCTAGGATCAGCATTCAGCATTTTTCTGAATGAGCACAGATAACAAGGATACAGCAGGACTGCAACTGCTGCTTTACTTCTCCCCATTGTTCCCCCTATAATGGCACTTCTGACTCCCCAGCAGCTCTACTAGGCTAGGGACAGACATTCAAAAAGCCTGAGCCTGAATTATTTCAATCTTTGCAGCTTAGTCTAACCTGTCTAGGCTGAATCAGTTTGTAACATCACAGACATCCCTGAAATGCAGGCATATGCCTGCAGTGGCTCAGGCTAGAAGCTGGGGGGTGGCACTAAAGCAGCCCTCCCTTCCCTTCTATAGTACTAAGCTGAGGGGGGGTGTAGCCAGACCCCAGCAGGATGCTCTGATTAGGGAGCCCCCCACTCCCCTTTTGACCAGCCCAGCAGGGAATTGACAACACAGTGTTTATCACCCCTTAACTCAGTGTTTATCAGCCCATTAAGAAAACAACAGAGGGATATTACCAGCTACCTGTTGATTCTGCCTTTGTCTGCCACAGCACAGACCATAGCCAGCATATGGTTTGCTATCTAATGCTGAGAGGTGTCTGTGTAAGGCAGAGGGGATGGGGGATCTCTGCTTATCAGGGAGTGGGGAGGGGAGTGGGAGAGCAAGGGGAAGCCAGGCATATGCTTGTAGTCTCTTCTGAGCTCCAGCCAGGGAGAAGAGGGGAGGGGCCAACCTTGCTGTGGAGCAGAGTGTCCTGCCCAGCCCAGAGAGCATGTTGGGATGCTGGAGGAATCTGGTTTAACTTAAACTAGCAAGGGGTCTGGAACAGGCATTGCAGAAACCAGTTTGAGCCAAAACAGTTAAACCTGGTTGAATATAGCATCAGATTTATCTAAAACCAGTTTCAGCCATTTTCAAACTGGTTTATGTGCACTGAACATCTGTTCTGTTAGAGGTTTAAACCATTTTTTGATCACTTGAGCCAATTTATGTGTAATATGTCATATGCACAGGGTGTACAGTGTGAATTAAAAACAAGCAGGAATCTTATCGGGGATAAGGCACAATGCCATATTTATTGAAAACATAAGATAAAATAAAAGAAAGAACAAGAGAAGGTGGTGTCTCCTGTTTCATTCACTCACACATACATACAAAAGGAGACAGACAGACATTCCTGCAGATATCAAGATATTACCAGTCCTTAAGATGCTCGGGTTAGCTTGGTGACCAGCCAATTTAACCACAAGAATGAAGCCGGGTCTTGTTGGACACGTTCCAACGCTGCTGCTTCTTCTGTGCAGGACAGACCCAAAGCCTCTTTGTTCTTGTCCATCTTTACAGTGATTGTTCCACATACAAATCTATGGGTCTTACTGTGTCACAGCCCCTTGATGACAAAATTATCCTCTTCTGCTGTGATGTTATGATTGATAAACTCCTCGGGTTTTGTGGTCTGCAATTTCTTCCATCTGTTGTCACCAGTTTCTTCAGCCATTGGAACAAAACATGATCTTGTATTTTGTAATTTGTAACAGCTGATCTTTGGACATTTCTGTAACCTTTGGCTGTTAAATCACAGAAGGCTATTTCTATCCTTCTAGTCTGAGGTGCAAGACAGATTGTCTCAACATATGCATTTCCACACATACTGTTTATTCTTTCATTACCTCTTTTCAAACATCCCAGACATAACACAGGGCTTGCATACACACTACTTGTCTTATACTATATTTAACCCATAAAATCACAAAACAAAATGACTGTTACACTTACGATAAGAAATGTAAAATTAAAATGGAGTCTCAACTAAGGCTAAGTTACACAGTTATTTTAGCAAAAATAAAATGGATATTGGTTATAAAATAATAATTAACAAAGCAATAAAGGATATTATAATGGCAATATCAACAGTATATAAACAAAAATTAACTTTAGCCCAACAAATGCCTGTCCCTAGCCCTAGTGACTAACCCAAACCCTATTTCACCAGCTCCTACCCTGTGTTTTCTTGCCACACCTTGATATTGATAACAGTATGGGATATAACACTCAGATTACCAAAGTGACACCTCAGGTGCCTGACTCTGCTCTACCAATCATTCAGCCACCTCTGTCTGGCCCAGTCTTTAAACAACTCTGACTCTTTTCAGGGCATGTTGCCTCTGATCAAACTCAGATTCTATCCTGGGATCTCTGCCTGCACTTGGGTCTGTCAGCCTGCTCAGCTCCTGAGTCCAGGCCTGCACCAATCAACAGAATGCAGTGTCTTTGCCAGGCACACACAGTGGTCTTCCACTCCCCTGCTAGCCATCCCATTCTTCACAGCTAAAACAAATAAAACAGAAAGCAAAATATACTCTCCATCTCACTGAAACCAATACCATTCTCTAGGAGTGTCTTTTCTTAGGCCTTTTTCTTCTTCTGCTTGTTCAGGCTAGCCTCATCCCCTTTGGCCTTATTCACTATGATCTGCTTTTTCACAGTACTTCCTCTGACTGGGCCAGACTGACTTCTGTCTTCTGGGCTAAGGACAGACATTACACATAAACTGTTTTAAGTGATCAGAAACTGGTTTAAACCTGTAACAGAACAGATGTTCAGTCCACCTAAATCAGTTTGAGAATAGCTGAAACCAGTTTGAGGTAAACTGTGTTGAATGTAATATCAGACTTAACTAATTTGGCTCAAACCAGTTTATGCAATGTCTGTCCCAGACCCCTTGCTAATTTAAGAGAAACCAGACACACCCAGCATCCCGGCATGCACTCTGCGCTGGGCAGGGCTCTTTGCTCCATGGCAGGGATGACTCCTCCCCTCTGTTCCCTGGCTGGAGATCCAGAGACTGTGGGCTGCTTCTCCCTCTCCCTCACCACTCCCTGCTAAGCAGGAATACCCACCTCCCCTCCACCTTGTTGAGAAGGTGTCGGTGTATTAGCTACCAGACCACATGCTGGCTAGTGGCTACTGTCCATGCTGAATCAACAGGTAGAATAAACTGGTAGAATCAACAAGTAGCTGGTAATGTCCCTCTGTTGTTTTCTTAATTGGGAGAGAAACTCTGTTATCAATTCTCTACTCAGCTAATCACAGTGTCCTGTCAAAGCCTGGCCCCACTCCCCTCTGCTCCATGCTGTAGAAGGAAGGGAGGGCTGCCCCCCAGCTTCTAGCCTGAGTTACTGCAGGCATGTGTCTGCATTTCTGGAATGTCTGTCTGGTTACAAAACCGATTTAGCCTAGCCAGGTTAGACTAACCTGAAAGGATTGAATCAATTCAGGCTCAGGCTTTTTGAATGATGTCTGCCTCTATCCCTGGAGCCCAGTTTATATCCCCTGTTTATATCCCCTGCTTAGCTCTTCCTCTTCTAGACACTATACCCCGCTATCTCCTGGTAGGGAACA
This sequence comes from Gavialis gangeticus, assembly GCF_001723915.1. NCBI lineage: Eukaryota > Metazoa > Chordata > Crocodylia > Gavialidae > Gavialis > Gavialis gangeticus. The sequence goes on along the minus strand of NW_017729032.1, from coordinate 163,128,912 downwards.
GGAGTTACCTATTAGTAATATGCACATTTGCATCTCAACTGCCTGCAGCTTGCAGCAGCCTTTACCAATAGAATAATAACCCTTTATTGGTGCTGCCTGCAGCACTGCAGCCATATAGTGCTGCCCTTCACTACTTAAATACCAGTGATTAGGGGCCTCTGTTAAACCTCCACCCCCAACACACAAAGCATCAGCAAAAAGATTAGAACTGTATTAATAAACAAAGGAAATAATGAGATTGAAATAGATGTTCATTCATGCCACTATTGAAAATGAACAAATTTAGTCACAGCATAAACACTTCAATAAACAACATTTTTAAGTTATGAGTAAAAAGAATAATTTACAAATCTGAAAATATTCTAAATAACACATTTGTCCTGTTTTGTAATGCATTAGTCATGGTTGAAATTAGAAACATACAGACGAAGTACATTTTGAACTTGTGGTTCTGTCATATTTGCAATATTTATGGAGTTTCAAAGTAGTCTTGACTACTTTTGTGGCCTTTTTTCTCCAAATCTGATTAAATACTGTTCATTATAAAATCAACTGCTTGGAAGCAGTTGTACTTAAAAATTCCTTCACTGAATTTGGGATTTTGGATATAGCTTGTCTCCGTGAAAATTTTTCTGTTCCTTGGAAACTAAGGCATACTGATTATCTCTAAGCATTTCCTATAGATATCCAAAGTAAAGTTGTAGCTTTCATTTGATACAATGGATAGAACCGAATTAATCATCATTTTCATGAGAGATCAGTCAGGTGTTACTGAAATAACTGTTCACATTTAGGACCTTATGCAATGACAAAGGAGAAATGCAGTTCTTTCATCTGAGCTGCACCAAAAACAAACTCCTGTTTCATGTTCCCTTACTGCATCCTTCACAATCTTGCAAATGGCATAGTGTAAGCTAGCTTCTGGACATAGAAATTAGTTCTATAAGAAGAATCTATTTTGTTGCCTGATGATATATCTACTTTTCATATTTTACATCCTGAAATACAGTATCACACTTAGTAGTGTTAGTCATGTTTCAGCCATGATGGTCCAGGACACAAAAAAAAGGCTAGGATTTTTGTGAGTGATATTACTTTATTAGACCAGCTGCATATTTGGGGTAAATTTAGACAAATTTTCAGATGCAATACATTTTTCTTCAGGTCTGAGGAAAAATCAGGCACAGTGAAAAATTTACAACAGTTTGCAGGACTGTAACGTTGGAAAACTTTTCAGGTGTAGCAGACAGGCAAATCACAGAAGACAGAATAGCTTGGTCTGTGGAAGACAAATACCTTACAAAAGGGAAGAGGGTTATTATAATCTATAGTATGAGAATGATTATTAGGAGTCAGGTAGATTACAGTGTTCTATGAACTCAACATCATTGTTTGGGTTGTGGTTCTTAGTGTCCAGCCTGCTTATAAATTTTTGTTCTCAGGCTCAGCTTTTGAAAATGTTTTGTAAATTTCCCATGAGCACAAGTATAGCATGGTCACAAAGTGCCTGGGGCTAGAGACAGAAGTTCCACATACACCAGTTTAAGCGATCAGAAACTAATTTAAACCTGTAACAAAACAGAAGTTCAGCACACATAAACCAGTTTCAAAATAGTCAAAACTAGTTAAAGGTTAACCTGGTAGAAAGTAGTATCAAACTTAACTGCTTTAGGTCAAGCCAGTTTATGGAACTTCTGTCCCAGACCCCTTCCTGGTTCAAGTTAAATCACAGTCCCCCAGCATCCCAGCATGCTTTTCAACCCTTGGCTGGGCTGGGCTGTCTGCTTGAGCAGAGCACAGTTCACTCCACCCTTCTGCTCTGTCTCTAGCTGGAGCAGTGAGGGCTAGCTGACAAAGGGGTGGGGTGGGAAGCACAGCTGGGAATGCAGCCCAGTCTGCCTGGCAGGGGCAGAGCAGCCCCTGCCAAACTTTTCCCCGCTGGACTGGAGAAGGTGGGGACATGGGACAGCAAGCTCAGGTGGAGGGCTGGGAGGAGAA
>NW_017729032.1:163120756-163121914 GCF_001723915.1 Gavialis gangeticus | reverse complement strand
TGGGGACATGGGACAGCAAGCTCAGGTGGAGGGCTGGGAGGAGAATTAAACCTCCCTGCCTCTATTCCCTCTCGTGTGTGACCCCAGCCTGTGGTCTGCCGGCTTTTCCCCTCTGCTGGTCACTCATGAAATGCGGGGTGTGTCCAGTTGGCAGCCTGAGCAGCACCTCAGGCTCAGGCGAGGGGGCGGGAATTAAACCCCCTGACCTCCCTGCTCTCATTGGCATGGGACCCCAGTCAGGGTCTGCTGGCTTTTCCATTCTGCTCATTAGCTGGGCAGAAGGAGGTGTGGCCAAACAGCTGTCATGGCCACCTGTTGGCAGAAGGACCCAAGTGGAACGGGGGCAGCACGGGGCTGCAGAGGAGTGGGCAGCAATGACAGGCAATCACCAAGTGCAGTTGCAGGCCTGGCCCCATGCTCTTAGGCTCTCTTGATGGGATTCCAGGAGCAGAGCAGGGGATGCAGTGGTTGCAGCAGAGCCTAGGCTGGGAGCACCAGGTCCTGCCAACAGCCAGCTGAGCTGCTAGGCAACAGCAGAAGCAGCAGGAGCAGCAGAGGCAGCCTCCTTGCCCTAGCCCCGGCCCCAGCCCCAGCCCTATGCATGGAGAACCTTGATTTGAGCTAAGCCCATCCTGGGGTGGGTGTTTGTGGGCTGCTGTTTTGTGTGCTGCTCCCTGGGCATGAGATGGAGCAGCTGCAGGGAGCTGCAGTCTCTCAGTGATGGCCCAATTGCAGGAGGCTGAGTCTGGGTGTTTGCTGCTGTGGTAGTGAACTTGATCGGGCTTCTGGCCTGCTTGACTAGGAAAACAGACACAGACCAGAAGTGCTGATACTGCTTATTTCAGTTATATGTTCTGAGATAAGGAATCCTGCATGCCTTCTTTTGTCTTGATATATTACCCTGTGCACAGATGTTTTCTTTAAGTAAACTGTCTGTATGTCTGTGTGTGATTTCCCATTGTTTTGTTTCTCCAAGGTCATATTTGTTTTCTCTTTCTCTGTCTTAAATATAAATATGCTTGTAAACTTAAAGAGTGCGAGAAATCCTTTGAAACAGACAAGTGGGTGATTCCCTGTGCTGTATGGAATTCTCCCTGTGATCACAGTATAGCCCTAAATAAAGAAAAGCTGGCTCTGTCAGTTCTGATTCAACCACAA
>NW_017729032.1:163119530-163120175 GCF_001723915.1 Gavialis gangeticus | reverse complement strand
AGTTAAGTTCTGTAAAGAACTATGAGGTCTCTCTGAGGCCAGGAGTGGAAACCTTGTGCAGCCACCCTGAAGACAACAGATTTGTTCTGTGTGCTCTGTGCTCTTCGAAAGCAAGGGTGCAAGGTGAAAACTCTTAGAGTGTGTTTTCCACGATAAGCATTGACCAAGGCTGAGACTAAAGAGATGTTCTTGAACCTCATGCCTCAACGCAGAAATTCCCTTGTGTAAATTGAGAGTATGAATTGAGAAGTATGAGCCACTGACCAGGTCTGAGACTAAGGTTGGGTTTAGCTGCCCCAAGGCTGTCTGGAAGGACAGTTTTGAATGCAAGGGGCCCCAACTGGAACCTCGTGACCCAATGGACAGGTTTACCTTTTCCCCACCCTCATAAATGAGCCGCGTCTAACCGTGAGTAACTGCATTGTGTGCCATTACTGCCATGGAGTTTAGTCTTTGGACATTAGCCATAGCATCTCTGTGCTGCTAGCAAATCTCACAACCTGACCGGACACCCTGAATAAGCCATTCCTGCATGAAAGACCTGTGTGAATTGAGTTTAAAGATATGGGGAGCGGAGAGTCTAAAAGACGTACCAGCTCTGCCAAAAGGGACTCCAGCATTGTATATGTACACACACTATGGCCA
>NW_017729032.1:163114000-163114281 GCF_001723915.1 Gavialis gangeticus | reverse complement strand
GAGTCTTAAGGACTCCCAAGAGAAACTAAAATCTCAGATAAAGGAATTAAAACAGAAAAGTGCACCAAAAGGGGGGCCCCCATCAACAGTATCATCATCACCAAAACAACTTTATCCACAAATAACTGAGAATGAATCTGCAGAAGATATAATTAGTTTTCTTAATGTGCCACCCCCATATCAGTCCCAGGCACAATCTGAACCTGAAGAAGTCCAAAGTAACCAAATAGACTCTTCCAGCAGGATTAGCTCACCTCACTAGGAAATTATCACTCAACAAC
>NW_017729032.1:163111500-163113706 GCF_001723915.1 Gavialis gangeticus | reverse complement strand
TGTTATGATCCAACATGGGCAGATTTGAACCAATTAATGAGAAGTGTTTTGCCCTCTGAGGTCCGCAACCACCTCATCTTACAGGCAACTTGGCCTACTTAAGACCCCAGAATAGGAGATCACTTAGCAGATGCCCGAGGATGCCTCCTTGAGGCTGTGCTTAAAGTTTGCCCCAGGAAAACTGACTGGGCCAAATTACATAACTGTAAACAAAATAAAGGAGAATCCCCAGCAGACTACATGGACCACTTAAAACTAGTATTTGAAAGACATTCTGGTATTGAAAATGCAGCTAAAACTGTCCCAGAAGCAGTTGCTTCCACTTTTGTCCATGGACTTCTGTCTAAAGTCCAGGAACAGTTGTGCACAATTGCTGTAGGTTGGCAGACTAAGCCACTTGCAGAACTAGTCACCATTGCAAATCATTGTACAACCTGCCAGGAAAAGAAAAAGGAATCCATGGAAACTAAGCTAATGTCATTACAGTTACAGACTTTAGGCAGGGGCGGAAGCCAAGGTTTCCATCGAGGACAGTTCAGAGGTAGGGGACGTGGTCATGGGATGGGACAAGGAGGATTTCAGTCCCAAAATAATGACAGTTGTCATTATTGTGGTCAACCAAGACACTGGAAGTCTCAATGTCCTCACCGGCCTGGCCAGCCGAGTGAAAGAATGGTGGTGACCCGCCACCACCTTCTTTCACTCAATTCTCTGTCCCAAATCAGAGAATCTCCTGTTAGGCCAGCCTGAGGAATAGTAACATCATCACAGCCCCACTTCTCCCACTTAATCAAGATGATCCCTTCGTCTCCTGCGTGATAAATGGCACTCCTAAAAAATGTTTAGTAGACACCGGTGCAAGCCACTGTACTCTCCGAGCTGAAGAATTTTCTACAACTCCCCTCTCCTCTGCTGTTGTAAACGCTGTAGGAATTTCAAATCAAATAGTTCCTCATCCTGTTTTCCAACCATTACATGTTTCTCTTGGTCCTGTTTCTGATCAACATGCCTTTCTCCTTAGTCCTTGTTCTCCTGTTAATTTGTTAGGCAGAGATTTGCTTTGTAAACTTGGCTGTACTATCTATTGCTCTCCTAATGGTGTTTATTTGGATGTCCCCTGTGGTAATGAAATGGCTGTACTTGCCGCCTTAGCTAGCTCACCTCCTGAGCCTGAGTTCCCTGATCTTTCTGTGTTACAAGGAGAAATCATAAAAGTTGTCCCTCTGGTTCTCTGGTCCCAGCATGCTAATGAAGCAGGACAAATCCATACTGCACAGCCTGTAAAAATTAGACTAAACCCAACTAAGACTTTATCCAAAGTTGCTCAATACCCTTTACGTTCAAAAGCCGAAGAAGGGATATGCTCTGTTATAACTGCCCTTTTAAAGCAAGGTATCATTGTCCTGACTAAGAGCCCATAATACAGGAAAGCTTGTAAAAAAAAAGATTCCCCACCTTGGGGACCATTTGTAAATTTACAATTAGATTTTATTCAAATGCAGAAATGTTGTTCTTATGAATATGTTCTTGTTATTGCATGTATGTTTTCTGGATGGGTAGAAGCCTACCCATGTGCAAAAGCTGACACCATCACTGTAAGCAAAAAGTTGCTCAGAGACTTTATTCCAAGGTTTGGTGTCCTATATCCCTAAACTCTGATAGAGGAACTCATTTTACTGGACAGATAATGAAAGAAGTCTGCAAAGTTCTGCAGATCCAACAGAACTTTCATTGCCCATACCATCCGCAGGCCTTGGGCCAAGTTGAATGACAAAATGGCATTCTGAAAAATAAACTGGCCAAAATTTGTGCTGAGACTCACCTAAAATGGCCAGATGCACTTCCCATAGCCCTTATAAGTATGAGATCTACTGCCAACCAAAAGACTAGGCTTAGCCCACATGAAATTCTAATGGGAAGACCCAAGAGGCTCCCCGCCTCACCACCTGTTGCCTCCCATTTTTGTGATATACATTCACTTGACGATACCATTCTGGACTATTGTAAGGCACTAATGAAGTGTGTTAAGGCTTTTCATTCACAGGTACAGGCAGCTCTCCCCAAAGACCCAAATGAGCCGTGCCATTCTGTCCTGCCTAGTGACTGGGTCCATATAAAAGTCCATCAACAAAAGTCATCGCTGGAACCTCACTGGAAAGACCCATTCCAGGTACTCCTGACCACCAACACAGCAATAAAGTGTCAA
>NW_017729032.1:163109746-163111243 GCF_001723915.1 Gavialis gangeticus | reverse complement strand
TCTTTTTGGGCCATCTTATATGAACTTGACTCATCAGTTATGAGAAACTCTGTAAACCAAACTACACTTCCACACCGATAAAGAAAGTCATTTCATGAAAATATGTTCTTGTCTTTAGTTAATCAAGTTGGGATAGATTTAAATGTCTCTCATGGTTGGATATGTAGTCATGTCCCTATCTATTCTACCAGAGGGATACCCATGATACTGGTACCCTTGAATGCAACTCAGATGTTAGCCCTTTACTATTCAAATTTTCATGGAAACAAAACTTATAGTTTCATAGTTTCATAGTAGAATGTAAGTTGCAACCGGTCTGACTATGTACAATTAGCATATGCCACCCCTGGAAAGTTTTGATGGACCTGTAATGGATCTCGTGTTGCAGTAGGAGTCAGTAGCTGCAAAGTAGAATTTAAGATAAATGGTGCTTGGTTTTCTAATAGTTCCTGGATATCTAACTACTCCCCTGCAGGTCAATTTTCAGGCTATTATTCACAATGGATAATGGCTGATGTCCTCACGCTGTAATACAGTTAGATTTACTGCATTAGCTGGTCACTATTTTGTGTGTGGAGATAAGGCCTATAAAAATCTTTCCTCCAGTTGGAGAGGAACGTGCTATGTCTCCACAGCGTATCCTGCCTTTACTATTAGATCTCACTTACCTAAAGGCAGAATTCCCAATGTTCGCGAAATTACAGAAAATCAAAGGTTTTGGGGTATAATGTACCCCAGCTATGGCGCAGGCTTAGCTATGTCTGAGATAAAGAAAGTTGCAGCATCTCTGGAAAAGATTGCTAATGCTACTGCTGATAGTTTTGATAAAATAAATACAGAAATGAAGGAAATAAGGCAAATGACATTGCACAACTGACTTGCCCTAGATTATATACTAGCCAGCAAAGGAGGAGTCTGTGCTTTAATAGGTAAAGAATGTTGTACTTATATTCCCGATAATTCAACAGAAATTCAAGATTTAAGTAAACATATTTGAAAAGAAGCAGCTAAACTGCATGAGTCAGATAGTTAGAATTTGAGTTCTTGATTTAGCTCTATTTTCAGTTCCTTAGGCTCTACCATCATTCATAGTTTGTTGATATTGTTTGTTGTTTTTATTGGAGTATGCCTAGTGTTTATGATAGTATAATGTTGCTTAAGTTGTGCTGCCAAACATATGCGGACTAGCCCATCAACCAGAAACAAAGTATATAATTTGTATGTTGAAATAGCAGAAAGTAAAGAGAAAGAAAAACTAGAAGTTGAAAGGCTAATGGCTATAAATATATAACTTGTTGAGAAAAAGAAAAGGAGGGAATGTTGTAGTGGATTTGGTTGGGCTCCTGGTCTGCTTGACTAGGAACACAGACAGAGACCAGAAGTGCTGATACTGCTTATTTCAGTTATATGTTCTGAGATAAGGAATCCTGCATGCCTTCTTTTGTCTTGATATATTACCCTGTGCACAGATGTTTTCTTTAAGTAAACTGTCTGTAT
>NW_017729032.1:163083198-163109725 GCF_001723915.1 Gavialis gangeticus | reverse complement strand
AAAGTCGTATTTGTTTTCTCTTTCTCTGTCTTAAGTATAAATATGCTTGTAAACTTAAAGAGTGCAAGAAATCCTTTGAAACAGACAAGTGGATGATTCCCTGTGCTGTATGGAATTCTCCCTGTGATCACAGTATAGCCCTAAATAAAGAAAAGTTGGCTCTGTCAGTTCTGATTCAACCACAACGCAAAGTTTGATTTTTTCCACACTGCTGAGGGGTTGCAAGGAGCTGTGATCTTCACGTGTACTCCTGGTGCAAAGCTGGCTGCAAAAGGCACAGGCTGCTGCTTCCCTTTGCGGGGGGAAAGCTAATCCTCCACGGCTCTGTCTGCTCCACAATTTGATCAAGATCCCAACCCTGGGAGGATATAAGTTCCTTTTCAAGGCTAGGCAGCCCACTGCTTGAGTTGCCAGCAAAGAGGAAAAGATGGCAGACCTAAGCTGGGGTCCCATGCTGGTGGGAAAGGGGAGGCAGGGGGTTTAATTCCCCTCCTTCACCCCCAAGCCTGAGGTATTGCCACTGGCTGGCCCCTACCTCTTGAGCAGCCAGCAAGGGGGAAAAGCCAACAAACCTCAGCTGGGGTCCAATGCCAATGGAAGAGGAGAATCGGGGGCATTTAATCCCTGTCCCTCCCCTCCACCTGAGCCTCAGGTGCTGCCCGGGCCACCAGCTGGCCATGGCCCCCATTGCTCAGGAACAAACCTGGCAAGGACTGCTTCCCCTGGCCAGGGTGGGGTTTAAACCCCTCCCCAATCATACTCAGTGGCCTGCCAGGGCCTGGCTATGCCTCCTCCCTCAGCTCAGGTTCCCTCCAGCCTTCTAGTTACTGCCGAAGGGAAGGGAGGCCTCACTGTAGTGCCTCCCAGCTTGTAGCCCAAGCTACTGGAGACATGTGCCTGCATTTCTGGAATCATAAGTGAATGTCTGTTCACTTGCTTCTTGGTATAATCTATGCAGGTTAGACTAATTTGCAAAGACTGAATGGATTCAGGGGTTTTTGAATGCCTGGTTGTTATATGAAAGTGTTCTCTTTTATGTGCTCACATATCTCTGTCCTTAATTGTTTTCCTGTGGTCTTTCTTTCTGTTTTTAGTCTAATTTTGTGAACATTCTCCTCAGAGTAGATGCAGTGGTATTTGAGGGCCTGACTGCTGTTGGTCCAATGAAAGTTATCACCCACAAAAATCCTTGCCTCTTGCATATCAATTAAATTTTTAATTAACTTTCTGATTCTATAAAATGCTCCAATGGTATCACTTATGACTTCTCTTTCCCGGGCTGTGAGGATGTTTTATAATGTTAAACAGACTTTTAAAGATACCAAATCCACTAAGGTTATCCAATAAATAATGCAACATTAACATAAAGAGTGCTAAAACTCACTAGAATTTACAAACAAAATATATTCTGGTAGCAGAAAATTAAAATATTTAATAAATAATATAGAAAACCCAATCCATTTATTTAAATCAGTATCTGATCCAAAGCTCATTTCAGACTACAGAAGCCTTCATTCCTCCAGCTACCCATCAGCTTCAACAAGGTTAAATTCATGGTCTAAATGGCAATGGCATAAACCCTGCTATTGTAAATGGGCCCCATAATTTTTTTGTCAGGAGTTGCAGGGGTTTTTTAAGTTCCTATAATAGTTGAGTATGTGCAGCAGAGAGGGAGATGAGTGGGGAAAGAGTATATGTCAGGTGTGTCTGAGTACTTTGGCTGCATACTAACCTCAGTAGGAGATGGGGCAGTATCCACTTTTACATAAACAAAAACTGCAGGAGCTGGGTGCAGCATTTTAGAAATGTAGTCAGTTTATTTATCCTCAGTAGCTTCATAAAGGGGCCCTGAATTTGAAAACCAATTTATGCCACACAAAAAAAGGAAATACATGGAAACTTAGTTCAGAAATAAAAATGTTGGCAGCATAGTAATTGTGGAGACTGAAGAGAAATCAGTAAATACTCTTAATCATCAAAGGGCCACCACATCACAGATCAAAGAGAGCATAATACCAAAAAGGAAAGTGCACAAAACTGCTGGTTCTCACTCACTGCTATGTATTAGAATGGCTGTAAATCAAAGGAGAAAAATCTCACTTCTCTCCTCTCTAATGTTTTGACACTCTAGCTTTCTTCAAGGAATTTGCGAGTTCCATAAAAGCACAGTTTTTTTAACATACAAACACATCTAGAAGTATAATATAAGTGGATGGAAGTCTTGCTGCTGCTCTACTATGAATAATTCATTTATTTTGGTTCTCATACCTAGGAATTCTCTTCCACTTTTGTGTATTAACTGATCAAAGGAATAGGTACTGCAGCACTGTGTCAGCATCACTAAAGGGTCTATTGTTTTGTGGAGAGGAAGGCAAAACTACTACTGACTTCCTTTGCTGCTATAACTGTATTTCAATGTGTTGTGTGACTGTAATGAGATTTAAGGTGGATGGATGAACAGGGATCCTGGTTTTCTTTAATAAAAAAAAAACCTCTGCAATTTTTAGGTTAAAAAGTAACCCAATATCTACATTTTCCATGTTTCATTTTGATCATGTAAAAATGTGGATTTGAGGATTCTTTTTTTAACCCAGAAACTGGGGAATTTTTTTTTAATCAGAAAAAACCAGGATCCCTGCTGATGAAATATGCCCCGTTACAATGGTCCTTTCTCTTTTAGGTTGTTCAGCACTGGCTGCAGAAGTAAGCAGTGTTCTGCAAAAACTGCTGCAAAGTAAACTGAAGGGAGAGAAGTCAAAGACTAGCCCCCTCTACATGTTATATCTATTGCAAAATTACCTTGTTAATTGCACAACAAATTTAGACTGGTTACACATGCAAATTAACTATCCCACCTTAAAAATCTCCAACCAGCTATAAAGTTACTTCTTGAAAATGTGTAATAAGTTTACAGCTGGTTTCTATCCAGCTTTAATTTGCACACCTGGGCAGTCTGTAGGGAGATGGCAGCTACTGTAGTGTCCCAGGTGCTGGGGAGCACAATGCACCCTACCACTGGGAGACTTCAGCAGCAACCCACAGCTGATGGGGCTCTCAATCTCAACTGCCTGTGTGGCACAACTGGAAATGAGGGCCCTGTCAGGTGTGGGACTCTCGGTCCTGGCTGTGCGAGGTCCCCACAGCTGGGAGCCTCCTCAGAACAGAGGCTCCCAGCTGGGAGCCTACTTCTTGTCAATGGAGGGGGAGTCCTGAATCAGGCTCCTCTTGCATGAGAAATAAGGTGCAATTGGATCTAAGCCACAGTCCCACAATTGCACCTCCTTCCATGTATGGGTGGCATGGCAGGAGGCACGATTGCATGGATTACACATTAGATCTGATTATGCCTATACCTGCACATGTAAAAGAGGGCCAGTGACTGAAGAACAGAATGAGTGGATGACTGGGACACTCATTTCTCTTACCTGTCAGGAATTTGGTCTTTCCTTTGTTACACGCTTGCAGCCTAAATCACTTTCCAACTATACCATTCAGGCCCTTTTCTGAGGAAATTGCTTTATTTCCTCAGAAATAAAACTGCTTTACACAAGTCCCTCACCTGCCTGCATGTTTCCATTCCACAAGCCATCTACCCTGGGGATGCATACAAACTAGGTGCTTTCCCCTGACCTTGGGACTTCTGCAGGGCCCCTTACCCTGATCAATCTCCACTAGCTCCTTGCCAGCTTTCATGAGGATTAAGCAATCTTCAAGTACCTGACCCCTGGCATTACAACATCATTTGGGAGGCAGCTGATCGATCACTAGTGGGAAAGAAAGTGAATGCCTTTAAGGAACAACTCCTTTTTTATGCATACCAAGTTCCACCAAATTAAAGGAAGCTCATGACATTTAAAAATTGTCTGTTAGTCCTGAAAATGTGTGCTATATAATTTGGACAGCCCTTATAGTCCAAGGATTCTCCAAGATGTGATAAAGCCCAGCATTTAGTTCTGTGCATTCTAAACACAACCTTACTGTGCCACATTCATGGACTCGTCTGCTTCCATTGGGCCATCCCAAACCTGTCCTGTGGTTCACTCAAGCAGAATTCAAGGTATTGGGTGAAGATAGGAGACTCACCCACATCAAGCTGACTATTATGTGGTGCCTGGTGATACCATTTCATTTTCTCTGCTGAAGCCCTGAAAATCCAGTTGCCAACATTTCAGAATGCACAGTGCTGAACAAATCAAGAAATACAACTAAGTACATGAACTTTTCTTTCAAGAGACATGGCTAAAACCCTGAATGTTGTGCCAACTTAGATCTGCCCTAAGCTCACACACACACACAAATGCTTGCCATTGGAATAAATACCTCTGAATGAATTGCTATTACGAAAATAGCCCTCTATTAATTTAAATAATGATGTGGAAATGACAGTATTATATGGGGTTTTTTGAGTGGAGGTTACATTTCCTCCACAAACTTTAGCCATTTGTTCTCTTATACTGATTTGTCTTATATTTTCCTCCTTTTAAAAAACAGCTATCAGCAGAAAAAGAGAAATGACAGATCACATTTGACAGTTTTCTTCAAAGCCCCATTTTGTTGGTGTGAAAACAAAAGGGAGCTGTTATTTTACTAATTCAATAGAGCCCTATTTGGTTTCCAGGTGTTGTTCATGTAGTCTTTCTGTGGTCAAAACAAGAGTTTCGATAGCTCCTCTCCTATGCCAACTGTGTTCTATAGTCAGAGCTGGCCCCATATTAGCCTACAACTGTATGTATTTAATATTTTTATTTTTAAACCCAGGTATATCATCTGGATCCCAGAGGTTAAAAATAACCTAAGCAGTCAGAGTAAATAGTCTGTGCATGAATCAAGATTCACAAGTGAAATAAAAAGGTGCAAGCAACTGTGGTTCAGCTTTAGACATACAAAATTGAATTGTTTGAAACTAAGATGCCCATTAGAAAAACGAGTGGGAAGAGTTTCCTTTGGGCAGAGTTAAACCAAATCAAGTCTCACCTTCAGATACTATGCGTCCCTATTTTCTACTTGTAACAATACACTTCCATACTATGGAATAAAAAGGTTTTAAACAGGCTGATATATTGGGGGGGGGGGAAGATTTTCTCATTTAAAAAAAAAATTACAGTGTTTGCTGCCCTCTAGTGGGTATAATTTAATTTACATTTAATCTAAGTTTTTTCAGAGAATCACAGGAGTGGAAAATACTGTAAGGATCATCTAATCCTATGTGTACTTGTAATCAATTGGAAGCCTGCAATAGAATTTAAAACTTGTGCATTTGGACTAAAAAATCTGACTGTTGACAAATTAAAATCCAAAGTTAAAATAATGTCTTAGACATAGAAAAATAGAGCAAATGAAAGACTGAACTAAGACAAATGAAAAAATGTCAGTAGAAAGCTTCATGAAAACAAAATGAATCACAAGACAATCTTCATCCATTATAATGACATATGTAATGCACATAGCATTAAAAACTAAAATCTATAACATCTCAGGCTTTTAGTCACATTTATAGCTTTTTATGTCCTATTTTTCTTGCTCAAGAAGACTTAGTTACAGTGAGTTGTAGCATGACTTTAGTAACAGCATCACATCTCACTTTATCCTTTGTAGGAGAAATTTAGGAATGGGTTCATGCAGTAGGGTTTTAAGTCCTGAGTTTTATTTTCTAATTTTTATAAACATCTTGCAAACTTGCAAAAACATTTTTTTAATCCTCCTATAAAGGTAACCCATCATACTCAAAGGAAATTCAAGTTTTAAAAAATCATAATTTTCAAACAAGCAGTTTTACAATATGTAAAAAAAGAATGAAACTGCAAGTGATGGCTGTTATTCTTTATCCAGAAACATAAATAAAGCTAACTAGCAACTATTTATCTTTCAATAGGGGGCATGTAGAGCAGAAATACATAGTCCACGTGTCCAAGGTATCTGGGGGAGTAGGGAAATTATGCAGTTCATTTTGAATGCTTCCATTAGAGGATATGGGGTTCTCCTTCATCATTCTACAATAAAAGACTTTAAATCCAGACTTTAGACCCTCCTAGCTAAAGGGTCTTGCCCCTCTACTCAGGATCAGGCCAATAGCCATGCTTGGGGTCAGGAAAGAATTTCACCCCATGATCAGATTGGTACAGTCTGAGGGTTTTTTACTTTTCTCTGTAGTGGGAGGCATATATTTTAACAACCTTCTCAGCAGTGGGACATTGACCACTGTTGCCGATTTGCTGTACCTATGACAGGGTCTTATGCCTTGTGGTTGTCTTATGATTGACTGTGTTGTTTTAGTAATAGGTTAGACAATGGATTTGTATAGGAGGTTTTGAATAGGGATGACCCTACCTCTGAAAGAGAGTTGAATTAACTGATCTCTTGTGGTCCTTTCCAGCCCTACTTTTCTATGGTTCTGTGATTCCCATCTCTGTTCTCTCTCAACTCATTAAATTCCTAAGAGGATCCCTGCATGGCATTAGGCAAGGTATGTCATGAACATACATTCCTTCAGTCTATTCTTCTACCATGGACTCCTCAAACTAAGTTCTCTCTGCATGAGAATATGGCTGGGAGGGCAGGCAAACTATATATATAGCTCTGAAAAAATGCACTAATTTCTCATCATTATTCAATGCCAAATGGGATATCTTGTTCCAAGTTATTGTTCTACCATCTAGCTAAGACAGAGTGAGAGTTCTATATCCTATTACAGTGTAATGGCCTAAGGTTATTGTCAGAGAGGGTGATAATAGTTCATGTGTAATTAGCGTGTAATATTTTTAAAGAAAAAAATCCTACTGACTAAGACAGATCATAAAATAACCACAAATCCTAGTTCTATTAAGTTAATATTGTATTGCCTAAAGAAGCGGTGAAAGCTGGTAGCACTTTAGTGGAATGGTGAATTACTCTACCGTCTTCAAGGTTATTCTAGCCTGGTTGCAGAGTAGACAGTATACCACACAGACAAGAACAAAGCAGACACACACATTCATCCAGACTTACAGTATGGAATTCATTACACAGTGACAGTTATATCTACTAATGTTTTAGCATGTTCTTTAAAAAAAAATAACATTAAAGATCTAGTCTTTTGCTTTTTCATTTAAAAAACTGGGTCCCTGCTTCAAAGGTCTATTTACAGCATTTTCTACTACAGTAAATGAGTATTCAGCAGGGGTGACTGGTGCCTCCTGGGTCTGGGGGGGACACAATTTCGGACCAGAAACTGCAGACTGGAAGCAGCTGACTCGGCAAACTGCAGACCATCAGCCGGAACACAGGTAAAGCTACCTCCACCCCCCCGGACAGCAGGGTGGGCCCAAACCTCAACTGCGTCTGCCACGGGCCCTCTGGAAGGAGCTGTGGCCTCTCTGCCCAGCTCTGCAGGGCCATGGTTTGCTGTTCTGAGCAGTGCCAGGTCAGAGGCCAATTTCAGGGGGGGCACGTGCCCCCTCCCCCCCGTGCCCCTCCCACTAGTTGCCTGTGGTATTCAGAATATGAATTTCAATGTGAACAGCAATCTTAAAGTTAGACTGGCAAAGGTTAAAAATGTTTTATTTTTCATGTGAAAAGTCTCACACACTATACATTCTTTCTTATGTTAGCAGTGCCTTGCAGGTATTGAGTCTATCACCATTGACTAGACTCACTGGCACCCAAGCCATTAGAGCCAGATTGATCTACAAGATGATGTTGGTGTTACCTTTCATCACAGAACTGCTTCTGCTATTACTATTGATTACATTTGCAGCGGAGTGAGGAAACGGAAGTTGCCTTAGCAGCTGCCATCTATCCTGTGACCAGTTGAACAGATGCTGTTGCTATGCCAGTTGCTTGTGTCTCTCTCAGGTTCTCAGGATCTCCTAATTATCCTTTCAGGATATCTTCTTCCAAATCATATGGCAGTTGTAAAGAATGGCGCTTTGGATCTATCCAAGGTTTTATACTTGAAACAGTTAACTTTATTACACCTTATAATGCTAAATCATTTTACAATTAATACCTTTCTTTCTGCGACAAATTTAGCCACATACCCTATATCATCACATTTTTTTTAGAGAAACTATTTTATGTTATAGATGTACTGTATTATTTGGCTCAAGGTGGATGACTCAACATATATCAAAATCCAGAAAGACAGATTTTTGACAACTGCTTTAGCAACCTGTGTGGCATTTGGAGTATGGCACAGAGGTTGCAGACAGAAAGGACTTGGAAGAAGCATCAGGAAGTATGTGTATGATCTGAAAGCTAGCTGCAGTTTCAACACCTCTGTTCCCCGCAGTACCTTATTTTTATTAAGCCTTCAGTGTTATGATGTATGGATAAGGTACTGCAGGGCATATCTTCCAGAGGACACCACAGGTGACTCTTTGTAATAGAGAGATGCTCTACTGACCTACTGCATTAACTTTGCACCTCTGATAGGAGGCCTGGGACAACTCAGGGAAAAAAAAGAATCAATCGGCACTAAAAAGCAAGAGGTATCACTGGCAGTAAAATGATTCATATTGTAGGATTGGCTATACCTAAAGGAGCAAGATCCTTAACAGTTTATCCCATATTACCAGGGGAGGAATGAGGCATGCAAAAAACAGGATTTTATTTAAGGGGGCAATAATCACATCAGATTTAACAGATTCCATAATGAGATTAATGCAGGACTCACACCTGCACAAACAGGCATGCCTGACATGTATCTAGTGTCTAGAACTTAAATATGTAATTGAGAATATACATAAAACAGGCAAAGACCCGTAATGTGCAGGTGAATGACAACAGCAGAAAATTCAGTAGCCTCATGAAGCCCCTGGTTGAAATGAATCTTTTTATTTTTAATAACACAACTATATGGCTACAGTTTCTTAGAGGTAAACTATCCCACCATTCAGGCAATAAATGTGGCCAAGAAACTGAAGGCACATTTTTCAGTGCAAGGCTTATCTAGCATGTTGTGCTCAGGCCACAGTACACTTCAGCAGAATTCAAATTATTTCACTGCAAATATGAATGCAGTACACCTTCCCTGCTGCACACCCCATGCCTCCCCTAGCTACAGAAAGGAACAATTCGGAATAAAGATTTCCAAGAAATTGATAGCAAAGGCACAACAGACACTGACTATCTAACAATTTCAGACCATCACAACACACCCTACCAGGAGTTAGATACGATAGCGTCCCATACACAAACTGAAGAACTGAACAAACAAGACTGTGTCCCTTGAAAGGCTGTTTGCAGCAATCCAGCAAAACAATGAGAGAGAAAGCAGAGAAGCAGTTAAGAGAATGCCAAGATGAAGCAGCAGCATGCTGCAAAGGAGCCAGGACTTGAAGCCACTATGCCCAGGTAGGAAAAGTTGGGCCAAAAATCAAGGAGCCACACAAAGCAGTGTCAGAAGTCAACAGTCCTAGCTGCAAGAGAATCCATGGTTCTGTGAAAGGGAAGGTAAAAGATTAGCAAAACAAGGATAGTGGGATTCAAAAGGGCAGAATTTAACCAAATCAGAAAAATAGTAGGCAGGTCCCATGAGCAACAGTTTGAAGAAGAAAGGGGTCCAAGAAGAGCTAGTATTTCTTAAGGACATACTATTGGAGGCTTAACAAGAATCTATTCCACACAACAGAAAGATAAGAAGAACTGCCATAAACCAAGGTGATTCATAGCTACCTCAAAGTCAAACATAAAACATACAATCAGAAAAAGAAGTGGGAGTCAAAAGTCATATGCCAAGGAATAGTAAGTACTTATAGAGACAAAGTCAGGAAAGCAAAAGTAGAAAATGAGATCCACAAGAACACATTTCATAAGTGTGTCAAACAAGAAGGAAAGATCAAGGTTCAAGAACAGTACACCTGAAAGATGTGCCGCTGGTTGAACTAGTTGACACTTGTGGGCCCTTCCAGCATAGTTATTCAAAAAGGGCATAAGACACATGATATAGCTATCGAATCAAGACAGCAGAGGAGATTAGGTAAAATGAGCTAAGCCCAAACTGAGCTAAGCCCAGCTGTACAAAAGTCAGAAATTATACAGAGAGCATTGATAGCATGTCCTCCAACAGAAGAGAGACAGAAAAAGTGTAGAAACAAATCCTGCACCAAGAGCAATGCCAATTACACATGATAAGGCACAGAAAACTGGCTTGATGACAAAAACATATGAAAGACTAAGTCCTAGCAGACTTCAGAGAGCCAATAGTAAAGGTTGTATTCCTGGAGTGGAATATGAATTGCAATCTATTCCTTCAGCAAGTCACCAAATGTTAATTAGCACAAAAGAAGAAATGACAAAAATGGAGGATGTGGAAATAGATGGATCCTTTAGCTCCAAGGTCTACAAAGCAATGTTTGAATATTTCAAAATCTAACTGTGTGCAAATGTTTATCAGTCAAACTCCAACAGATCAATTCAGAATGCTCAGGCAAGCCAGAATGGCACGTGCTACTTGTCTAAGCAAGTGATAGTGGGACTTAATCACATCAACCCACACACCTGGCCATAGTCAGTGGAGATGATAACATTCCTGGTCTTCATTAAATATACCAAGAATGTAAACTGACGGTATATGGAAATATACACCACATGTTGTAATGAATCTTTTGACTCATTCCTTGGCAGTGTATTAACTACTGGAAGGCTGGGAAGAAATACATCCTCCTGCTATCAAGGGGTCAGCAGTAGCTTCAGAGGCTAGTACTAGCACAGGAAGGTTTAAACCAGAGCGCTGTTATGTTCAGCTTCCTGCACTGAACTTGTGTTTACTTTTTTTATTTTTACCATAGGTTTCCCTCGACTTACGTAGGTTCTTTATATGCAAATTTGCTCTTATGCAATGAGCATATTTAGACTCATAATTCATTATCTGCAAGGTAAATTCACTCTTATGTGATCAGCATAGATGCCCCCCTGCCCAAGCAAGTAAGTCTGTGTGGGGAGGGGAAAGGGTCATAGCCCCACTCAACCCAGCCCATGCTGGAGCATCCCCAGCAGCGGTCAGTGACAGCTGCCTGCAGCTGCTGGACTGCACTGTGCTCCGCCTGTCCCTCCCATGTCTGGGCTCCACTTGTCCGCACTCACCTCTGTTCCTGGGCTGCGCCATGCCCTGGTGCAGGCAGCTGGTGTCAGCTTCTCCCAGGACTGCTTCAGCACGGGCTGGGGTAAGCGTGGACAAGCAGAGCCCTGGGTGGCGCGGGGTGTGGCACTCACCCCAGCCCCGGCTGCAGTGGCCCCAGGAGCAGCTGACACCAGCAGCCTGTAGCCACTGGGCTACACCATGCCCCAAAGTACAGAATACCATCTTTCTCACTCCTATGAATCATGTTAGGCTGAAATATGTCACCTATTTAAAAATCTGTTTCTACTTTGTTTAAATTATGCTGCTGAAAATTCTAAAGGTCAATCACTTAGCACTTTGGTGCTATTTTTGGGTGTCAGTTTAAACCATCTTAAACTGCTCAGTGAATTCATAACAAGTAAAACAGACATTCATAATAACTAAAAGATTGCTGGCCTCATGCTGGAAGTTAATTAACAATTAATTAGAGCACACTTTAGGTTTTATGCACTATTGTATAAAACAGCGGTTGTCAACCAGGGGTATGCATACCCCAGGGGGCACTTGGGAAGGCCCAGGGAGTATGCCGCAGCAGCATAGAGAAGCGGAGGCACTTGGAAAGCAGCAGCCATCCCTCACTCCACGTTGCCACCATGTACTGTGTGCCACTTCCCCGTACTGCACACTGGGAGGGAAGGGATTCTGACGACTGACCAGATGCAAAGTCAGTGGCACAGAGATGTGGGGATACTTGGGTGCAGGAAAGTGGCACCTGGTGGCAACACAGAGTGTATAGATGGCAGCGGTGGCATGTGATCTCCCTGTGCTGCCAACTTCACGTCCAGCCATCTGTCAGCACCCTCTCCCCACTCTGCATCCAGAAGGGGTATCCACCACAAGGGTACCTTTCTTAAAAAGGTTAAAAACCCCTGGCATAAAACACTTTAGCTTTTAAACAATTTTAAAGGTAGCATCCACCTTTAGTTCATTTTTTTCCTTTTGTTTTGTTTATTTGATTGGTTAGTTTTGTTGTATTTTTCACTCAGCTTTCCAGTCGTGTCCAGTCAGCTTTCCAGTCGTGTCTACTTTTTAAAATGTATATATTAAATAGGGAAATGTGTGTGTATATATATCTATATCTATCTCTCTATATATATATCTACTCTATAGGGAAAAATGCATTTACAATTCCTACCCCGCTTCAAAGTTTATTTTGAGCACCCAAATAGGCTGCATGTATAGATGCTGAGACACTTACTGTGCAGTTAATTAGGCAACTGTGCAGTAAACATCTCATGTAGACTTGCCCACTGTCTCTTTCACTTCTCTCCATAGCATATATAAAAGCTTTCCTTTTCTTTCTTTGACTTTTCTTCTCCTTGTCATTTATCTGCATCCTCTCTAGGTCCCACACAGAAATGAATTTAGCTACAGGGTATCAAGACAGTGGCACACATCAGAGGTTCTGCTAGGACTTGGCACATCCCTTCCTAAACATTTAGAATTGCCCCTCTTTGTTGTATGTTGTGGCAAATAGGGAGTAGCCCCCACAGTTATTCTGTGTCATTGATGGAGAAGGGATTGATATGTTCCTTGGACTGCTGTCCTGTGGGGTCAGGCCAACTCTCAGGATCTCAATATTACACTATTAAACAGGATGGTGTAACACAATTGCACATATACAAGCACACAAACCAATTAGGTGCATACACACACACACACACTACCAACTCAGGCACATACACATCCAAACCAGCCTAGGCACATGAATACCTATCACCAATTCAAGCACATACACACTACACACACCAAAAATTAGACAACAATCAGTTGTCAATAACCACACACTCTGTACCCATATACTGTTCACTAACTTGTATATCACGCACACAATGACACATATATATATGTATATTCACCAGTTCACACACATACCACCCACCTACACTTACACACAGGTGAGTTCCAAAATTGGATGTTGCGGTATGTATGTGTGTGTTTGGGGTACTTGGGATACCTGGGGGAAGGTTATGGTGATAGAGAAAGTGTAAGGAGTGAAAGTTGCTGGAACTGGGATTGGAACTAGAGACTAGAGAGAAGCTGGTTGAGGAACTGAGGCTTGGGGTCAAGTGGCCCCAGGTTTACTCCAGGTCACTAGTGCAAGGGAAGAAGTCCGGTAACAAGGAAGAGACATCCAGGAAAGAGAGAGAGGCAGAGAGCTGGGACATTGGGACTGGAAACTGAGGCAGACCGGTGGGAGAACAGGGGGCAGATAAGTGGTGGCAAGGAGGAAACAGGAAACAGACAAAAACCCAACTTGAGGGTTTCAAAATAACAGGTTTATTAAACAGACAACACACTACACAGCCCTATGAAGTTATTAGTTCACACACACAAGCACTCACAATGGCAGCAGGAGAAAGAGACTCAATGGAAGGGTTGGAGTCCAGGTAGGGAAGAAAAACAGAGTTCAAGTCCTTGGTTGAAGAGGGGGTGCGGGTGATAGCTACCTCTACAGGCTGGAAAGGGGTCTTTGTCCAGCAGGTGTTTTCCAGAGGAGGGTCGCCAGCAGGGCCTCTGGGTGGATAGGTGGTGTGGCATGGTGCTGGTCCAGATGGAGAGGGCGTCCCAAGGAGTCAGTTTCACTACCCCTTTTTATGGGGCAGACTACATATGATCTCCTATGGAGAGGGCCTGTCTAGGCAATGTCAGTCCTGTTCCAGAGGGCTCCAGGTGTTCTTACTAAGCATATGCAGCCTGGCACAATGGTGGGTTGCCTCATCTTTTGTTTTTTGAATGCTGAGGGTGGTTCCAAGGGCTGGGTCCTTGGTCCAGGTACTGGTGTTGATGGTTTGGTCATTTAGAGGGAGCTATTTTTAGACCTACTGCCATTGTCTCTCAAGCACCCTCATTCATCCCCATTCATTCAGGAGCCAAGTTACATAGGAGGGGTAGGTATGAGTCATAGGTTACGACATCAGGGGACACAGGATGGAAACATGACATGACTTATGCTAACTTACATATGTAGGCCTAAATTTTATAGTATCAGTAAAACAGAAATATAGAACAGTAAAAATCAATATAAACATAATAATCTATACAATATAAAACAGTGGATATCTATAACAGGGCACTTATTTGAAAAGAAGGAGGAAAAAAACCCAAAACAAATAAAACTTGCTACCAAAATAAAATGCTGAAGCTTATCCTATGTCTTAGCTCACTTACTTATCTATAGGGAATAGAGAGAGAGAGAGAGAAAGTCAGAAATGGTTGGGGAAAGGGAGGGAATGCATTTAAAATAAAATTTTAAAAAACAAAAGAAAAACTGGGAGTAGCCTGTGGTCAATGTAGCCTGTGGTCCTACTGATGATGCTTTCTATGGAGGAAGCCACACAGTGGTACACAGCCAGATCCTTGTCACATGGACGTATCCTGCACCTGTAATATTTCTGGGTTTTTATATCCTGAGGTTACCTTTGACTTCAACAACACTTCCAGGCTCAGAAGGCTCTCCTCAGGGATTACTTCTCCTTTCAGATACCCTAGTGTTCCTGAATATCACATTGACTGTGAAGTTGCAATATTGCCTTGACTCCGCTCCTTATGGTTCTATAGGGAATTTGTTTCTTCTTATCCTTGCAGGCCACATTCATCTTGCCTTCCCTAGTTTTCTCACATTGGCCATTGTTGCAAGGGAGTAACTCTTTCATGAATAAATCCCCTTCAAGTATTATTATTTTTTCTACTCTATACAACGCATGACTTAAATTATTGTCCCAGTAGAGGGTGCTATTACTCCTAAAGATCCACTAAATAAAAGGTTATTTAGTTTAGCAATGCAACATAAGCAGCTAAAGGCACTATGATGGCTAGTAGATTCAGATTAATAGGTGCAGAACAGATGGCTGACAAAAAAGGCATTATACCATGATCCAAAATATTAGCAGATGTAAGACTTCCTAAAAAGATGAGAGAAATGGAGAACAAAGCTGAGGCAAATTTAGAAGGGAACAAAGAGAAGCAATGAAAGGAAAAAAATGATTAAGGAATAGTGAGAATGACAATAAACACGAAAAAGATTCTAGAGGTTTAAAACGAGAAAAATAAAATGTCTGGAAACCAAGAGAGAAGATGTATTATAAACTTCATGCATGAAATTTGTCTCACCTCAATTGTAGAAATTCAGAATGGTAATTTAAAAAAAAAAAGAAAAACAAGAAAAAGGAAAAGGATTGTGAAAATTTCTTAGAATTAAAGCAACTCAAAATAGAATAATTTAATTGCTACACTGGCTTACTAATGGCCCTCTTTATTTAGCCACAAATTTCAGCTGAAGTAGAGACTAAACTCATTGAATAAATTAGTGTGAAAAGCATACCCAGATGGAAAAATACCTCTACCGCCTGCTTCTTAGACAGTACTATTTATCAACAGATCTCAGACGGCTTTATAAAACAAGGCATCATCTTTAGCAACATTTCAATCAATGGGGGAAACTGGGGCTGCAAGATATCAATGCGACTTACTCAATGTCACCCAGCAGACATCAGGAATAGTTCTCTAACTCAATGGTCTATTCAAAGTAGATACAATGACCAAACACAAAACACTGTTATTTATACACAGACTGGTTTAGGCCACTGCAAAAGAGCTGGAAGTGTACTTCATTAAGTTATACATCATCAAATACAGTTTAGGCATGAGGTTCAGGTAAACATTTTAGTAAAAGTCTTAGAAAACCCAAGCACTCAACCCTTCTTCACATTACATAGATAAGTATGAGTGGAGATAGAGTACCACCTTACTTTTCTTCAAGGTCACACAGGTCTGCAGAGCTGGAAAAGAAGGGAAAATTAGAGTAGAAACTATATGGCAATTAATTCCCTGGATTAATACTGGGGCAGTACAGCTATGCACTGTCTCTAATTAAAGGTGCAGATCATAATGATACATTCCAGTCCAAGTCCTTTTCCTGCTAATTAAACTGAGTGGTACCTTTATGTAGAGAGTGTGGGGAAATCACTTCGGAGAAATATGTCATAACTACTTAATTGGAAGGTAAGGCCTTAGCCTTGGTGGTTACACAAATCCTGACTGACAAACACTTCCACCAGAAACATTTCCTTGTCATGTGACCGCAAAGAACTGGTTTAAACTTAATTTCCTTTTAATTGTATCACATCACACGCCATGCTGAACTCAATCATCCTTTTATTCAGAGTTTACAAATGTTAACCAGCTGGGATTAATGAGAATTTTCCCCTCTTAGCACAAGACAGCACAACTTGTCAATGAATGAGTAGTTGGGAAGTTTGTTTTTCTTTTTCTGTGTTCTTCTGAAACAGCCAGCTTTAACCACTGTCAGAGACAGGAAAATGGAGTAGATAGGCTATTATTCTGCCTCCCTGTGGAAATTTTTATGGGCTGGTGTTGTTACACTGAAGCCTGAAACTCATTTTAATACATCAAAAGTGCACTTTGTCATAAGCACAGTATTAATTCCTAATGCAAAAATTGCCATAGAATTAGTTAGCAATTGCCTGAGGCTTTTGTTCTATGTTTACCTACTGGAATCAGAGCAGGACTAGAAAAGTCTGAAAATGCAATGACATTAAAAAGATTGGTGGCTTTTCAATACTCTACAGTGAGTTTAATATTTCTCTGCCATTACAGAGCATTCACATTATTTCAGGTGGCTCAGGAGCCTTGTGGGGTTTTGATCCTTTGCAGATAGGATGGGAGGGTGGATATGGGTGTAGGGAAAAGAGAAAGAGAAACTAGTATCTCCTCTCCCTTTTTCTTATTCTGTACATTAAGTGCAAAGGCAGAGTGACATTGCATTTTGTTACTGAAAGAGAGACTTTACACTAGAACTGCAATGAAGTGTGTCCAATTAAAAAAGTGTAAACTTTAATTTGACCAGGAGTTAACATCAGCTGGTATTTGTCATCTTCAACCATGTAGTACCAGTATTCTGAAAGCTAACATACTATAGATGACTTTGATAATTAACTCTCTTGAGAAACCCCTTTTTATCTAGGGACAGTGACACTTACTCTCCAAAAAGGAAGAAAAAGGTGCACTTTTCCTTTATGAATTCCCCAGCGATACAGGCCAATCTTGCAATTAGTTCATGAAATAAACATGATTTTAAATAAGTTAACTCTTATATTTTTATTCCAAGACTAAAAAGCAGACATCAAGTTTCTACACAGTTGCAAAATAAGTTCTTTAAAACCACTTTATTGATTTGTTTTTCTTATAACAGGAGTTGATGCAATGCATACACTACAGAAGTTAAATCAGCATATGCTGTCACTCAGTGTATGGAAAGGATTATTTAGAGAGCTCTGAAAGTAGTAAAATGTTACTTACAAAACACTGCAATTTACTTGGAGTTCCCCTTAAAAATGAAACAGCTCATGTTTGGTGAAGTGTACACAGGGGTGTGAAACTTGATTTTGGATTAAACATGCACGGAGATAAATGTGGTTTTAAAAAATTCGGGACATTTGAACCCATTCACATTTAAATAAGTAAAAAAACTCTAGCCCTGTTCTCCTTTTTGTCCTTGGCATAAGTACTTTTAAAAGATAAGCCACTGGAGCAAATTTACATACTGGTTTCCCAGTTTCTCAGATGCTTCTGCTCCTTCCAACCACAGCTGTTTCTAGTTCCTCCTTGCACTCCGTCTGATCATCTGGGCAGCTAAGGTCCTTTGGTCCACTTTTGTCTTATGCGCCAAAACATATGTACCTTGAGAGAACTGGGATCACAACAGTGTGGAGAGTAAAGGAATTACAGACTACCAGGTGTGAGCTGGTAGCTTAAAAGCAAGGCCTCCAGGAGCAACGGGCAAAGCCTGTGAATGGCAGCCACTTCTGCAGTGCTTTAGGAGGTATATGGTAATATACTATTATGAGTATTGACAGTCATTGCTGAGATCAGTTTATCCCTCCAATCCATATGTCAAGGAGAGAAGGGCAGAACTCTTGTGAGTGCTAATTTGCTGTAAATCAGGGCTTGTTCCCAAGAATCAAGAAAAGAAGAGAGAGAGGAAGAGAGAGATACTTAGCTTCCTCCACCCAGCAGTGGGAGGTCCATCTCCTGCCAGGCTGACATCTCTCTCTCTCTCTCTCTCCAAATGCCACTTTTCTTTCTGTAGTGACACTTTCTGACTCAATAATACTGAGTGTCTTTTAGTGAAGACCTACAGACTTTCTAACATCAAAAGCTGGTTGTAATCACAGAAGAAGAATCAGGAGGTGACAACTGCAGCTACACTTGTTGTTGCTCCTCCATCTCTTCCCTTGCTTATTAACAGAAAACTGGCTGAAAACAAGACATAGCTTGGTGGTGTTTTGAATGCATCTGTTGAGTAGGAAAGGGGAGGCAGGTAGGTAGAGGGTTGGCAGGAAAATCACCTGGCCCTTGGATACACCAGGGAGAGACTGTTCTCCTGGTATCTATCTGAAATGTGGTTCCAAGACTGTAGGAACAGTAATTTAATATGTCTACTTTCACATAATTTGACAAATTTTGCTGTATTTTTCCTATCAGTTATTCAGGATTTTTATTATTTGCCAAGCTCTACAACTGAAAATGCTCTTAAATTTATTTTCCGCGACTATAATTCCAACTATTGAAGCAAGTTGACTTCATTTTTTGCTTCGTTAAATCTGCAATCAGACCCTTTCTCCGTGTTTTCTATTATTCTTTTTTGCCAGAGAATTTCTGCAAAGTAATTTTCATACCCATCTGATACCTTTAATAATGTCTCTTCTGATCACTGGAACTTCTGTTTTGAAAGGATTTTTTTTTTTGCTTTGGGGGAAAAAAATTGTACCAGGAAAGAAGAAATTTGAAAATACACCTGTTCACTCTGTTACATGTTTTGCTCCTAAGACCTACCAATACCCACAGATTTTCAGCCAATATGTAGATATATGGATCCAATATACCCAACAGAACTAACAAGAGATGGCTGCCTTACAACAAGTCCTGAGAATGTGTAGCAAGCTAGCCTTTCTTTTTTGAGTAATATATTCCTTCAGAATATTCTTTACCTGGATTTGCCCCACCTTTAAACTCCTGGATCCTCCTGAAGACTAATTTAACTTCCCTTGAAATCTATAAGGATATGCCTGTACCACATTCTGGGTAAGGCCAGCACACTGCCAAAATAAAAACCCCTGCACAGGGCTTTTACGTGCTTCCCGAGTACCCAGGCTTGCAGATGTGTGATATTAATAGCTTGGCACAGAGTCAGCACTGTACTCAGGTTTTCTCATCAACAGAGGGGAATGAGTAGCTTGTGATGTGGTTTATTTATTTCTCAGTCTGCTGGCCTCACTTAGAATGCAATATAGATATACCCAAAGACTCTTTCTATTGATTTCAATTTACTTGGTATTGAATAGAGCTCATAACAATTAGGAAAATGGTAAAGGGGAACAGCAAAAAGAATTGAGGCCAAAAAAGTGAAAAAAGGAAAACACAATAAGAAAATGAGAAGAAAGAAAGATTACCAATATGTCAGGACACAGTGTGAGGAGACATCAGATTAACTGAAGGCCCATCTGCCAGTCACCATAAAGAAGGCAAAGCTCCAGCAGAAGTGTTTTAGGATGGTGTTACAGGGTACCTTTAAACCATTTTAAAAGCATTAAAAATGGGAGTACCCCTGTGTTAAAGGGTGTTAAATTGTGCTAAGTATCCTCTAGGTGTTTTAAAATTACATCAGTTTGGGCAACACTTATCTTTGAGCTGTTCTGCTTAGCTCAAGATAGGGAATTGTTAATCTTCTCCTTAGATATGAAGTGACCAATTTACAATAATCCAGCATCCCAAGATACACAGATCCTTGCTCCTCTACCCCTGACAAACATTCTACCCTCCCAAGTTCTACTGCTCAGGGGTAGCCTTGGCCCCAAATCAATACCCCACCTCCCCACAGTGGATATAACTCCAGCCTACATGGCACCATGCTGCTGGATAAAAGGACCCCAGGAGACCCATTCCAGGCCAGGGACTAGGGACCAGGCATACACCCCTCCTCTAAGAGGGCTAAGTACTTGCCCCACATCCAGGTGACTCCCTTAGCCAGGATAATTTGAGGGAGGGTGGGGCTGTAGCTTCCTTCCTCACCCTGCCATATTCCTGTAGGGAGAGGGAGGAAAGGGTTACCTACTGCCAAACCTGACAGTAGCACGGAGCCCAGGGAGGCAGGCTTTCCTAGGGTCTATGCTGTCACCGCCATTAACCCCTGGCAGCTTTGCACTGGGAGCACAGCCATAGGGAAGCAGTATCATGGAGCCCAAGGAGGCTTCCCCAGGCTCCATGCTCACACCATGCTTAACCCCCAGGAATTGTCTCCCAGAGGGAAAGAGTCCTGGGCCGTGTGTAGACAAAATGAGAGGCATGTATGCATGACATTTTAAAGAAGGCTAAATGCTTTTGCACCGCTTTAATAGTGTCAGTGTTTCCATTTGTCGGCAGCATATGGCACATTAATTTCAGTCGCTGTAGGAAATTCGTCAGCATAACGCACCTTAAATGACTTGGGGTGCAGCAAACTGAAAATTCCTTTGAGGCGTTTTAGTTTGCTGCCCCTACAGCCACAGAGCAAAGCACTGGGCTCCATGCAGCTCCATGGCTCTGCAGGCAGCCTGCCAGCAGCCCGGGACAACAGCTCTGTCCAAGGAAAGTGGTGAGCCTGATCTTCCCGACTGGAGCCTGCCTGCCTGAGCTGTGCAGGGGCATGGTGCTTCCCTCCATGGCTGCAGTGCCCCCTGGGACCACCTGAGCCGGGTGCCTGTGGGTGGGTACCACCTGGGGGGGGCAATGCAGCCCCCCTGGAGACCAGGGACCACTCCACCCACCAGCAGCTCACCCTCTCCTCCCTGCCAGAGAGGCAAGTAAGTCAGCAGAGTGTGTGCACAATACGGGGGTTTAATCAGCCCTAAATTGAAGCAGTGTTTTTTAAAACCCACTGCTTCAATTTAGGGCCTCCATTTCATCTACATATGCCCTTGGATCCTGGTCATGCCCCTACTCTGGATATAATGAGTATACCTGACAACTTTTGTTTGTTCATAATCCCATATTTTAAATTTTTCTCCTCCCTGATTTTCTTCTGTGCAAGACTCAGAATAAGACTGGGAAAAACTGAATAACTCTACAGGTGAAAAATAGTGAAATTGAAGATGCACATGGTTCTGAAATGTATTTTCCTTCAATTTTTGGAATATAGGTGCAACTGCTAAGGTACTAGATAAAAAGTAAGAACAGCAGAATATTGTTTTACATGTTTTTAATTTGCTTTCCTTTAAAGATCCACTTGTGATTAAGCACAGCTGATCTAACATTGGGGATTTGTGAATAAGCATGACCTAGTATGCTGCTCTGACTTCCTAACTGTTACTAAATTGCATATCAGCTACAGATGTATTTCCTTTTCTGTGTGTATATGTATAAAGGAGATTTCAATGATTTATTTCCAGTAGGGACCTTGCAACCCTTCATCACTTGCCAATTAGTCTGTTGCAATCCGCTTTACAGAGGGACTACAAAGCTTTTGTATTTGCCTTTGACTTTGCAGTCAATCCTCTAAAATGCCTGGTTGATTTGAAGATGTTGGTTTTTGACTGATAGAACCTTATACTATCCTAGAAACCATTTTTCTATGCCATTTGACCACAGTTGTGATGAATGGGGCTGAAAGTAATGTAGTCCACTAATATGAGAGGGGACAGTATCCATAGCTTTAGAGCCGTACCCCTGTATATTTTCAGTCCAACACAAACATACACACCTGATCAGTCATAAACTGAAGAAATGCTGTAAGGTCAATTTGTTTTTCCTTAGCTGTCATAGATTGAGGGGGAGATCTTAAGTGATAATGGGTTTTTGGTAGTGGTTGTGGAAGTGGAATTACAGGTGTAGTTCATTTAATGCTTGGCTAGTTGAAAAATGTCAGCTACCTAAGTTAAAGGCCTTCTATCCAGCTGAGGTAAAGTTAGATGAGCTTTTGAATGCAATACATTATTCTGTAGGTCTAAGGAAGAAAGCAAATCCAGCAATTTTTTCAGTTGTGCTTGCTTTTCTCCTGAGACCTGAAGAAGAATGCTTGGCATTCTAAAGCTGGTCTAACTTTACCCCAACTATAAGGTCAGTCCGTGCTTGATATATTGCACACTATTTAAACCCTGCTCAGAATACTGTATGATTAATTTCCTTACTACCTCATGTTTACAGCATCTGAATACTTTAAAAATAGGGTGACCATACATCCCAGTTTGGCTGGGACTCTCCCAGACTTCATAAACTGTCCCAGCATCCTGGCCAGATGGTGAAAATTAAAGCAAAAGTCATGGATTGGTGGGGATTGGCTGGGGTGTGGTGGAGGAACAGCGTTCCTTGAGTGCAGGCTGCTCACAAGTGTGTGTGTGTGTGTGTGTGTGTGTGTGTGTGTGTGTGTGTGTAGTATCATGGGGGAGGGGGTGCAGGGTAGCTTGGACCCCTGCCCTGAAGGGAGTGGGGATCCTCTACCCTTCCCACACCCTAGCTGCCAGCAGGGACCTGTGTTTGCAGGGGGAGTGGGGGCAACTCTGGGCTCAGTCCTGGGACTGCAGCCTCAGCGGGACAGGCCAATCGGTGGCCACAGTAACAGCAGCAAGAGGCCATCCGGCTGCAGCCGCTGATGTGCCAAGTGCTTCCACGTGCTGCCTGCATAGGATGGGTATGAGGGACAGTGTAGCTGTGTACTTGGCCATGCTGGCTGCAGGGGTAATGTACACCTCTGCATGGGGCCCACTATCCCCAGTGTGCCAGTCTGCACTTCCTCCCAGGCTTCAAAGTGGTGCCAGACAGCCCCCTGCCAAGTGAAAGTGTGCATGCACCAGAATGCGGTAGGACTCTTAGGGGTATGCGACACAGTCCAGCAGAGTGGTTTGGTGTTTCAGGCAATGCCGCTGACTTGGGACTGCTGGGTGGGGGGACAGAACAGTATCCCAGATTTCCCATGGTCTCTTATGTTAACCCTATTAAAAAGCAGCTGCATATTTTAAAAACATGAACGTAGTTATTTTTTACAACATAGCTGTAAATTGAAGCAGATTTATTTTATATATGGGGACAGGGAAATTAAGGTCAAGAGAATCTACTGTCATCTTAATTATAACTACACCACCTTTTCTTATCCATTTAACTTTATGCACTAAGTCAGGGGCTCTGCATATGTACAAGGGAATTAAATTAGGTTTGCCAAGTCAACCTCAATTCTGGAATTTACCAATTTGTTGAATGCTTGACCTTTTAACATAGGATTTTCTAATTTAATAAGAAAAAAGGGGGAAAATGAAACCCATGCAGAAATTCCATCAAATATTTATTCAAACATGAGTTGATAGCAAGGTGGACAGTTCAGATTTGCCATACACAACACTTTTTTTCAGTTGAACTAAATCAGTGAGTAATAGCAGTGTAGATTTTCTTATTCTTTATTCACAAGTACTAGAGCCAAAATGGACACTTTTCCAGATTTCACAGATTTTTTTTCTGCCACTAGGAATGGTGATGCTCAGAAATGGTTGGTTCCTTGCTAGGCCCTGGAGAGGAATTTGCTCAAGTGGGCCCAGACTGTTTTTCATTCCCCAAAACAACCTATACTGCTCCATCCTCTCCAGTCTATTCTTGTCACACTGTCTTCTTCCCATCTCTGGTTCTCCTTCCTTCTCACATAACCAGTCTTTACTGGGTTATTTTTAGATTTATTGTGTGCAATGGGTTAGCTTAAAAGAACTGTCAAAATACACACCATGAAAGGGGAGGGAGGGTTGGATTCCACACGCCCTTTTAAGCAATCACTTGAGAGCCACTTATTTTGAAGTTTTGGCTCAGGCTCCCTGTTTGGCCAGCCAGACAGGTTTTCCCAGGAGTAATTGGCCCCTCTGAAGGTGTAAGATCAAACATCTTAGGGTAGTTTAAGTAGGCAAATAGTCTTTTAAGGAGAGAGTTAAGACAAACAGCCTGAGCCCCAAATCCTAGAAATTATGGGTTTGGGTAAGACAGGCCCGTCTTGGAATCTAAAGGACTATATGTGCTAAACATGCATGATTTTAAAATCCTCCCTGGCCCTCTTCCCTATCACTACCACATAATCCTTACACTTTTCTTTGTTCCTACGAGTAACTACTATAAACAAAGGCTCCTTTGCATTACTACAATGCACCTGAATGGATAAAAGCCCATGAACAGTCAGCCCTGCTGGATATATACGGTTGATATTCTGAGTATTATAGCCCTGTACCAAATGATGAGGGAATCACAAGATAACATCTGAGGAGAGGAGCAAGCATGAAGTGTGAAACCTTACAGAGGTACAACTAACCCTATAACTCTGGCACATAGTTTTAATCTCACTGGACTCCTGGCTCCATTCCCAATCTTCCTCAGCTCTAAGTCCCAGTTTTCTTACCCATTAATTCCTAGTCTTCCCCTAGACTCCTATCTGCTCCTTCTCCTTTTCCACATACCCCAGATCACTTCCTTACAGCTTCTCATCCGATTGAGAGCAGGTTCCTTTCAGCTTCTAATCTGATCTATTTATTGCCCCTGCCTGGCTTGAAGGCACTTCACAGACTATATTTCCTATATTTACAAGCTCCCTGTTCTATTTGTCTTCCTTGGGCTTCTCATCCAATATCAGTGTCCCCCCAACCAAATCCAAGCCCTAGTCTCTTGGTCCTTGAAGTCCCAATCTTTGCTGGCTCATTGTCAGCTCTTATCCAACTCTTCCATTTTCCCCTGGCTCTTTATCCAGTCTTAACCTCCCTCATATTCCTGCCAGTTCATAATATCACTCCTTCCATTTCTCTCACTCCCAGTCTCCTTATTTGCCAGCCATAGTCCCCACAGTCCTAAACCCTCCTTGCCCAGTAGTTCCCACTCCCCTCTCCTGCAGGTCCTGGTTCCTATTTCCCTTTTCCCCCAACCCTGCCACCCTCCATTCTCAGTTTCACCTTCTTTGTATTTGCAGGCTCAATGTCCCAATCAACTCTTTTTGCTTCCCTAGAATTGCAGGTTTGGCTCCAGACCCGTCTGTATTCAGTTCAGGTAGGTGCTTCCTTCATGCTGCCTGGACAGAGACAGACAGTGAAAACTCAGTACGAATACAAAATAGGTAATCTCCCTATTCTCATTTTAAATGTCCAGATGTGGCAGTGCCTGCAGGAGCCCAGTGCTATATTAGTAGAGTAAGTACTGCTCCGCCCCCAAGCTGGAGCATACTCAATGGGGGAAATTTAGCTTCTAAAAGCTAAGAGGTCTACTAAGCAGGCACAATAGAAATTTTGTTCTAAGTCTTCTAACTTAATCAAATAAGGACTATTTCCACGGGGATGATAAAAGATATGTCAATTACACAAGGATCCAACCAAATTCCACCCAAATTTCCAGTTCCTGAAGTAAATATATTAGCACTAGATTTTTTACAAAGAAAATATATTTTTCCTTCCATATTTTTCTATGAAGTACTCAGAAAAGAAATCAGTAGAAGGCAGGCAGCATTGAAAGTATCTGCAAAAATAGTTATAATTTGACAAACTTAGCAGAGTAAAAACAGTAAAAAGGGATGTGATCTGCAACTTTAACAATAGGCAATACCACCATATCAGCCAGTAGTTATAAATAAATAGTCCACTGATTTCAATAAATCTGCTTCTATGGACAGTGATTATTTCTCTTAACGAGGGTATATAGTCTTGTGCCCTTATTGCACGGTAGCAGTTTCATAAGGTATTTAAGAATTTGAGAGAAAACTTTGTTGCATTATAAGAAGTTTTATTCTATACTAAAACAACTTGCACATTTCTCAGGAAGTTACTACGTGCTATGTATTCAGTTAAAGATATTTTACATACTGTCCTATTTTCCTTTGTTAAACTACTTCGTTAAATTTCCACGGTAAGATCTGCTGGGAAGAGTTTTCACTGACCTTCTACAGACTAGGGCATAAATATTTGCCCCTGAATTAGCAAAATGAAATGCTTATCAGCGATCTAGTGACAAAAAAAATAAAAGCTATGAAAAAAAATGTAACCAGACCACAAAAATCCCAGTATCTTTAAAGCATACATGCCAGTAACACCAACAGAGTTGATTAATCAAAACTGGTTTCTGCACTCCTTTTCCTTTTTAATCATGAACAGGTTAATGGAGAAAAGAATACAGGCTATTCTTCACCTCTGTTTTCTTGGGCAGGGACTGGGACTTCCCCACCGTGATGCAAGATGGACTCGAGAGGAATGCCTCCAGAACTCAGGTTGGACAGGACCGGGTTAAAGAGCTTCTGGAGGGGCTGGACGTGTTCAAATCAGCGGGTCCAGATGCTCTCCACCCCAGGGTGTTGAGGGAGCTAGCAGGGGTTATTGCAGGGTCCTTGGCATGGCTTTATGAGTGCTCGTGGTGCTTGGGCCAGGTGCC
>NW_017729032.1:163077295-163082686 GCF_001723915.1 Gavialis gangeticus | reverse complement strand
AAAGGAGACTTGATGCCTACCTAGCTGTGATCATTTGAGCCCAGTTTTTTCTCCTGCCCAGGCAGGGGATCGGACTTGAAGATCTACAAGGTCCCTTCCGACCCTACTTCTATGATTCTATGACACTAATTACAATGTGCTTCATTTACTTCTGTAAAGCCTAGAGAAGCTTCCCTTCCATTGAAATGTGCTTAATTTGTTTATAGATGCAAACCATGTGAAAAAATGGTAGCCGTAAAAAAGGAACTACTGTATTTATCTGAATCCAAAAGGACTTTGAATTTAAGATGACCCCTGCAATAATTGGATTCTATACATAGAAAATTATAAATGTGCTATAATTTTCCAGATATACACTCCAAGTATTGGAGAGACATCTTAAATTCATCTCCCCCCCCACATCTGTGACAGGGAAAGCAGCATCAGGGGGTGAGGAGCCCCTCGCCTCCCATGCTTGTGCCCGACTTCCTGCCACCTGCCTCTCCTGATACTTGCCCTCATCCCCTCCTGCCACCTCCATCTTCCCCCTATGTCTATACCTGCCCTCTGCCTCCTGTGCCCCCTGCCCCCAACCCCCTTGCCACTTAATTTTGGGGCAGTTCTGGCTTTATCTCTAGAAGAGACAGAAGTAGTGAGTCTGGGGTGTCAGTCCTGGCCCAGCTTGGTGAGGAAGAAACAGCATTGGTAACTCCTGGCCCACCAGGGCTGAAGCCTAAGTTAACCAATGGCAGAGCAGTTGATGGGAGGCAGTCTGCACAACCTCTCTTTTCCCACCCCCACTATGGACCTCTTCCCCCCCACCCCAGCATGGTCTCTTCTACACTCAGCCTGCCTGTCAGCCCACTCCACCACCACAAAAGCTACCCCAAGCCTTTGATTTGAATAAATATGGTAACAGGAAATCAAGAGACAATAACGTTTACCTTCAATTATCTGAAGTGACATGTATCTTTACAGAAAAATTCCATTTCACTCCATTATCTATGTTTTCTGAAGGTTCTGCTATCCTTTCATTATGTTTGTTATCTAATTTGGGAGCTTTACAAGAAGGGGAGAAAGGAGGACCCAGGTAACTATAGGCCAGTTAGTCTCACCTCAGTCCTTGGGAAGACCTTTGAGAAAAAGTTATCAAGGAACACATCTGCGGGGGCCCAGAATGCAAGGTAATGCTCAGGGGCAACCAATACGGGTTCATTACAGGTAGATCCTCCCTGACTAACCTTGTTTACTTTTATGAACAGGTCACAAAGTCCTTGGATGCCTACGTTGAGGTGGATGTTTTCTTCCTGGACTTCAAGAAGGCCTTTGACACAGTTTCCCACCCCATGCTCTTAAAAAGTTATGTGACTGCACCGTTGATGCCTATACAGTAAGATGGGTAGCAAATTGGCTCGATGGTCCCACCCAGAGAGTGGAGGTCATTTTCAACCTGGAGGGATAAGGGCAGTAGAGTTCCCCAGGACTCAGTTCTTGGGCCTGTGCTATTCAACATCTTCATCAGTGACTTGGAGGTGGGTGTGGAAAGCACGCTATCCAAATTTGCTGATGGCACAAAGATGTGGGGAGAAGTGGGCACACTGGAGGGGAGGGACAGAATTCAACTAGGTATGGACTGGTTACAGAGTTGGGCAGATGAGAATAGGATGGAATTCAGTGCAGACAAGTGCAAGGTACTGCATCTAGGGAGAAGGAACCTGCAACATACCTATAGGCTGGGGAACACCCTTCTCAACAATGCAGTGGCTGAAAGGAATCTTGGAGTCATTGACTCCAGGATGGACATGAACCACCAATGCAAGGAAGCAGTCAGTAAGGCTAACCACACTTTGTTGTGCGTCTACAGATGCATCACAAGCAGGTCCAGGGAGGTGATCCTTCCCCTCTATGTGGCACTGGTTAGGCCGCAGTTGGAATACTGTATCCAGTTCTGGGCGCCGCACTTCAAGAGGGATGTGGCTAACCTTGAGAGAGTCCAGAGGAAGGCCATTCGCATGGTCAGGGGGCAGCAGACCAGGCCCTATGAAGATAGACTAAAGGCCCTGAATCTATTCAGCCTCCACAAGAGAAGAATGGGAGGGGATCGGGTGGCTGTCTATAAACTCACCAGGGGGACCAGTGAAAATAGGTGAGACACTGTTCCCCTGGGCACCACCTGGGATAACAAGGAATAGGGGCCACAAATTGATTGAGAATAGGTTCAGGCTTGATATAAGGAGGCATTACTTTATGGGTAGGGCTGCCAGGCTCTGGAATGGGCTCCCAGGGGAGGTGGTGCTCTCCCCTACCTTGAGGGTCTTCAAGAGGAAGTTGGATAGATATCTGGCTGGGGTGCTATGATACCAACACTTGTTCCTGCCCAGGGCAGAGGGTCAGACTTGATGATCTGTTCAGGTCCCTTCTGACCCTAGAAACTATGAAACTATGACCCTTGGTCAAGTTCTTCATTCTGAGAACTGTTCAGTACTAGAACAGTACAGAAACTGTAAGCTTTATTGCCATTAGTTTGCTAGTCTTTAAGACTGCTTTAATTAATGCTCTAATCACCCTTTAACAGATGAGAAAACCCAGAGTAGATACTTTAGATCTCTGTCATTCCAGCAGTGAGTGGGTGAATAGAGCACAAGCCCCAGGCACAATTTAATGGGGAAGATTGGTGGATGCTGTCACAGCTAACCCAGACACTGCCATCACTTCCCAGGGTACAAAAACAGCTTGTTAAGTCTCTGGTCATTATCTTGGAAAGCTCAGTTTACCCACAAACTAGGGACTGCAAAGGGCCATTTTATCAGCTGTATGAAATCATCATCTCTGGCCATTGGGAGAGAATAATGACTTGGGATGTAGAGATGCTTGGCAAATGGGCAATATGGGCTGTAACAGGGGGCTCTCAGAATCACTCCGCCACTCGCCTGCCCACCTGTTCCTGGGCTAACCACCCACCTCACTCTCCTGCCACACCTTGTTGCTTCATACTTGGTTCTAATTAGGCAGGAGGCTGTTCTTGCCCTGATGCCAGGGGGCACTCTCGGTGGCTCTGATCCTCCTCCACACTGCAGCCCATGCCTCACAGATGACATCTAGGTGACAATGCTCTCAGCTTACAGCCAGACCAAGCTTAGCCCTCATTGTCAGGGCTCATTCATTCACGTGCTCATATCACCTTCCTCTCACAGGGTCTCCTTAATGCATTGACAACTTATACCGCCTTGCTCTTTCTCAGAGCGGCCCCCTTAGGCCATAGGCTTTATCTAGCACACACCTTGGGTAGAAGACGTACCATCTTTTGGGCCTCTCCCACAACCCTCACCAGGGTAGTGGCCAGCCAATTACTCAACCTGGGCCAAGTTTGCCCTAGCCCCTCCTGAGGCAACTCTACAGAAATCCTCACACACACACACACACACACACACACACACACACACACAGGGCTACCAGCTCTCTGGTTTCCCCCATCACTGGGGCTCCACATCTCTATCACCTCCTGGGGCCTATCCTTACTGGGGTTCCACATCTACCCCCTCACTGGGGCTACAGGGCTTCCCTCCCCAGTGGAGGCTCAGGTGGCCATAGCCATACCTGTCCCCAACTTCTACCCACAGTGATGTGGGGGCTAGGGATTACTGAAGTGCTGCGGCCCACCTCCTGCTCCTACCTGAAGATGTTCCATTCAGGAATTTAGCCAGTCAATGTTTCTGCCTCACTACCAGCAGCAAACTGCTCTGTTTATATAGGCAGCCATGGTTCTAAAATGGCCACCATAATCAAGCACCTGCTGGCTGCTTGACTTGCCCCTTAAAGTGGCAGGCACCAACAGTGCCCTGCCCCTTGGGCATTAGAATAGAACTCTGGTATTGAAAAAGGGGGCAACAATGGAAATGGTATATGCACAGTGAATATTGTTACAGTTCCCAATCTGAGAGCTATGATCCAATCATTCCCTTGGATATTCAGACACAGGGTTTAATGATCTCTGCATCAGAACCACCACTGGTGTAAATCATCAAAGCTCAACTGACTTACATGGAACACCTCCAATTTACATCATCTGAGGAGAGAGTGCTTTGACTAGCTGTCTTGAAAGTTAACACAAATAATTCAGGACAACATGGAAACCATTGAGAGAAAAAAATGGATGTTCTGAAGCTTAGATTTTTTTATTGTTACCATTTTAAATACATAGGAGTAGTTATTTATCTTATGATCACGTGCAGAAGTTTTATCTTTATACATGGTTAAGAAAGTACAAGAAAATCTACCACAAGTAGGAGCTGTTGTCTTGTGCTCTCATCTAATTATTCTAAAATGGAATTATCAGTATTAGAAGTCCCATATGTTTAAAACAAAAATATTACATTAGATACATACCAAATTTGTTTGAAATAAAATGGGTTTTGTTTTAATGTGTTTGCATTGCTAAGTGCATGGTTCTTCTGCAACAATATATATGTGTCCTATTAGTACAGCTTTCTCAAGGGCTTGTCGACTTTTTATCTAATGCTGACAATACAGGATCTGGACCAAGAGAGATACACGTGCACCTGCCCTGCACATCAGAAATTGCATCTGATTGTTTCAGCTTCCTCATCCCATGGGATCACTACGTTCCTCTGATATTAAGAAACACCCTCCTTTATAAGCTTTGTAAGTGCTATGGATTTGATATTACAAGGTGCCAAGCTATGATGCTTATTGCCTTTTACTCTTATTAAAATTAGTTGGAACAGAAATGCTCAACAACTTGCAGGAATGCCCCAAATCTCACTGAACTGAAACCTAAAGTGTGATATTCTAAGTAATAATCAGTTACTGTCACTGTTAAGGATCAGATGTGAGAAGTATTTAGGAAAGCTGCGAATACAGCAAAAATATTTGAAAATGTTGCTGCAAACAGACTGTCATGACTAACCCAAAGGAGAATTGGCAGACACCATCTACTCAGGCTTAATTTCAGAAAAGCACTTTTGCATGCTCTTAAATTTAAGCATGTGAGCATTCCTGCTGAATTTTGCTCATGCTTTACATTTTTATTAAGATTTGTTCTCCTTTGTTGTTTTCAGCCAAATCCTCTCTTCTTCCTTTCCAACCCACAACAAGTTTTTTTTAAAAGACTGTGGGAATAGTGTCAGGCTGAAAAGTCCAAAAGTATTTATTTGTGCTGAAGCTTTAGCCTCTCTACAAACAAATCTTCCCTCCTTCCCAAATAGGCAATGTACACACCTGACTGATAACAGAATAATGGGTCACAAATCCCAGGGAAGTGGACTGGCAGACTGAAATCAAATAGTTCTTTATGTTTACACCCTACACAACTTTACTTCTTCCCACTGCAAGTAATATGTTAGAACAGAATTGGTTCCCCCCCACCCATTCCCTTTCCCCCTTGGGTGCCTT
>NW_017729032.1:163057326-163077285 GCF_001723915.1 Gavialis gangeticus | reverse complement strand
TGTACAGCCTATAGCCCCTAATGTTAACTGCTGATTTTGGTGGTATTTTTTGCTTCATCTCAATTTAGAAAACTATCTTGTCCTTAATGCTTGTATGCAATGTTATTACATTTTTAAATTTGAAAACAAACCATTAAATTATGTTCCTATATATCAAAAGCTAAATGAATATTCTGTTTATTAACCTATCTAGATTACTTGCCTAAATCATGTATTTACAGGGTATTGTTATTTAAGCTGGGAAACAAATCATTGTTATAACTCTGAGTGGCTTCTGCACCTAGTCAATTAATTTGTAAGTTTAAAAAGTTTGACTTCATGTCCTTGGGGTGCTAAGGTGCTCTGATCCTGCACTGAGCAGAACATAGCTTTCCAAAATAAGCCTGCTAACGTCAGAACCTCTTGTTGCTAAGAGAAGGAGTGAGCATAGCTTGGTGAAAAGCATGCTGTTTCAACAAATCCAGTGGAACTGGCAGCCAACCTGTCCAAAGACAATGGAAGGAGTTTCAAGCAATACATACCAGATTGTTACATCAGCCTGCATTACTGCAGCTAGCAACAAGTGCAGGGTTATTGAGAAAATACCAGGAAAAGATCAGCATTCTCTAGTTACCATTACAGAGATGAAGAACTTAAATATAGTCCATCTGTGTCAGAACTAATGGGGGAGAGAATGACCTACCCCAAGCTAATAATTCACAGTACATGAACGTTCTCAAAAGAATTTCTAACTATGTCTCTTTTTATTACTACCTTAACTAAATGCTCCATGCCTGCACTCTACATTTCTTTTTAAGTGGACATTAGATGAGATTAAAGTTAGAATGCCTGATCGTGGCTTGGGGCAGCAGTACAGCAGACCAGACACAATATAATATCCAAATGACATCACAAGAGTAAGCTGTACCTTGCAGCTAACCGGTTCCCTCCCTCGGCTGTGTCTTGCCGCATTGTGTTTCTACAATTTCTGGCACAGAGAAAAGAAGATATCCTGCTGTCTTGCATTCTGCCCTTCTCAAAGACAAAGACCAAATGTTGCAGTACACATCCTTTTAAAAGGCTGAGAATGGAGCAAAACTCAGGCAGCTGTCAGAGACTATAAAGTGATTCAAGATGTTGCCTGTGTGAGTGGGAATTAAAAACCCAATGTTTTTTGGCAAGTTTGCAAGCTCCATATATGAATGTTAGCTAGAATTCACATAACAAATAGCAGTGGAATACTACTTGTTAATCCCCACTGGATCATGTGAGAAGGGAGGAACTATGGCTGTAAAGAATGAAAGCCTCAAGTGAATTACAGTATGTAACCCCTCCCTTCACAAGTGAACTACAGAGGATACATGAACTAGTCATCTACCACCTGTTATGTATATTGCTTATACTGCAGTGATCTCTCCGCTTTAAAAAAAAAAAAGAAAAAAACCTGGATGCCTGATTAAATTTTAGAAATTAAAGTTTTAAAAATTTGGTGTAGAGGAATGGGAGGTGATTAGGTTCATAATTAGATTTGACAGTTTTGTGTTTCTCAGTTATGTTTTAATTCTCCTGAGAACAATAATATTTCACTGAATTGTTTCTCAGCCTGAAGGTCATAGTG
Source organism: Gavialis gangeticus (assembly GCF_001723915.1). Lineage (NCBI taxonomy): Eukaryota > Metazoa > Chordata > Crocodylia > Gavialidae > Gavialis > Gavialis gangeticus. The sequence goes on along the minus strand of NW_017729032.1, from coordinate 163,075,688 downwards.
GTTTTGAGTGCATGCATAATGGATAGCAGAACTGTTTTGTTTTAAATCTGTAAAATGAGGAGGAATTATACTGGATTTAGGAGAGATTAAGAGTCTTCTTTCTCTTGAGAAATAAGGACCTGATCCAAAGCCAGCGTCTTGTCACTGAACTCAGTGAGATTTGACTCAAGCTCCTGATTAATGATCCAATACTGAGACCTATGGACATAATCAGCAGAGTAGGATTTCAGGGAGAAAGCTTCGTACACATATTGGTAAAGCTTCATGGGTTAAAATTGTACTGGGTGTTTAAATATTGTGAGGAAAGAGGTTTTAAAAGAGAATATAAGCAAGAAGACATGTCATTTTATTCATGAAGCTCATACCAGACAGTGTAGAACTACTGTATGACACAGAAGAAGGATGGCCTTATGTATAAGGAAAAGAATTGGCAGTCCAGAGAACCTAGGTACTTTCCTACTCATTTATTTAATAACCTTGAGTAGTCACAGCATGAACAGGTATCTACTGTAGTCAATGGAAAGACTTCGTAGTTGATTGTGGTATTTCTGTTGATGTCAGTGGGAGTTTGATGGGGTCCGTAATTTTGCTGGACCAAATTTTGCTGTGGTTGTATATAAAAGAAAACACAACTTATCTGCAGAAGTCTTTGTACCTGTGACTTCTTATTATAAACTGAATTTGTCAAACAGCCAGCATGGTTATTGGGATATTTTATCAATATTTTTGAAGTGCTATCAGACCCAGAGGCCAGCCTGTCAGCCCACAGCTACCCTGACTGGGCCATAGGTTCTGACTTTTATTTCTCTCGGAGGGGGGTGCCTGACATGATGCCCCCCACCCCAGCAACGTGGCCAGGTTAGAACCAAGAGAAGCCTGTGGGAGGTAGGGGCAGATGCAGGCTGCCTACTGCAGGCTCAGGGCTCCCTGCCTTCCTACCCTGCCACTAGGAGCCCTGCACCAGCCATGCTGCCATGGCAAGGCACCCTCTGACTGTCTGGCAGCAGCAGGGCACACAACTCCATACTACCATCCCCACTGCTGCTGGGTGAGAAGGGAGCATCTTGCCTGGAGTCTCAGGGAGAAGGCAGCAAGGTAGGGAGCCTGGAGGCTGCAGTGAGAAGCCTGCATCTGCCCCCACCCCACACACAAACTGCAGAGCATGTACACCTCATGCCCCCTTCCCTGGGAGTGCACACAGTGGCAGGGAGTTTCCGCCCCCCCGCCCAACCCCTGGACGGGCCTGCTGTGGCTCTGTCCCACTTCCTACCCAGGCCCCAGCCTCCATACACTGCCCTGGCTAGGCAGTTCCTCCAGGCCCAGCCCCTGCCCCAATCCCTTCCTAACCATGGGGGCCTTGATCTGCCCCACTCCCCCAATAGACTTTTCTGCAGGCAGCTGGGGGAGCTGCTCTCCACTTCTGCCTGGAGCTATATTCCTGGACACATGCATGTGTGCACACACACACAAACGTGGTGCCCTCTGTATCCCACTCCCTGCAGCCCCTTGCTGGCTGGAATTCTGTCAACCTGCAAAGGGAAACCTGCTGTTTCCCATGTTTTTCCATGGTGAACAGAAAACCCAAATCCCTGCACAGTACTGGGAATCTGGGACAAATGCTGCCCAAGAGTCATGCAGCTCAGGACTGGGACTTGATGTTCCCATTTTGGGACTGTCCCACCCAATTAGGGATGGGTAGTCACCCTATGATCTCTTCCTGATGGGGGCCAAAGCCTTTGGGCCCACATGTACTTGGTGCTTATAGACTGCGCTCCATGTGCTGCAGAGTGGCTGGTTGAGGCACAAGCAGCCCCTGTGCTGAAACACCCTCGTGACTCAGCCAGCACCTTCCCCCTCCCACCCTCTGTACAAGGAGTCCAGTTGGAGCAGCCCTGGGTTGCCAAGGGACCCAGGGAGTCAGCCTGCTAGCCCAGGCCTGCTCTAACTAGGCTTTGCATGCTGCTGAGTGGCTAGCTGAGGCATGAGCAGCTCCCATGCTGAAGCAGCCTTTTGCCTCAAGCATCCCCCTCTGCTGCATGTGGAGCCTGGTTGGAACAACCTGAGCCTACTCCAACAGGACTCCACATGCCTTGAGTGCACTGAAACACCCTCCTGCTCCAGCCAGCTGCTTTGCAGCATGTGGAGCCCTGTCAGTGCAGGCCTGGGCTGGCAGGCTGAGTCCCTAGGTCCCCTGCCAGCCCAGACTACTCTGATGCTCTGGAGTTTATCTGTGTGCATTAATTGGAAGTGTAGATGCACCCAGTGGGTTTTTGGTGCTTGATCTGTTAAAGCAGCCACTGAGTGGGGGGTATTTTGGAATCACGGGGCGTTTGTACACATGTATGCGCCACGGTACCAGGTACTTTTATACATTTGTAGAAACAGTGAAATGCACGTCAGCGCTGAGAAAATGGTGGCAATGTGCTTTTCAACTAAAACACATTGAAGGTGTTTTAGTTCAAAAGCACACTACCGCCATTTTTTGCATGCAGACATGCATTTTGCCATTTATACAAATTACCATGACACCGCATTGGGCATATCAGCTCCCGTGCTCTATACACTTGATTAATCAAATCTGCTCCAATGTGCTGGATTTCTGGTGCATTGGAGCAGACAAAAGGTACATGTTTAAATGCCCCTGGTTTTGGACTTTAATGTCTAATGTCTGCGCAAGTCCTGTTTTAAGCACCTAGTTCTATTATTAGCTTTAGTCTACTTATGTTCCCAATCGGTAAAATGAGAATAATAGCGCTTCTTTATTTCAGCAGGTGTGGTAAAGTCAAATATATTAAATAATGTAGTCTATGAATATCTTACATTCATTGATGTTTTTAGGGGCTTAGGTTAAACTGAGATCATTAGATATATTTCCTGAATAATTAATCAAAGCTAAGCACTGAAGCTCATGTTGGAAAAATTAATTATCCATGTAAACTTTAATTTAAAAAATATTCAAATATATTCAAATAAAATATGTTTGTATATATTACATTCTGCTTATGGACATCATATTTGTATGGATATATGGGTATGTTGTTTGTAAAAATACAGGTCTGTAGGGAACACACTATACCTATTCTTATAGGAGCAATGTGATAGGATTCCTTTCACAAGGAATCTATATGTAAAAACAGCAGAAATTATTTATTGTTTAGGGGTCCAGAAGAAAAAGATTATCTGCACACAGAGACAAGGTAAACCTTTATATCCACATGGTGCATAATATCACACTAGTGATTCTCCAGCAGGGTTCTACAGTACTTTGGGGTGCCTCAAGAGTCTTTCCAAAATGTCATGGATGCTATTCAATGTTAGCACTGTCAGGTGTAGAAACACGGTTCACAAGATAAACCCAAGATTTCAAATGGAAATTCATAATGTTAAAAACATTCTGACTCGTTGTGGTATTTTTGAGTTCTTTGAAGACAAAGAATTGCCCTGTTACTTTTCTGTAGTAAAAAAATAAGTGAAAACCATAGAGCTGCCTATTTCTGAGAGATACCTTGAGTCTGAGGGATGCCTCTATTCTAACAAGGGGTGCCTTGAGTCTAAAAAAGTTGAGAAGCACTGGATTATACTGTGGCCTAATGGTACAGAAGAAAGAACTGTTACAATCTTATAGTTCATATTTCCATATATATTAAAAATATTCTTCCCTAGAAAAGTTGCATACAATATTGTATCAGGCCTCACTTTCTCACTGGCTTTATTGTGGAAGGCAGCAGTTCAAAAAAGATGGGAAATAGAAAGTAAGTGTTTTTATGGGAGCCATTGCTGTTGCTAGCCAATGCCAGCTTTAAAATAGGTACAGAACTACTGAAAGATGAATGTGATTGCAGTAAAGAAAGTTTGATTTGTAAGACCATGTCACATCTCATTCATTCACAAACACTACTATAAAAGTTACTGGAAAAAAATGGTTGAACATGTGTACTATATTCATAAAATCAATAATGGCTGTCTTCCAAAGCTGGCATTCCATTTTTGGGGGAGGTGAAAAGGCTATTTATTTGTGGCAGATAGCCAACAGTGCCTTACCAAAGGCACTCCTAAGGACTTTCGGAAATTCATTCATTAATAATAGTAATAATCATAGAAGTCTATAATTCAAGAAGACAGTAGTGTTCCTGATATGCAACAGTTTCACATGCATGCAAACACAATACTATTCTTACTCTTTATAAGGAACAAAAAAGGGTAAAATGTTTTCATAGTGAGGAAAACTACTTTACAGTAATTTTTATCTATATTTCTTCCCTACCCACCTTTCAGTCATGCCTGGATTTGTATGTACAGGTTGTCCTGTAACCCCTGTACCTTTCACAGAAAAGCCTCACATGCACGAGATTCCCAGATTTTTCACATCTTGTGCATGTGAGGTTTTTACTTCTTTGTCATTCATTTCTTTTCTACTTCACAAAAAATGTCTTCTTATCCTAAACTTCCTGCTACTTAGCTTACCCACTCCTCCAAGCAGGAGGGCAAGTCAGCTCAGGAAGGGAAGGAAGCTGGGCTCAGAAACTTTCCCCCTTCAAAACACACTAGCTAGAATAACTGCATTGCTGGTTAAGTTGATATATGCTGTAGTACATATAGGTTCTGTGAAGTTTATTTCCTCTCTGTAACAGAAGAAAGTTTAGGAAACAGATGGTAACTCTGAAGATCACAGTCTACTCACGAAGCAGTGTAAGAAGTAACAATTCAGACCGCTATCAGTTACCCCCATCTTCCAGGCAACCAAAGCCAATCACTCCAAGTTACCATACACACTCAAATATAAGATGAGGTTTTTCCCTCAGTCAGCAAGGGGTGGGGAGGAAGCTCCTCATCTTACATTCATATACAAGAAACCTCATTAAATACATTGTCTATTATTAAGCTGCTGCCAAAAGTAGCATATGCTCAGTAATGGAAACCAACTATGAAAGTTGATTGAATACAGTCAACACAGAGCATGACTATATAAATAAAACACATGGCCCATTTTGGGCAAACATACTGACAGGAAACTTTTGTTGTTGCTGTTACTATTATTATTATTATTAGTTACAAAATATCAAAATGTAAAACCTTTACATTGCATTAGCAAAACCACATTAGCTTATGCCTCATCATCTTTTCATCTTCCTAGATCTACTAGATCTCTCTTTTCTATAAATCCATCACCCTCTCCTTACCCAATTCTCGAGTCCCAACAGCTGTTATTCAGATCTACACAGTCCCCACCTGTAATGTAGCACCCTTTCTGAAACAATCTGATGTGTTAGCAGCCAACCAAATCCTGATGTTGCTTCTGCAAGCTTTTGTCAAACACCCCATTCCAAATTGTTTGTGCTTCTTCACCCTATGAACCTCCCTACTCCTTTTCCCTAACCCAGGCCTTGATTTTATTCTTATGCTCTACTATCTCTTTTGAGGCTATTATTTGTATCCTGTGCCATTTTACAGATTTTACAATCTTTTGGTTTGTGACATTATCCAGGTCCAGGGCCATAATAGTGACGTTTTAGATAAATTATATTAATGCAATAACATCCCTGCATAATACTGGACAAATCCAGCCCCCTTAAAGCCTTTCTGTGAAGAATAACTTGCATTATTTACATAAGCAAACAAAAACACATTTGGGAAGCCCCACCCTGCCTTCACATTCTCTAATATAGTGTTTTTCTCCTAAGCCTTTTCCTTTCGGCTTTCCAAAAAAACACCACCAGTTCCCATTGAATCTTGGTGGTTCATGATGGAAGGAACACCATGCCACATGCCATAAGATTGGGAGCACCACTACCTTCATTACATTTATCTGTCCTGCCATTGACAGCTTACATCAAACATCAATCATCTCCCCAGTTTTTGTTTCACCTTCCCTTTCACTTTCTCTGAGGCCACTTCACTTGTCAGTCATATGTCCACTAGGGCTGTGTGAAATTTCACCGGCTGTGTTGATCTGACATTGTTTCAACTAATTTAAAGCTTGAAACAATGAAATCAAATCAAAATGAAGGGCTTTGAAACAGCCTCGAAACAAAACAAGGCTAGGTGAAATTTTTTGAAAGTTTTGAACCATTTCAAGTTTTGAAGCAGCCAGCAGCCAGGTGGTGGGAGACAGGGGAGAACCAGGGCTGCCCTCCCAGTGGCTCCACAGCCCCATGAGGCTCAGCTGAAAGCGCAGCCCTGGCTCTCCCCACTTCCCACGGCCAGGCTGCAGAAAACTGATCACAGCACAGGGGAAGGGAGCTGAGCCCAATAGCTCAGTTCCCCTCCCCAGCCCTATGATTGGGCTGGGGAAGGCAACTCAGCCCAGTTAAACTGAGTTCCCTTCCCCAGCACTAAGATCGGGCTGGGGAAAGGAACTCAGCCCAACTGGGGAAGAGTGCGCTGGGGAGGGAACTGGGCTGAGTTCCTTTCCCCAGCCTGATCTTAGCACTGGGAAGGGGAACTCAGCTTAGCTGGGCTGAGTTCCTTTCCCTAGCCCGATCATAGAGCTGGGTGATCAGGCTCAGTTCCCTTCCCTCAGTCCCAGGCAGCGGCATCCAGCTTCCCTCCTTCATCTGGCAGGCAGATCGGGGGCCCGCAGCCCCGGGAGAACTGGCACAGCCCCCACAGCCCTCCCAGGGTTGTGGGCCCCCATCTGCCTGCCAGATGAGAGAGGCTGTTTCAAGCTTCCCCATTACAGTGTATGAGTGAAACATCAAAACAGCATCAAAAGGGCATCACTATTGTGACTGAATGAAAAGAAGCAGCAGTTTCGAATTGAAATTAAATTCAAAACAAAATGCTATTCCATCAAAATGTCAAAATTGAAGTCAAAATGGAATGGTGCCATTTCGCACAGCCCTAATGTCCACCTCCATAATATCTTGATTTGGTCTGTTGCAACCTGTAACTCCATTTTTCCCATTCCTTCCATCTTCCCAAATACCAGGCACCATTTTTTTTGTACTTTTAGTACAAAATACACCTTTTCATATTTATTTGTATGTCTTATCACCTGTTCTAGGGGTATACTGTCTCTTGCTAAGATATGAGCATCGTTCATGTACAACATGTGTTTTGCTTGGATGCCCTTGCCTCCAGGGATTGATATGCCCTTGGTTGCACAATCTGTCCTGATTCTCTGTGCCAATGACTCTGATGTAGATGACCTGGAGTGGTGACGGGGGGACCCCTGTCTTGTGCCTGATCTGACTTTGATTTTCTCCATTAGATGACCATTTGCTCCTACCCATGCTTCTTTGTATAAAATCTTGACCCAAACTTTCTATTTGGTGGGCCCTCCATCTTGTTCAGCATGCCAAATGAACTTATATTCCACCTGATCACATGCCTTTTCTAAATTGAGATACAAGAGTGCCACATTCAAACCTCACTCTTGACAGTACCAAATCATGTCTCTTATTAGTAGCAGCGTCATAGTTACTACTCTACCAGGGACTACACCAGCTTGGCTACTGTGGACCACCTTTACCATAATTTATATGGATCTACTTGCTAACACTTTGGCCATTATCTTATAGTTTAGGTTCAGTAAGGTTATCAGTTTCCAGTTCTCCTTTCCTGCACAACAGTGTTATTATTCCTGTGTCCATACACCTGCCCCCAGCTGCTCCCTGTCCAGACACTCCTGGAACACTGCAACAGGTCCAGGTTTAGTATGGCTGAAAAACTCTTGTAAAACTCTTGTAAAATTATGCTGATAGCCCATTATTCCCCAGGGACTTTCAGACCTTGAAGGTTCAGGATGCCCCCCATAGTTCTTCTAATGTACGCATCTTTTCCAGCTGCTGCCTCTCATTTTTCTCCAAATTCTCCTCTAACTCTACCAAAAAGGAGTCAAGGGCTACCTAATGAAATAATCTTCTGGAGTATAATTTTTGGTAAATTTCCTTCACCAGTATCTCTTCTGTCTTTGTTAGGCACACTCCACTTTCATCCCACACTGCCTTTATACTCTTTATCCCTTTCCTCCAGGAAAAGTAGGAAGACCATTCTTCTCCTCCTCCTACCAGGTGGCCTTCATGGGCAAGATGTTTCTGTTTTTTCTCTCTAAATCACTCTTTAATAGGTTATCTGTGTCTCTAATTTCCTCCACTACTAGGAATCCCTTCTCTTCCAGTCACAGGAGACACTGCAGTCTCCATTTCAGTCTTGTAAACCCTTTCCACTTTTCCCAGGCTCTTTTTTTCCCCCACGTTCTCACAAAAGGCTCACATTCTTTCTCTAACATCTTCCTACTATCTCAATCTTCTTGTATACATTCCTTTCATTGTTTTCCATAGTAGTTCATATTACATTTGCACATTTGTTCATCCTTCGGTAGTCTCGTACTTAACTTCCACTGCTCTCTGCTTGGTATTCCTTGCTTTCCCACTGTCAACACCTCATCTGCTACCCCTTCCCTCATCCCCTCCCCCTGCAGCCTGTCCCCTGCAGCCCCTCCCTCTTGCTCCCTGCCCACTTTTGCCTGCCATACTGTCCTTGTCTTCTTTTGACTGTATTTACTCATGATCTAGGGCAGATGTGGAACACATGACCCAATACTTTGCACAAATTACACTTTCATTTCTTCTTATACTCTCACACTCATGACCCTTCTCTCTGCACACCATGTAAAACTTGTATGGCCATTGCCAAATACCTCTCTTCCTTGCACCTCAAAAATAACTTCTGACATTTTTAGTAAGTCATCAGTCCCCTCTGGGACCCTAAGATGATTCCCAGAGGCAGGTGATTCCCTGTCTATCCCTACTAAGTCCACCAGAGTAATACCTGAGCTCTGCAGGCCCCAGACCATACCTCATCCAGGTCTCAGACTTTGTCCATGGTCTCCACTCTCTCACAGTGCCTCAATAGCCAAAATCTTATATCCTCCACTTCAGTAAAATCTGTATACATCTTAATTGTGACTGCTCTTTCTCAAGTGTAAAAATGTGCCAGGACTGGGTCTTTCTGATATTCCTTGTAGGTATCCTAGAATTTTTGGTATGTCATCTCATCCCTAAATGTTACCTCCCTGTCCAAGTTTCTCAGTATCTGGATTAGGCAATTCATATCAAGCACCCAAACCTTAAGGATCTTCTAAAGTATCAGCCTGCTGAAATGCAGCTGAGTCATTTGTAGCTTGGAATTGCCTGAGCAAAAGCTTTGTCTTGTGGAAATCCTTATGCAGAACTGCTTCCTTTTTCCTGGTTCTCATCCATTATCCTCCACCAGGTGTACCAACTCTCATCTATTGTCCTTCATTAGGTGCAGTCTGTTTCATCTCTTTCCTTGTCGCCATTCCAAATGTTGTGTTTCCATCACTTCCACTGCCACTCCAGCTGCCGGTGATCCCTCCTAAGCCTTCCAGCCAGACCAGGCAATCATCCTGATCTTGGCCCACAGGCTGAGAAGGGATCTACTAATAGGAACATACCCAAAAGCCAAATCAAGGAAGCCTATTTGAATAAGGTATATGGTGGTCCCCATTGAGCACAGTACCCCTCAGCACCTACTCTTTCTCAAGTCATGGTAAGCCACTACATAGCATACATTTCAATGTCTTTTTCACTCCCACAGTTGAACCATGCCTTTCATTTCCATTTCCAATTATTCCTGTTTCTTTCCCAGCATCAAATATGTGGCAAACATCATCCAGAATCCCTCTTCCATCTTTCAGCTAGTCACACATGCTTAGTATGGCTCTGCCATCTACGAGGCAGAGTTGGACCAGGTTGCCCAGTGCCTCATCTGCATATACAGTTTTGGAAGCTGCCAGGATTCATGACAAGACCACCAGTTCCAAGTGTGAGTGGAGGGGTAATTATCGCATGGATCCTTTGCAGGGGGTATTTGAAGTATACACACATACTGAGCAGTACTGAACTATGGGGTCAACATGGCTTAGAACACTGTTGACTCTGCTGGAGCCCAGCGTAATGAATTATATGGTACATTATGAGCCTTTTGAGTTTGGACTAATACCATGCATAGTTTGCAGTATATATGAGTAAGTACAGAAGTGCTGCTTAAAAGCATGTTTATGAACTACATATGCTAAAACTTACAGCAGTTTCAAAAAAGATTAAAAATAGTAATTCTGGAACTAAAACTATGAGTACCTGCATTAATTTCCCTATATGTAAGTTACTATACGTATGTTTATTTCTAAGCCAGTGTTTTCAAATGTGCCCCTCACTTCCATGTGCTCAGGGACAGCAGAGTCTGACAATAAGGGGTGGGGGCAGACTGCAGGGAGAAGTTGGGGGGAGGCAGAGGGCAACAGGGCCACCTGCCCCCCCCCATTTATTTCCCCTGCTGTAACAGTGGGACAGGACCAAATTGAAGGCAAATCTCTAATAATTATATTCTAAACCTGGATAATTGTAACAAATATATACATTTTCCATATATAGACTCTAATTATTGGGGGGTCATCTTTTATTCAGAGTCATTTTATATTTGAGTAAATACAGTAATTAAAATTTGAAGATAAGCTGTTAAGGTGGCATTATGGCTATATGGGCCATGAGAGTGGCACAAAATGGCTGAACTAGAGCTGGTGACCTACTTAAGTATCTCTGAACTAGAGTGTAAATAAATGTTAGGGAGTATGAATGAATAAACTTCAGATACCAAGGTGCCAGGAGAGAAGAGCTGACCAGGTAACACAATCATGTAAGAACTCCTCAAATATTAACCTACTTTTTCCTTTGGCTTCTCAGGCAGTAAAACGTATAATTTTAACTGTACTTATCAATCCATATATATGTCTAATGAATCTACGAACAGGGGTGATCACAGAAACTCAGGGTAAATGTATGGTACCTTTGCTTTACACATAACTTCTGAATTTTACCTTGTATTTTCTGTTGATAATTCTCAGATGACCATCGCACAGACATTATTTTAGCTTGTTAAACAACCTCACTTAATATCTAGTATACTTCATGCTAATAATTACAGCTGGTCCAGAATATTCTGATTAAGTCTTCTTTTGAAGGAAATTGCCAACTCACTCAAACCAAAATGGATTGCAGAAAAGGTCAGTTCTGACAGATCTCTTGATTTAAAGAAAATAAACAAAAAGCTGAAATATATTAAAAAAAATTTGAAGCCTTTCACTTCAATATTTTCAAGAAGGAAAGAACAACTTTGATTTTTCCAGGTCAAAATGACTTCATTTTGAAATTCTGGTTTACTTTTTAATGAAAAATTTAAACAGAATAGAATGTATCAAGCAACATTAAATGTTTTTATATTTTTGGCAATCTAATTTTTTCTTTCATGTTTTTCAGGAATGAAACAAATTCAGTGTGTTCAGAAGGGATCCAGGATTTTTTAAAGGAGTGTGACGGAGCAGGACCAGTGTTGCAAGGGCGGCTGTACCATCCCACTCCCAGCCTGTCTTCCCCCGCCACCACACCCCTGCTTGGCAGCAACATCCCAAGCCTTTATTAAGTCCCTTGATCAGGTAACAATGTCTTCCTCTCTCTTTTTCCCTCCCTACTCTCTTCCTACAGTGGCACATCCCATCCTCTCCCCTGCCCACCATTGCCACTGCCCCAACTGACATGGTGGTGGGGGGAGGCTCCAGACTTGCTCCTGCCCATTCCAGCCAGGTGTGGCAAGATACAGCAGTGGTGGCAGAAGTGGGCAGTGGTGGTGGTAGCAGTGGGCAGGTTCCCTTCCCCCATGCTAGCTCCCAGGCTGGCAGGAACATCTAAGAGGACCAACAAATGGGAGGAACCCACCGACTACTACTGATGTCCCCAGCTAATTCTGGGTCCCCACAGAGCCTAGCTAGAGTGGGCAAGAACAGCTCTGTAACCTCCCCCTATCCCTGCCCCTAGGGCAGTTAGAAACAGCAGCAGAGGAGTGTGGGGAAAGAGAGGGGAGGTGCTACTCAGTACAGAGGGGAAGGGGGCAGAAAATACCCAATCTGGGGACTTAAAAATGCCCCCAGCTGCTGCTCCTACATCATTGTCAACTGAAAAGGAGGTGCATCTGCACAACTACACCCTTCTGATTCCAGCCCTAAATGTATTGACTTTCTGTCTTGATTCGTGAGGGAGAAAAAAAAACAAACCTTGAAATCAGGAAAATTTGTGTAAAGAGGGAATCTGTTTTCCCTCTACATCTACTAACAAATAAAGCATTTTTCTTATCCAGAAATAATAGCACTGTAGCAGTTGCATAGAAGTCCAGAGCACCACCTTACACTTGCTAAAGTCATCAGTATACATGTAATCTAGTGATGGGATTGAACATAATCCTAAATGTTACACAATACCAGGAAACTACATAGTTAGACATTACCACTAGCTTTCTTTCAGTGCTGGAAAAGACCCTGCCCTGGTTTTCCAGGTACGAGACTCCAGGTAGACTATGGAGTTTTAACACATTAAAAAAAAGAAACAAAAATAAGATTACTTGTATGAACCACTCCCAAACATCAGCAGGCATTCAAACCACAGATTAATCTTAAAGAATGTATTGCATCCTTTGTTTTTTAGGGAAAAAAGTAATCTCTGTGTCTTTGTTAATATTCCTTTCCCACAGCAGGTTTTAAAATCTGAGACACTTGTTACTGAGTATGTGGGTGTGTAAATTGTAAAGACTAGGATTTTTGGTTTCTTTCTTTCTCATTTGGCAGCATTTCATACTGAAATAAGTGATGGCTGATTTACAAGACTCAGAGTCAAATGCCACCCCTCCTTTGCAGGGAGGGGTTACAGAGCATGGAATTTATGCTGTCCCTTGGTTCCCAGTCACCTCTGAATACACCATCTGGGCTTCTTATTTATACTCACCTGCTGTCTAATCAACACCTTGCTATGCTTCACACCTGCATATTTTTAACCTCACACTACTCCACATTACCTATTAACTCTGTGCATGATACCTTGCACAGCATGTTACCTGCTCCCCTTCAGAAAATGCTGTCACAGAATCTGAACCTGTTCTGTGTTGTTACTATAGTGAGTGATACAAGTTCTTCTTACCGCAAGCATTCAGTCTTCACCTGAATCCTAATGTAACCCTGACACACGGCTCTACCCACGTGCCACATGTGAATGTTGCAATCCTGGGTGCCCAGTAGCATAAGCCTCACTTGGCTCTCCTAAGAACTGAAATGAGGCTTTCTGGCAGAGAGGGCCCCTTTTACACTTACAAACCCTTTGCAACCATAGATATAATTATTTACAAATATTTAATTTTATACAATTTAAATATATACAGAATAATTACAATTGCAAATTGTTTCCAAAATAACTCTATACATTTCACAAAAGGAGCACTGGTGATACAGGGATAGTCACTGGGGTGCTTATGGGGTTCACAAACTGATAACCTTTCTGGTGTGATACACGTTAAAGGAGAAGCATAAAGAATAAGTAGATGCTGAAACGCTGATAAATGGCTCAGTATTAAAAGAAACAGTCCCCAGCTCCTCCTATTAGCACTGTAGCAGTTCCTTCATGGCTGGGGTCCTCCCATGTCAGCCCAGGTGTCACCATTCTGCTGACAGCTGCTCCCACATCTGGGTCCCTGCAACATACAATGTACACTGTGTGTGCAACCTTTCCACCAATGTAAACAAGGAGGGGATAGATGACATAGACCTCTACACAAGCCTAACTAACCTGTACATAGTCTACAATTACCCTGGGAAAAATCAAGGATAAAACTACACTTGTGTAAATGTCATGTGACCTCATCTGTCCCAAGGTAGTTGTTTGATACAGGCATACACACTATTACATGCTCCCCTGCCATTATTGTAATAATACCTACTTCAAGGAACTCCCCTGGAATAACTGCTTGCCTATCTGTTTTAGCTTCTGGTATACAAAACTGATGTAGGTTACACAGCATATTTATGTTAGTATAGCCAAGTGACACATCTCTTACAAACCCACAATCATAGAGGCTGTGTGTTCACACATGAGTGCACATATACTCATGCTTGACTATACTGGTAGTGGCATGATAGTCCATTTTTGTGGTAAATAATCAATTTATTATATGCTATATTATGCTCATCATAGATACAATAGGTTAGATACCTGCCAAAGCCAATGCTAATTTTGCCATTTAAAACTTAACTGCAATATCTGCAATAAACAGGGGTGTGTGCTGTGACTTACATTTATAACAGTGTTTGGGCTTTTCTGGTTGTGTAATAATTTGTAAATCTGCACTATGGTTGAAACCTGGATATTCACTGCTAGTGCTTTGTGTTCACCTTAGATGGGTATAAATGATTACACAGGCAATGAAGATCACCAGTAGGGCTCTATCCTTTATAAAACAGAAACCTAAAATGCAAGGATGAAAAGTCATGCTGGGAGAGAAAGTCAGTAATTCATGTTACTAAATCTGATATATTCACAACTACAATGAACAATTCAACAATATAAGGAACTATAGTATAATGTAAACAACATAGGTTACTGTATGCCATGATTACAAAGCCAGTGCTACACTGGACACTCCTGCTTTTAGCCTTGTCATGCATCTTTTCTTCCCTACTGCCAAGCTGGTGATGAAGAAAATATGCATCCAACTATGCTATCTTTATAAACAGCCAAGGTTTTCCCTTCAGTGTGCAGAAACAGAAACATTAGATGATGATTAATTTGCCCTTTGCCCTTCTGCAAAAGAGAACTAATAGGGGGCTTGTCCTCTACATGCAATGCCATCATTGTCATCTAAAGTAGATCAACACTGAGTCATGAATCTCTTTCCCTTTTCCTGCCTTTGTGACGGATCCTTAGCAGGTGCTAACTTCAAAGCACCTTTGACAAATTATGCCAACCAAAGGTCAGTCCCTTTAGATAGTCTGTTTAATCTCTTCTCCGCCTGGCCTCTATTACTCTTACTCTGGAGAGGTTTTGGTGGAATCAAAGACCCCTTCACAGACCCACTAGTCTCCCAGATCCCCTAAGCCTCTCTAAAGACCCTGCTAGCCCCCACCCCAACTGCCCAAGCCCCCCACAGACCTTGCTAGCCCCTGACCCCCCATGAATGATTCTAGCTCCCCCAACTACTCCAAACCTCCACAGACCCCACTAGACCCCCAGATCTTCCCAAGCCCACCTGCTAGCCCCTCATTCCAACTTAATTTAGATCAGGTGGCCATTTTTAACTCAATCCAACCTCCCTGAAGGTCTGTACATACTCTGTTTTACATTGAATAAAGCTTACTATATACTTTATTCCAAGACACAGAACAGAGTTAAGGCTGAGAGTACATAGTAGTAATTTTAAAGGTAAAACCATTACAGAGACACTACAGTTAACTCTAAACGAAGCACGAGTCATCAGAAAATTCAAGTGAAAACCCCTTAAAGAAAATCCGAATACATTAAGGTGCCAAAGCAGTGTATTTCAATACTTAACACTGCCCTATCATGATAGTGTGCTGTGCCATAGCATGACAGATTTTAGTGTTACTTGCCCTGAATTTGAGTGTTTTCTGTTAGATTAAACATGTTTTTAAAGTCACCTTTTGCTTATTCTTTATTTTCTCTTCCTTATTTTCTAGCATGAAGAGGGTGAAGAAGGAAGGTTGTTTGAGCGCCTTGCCTTTATGTTTCCATACCTGATCATGTTTTGACTGAAGTGTATCTTTTAACTCCGTGGGCACATCTACATGAGATGCTACTGTATAGTGTTTCCTGCATATTTATTTAGTACTTGTATAAGTATTAATATTTAGTACTTATAAAAGTAATAAATGTGCAGTAATGACAGTTACTCTAACGATAGACATGCTCTGTGTTTCCTGGGTTTGTAATGCTGAGTACTGATTTCTCTGTAATTTAAGGGCTCCCCCTACTCTCCTTCTTAAAAGCTACCTGCACAGTTTAACTGGGGTAATAGCTCCATGGAGAAATATTCAAGAACTGTTCTTCAAGCTAGCATACAACTTTGTGACTTGTGGTTTGTTCCAAACTACTTTGGCCTTTGGAAAAAGTAGGAATTCACTCTTGAATTGCTGTGTTGCACAGTGCTTTTATTAGCACATGCAAAAAAACCTCCAGGCCTTTGAAAAGATCAATCAGTCAGTGGGAGTGCAACATAAATCCATTTCAACTGAAAAAAAGGATCATCCACATCTGTCAGTCATAGATCATCTTGATGACCTCAGAGAGAGGTAGATAATTCTGTGTTAGTCTGAAATCAGGAAGAAGTCAGGGTAGATCTGTACCTTAGAGACTAAATCAGTGATGCATATATAAGCGTTCCTCTTGTGCTGTAAAGAGACAGCAGGAAACAGAGGTTCTAAAGAGAAAGTAGTGATTAAAATACAAGGCATATGGTGAGGGAAGGAAAAAGGAAGGGGCACTGCTGAGAAGGCAAGGTGTGTAGGAAAGAGAAAAAAAAAAGCAGTTAGTCAGGGACGTTAAAAGCTAATCCAGGTATAACCTTGATGACCTTGTCAGCTTCATTTTCCCAGTCCCAGATTAAGATATCTCCTTGCTATTGGACAGAGGCTGATTTCTACAAAGCTGCAAGTTTGTAAGGACCAAGCATTCAGGCTCTTCTCTGGGCTTGTCCTTCAACTCAGAACTTGGTTCTTATCTGGTGTATGGCAGGACATATCCAGCCCCCGTGCCCACTTCTGTAGTCCTTCCAAAGTCAGTAAGGGTAATATTTTCTGCTATTTATTCAGAAAATGAGTACTCATCCTTTTTCCAGGGTGAGTCTTCATAATGCTCCTGTGAAGAGTTGGGGCTCCACAGGACTTTAAAAAACCCTTTATAAATCAGTTAAATTTGACTTAAGTAACTGCCCAGTAGAAACTCTTGATACATATAGATAGCCCAGATCCCCAAACTAGCATGGATACTGGAAGAAACTGACCTGCAATAACATGACCTGCAGTAATATAAAGCTTTGTCTGGGCTAATTCACTCTGCTGTGCCCAGTGGCATAGCCAGATCTTTCCGCGCCTTGGGCAAAAATAGGCATGGGGCGAATTATGCTGACCAGTGGAGAATGGGAGGGTGAAGGCATGAAGAAGGGAGAGGGGGAGTCTTATCTTGCCAGTTCTCCTCACTCCAGAGGCAGCTGCTACTGCTGTGGCTGCTGTTGCAGCAGCTCAGGCATTGGCACAGGTTCCCCAAAGGCAGCTCCTGGTGCCCCATTCACTTTTCCCTTCACCCCAGGCACAGAGCTGTGCCTCCCATGGCAAAGCCTTCCAGGGGGTCATCATTCCACCCCATTCCCTCTTGAGCAGGGATGGACAAAGGGCCAGATCTGGTCACATTAGACTCCATTTCCCAGCTGCCCCTGCACATGGCTGGGGCCAGTCTCCATGGAGACCTCAGCCGCAGCTGCATGGGAAAACTCAAGGCTGGGATTGCCATGGAGACCAGCCGCAGCCATGCTGGTAGTGCACGTGGCAGAGCAGAGCAGGGGGCTGCTCCGGAGCCACTGGGAATTTGCAATGGGGGCAGCTTGCTCTGGAGCCAGGACAGAGCCATGATCTGTAGCCTGCATGCTCTGGGCAGAGGCGCACCAGCAGGCGATTGCAGCTCTGCACCTGCCCCAGACCAGGTTGTCACCACTGCAAAGAGCCAGGGCAAAGCCATGATCCCCTGCTTGTGCATCTCTGCCTGGAGCATGCAGGCTACAGATTGCAGCTCTGCCCCAGCTCCAGAGCAAGCTACCCCGATCGCAGGATCCCAGGAGCTCTGGAGCAGCTCCCTGACTTGCTCTGCCACACAAACTGCCAGCGCCGCCGCAGCTGGTCTCCATAGCAGCCCCAGCCGTGAGCTTTCCCATGCAGCTGTGGCTGGGGTCTCTGTAGAGACCGGCCCCAGCCATGCAGCAGGGGCTGCTGGGAGATGGAGTCCGGCTGCTGGCTGCATCAGCCATTTTGCCCACCCGTGCTCTGGATGCACTACTGGGTATTTGTCTGCCAGGTCCTACAGCCAGGAAGAGCATGCCATGGTAAAAACTCTTGGGGGACAGGCCATACTGGCACCCCTCTCAATCAACACCTAGGGCTCATGCCCTATTTGCCCCTTCTGTCCTCCCTCCCTCCATTTACACTACAGGTTGTACCATAAAGACATGCCATAACTCTTACAGATCACAAATATGCTGTATGCAAATTAGTAGCACAGGAATTATGATATAGCAATGGACCATTTAAAAATTACCCGAGTTGTCAATTTTTCCTGCTTGTGTCCTGATTAATATAGAAATT
Organism: Gavialis gangeticus; assembly: GCF_001723915.1. Classification (NCBI taxonomy): domain Eukaryota; kingdom Metazoa; phylum Chordata; order Crocodylia; family Gavialidae; genus Gavialis; species Gavialis gangeticus. Next base: position 163,057,483 of record NW_017729032.1, on the reverse strand, counting down.
ATGTGCAACCTAATTTAATTATAAATAGTATATATACAAGATTTGTATACAGATAGAATTAATGTGAAGAACCTATATGATTATGTAGCGAAAATAGATACTTTTCTCTATGTTTCTTTGTTCTTTGTTTTAGTATTAACCCCTGCATTCTGTAACT
>NW_017729032.1:163049916-163052326 GCF_001723915.1 Gavialis gangeticus | reverse complement strand
TCTTTGTTCCTTGTTTTAGTATTAACGCCTGCATTCTGTAACTTTCCACCCACATGGTACAGGATGGCCCACTACGCATGTCTTACATGTTGCCCAGGTTTTGTTTTGTAATGACCAATCAAAATGTAACACGCCAACTAAAAATTGCTAGCTCAATAAAAGCAGTGCGCGCACTTTGTTTAGGGTCAACACTGATTTGAGCAACAAGCTCCTCTGTCGGCCTGCTTGCAAGCAATAAAATAGAGTTGGACCCAGCCTAAAAGTGTGACTCTCTTCTAGAGGTGAATTGGACTAGCCTCCAGGGGATAAAACCAGCAATTTATGCAACAATTACATTACTAAAATCTCATGGGACTAAGCAGTTATGGACATGGGTGCTTTACTTCTTATAATTGTTTTTAACATTTCAGTTCCTAAACTAGTTAACAGATGCATTAGTTAAATTCCATTCTATTAATTCTCAGTTTTATTCTGCTTTCAAGGAAAAAGTGCTGTCATTTCAAGTAGGATCTTAAATGCATAACAAAGAACCGAATCCTTGCTAAAAGTGCAAAATGGAACTTAACCTTAACCACAGACGTATAACCATAATCTACTACTGAAAAGAGACTTTATATGGTCCATGATTTATTGTGTCTATATATGTCAAAATGACAAATTGCTAATGTAGATTGCTGTATTGGAAGTATCTACAGACTTTCAACCATGAAGACGCTACATAAACAGAGTTCACAATCAGTGACATTGTAGCTCTAATCAGCAATAATCCAAGTAATGAGTTTATTATGTGCCTGTATCAATGGCACTCTACTGCAGTGATTTAGCATTAAAGTGTTTCTGCCCTTACTACAGTGAAATGCAATTAATTTAAAGTTCAAGGTAGCTCACACAGCATGAAGATCTCTAATAAATGAATGTGAAATATTACAAATGTAATATATGAACAGCAATGAAATTAGGCTGGAAATTCCCAGGCGGCTGGAATTTATTGGGTGGAAAGGTACATCTCAGAAAGACCTTGATAGGGGAAAAAACAATTCTATTTTCTGTACTTAGATCTGTTCCGACTTGCAAAGCATATTTAGTTCCAGCAAATGCACTATGCAGCAGATACATTCCTGCCCTCAAAGTCCCAGCCAAGTATTGAGATTACATCTTTGTTTAAATTATAAGATAAAAATAGAGCTGCATGAATATTTAGTGTAGGCTAATATTAGTATTCCACCCTCAATGAAATTCAGGTTTAGATACTGATCTATGTATCAGAGTGCGGTAAGATGAATTGTAAATAAACATTTCAGTGTTCACTGTGAACATACAGTCCACTGTCCAACAGTTGGTGGATCTACACATGCATTTATTCTAGCCCAAATTCACTGTGGTATAAACTACTCTGGAGTGAGGGTTTTTGGGCAGGCATCTATATATGCAGGGATTAGGGAGCAATTTTGTACCGAGTTCCCTGCAGCCCTGCCATGGGCCCTGGCCACCACCAGGAGCAGCTCCAGAATAACCCTGGCTGCTAGTCCAGGGGCTGACAGGGAGCACCAGGCCAGGAGACAGCTGCCAAGAGGCTGCCTGCTTCTGAGGTGGGAACAATTACAGTTGGGGAGTGGCGGGGCTGGGAAACAGGAGTTCAGGCTGGAAGATAAGCATCTCCCAGCAGCAGCTCCATGGTAGTGGAGCTACTGCTGGGAGATAAGAGTCTTCCAGTCCCCACTCCCTAATTCTGATGGTGGAGTGGGGCCCAATCACAATCTCAGAGCAGGGGGCTTAGAGCTCCCTGCTGCCAGGGCAGGGGGTACATAGACCCCACCTGGGCTCTTGTTGCAGAGCCTGTCCTGGCAGCAGGAAGCTCCTGGGCACAAGAAGCTATCTCCCGCCCCTGGTGGATGGATGACTGGGAGCGGATTTTGCTCCCAGTCAGGTGTCTACACAAGCATTATGACACCGGTACTAATCCCGAGTAAATATGATTAAGGAGGTTCATTACAAAGTAAGCATATGTACGTATAGACACACATACCAACCTGGTGGCCTTCTATGATCAGGTCACAAAATCCTTAGATGCAAGGGTAGCAGTGGACATAGCCTTTCTGGACTTTAGGAAGGCCTTCGACACTGTCTCTCACCCTATTCTCATTAAAAAACTGGGGGACTGTGGTGTCGACACCCACACAGTCAAAAGGGTTACTAACTGGCTGGAGGGCTGCACCCAAAGAGTGGTGGTGAATGGGTCATTTTCAACCTGGAGGGATGTGGGCAGTGGTCTCCCACCGGGCTCAGTCCTCGGGCCCACACTGTTCAACATCTTCATCAGTGACTTGGACAAGGGGGTAAAAAGCACCCTGTTCAAATTTGCTGATGACACTAAGATGTGGGGGGATGTGGGCATGCTAGAAGGGAGGAA
>NW_017729032.1:163029295-163049461 GCF_001723915.1 Gavialis gangeticus | reverse complement strand
AGGATCTGGAACCAACTTCCAAGAGAAGTGGTGCTGGCTCCTACCGTGGGGGTCTTTAAGAGGAGGCTGGATGTACACCTTGCTGGGGTCGTTTGACCCCAGTACTTTTTCCTGCCATGGCAGGGGGTCAGACTCGACGATCTGCTCAGGTCCCTTCTGACCCTACCAATTATGAAACTATGAAACTTATTTTGCAGTAAGCTATGCTAACGAGAAGTTAAGAGTCTCATGTAGATGAGCCCTGTAAGTACAAACTCAACACCCTTTTCTTGTTAGAAAATAACTGCAAGATATCTGTTACATAGCTTAGCTCAAAATGCCTTTGGCTTTTTTCCAAGGTTTTCTCTCTGGGCGGTGTTCAAGACACAAGCCTACATCAGCCCTTCTCTGTGATCCACTCCAAACCACCCTGTTATGCTCTAAGCAGGTACTGAGTGACCCAAGTTCACTACTTAGCAAAAAAATAGAAAAAATAAACAAAGGTAATGTAAGCATAGACTTCTCATGACTATAAGACAAAATATATAATATAAAATTGCTAAAAAGGAAAAAAAATGGCTTAAACCACTCTAGGAGTTAAGTGCTCCAAATCATATAGATTTGTTTTACAGGCTCTGTTGCCTGTGTTCAGTACATTATCTAGCTGTTAAGACAGTAAGCTTTAGAAAGTAAGTACTTTGGCTTTTATACTTTTATACTGGGATAGTACAGTGCACATAAATGACAATATGTAATTATATCTACTAAGAACCATTGTTAATAAATAAAATAACATTTTATATGAAAATAAATATAGGTATAAAGTATTAGACCTTATACTGAGATGTGCTAAGACTTCTTGCTACGGGTCCATAGGTATAAGTTTGTGTGGCTGTGGACATGTGTCAAAAATTGCCCCCAGTTGACCTATCTGTAAATGCTATCTGGGCAGTGAGGCTTAAGCAAGCATTGGCTAAACATAATTATAGCTCAGTCATTCTCTTGTGTACCATTGGTTCCAGACCTGAGATGCCTAAAGCAGGCTGAACCATAGCCATTCACCTCAGGCAGATCTTTGACTCATTTTTTTTGGAGTGGGAGATGGTATTTAGGGAGTGTAGTAAAGTAGAACAAATGCAAGTATATAAACAGCAAAATTAATGAAACTAGTGAAGGTACTAACTTACTTCTCTGGATGGGGTGACTTTCCTATTCAACAGTGCCTTAATAGATCACAAAATAAAGCTACTCCAAGTTATTCCATTTTTCTTTTTTCTCCCAGTTATCTGTAGCAAAGGCAGTATCAATGAGCAGTGTGGATAAGGCCTTAGAAGGGATTGATTTAAAGGGATGCTGATACTTGGCACTACATTATCACGCCACTGGCCACTCTATGGCACTCAATAATATCTCTGCCTGGGGTGCCAGAATTGCTCGTTATGATTAAGGGGGGGAAATGTTTTAGTTTGTTTTAAAATTAACCTAGAAAAAGACAAAGAACAAGGGAGTTTGATGAAAAAAATATTACAGGAGTAACCCCCTTTCTCTGGGTAATTAGTACCTGCTCTTTTCCCCAAATATAGATCTCCATGTATTACTCTACTATTTATTAAGATTAATAATAGCACGGAGTTTCAATAGCCCTTTTTCCTATTTTTGGTATGTAATGCATGTTTTTACCCACTAGTGTTAGCACTTGCTCTTTCTTTACCTACATGCATCCTGAAATACAATTCTGCCAACAAAAGACAATTGCTTCCCATATGTTAAATTAATGAGCCCTGTAGAAGATATAGTGTATAATATAGTATATAATAAATGCCTCAATCTCTCACAAATTATTAAATGAATGTGCTTATTTTGCAGGACCAATACCATTAAGTCTTGTCACTATTATATACAACTTGCAGAATAATGGTATCAGTATCACCTAACCAAAAGAAAGGAGTACAGGCAACACTAACATGTGAGGTAAGACAATGTAAGGAAAAGCAACCACTGCCAAAATAAGAAGACACTATGCAAATCATTATTTTATGCATGCACCTACAATTTTTTGCTAGAATATAGGGTCTTTAGTAAAGTTTAACCTAATTAAAAGCAACCTCATGGTAATCAGCAAGTTAATAAATCTAAACCTTCATAGACATTTTGAGCCCCTGACATCTATGAAACTATGAAATAATGAAACTAGTGCCATAAAAAATGTTCAATAACTGAGTAAATATATCTAATAAACAGGGATCCTGGTTTTTGCTGACAAAAAAAAAATCGCCAGTTTTCAGGTAAAACAAAGTAACCCAAAATCCATATTTTTCTGTGATTAAAATGATGCACCACTAATAGATAGATAGATAGATAGCAGTGTTTCATTGTGATCACAGAAAAATGTGGATTTTCAATTACTTTTTTTAATCTGGAAATTGGGGACATTTTTTTATCAAAGAAAACCAGAATACCTGCAAAATAATGTATATAATGAATTCTCCTGTTTTATATATTTCTGTAACATTTACAGGGTAATAAGCTTTTCAAACATCTTTCAGTCAAAATTATTTTAGGAGTGTTTATGTTTCTGTTATTGTGTTTGCTATTGTTTGCTGTGTTTATTATTAATATTATTATTATAATAAAGAATCACAACAATAACTTTTTGGGTTAACTGAGAAAATGTCTCTGAGGGTGTTCAGTATTTTGCCTGGATATGCTAGCTGTGATTAACCAGGTAAAAAGCATGGCATTGTTTTTTGCCTTGCCAAATTGGTTCATAGGTCCTTTCTTCCTACTTGAACACTTAGCATCCAAATTTAAAGTGTGTTTCCTCAGAAGCTAGTGCAAGCAATTTTAAGTCATTTTCTGAAAACTTTCATATCAGCCAGCTGTCACACAGATGTTCACAGAAAGCAAAGAGAAAATTTCTGCTTGCAGCTCTTGGAGTAATTGTCTAGCTCTAGTCTAGTCAATACAAATCAATAGCATTTATGTCCAAACACAGCATCCATGATCTCATGATCATATTTAGATTTATATTACATCTGTCACAGGATTATTTCTTATAGCACTGAATAAAGTCAAAACAATCTCTGAAAGGAGCTATGTGCTGCATCTGTGGTGATATTTAATATTATACTGATCACCTTGTTTGGAATGTATATATTTACACCATGGAACTGTATGGCTTACATATAGTTCTCACAGATGGCTCCTCTCATTGTTTTAGAGATCCTTAACATTCTTCCAGTTGTCCATCAGTACATTTCCCCACTTTCTTGACCTAAAAAACAGAGTTCCTGATTGTGTTTAACCTTGTAATTCACCTGCAAATAATGGCAAGTATAAAGCAGAATTTAACATCTGGGTATTCCAAAGCCTTGCCTAACGGGTAAAAAAAGGAATACCTAATAGAACTATAGATAGTGGAGTTGCTTTTCCCCACTATTTGGAGAGCTAGCAAACAAAACACAATGATATCGGTACCCTTGTTGGTTGTTCCCACCTCAAATGGGAACTGATTGTCCTCTTAATTTTTATGCCCGTAGTAACTTGAGTAAAAAAAATGGAGTTACGCTGACATAGAAATAAAATGATAAGATACAGAAATATACTGAATAGGTTGGTATTTGTGACTGGGTGCAGCAAAAGCTTAAACACTTACCACTCATAAACACTTTCCTAATATTCTTGACTGTTGCAGCCAGTTGCTTCTCTTGTCTGAACAGCTCTGATTAATGTCCCCTCACCCTTACTAAATTCATGTTGCTGTTAATTGCCTGACCAGTTAAGGGAACATGGTCCTTCCGTATTTCAAGAGACATACTTGGTGTGTCTACACGAGGTGATTACAGCACATTAGCCTAATAACTTTGTGCTAAAACCATGTTAAAAACCATGCTAATAGCCTACTGCACAGTATTATTAGGCTAAACTACAGTAAGCGTCACAAAAAACTGTGCTGGTGCTACTGAAGAGTAACTAGTTACTGTGCATTCAGTTAGTACTTTATTAAGCAAGCACTGAACTAAATGTTAAGTATCTAAGCAACATTAAAGAATGTGCAGACATACCCACTGTGTGCATTTTTAATGTGCCATCCAATATCCAAGAGGTTATTAATTGACGGAAGTCAATCGTGGTGCCCTGTAACCAGTGGGGTCTCCTCAAGACTCTGTCCTTGGACTCATATTGTTCAACGTCTTCATTAATGATGTGGACATTGGAATCAGAAGCAGACTGGCCAAATTCGCTGATGACACCAAACTTTGGGGCAAAGCAGACAGGAGGGCGATGCAGGCTGACCAGGACAGGCTCAGCAAATGGGTGGATGAGAACCTGATGGTATTTAACACTGAAAAATGCAAGGTTCTCCACCTTGGGAAAAAAAACCTGCAGCATCCTTTTAGGCTCGGCAGTGCTACGCTGGCTAGCACTATGGAAGAAAGAGACTTGGGGTCATCATTGACCACAAGATGAACATGAGCCCGCAATGCGATGCTGTGGCTAGTAAAGCGACCAAAACGCTGGCTTGCATGCATAGATGCTTCTCAAGCAAATCCCGGGATGTCATTCTCCCCTTGTACTCAGCCTTGGTGAGGCCATAGCTGGAGTACTGTGTCCAGTTTTGGGCTCCACAATTCAAAAAGGAAGTGGAGAAGCTTGAGAGAGTCCAGAGAAGAGCCACACGCATGATCAGAGGTCAGGAGAACAGACCTTACAATAACAGGCTGAGAGCCATGGGGTTCTTTAGCCTGGAAAAGCGCAGGCTCAGGGGTGATCTGATGGCCATCTATAAGTTTATCAGGGGTGACCACCAGTATTTGGTGGAACATTTGTTCACCAGAGCGCCCCAAGGGATGATGAGTTCGAATGGTTATAAGCTACTACAAGACTGTTTCAGGCTGGATATAAGGAAGAATTTCTTTACTGTCCAAGCCCCCAAGGTCTGGAATAGCCTGCCATCAGAGGTGGTTCAAGCATCTACACTGAATACCTTGAAGAGAAAATTGGATGCTTATTTTGCTGGGATCCTATGACCCCAGCTGACTTCCTGCCCTTTGGGCAGGGGGCTGGACTCGATCTTCCGAGGTTCCTTCCAGCCCTAATGTCTATGAAATCTATGAAATATCACTTTGAACTATGACAATTTGTTACCTTGGGTCAAATAATTTTCAAGACCTCTCTATTGCCATATTATCATTGTTACTAATACTGTTATCCAAACTAAGGCTGCAGCTTAATTTTCCATAGGTACCAATCTCTTGAGAAAGGTTTAATGCTGTCAAGGAGCTAATGGAAAAGCAAGTTATTTGCATCCTTCAAGTCAATTAAATCATTGTTGAACAGATAGACATAATCAGTTCCTAAATGCATTTACATATCAAATGACAGCACAGATATATTCCTTGCTAGCAAAATCTCAGTCTATAAAATCCCTGCTTGTCTGAGAACATATACAAAACACTTGAATTAATGTCTAGTAAACATTAAAATGAAGCTATCCATGTATAGCTGAGGAATCTGTCTTAATTCCTAAAATGTTTGATGTTTCTTGAATCCAGCTCCACAGTAACATGCAGACCAAATACTACCTGCAAACCAAACACCTTCTGTGATAAAAGAAGTGAATTTTTATATTTATATATGAGTGTCACAACCAAGTTTTCTCTATGGCTACACGCTAGTTTAGTATTTGGTGACAGGCTGTCTGAATACCATTCTAGTTCATGAAGGTCCCAATTTTAATTCAGCTGAAGACAATGTATAAACTGCATGGAGTAGTCTGGAGTGAGCTTACTTAGTTAAATATTTAATCAATGTATTTTATGACCTTTATACTTTCTGAGGAATTATAGCTGAAGAATATGTGCAAAGCCCTGTTAATTTCCTGGTCATTAATGCAACATGGTACATTGTACTAGGAGAACAGGAGAAGTATAGACATAGGGGTGCATGTGCAGAAACTGGCTTAAACTTGTAACAGAACACATGTTCAGTGCACAGTTTGAGAATGGCTGAAACCAGTTTGAGATAAAACTGGTTGAATGTAGTATCAGACTTCACTGATTTGGCTCAAACTGGTTTATGCAATTTATGTCACAGACCCCTTGCTGGTTTACATTAAATCAGACTCCCCCAGTATCCCAGCATGCCCTCTGGGCTGGGCAGGGCTCTCTGCTTCACAACAGGGTTGTACCCTCCCTTCTGCTCCCTGGCTGCAGCAGTCTCTGCAGGCATTTGCCTGGCTTCTGCTCCCCCCACCACCGCAACTCTCTACTAAGCGGGCATTCCCCCGTCCCTCACAGACATCTCTCAGCATTATCTAGCAGACCACATGCTGACTATCTCCAAGCTACGGCACATGGGGCAAAGGCATAATCAACAGATAGCTGGTAATATCCCTCCATTTTCTTAATGGGTTGATAAACACTGAGTTAGAGATGATAAACATTAGCTGCTGGCCTGTTCAGGAGTGGGGAAACCCACCCTAATCACAGCATCCTGCCAGGGCCTGGCCACACCGCCCACCCCCCCCAGCTCAGTCCTGTGGAAGGGAAGGGAAGGCTGCTGTAGTGCCCCCCCGGATTTTAGCCTGAGTCATTACAGGCATGTATCTGCAATTCTGGGATGTCTATCTGGTTATAAAGATGATTTAACCTAGCCAGATTAGACTAACCTGAAAAGATTGAATTAATTCAGGGTCAGCCTTTTTGAATGTCTGTCATTTGCCTGAGAAGCTAAGTCAGGAACAAATAGGTGAGAAGTAGAGAGGGTCAGTCTATTCTCAGGCAACAAATCAAATGCTACACTTGTAAATGAATGTATGCTGCTACCCAAACATGGAAAATCATGTGCCTCTTGGATGTGTTATAAGACTGGGTGATATTAAGGTTTTGTTGTTGTTACTGGGGAGGCTTTTTGCTTTGTTTTGTTTGTTTTCAGATAAAACTCTATTAATCAAAGTATTCAGTTTTAGGTATATCAAAACTATTTGTAAATTCCTGCCATATTTGATTAATAGATTAGATAAAAATGGAAGAAAAATTAAAATGTTGAAATATTTGGAGTCTGTACTTTAAAAAAAATATCTTAGCCTGTTTTCATTTAAAAAACAGTAGTGTTTCCAAACTAAATGTCACAAAGTTTATTTTTTAGGGTAAAAATACCATTTAGTTCAGTCTGAAGACTTTTTTTTCTTTTTTGCACTATTCACAAATACAGTGAGCCCTATTTGGCATTATACCACAAAAGTACATTTATCCCTATGTATACATTTTATACAACAGAAGTGCCAAGATGCATCATCTGAAAGATAAAAATGTTATAATATTTTCATAGAATCATAGAAGTAGGGTCGGAAGGGACCTTGTAGATCTTCAAGTCCGACCCCCCGCCTGGGCGGGAGAAAAGACTGGACTCAAATGAGTCCAGCCAGGTAGTCATCAAGCCTCTTCTTAAAGATCCCCAGGGTAGGAGCCAGCACCACTTCCCTAGGAAGTTGGTTCCAGCTCCTAGCCACCCTAACTGTAAAGTAGTTCTTGTGGATGTCTAATCTAAACCTACTCTCTAATAGTTTGTGTCCATTGTTCCTTGTCATGCCAGGGGGCGCTAGGGGAAACAGTGTCTCCCCTAAACCCTTCTGGTCCCCCCTAGTGAGTTTATAGACAGTTACCATGTCCCCCCCCAGCCTTCTCTTGTAAAGGCTGAACAGGTTTAGGTCCCACAGTCTTTCAATGTAGGGTCTGCCCTGTAGTCCCCAGATCATGCGGGTGGCCCTCCTCTGGACCCTTTCAATGTTGTCCACATCCCTCCTGAAATGGGGCGCACAGAACTGGATGCAGTACTCCAGCTGTGGCCTGACCAGCATCGCATAGAGGGGGAGGACCACCTCCCTGGCTCTACTTGAGATGCACCTGTGGATGCACGACAAGGTCCGGTTGGCCCTGCCAACCGTGACCTCGCATTGTCGGCCCATGTTCATCTTGGAGTCAATCATGACTCCAAGATCCCTTTCTGCCTCCGTGCTCTCAAGAAGGGAGTTTCCCATTCTATAAGTGTGCTGCTGGTTTCTACTGCCCAAATGTAGCACCCTGCACTTGTCAGTATTGAAACGCATCCTGTTTATGTCAGCCCACTCCTGTAACCTATCCAGGTCTTGTTGCAGTCTTTCCCTCCCTACTAGTGTGCTCTCCTCACCCCAAATTTTGTGGAAGTTGCTTTGGCAGATTCTAGGTGTCAGATTTTTAAACCACTTATTTTCTTTTAAAAAGTCCTATGGCCCAGAGGAGTATATGGGGGTCCTGTCACTCCCCTCCACCCCTTGAAAAGAGAGTAGTCACCTGAAATGCATAAAACTTTCCTCATGTCCAACATCTTAGCCCCCTCAACATCAAAAATAAAAGTTGGCACTTATAGAGTTCTATAAAAATCAAATATAGTTTTGCAAAAATGTTCAAGAATGATAAAATTTACAATATGATTATATTGCTACCAAAGAATGTTTTATTGTTTGATTTAAATATTTAATACAAAAGGTTGTCATTTTGTTCCAATTAAACTGGAGATTTCCATTAGGGTGGATACAGTTCTAAATAAAACACAGGATATGTCACATTACTAATTGAATGCAAAAGAGCTGAGCTGCTTACATTTTAAAAAAAGTTACCATTGTACAATGGGAAATAACTATTTTTCATTAGGATTTTAGATGTACTTATACTTACATCACATGGATTAAAGAGTTATTTATTTTTAGATCTGTAAAATTCCATTTGTGTGAGGTTTTTCAAATGATCTATCATGCACATAATTCACAGATTAAGTGTCCTTACTGGTATTCATTGCCATAAAAGACCATAGGAGCACCTCTGAAGAGTAAGACTCATTTGAAACCACTGAAGATTGAAATTCAGAATTGAAGTAACTCTGACATGTACATGTGTGCATGTACACAAGATGCTTTACTGCTCAGTAGAGCAGTTTACTGTGCAGTAAGTGTACACTTGTATACGTGCACATGCTTACTGCACAGTAAACTGGTCTACTCTCAAGTAAATCGGCTACCTGGAAATACAAGTAGCAAATCTAATTGCAAGTAGTTACTGTGCAGTAGTGCATGTGTGGATGCTCACCAGGAGCAAATTTGCTCCCAGTCAGCCCTGACACTAGGGGCCCAGCCTCACCCTAGCCCCAGGGCCCAAGGCCCAGGGCCCAAGGCTGGTGGCCTCTCCTGTCCCAGGCCTGGGCCAGTTTTATGGCAGCCTCAGGCCCTTAAAAGCCTGTAGGCACTATGGAGCCTCGGTGCACGGGCAAGCAGTCTGTGGTCACATGTAGCTACTGCATCTCCCTGCACAGGCCAGCTCAGCCAGACTGCCTACACCCAGGTGCTACTCCCTGGCACTGCAGTGCTGCATTGTTGTCAGGGCCTCCATTGTCCAGCCATGCAGGGTGCTGCAGGCACCTACCAGACCTACCAGTATTAAGGCCCAGCTGCAGCCAGCTCCTGGTCACCGGGTCAGCTCCACCTGGCCACATGTGACCTCCTGTGCTTTGCCCCCACATTGGGCACTGCAGGCAGCTACTCAGGCCCAGCAGCACTGGGACAGCCAGTCGGAGGCCCAAAGAAACATAGCAGGAGCCATGCTAGTATCTTTACTGATGCCACACACCACCTCCTGGGGCCCCAACTGGTCACTAGAGGAGACTGGGGACCTCATGGTGCTATAGGGTGAAGCTGAGGAGCTGAGGCAGTTTGCATGGGGTGGGCACTCTAACATTCATGTTTTTGAGGAGCTGTCAGGCCATATGTGTGGGCATGACCAGTCAGCACATCAGTGCCGCATAAAGGTCAAGGCCTTGAGGGCACAGTGTGTCACCATAACCAACCACAACCATCAGTCAGGTACTGCCTTCAAGGCTATGCTCTTTATGTGGCAACTGGATACCATCCTCACACTGTAGAACCCAGGCTTCAGCTGCACTGTGTACTGCAGCATGGGCCTCCACTACAGCCTGACACATACAGTGATGCAGCACTGAGGGAGGAGCCCACCAGCAGTCCATCCCACTGAGCTCCCCAGTGTCCTCCAGCAGATCTGGGAGCTCAGACCAGCACCCCTCTTGCCAGTTCCATGGTCTCACCCCAGCCACGAGGCCAGGCCAGCCATGTCACTTCCAGCCACCAGCAGCACCAGCTGCTCTCCAGAGCAGGCCCCTCCCTGGGCAACTACATACTTCACCCCTATGACTAAGGACACCACTGGGAGCTGCATGCTGTTGCCACCAGTGGGGTCTGACCCAAGTCACTGGGCACACCAGTGCCACCCGTGTGCCCATGTGATAAGTGCCACACCATGGGGAGGGACCTCTGTGCCCATGCCCTGGCCCTTTCCCCTGTCCCTGCCTCAGCTCCCTCTCCCTGCCTGGCCCACCCATGTTCCCATAAACCTCAGGTTCCCCCTGCCCCCCCCCATCCCACACACACAGCATGGAGAGAGGTAGGAGACATTGCAAAACTTTGTTGAGCAACCTGTGCCCCCAAAGCTAGGTAGGCATGGGCCTGTCACATGCCGAGGAATGTGTCAATGCCAGCAACGATGTCCTCCTCAGCTACAGGGGGCAGGGACATGTAGCACAGCCACAGGTCACCCTCCCGGTTGTAAGGCAGCATGGGCTTGCCTGCCACATCATTGAAGCTCAGGGTTCTATGCCAGGTGTGCAAATGTTCCTGGGACACCATGGCAAACAGCAGCAGCAAGGTGTAGTGGGTCAGCTGTCTGCACAAACAGCTCGTTGGGCTATGCCTGGGACACTCAGCAGGAGCATGCTTGAGGCAAAAGTGCTGGTGCAGTGAGGACTGACCTCAGGAAGTCTGCCCAGAGAGGCCTCATGTGGGAAGGGTGGGGGTAGTGGCAGCTGCACGTCCCAATCATCCAGGAGCACCGCCCCCCCCAAGCCTGGGCACTGTGGGCTTGGTGGCAGCACAGGAGACAGGCTGGCCTGCAGGAAGAGAAGTGGGGGAGTAGAGTCTGGAGTCACAGCAGCAGGTGCTGCCAGGATCCTATCCTGGCCTGGCCTGGCCTGGCCTGGCCTGGCCTGGCCTGGCCTGGGAAGGGGGTGGAGGAGGCCAGCTGCCTGTGGCCAGCAGCCAGCAGCCTGCCAGCCCCTGGGGAGCAAGCAGGGATGGGGGCTTAGCCAGTGGCTGCCTGGGCCCAGGCCTGCCTGGCCATCTTACCATGGTCCCTGGGAATTTATGCACACATGAACCCTGATCTGAACAGAGCAGTGCACAGCTCCCTGGTACAGAGCATCTTATCTCAGAAATGTTTCAACCTCTCACAAACAACTTCTTTGTCATGACTCTGCAGGTCTTGCAGCTGCACACAGGGTAAAGGCAGCAGTTAGCAGGCAGGATGGAAGCTCAGGGTCACTGCTGCCCTTGGCCAGGGCCCTACAGATGCACCAGCTCCACCAGAGGACCCAAGACCAGATTATCCTCCTGGACTGGCTGGTGATGGCATCAGAGGAGCAAATGGTGGATGAGTGGGCCTGGTGGGCAAAGAACATCACCCAGCAGTACAGAAGGGAAGCAGAGGACCTCACCCATGAGGAAGCGTGGGACTGGGTGGATTGGGTGTTCAGGGCATGGCTCCTGGATGGGGAGGAGCAGCATGTGTAGCCCCTAGAGCAGCAGGATGTGATCATGGTCAGGGCAGTCCAGGCAATGGAGGAGGACTGCCCTGGCCACCTGGTGATCACCTTCATGTCACCAGCTGCCCTGCCCCCATCTGCAGCCCTACCTGGCCCCTGGCATCAACCCACCACCCAGAAGCAGGCCCCCTGTGGGCCTGGATGGAGGTCCAGTGCCACCTCCACCACCTAGGACCCCTGCCCTGGCCCCCACCCCAGATACCCAACTGTGTGGACCAAACCCTGCCACTCACCCTGGCTCCCTGTAGCCATAGAGCTGCAGCAGAGCCAGGATGGCACATGGGCCCTGGTAACTCTGGTCACTGGCTGCTAGTGGGGGAGATTGGCATGCCAGGAGGCGGAAAGCTGCCATCACTCTTGGGCAAGCCCCCCACCTGCAGGGCTTGCCACAATGTGCACACCCACAGGGGAATGTCCAGATCCTGGAGTGCTGGCTGCCTGTTTCCAAAGTCTGCCCCTATGCATTCCCACCCCATGGCTCCTGACCCCAGAAGGACACTCATAAGCCAGCACAAGGTTGTAAATTTTTTGCATGGGGAAGAGGGTGTTTTATTGGTGGTGGGTGGGGTGGGTAGTGGAGGTGCTCTGTTTCTGGGGAAGGAAGGGGGACAAGCTCTGTTGTTGGGGAGGGAGGAGGGAACGGAAAGGGGGTACAGGTTCTGTGAGGGCAATACAGTGTTTTTCAGAGAACTGTACACAGTGGGTATGGTGCTGGTGTTTAAACTCACTAGCAGTTCAAATTCACTAAACTAAAATTGTTGGCTTGTCCAGCTGCAGTCAGAATACCACTGTAGGGTGGAAGACAAGTAATCCAACAGTTAGTTTCACTTCCATCACACATGACTGGGCATTATGATTCTCTTGTGACATCCTTTCTCCTCTTCAGCAGTTGCAAAGCAAGTTTAAAAAAAATAAGAAGCTAAGTTGCAATATTTAGATATAGATTCAGATTTCAAAGCCTGTGGAGCTGGGGATTTGCAGGTTTGGGGGTTGTTTTATTTTATAACAGAGCTGATAGATACCTCTGGGATTTGGCTCTTCAGTACATAAGGAATGGCATGGACAATGACAGTATAACATTACCCATAAGACATGTTGATGCAGATCTATAATATGTGATTGGGACCAGCTGTTTGATCTATGATATCTCTACTAAAGTGGCCAGCAATAGTATCAGATTATGACAGGATCATTTTTATGCCCCTAGAAATTGGATTGAGTCCACCAATTTATTCACAAATTCCAACTTATTTTGGTCCGATCCCTTCTACTTTGTTCAATAATAATCAGGGATCCTGGTTCTCTCTGATTTAAAAAAAAAATCCCAATTTTCAGTTAAAAAAAGCAAGCCCAAATCCACATTTTCCATGATTTAAATGAAACACCATGATAGATAGACAGATAGAGAGATAGATAGATAGATAGATAGATAGATAGATAGATAGATAACGTGGTTCATCTATAAAAAGAAACACCACTATATATATAAATTCACATATATAGTGGTGTTTCATTTAAATTTATATATATGGTGGTGTTTCTTTTTATATATATATATATATACATACACATACACACACGCACATATATATACAAATACACATACACACACACATACATATGCATACACACACACACATGCATACATATAGATATACATACACCCACACACATACATACACAAACACACACATATACATACACACACACACACACAGTGGTGTTTCATTTATATATAAGTGGTGCTTCTTTTTAATGATGCAAAAATGTGGATTTGGGGTTACTTTTTTTTAACCAAAAGCTGGAGATGTTTTTTTAAATCACAGCACACCAGGATCCCTGGTAATAATGTAGTAAAGATTTAAACTAGTAAGCACATGAAAGGGTATCACACCTGTGGACACCCTGAATCAGTGGTGGGCTGCAACCCTAAATGGGGTTGTAACATCAGTGGATGGGTTTGCAATAGATGTGCCCCCTGAGATTTCTTCACCCACAGCAGGGTGCAGGGCTGCAGCTGGGCTAGACCAGCTCCAGGCAGGAGCTGCCTCTGCAGCCCAGTGGGTGGGGCTCACTGTGGGAGGGAGTGCCGCTCTATCATTGACACCAAGGTAAGGCATGGCAGCAGCAGTGGTGTGGAGTTGTATCCGTGCTGCTGCCAGGTGAGCAGAAGGCACCTCAGCCTGGCAACCATGACAGCACAATGCTCCCTACCTCCTGCACTAGGTCCTGCCCACTGGGCCACGGAGCCCCCAGGGGGAAGGCAGTAGCGTGGGGAGCCCCAAACATCCTCCCCATGATGGGCTCCACTCTGGCAGTGCTGCCCATGGAGGGGGGGTGTCAGGATCTGCATTCTGTTAGCCACAGCAGCTGCCACCTCCTACCAGTGGCTGCCAGGGTTCAGGCACTGCTGGGGGGAGGGGCAGGGAGCTGTGGGTCCAGGCACTGGGGGGGGGGGAGTGAGGGGCACCAGCAAGGCCAGGTGGCTGTGGGTTGGGAGTCAGGGGCCACACTGAGGAAATGGGGTCATGCTGAGGAAAAGACTGGAAGGCACTGCCCTAAACAATGTCAATTCTAAGGTACTTATTGTACTTTGTTTTGTTAAAGGCATTCATTTATGATGGCATCTTTCTCAATAAGCAAGCAAGTGTGGTTGCACATGTGTTGCACATGCATGCATACACCACACTGCTAATTTGCAGCACAGTGGGGTTTTTTGACGCTAGGGGATCCCAGTGTCAAAAAAAACATGGCAAAAAAAGAGCAGGGAGGTGCATGGGGGGGGACTGCTGCAGTGGGAGGCCCCTAAGTAAGGATGCTGGGGCACAAATACATGCCACTGCTATTTGTCCCTAAGGAAGCACATGCTCCCACTCAAGGGGATGCACACTTTCAGTGTATTTCATTCAACAAAGTAAAGCGTATAACTTCATTTATTTCTTCAAAAGCTTAAATTTAAATTTTTAATTCAATTAGTTTTCAGGGTATGCATATCTAGGCCACTACAACTGATAAATGTTGTGTTGCATTTATTTTCCTGGCTGGTATGAGCAATATTTCTTGATTTGGTATTAGTCTGAATATGTAATAACCAAGGATACAGAAATGCTATCTAATTTCTGTGTAATGTTATCTGATCTTTTTTTCCTATTTCTTTTGCTGGAAGCAATCAAAAGCACCAATAATAAATGAAAATTCTCCCCCTCCTGAGCTTTGTGGGCTTTGAATCAAGTTTGGAGTGGTCAAATGCATTTAAAAAAATAAAATAAATTCATGCCCAGATTTTTAAAAATATCTAGGAAATAGGTACTTGGAGGAGGGGGAAGGATTCAAGAACATTTTGTGTCTCTTGGTGCCTAAATGCCTTTAAAATCTGGCTTTCCAGTTTTGTTTAGACACCTAATTGAAAGAGCTGAATTTTCACAAGCATTGATCACATAGACGCACTGAGATCTTTTCATGTAAATGTCTACGTGGAAACTGAGCTCTTTTGAAAACCTTGCTTTAGTTTTGCATTCTAGACACATTTGAAAATCTGGTCCTTCAAGTTTAAATGCACCATAAACTCTCGTTTTACATACACACTTTATTATGCTACATAGTATAAAATTAATGCAACTATTTTTTTAAAGAAAATCACTCCTAGAACTAAACTTTTTTTTTTTAACCGTAAAATGTAAACTGTCCCTGGGAAAAAAAACCTGTATATACTTGTATAACTTAAGACAATAATACATACATACAGAACGCATAACACCTACACACAAGGGGACAAACTGAAGTTGCACAACACATCTTAATTCGTGCATTTCTTAATGTTGTGCTTTATTTTACACTCTTAATATTAATCTAACAGCTTTTTGTACAAAACAGATGGAGCACTTGAATCTAATTTATTCTTCATTAAAATCAGCTGTGATGAGTAGCCTAATTCACAAGCAAGCTCAAAGGAAAGGCACTGTTAGTGCAATGGTCTATTTTATATTCAAATGTACATAGTGATGCTTCACATTATCATGCATTTAGTTCCTTTCTTTACAGCTATACATAATAAACACCAGCCATATATCAAATTGGGCAAGCATGCCTTTTAATTTAATAACTATCCCTTTAAGTGGATGAGAATGAGAATGGAGTAATAAGTTAACTGCGAAGTTAAAAGCTTGACAAAGGCCCTTATTACGTTAGCAAGCCTTGATCACGCCCTTCTTAAGGGTAGTCCTAGTAACACTTAAGGCCATTTTCCAGCTAAGTACTGCTGTTATTTCAAATGATTTCAAATTGAATAAAAAGTTGCAAATACTGTAACCAGGAATGTTGCTTCCCATAAAAGGTGCAGGTGGTATCACCAACAGTTCTAAGAACCCCATCCCATCTCACAGTAGACAAAATGAATAATTCTTCAACAAATTACTGTACATAGCTTTGTGAAGTGCCAGAGAGATGGAATTAATCCATTTATTTAAAAAAGTAAATATTTGCAAAAGGGGCTAAAGTGATTAAATATACTATTCACTAGAAATAATTTGTTCAATACGTTATTATTCATAATGAAGAGAAATAGTATTGCTTATTTTTACCATTAGGCATCTTCTGTTTTCAAGCCTAGCAGCTACATGAGTTTTCAAGAAGATAGAAATACAAGTGAGGCCTGATCCTCAGTATTACAATTCCACTGCAGTCAACAGAGCTACATCTATTTGCTCTAGGTGAGGCTCTGGCTCTTGAATCTACACAGTAGATTTACTTTGTATTCAGCTCTTATTGTACCATAGCACCAAATTATGCCAAATTATTCAATCAAGATACCAAATGCTTATTATCAATCTATTTCTGCCACATATATTTATGCAGAGAAGTGTCCTATCCTGCATCATACCACTTAAAAAAAAAGTACTTATGAAATAAGGTATTTATGTTATTAAGAGTGGCAGAATCTGGATGTATTAGAATATGCTGATATTTTGCTTATCTATGCAAGTGGAAGCATATTCAGCATTTAATAGGCACTGGGTTACATGCCAGTCACTGTAAGTACTTTGGCTCTAGTCTTGCAATGAGCACTTTGTGGGAGGACCTCAAAATAAACACGATTCCGGGGCATGCCCACACAGAGATTATTGCAGGAAGAGGTCCTTCATCAGGAACAATATTTCAGTTATTCACATGACTTTTAGAATCTAGAAATACTCTGCTTCCTAAATATAGGTCTACAGATTCATATTCAAAACTGGAATAGAAACCATCACTCAACTATCTGTCCATTGCCTGTATTTATGTGGCTGTACTGAGATAAAACAATTTTTTTTGTAAAAACAGAACAAAACACAGCTCCCCCCCCCAAACCCCCATGATTTAAACAATTTATTTTATTCAATAAGTTCTTTGTATTTACTCACCTCACTCCTCAAGACACATGGAAAAATGTTTCTCTATCTCCTCTTTTTTGGCATGCTTCCTCATTATCAGTGAGTAGGCATCTGTAGATAGTGATGAAAGAGAATTTATAATCAAAATAGCATACTGTTAAAACACCATATGGAGTTTTATCAGGCTTTAACTGCAGACACATATGATATGCAGAAACAAACAACAAAACATCATCAATTCCAGGGATTTTTTTAAAATCCAGCTGTATTAGGCCATGTTACACAAAATGAGAGGCATGTGTGCACACTTTAAAGTGGGCTAAATGCTTTTGCACCGCTTTAATGGCATCTGTGTTTACATACCTCAGCAGTGTATTGCACATTAATTCCAGCTGCTGTAGGAAATTTGACAGCATAATGCACCTTAAATGACTTAGGGAGCAACAAACTAAAACTCCTTTGCTGCCCCTACAGCTGTGGAGTAAAGCACTGGGCTCCGTGCAGCTCCACAGTTCTGCAGGAAGCCCTACAGGCAGCCTGGCATCAGCCTGGGAAAGCAGTCTCCACGGAAGAAAAGCAGTGAGCCTGATCTATTGCCCCCTCCCCCTGGATCCTGCCTGTCTGCCTGAGCTGTGTGGGAGCCCTATGCTTCCCTCCACATCTGCAGTTTTCTTTTTTACTCTGTAGATTCCATGATTTTCTGTGCATTAATATTATATGCATCAAATGATCATAAAGAATTTGGCTAAGTAGAGACATTCAAAAAGCCCAGGTGGATGCACTCAAAATATTGTGCTTTATTCAAAGTGCTCTAGATTTAAGGTGGGAGTGATCAGAACAGATGTTCAGTGCTCAGTGGGGGCGCTCAGAGCCTGCCAGCACAGGCTGAGGCCAGCAGGCTGAGGGCACTCCTGCACACCTCCAAGGAGGCTGCCAGAAAATGCCAAGTCCAGCTAAGCAGCCAAGCAGCAAGCCACCCTCTCATTGGCCAGCACAGCCCTTCTTCACAGCCGGTCCCTCTACCGGTTGGCTGCTGTCAGTATCGGAAGCTGGAGGGTAAGGGGATGGGAACAGAGCCCCTCTGCTGCGTGAGCTCTCCCCAACTAGCTGGCTCAGGTTCTGGTGGGGGCTGGGCCAGGTAAGCATGGCAAGGGGGCTCTGTTCCCTGCCCCCCAACCCAACCTCCTGACAGCCACAGCTCAGAACTGCCCAGCTTTCCACTGCACTGGGAACTGGGAATGGGTGGATGAAGAGAGCCCCCCTGCCACACAGCTTGCTGACTCAGGTCTTGGGGTAGGGGCTGGGATGGATCTGCACGACAGGGAGGCTCTGTTCCTCTGCCCACCCCCAGTTCCCAGTGCAGTAAAAAGCTGAGCAGTTCTAAGCTGTAGCGTTCAGGATACTGGGGCAGAGCAGGGTGATGGAGGGGGAATGGAACCCCCCTGCCACTCTTAGCCAGTCTGCTCCCCCCAAGACCTAAGCCAGCAAGCTGCGGGAAGACTGCATGGCAGAGGGGCTCCATTCCCCCACCCCCCTGCCTGAGCCTTCTGACAGCTGCAGCCAGGAGCTGCAGCACAGGGCTGCCCAGCTTTTCACTGTGCTGGGAACTGGGGCCAAGGTGAGGAGAAATGGAGTCCCTATGCCACATGCCAGCTTTTTACTGCACTGGGAACAGGCGGTGGGCAGAGGAACAGAGCCTCCCTGTCCCACAGCTTGCTGGTTCAGGTCTTGGGGAGGGCCTGGATGAGTTTGTGTGGTAGGGGAGCTCCATTCCACCCCTGCCCCTAGTTCCCAGAACAGGGAAAAGTGGCACAGCCCCAAGGTGCAGCTCCTGGCTGTAGCTGGAGGAATTGCACCCCTCTGGTCCACTGATGTGGCCCAGCTCCCTGCAAGACCCAAGCCAGCAAGCTGGAGCCCACATGGCAGGGACTCCATTCCCCAACCCCTCCATCTGGCCATGCAGGGAGGAGACAGAGCCTTTTCTGTCTCCTTTTGGTGACAACCTGGTGACAGGGCTGGGCCAGTGTTCACCCAGATAAGACAAGCACTGGGTAAGACTACCAAACCACCCAGTGAAGAGCACCTGGGATACCCATGGAATTTGAGCTACCTTGACTTGCAATGTGATCTGGTACAGACATTCAATAAAGCACTCTAATGTAAAGTGTTTTAGGCTGATACCAATCCATCCAGGGTTAACTTAGAGCAGAACCTGCCTTTTTTAAAGTGTTCTATGTGCTGTGAACATCTGTTCAGTTATGACTGTAGAGTAGTTTCTCTGCACGTAACACATGGTAACTATAACTTCTATATCAAACCTTTGTACACATATACATATACAAATACACATCCACATGTATATGTGTATATAAAGTGTGAAGTGTTGGGACATGAAAGCTGTTTAAGACACACGAGTATTTAAACTGATCATGTACCAATCCAATTAATTCTAGTATCAAAACTGATACAGGAATGAACATATGCATCTATACACACACATGCATACATTCATATGTGTGTTTGTTTTGATGCTAGAACCAGCTGGATTAGTGTAAGTTCAAAGTAAGTACTTGGGTGTATTAAACAGAGCTTAACTGTCCCATCAGAACATTATTTTCCTTGTGACTGAACAAGGCATTCACAATTGTTAAGAGCAAATGACTTCTTTCTCTTCCCCTACTCCCTTTATCTTTTAAGTAGCTGCAGAATTACCAGAGAAGTGAAGGAAAGCTGAGTGAAAGATAGTCATGTTCATGCATGAAATTTAAACAAAATGTGCTGGCAACACGGAACAACATTCAGCTGGGTAATTCCATATGCATTCTTCAGATCATTTTAGGAGGGCAGCAATAGGAGTATTAACAGAACAAAGGTTTTGTCAATAAAATAAAGAAGAGAACAAGGGGGAAATGCTTTTTTCTCACAAACTTCTCTTAAAGCCAAGAAACTGGCATATTGGCTTACTGAACAGCTGTTTTTCTTCTGTATATGCCTCCTTGGCCTCCTTATTATATAACTGTTCTAATGTTGCTCCCTGTCATGCTCTGCAGTCACTGCAACAGCTCCTTTGAGATAGCAAGGGAACATAAACTTGCTTTTAAGCTGTGCTCCACTG
>NW_017729032.1:163011300-163029052 GCF_001723915.1 Gavialis gangeticus | reverse complement strand
CCACTGGTGTAAATAACGGTGGGTGGGTGGGTGGGCACCTCAGGCACTGATTTGGAGTAGGCTCAAGATAGTCAGCTGCCCTCGCTGTGGCCCCAGTCTACCTGCCATTGCTACCTCCCCCAGCCCAGCCACCAACTCTACCCCAGCTATCCTTATTGTCCAGGGCATAAAAACTACTTGTAACACTTCTGCTGGGCTTCCTGCATAGGAGGAATATGTGGCTGACACCAAGTGAGAATAGCAGTCCCTGTGCCAGCTTCATTGTAGTTCCAAGCCAACTACTCCTGGTCAGTGGACTGAGTGCAGCTGAAGTACTTTAATGCTTATATTATTCCCAGCTCTAGGACAACTTGTTGCAAACTATGGCTACTTGGCAATAAATGAGAACAGACTTGATGCTACTCTGACTTGTGCCAGGAGCGACAATAAATTCAAGAATCTTCAAAGGTTAAGGTAACATGTATATAATGTACAGACACCCCTGTCCCTCCACCTGGGGTCCTGTATTAATCTGCTCCAAGCACGTTTATGTTGTAGGTTAGATTTGTACGTGATTCAACTATGCTTTAGCTACTAAGTGATGCAGCATAATAAGGTCAACTCTTCCCCTGTTGTGAAAACATCAAGCATATTTAAGACAAATGCTTTCAGTCTTAAACCTATCAAATTATGGATTTGGCAGGCCTGGACTGGTGGGATGGTGGTCAAACCTTAAAAGGAAGTAACTATAATACTCTCAGGGTAAGTCAATGACTGAAGTCTGAAGCAGACACACGCACACAATGGAGAATAGCAACAAGGAGTGCTTTTCAGTAATTCTCTTTCGAACAACCATGCAAATGTATTAGACATAAAGATGGACTGTGGATTCCTCTGTGATCCTGCTCTGAGGATAATCCATTTAAAATGCACTCTGGCCTGAGTATGTATGTGCCAGGTTTCTGCATCACTCATGGCATTTTGCCTTGCCCACATGGAAGCTAGTCAGGGACTAATACGATTACATGACCAGCATCCTTTTAACAGGAAAATGGCTTAGAAACCTCCAACTGGATTTGAACCCATAATCCTCTGAAAGCAAGGTGGCTTTTCAAAGCCAGATTCTGAACTAGTGTTTCTAAAAACAATGTATTGTATTGGCAACAGGAGGCAAAGTCCAATGCAAGACCATGTTTATTTTTCTTATAACTTTTTAATATGCTAAAGTACTCATCAGTTCAGAGTGAACTAAGGTAGCTTGTAGCTTAGGCATTTCCCTAGAAAAAAATCCATTTGGATGCAGTGAGCATCTCCTTATCAGAACAATATCTGCTGTAAATAGGCAGTATTCCTTTAGTCTGCACTTAGAGTGCATTACCATTGTATTAGAAAGAAGCCACAAGCAAAAGCTGTCAACGAACACAATTTGTTTCTTTCTGAAAGTGCCTTTATACCACGGCAATGTCAGTCATATTTAGACCTGAAAATTGCTTATTAGCTATAGATGAAGCTTTACACAATTAGATTGTACTTACCAGAACTATTTTCATATAAGGAATCTAAATGCATTAACCTATGCAGCAGGATGAACTAAATAAAACAATTCACACTGTAATGTTAATTACCTCTATATAATTCAAGTTTCATTTGCACTGTTTTCAATGGAAATTCACTGAATTTCCTGGGTTTTCTCTGCTTCACATTGTTACTGAATATCTTAGCAAAAGGCAAAAGAAAAAAAAGGAGAAATCATTTATAAAAGATTCTGTATTAATCTTTACAACTTTACCCAAAGACCCATATCAAACTCCCATTTTCACATATAAGTAGCACTTTTTCATTTAACTTTAATCATCTAGGGTACCTACACACATACTAACTTTCTGACAGTTAAGCCACCTTAACTTTTTAAAGTTGACTTAACTGTCAGAGTGTACACATGTATGTGGAGCAGAGTCAACTTAGGTGCGGCACAAGGTAATACACCTGCAAGGTATATTATCTTGATTTGCATTAGTTAAGTCAACTTAGCTCACACGATGGCTGTCAACATGTCAAGGACCTGTATGTGTGCATGCTCTGACATGGCTTAAGTCAAATTAGTTGAGTCATCTTATTTTAAGTCAACCTAGTATGTGTGTACATATCTATAAGTAGCATTTTTTACCACTAAAACTGATTTTTAAATACTATCCCTCCATGTGGAGGTCACCTTGCCCTTCTAAGTATACTCAGAAGGACCTGTTCTAGCTACTTAAAGTCTGAAGTGATCCTTTTTCTGCCATATAGGCATATAAACTGCAGATATATCCCAGAAATCTTGGTCTGACTAAAACTATGACTAACCACTGTTTGATGCAGAAAGAGGAGGGACTTTTCTCAGAAGTGGGTGATGTTGGCACAAATGCCCTCAAGCTCGGAAAGGCCTTGAACTCAGTTGTCCCACTTCCTCAGTGAGTGTTAAAGTCATTATTCTAAAGGTAAAAAGGAACTGGGTTCCTCTTTCTCTGTTAAGTATATTCTAAGAACACCTAACAGCTTGGATTTCTAGACAGGTTTCAGAGGCTAACACATGCAAATCATTCAAAATGTCATCCCTCCTGGGAATGTACAGTGGCTGTATTTTGTGCATATTATTCAGACTTCAGTGGAAACCTTGGACATAAAGGATTTTTCATGCAGCTAAATACTTAGATGGGTCAGTTTGATTTAGTCCCATAGGGCACTTATACACGTGCAGCAAGACTGCTCCGACACACTGTAATTATATGGTAATTACCATATTCCAGCAGACCCCAGTGTCACATGTATCAGTGTCCCTGTGCTGAAAAATGCCAAGCTTTAGTTTGACAAGTTTTAGTTAAAGCACCCCCACTGCCATTTTTCAACATGGGGACTCTGATACACATGATGCTCCAGGTGTTTTAATTAGAGCATCTCTTGGAGCCACCATATTAAAGTGCCCCCCTGCCCCACCCAATCCTGTGGAGCACAGGTATAAATGCCCATACATTCTGCCTAAACAGCAACTTAGTTAAATATGTCCCTTTTTGGCTAGGTATAGACATTCAAAAAGCCTGAGGTGGAATCTATCTAAGTTGCACAGTTTCCTGTAAGCAGCATAGTTTAGATCAGTAACAAATAGAAACATGTTCACCCTTTGGTGGGAGGGGTAACTCTTAGATTGGGTTCCACCATTTTAAACCAGTCTATGTGTGCCAAACTTTTGTTCTGTTATGGGTATAGGCCAGTTTTTTTATCACTTATACCTGTAAAAGCATAATGTCTGTACTTGGTTTGAGTCTAGCCTTAAATGCAGATATAGGTGAAGTATGGGTAGACATGAACAGAGCTATTTTCACTCTAGCTAGCACACACAGGAGGAGTAGTGAAGACAGCAGAACAGACTTCTTCACAGGCTAGTACTTTCAGGGGTTCACTGACTGTCTTCAGGTCACTGTCATCAGTGGAGAAACTGAAGTCACTACAACTTTCTTCTATGTAATGTTTCCATCTCTGCTACACCTCCACCAGTTTCAGTCTAGCTTGAAGCAATAATGATTTTCCTCCTGTGCTGAATAGATCTTCATTACAGAGTTTTAATAACATTTTACCAAGTTCTTCATTTTATTCCTAAGAAAAGCATTATGTTCCATAGACTGTATACCACACACAGACATCTATGAAAATGTAGTGTATCTATGAAAATGTAAAGTACTGAGAGTTCTCTCCACCACCTAGTCAGTTATCTAAACTTTTTATTTGTATGATTAATATGTGACCTTTCTAGTCAACGAAAGAGGATGTTATTTGCAAAAATATTTTTGTTGCCTCATGGTAGAGCTTCAATGATTTTCTAAATCTCAGACTGTATTCACAAAGATCTGGCAAACATGAGCTATTTTTCAAGGAAAATGGAAGCTAGCAAACCTTCAGCAGACTTCCCTTCTCAGAAAATCTCTGGATTTCCATGAAGTTATAAGAGAAAAAAATGCAGGTACAACATGGGTCACTTTTTAGCTGTAGAATTCATCAAGCTTGAGCCTTGAAGGGTACGTTTACATCAAGCAACGACTTTCAGTCACTTCTAAACTGAGCAAAATTCAAACCACTAACCTATCAGAGAAAGTGCATTCTATCTTCTATCCCCTCTATTCTTTAAAAATATTAAAATGGAAAAACTGAAGTGATACAATCCAATATAAAAAGAAAATGAAGAGGAAGTTTGGACTTTAAAAAATATTTGTTTCCCAAAAGAACCTGCTGTCTACAGCAGTGGTGAGCCAAATAAAAGAAAAGGGACCTCGCTGTTGGTTACAGTGAATGAGTAGTAGGAGAAGAAAGAAAGAAAAGTAAGCCCACCCTATTTCCTTGTTTCTTGCTGGTAGCACTTAATAGTGTGGACACTTTCTGGGAGAACTGGTTTACTAATTAACAATGTGTCAGAAGATCAAGAAGAGGGCTCTGCTATTGTTAATTATTTTTTTAAAAAACACATTTTTAATACAGTTAAGATCACAGTTACTCTACACTTCTTTGTAATCAGATCAAATAACTGCAGTGTTTCATGTGCCTTGCAGTTCTCCTTTCAAGAGCTATCAGAACTGCTTGTTTCTATTTATAATTCTCCTACCAAAAAGCCAAAGTCACCCAGTTCTGCTCTTGCCTGTAGGAAATGTGAACACTACTATTTATGGAAAGAGACTGAGGAACATTTGTGCTGATTTAATTACTTTCACTTCTTTACTATTCTTGTTGGTCCTATCTCTTTTTCTTTTCATTAACCCTTTAGTGCCTGTGTTCTCAGAACAGCTTTCTCAGGACAGCCAGAATATCAGATTGCTCATCATTTCTTGATAATAGCCAGACCATGGGATTTTTCTATGTTATAGGATGCAAGCACCATCCCTAGTCTCTTGATGTGGTCCCAGCCAAAAATAAGCAATAATTAGTCACTTGCTTTCCTCTGATGTTGCTCTTTTCTTTCTAACTCACAACAACACTGAGTCACTTCTCTCCCAATATCCATTAGGATGCATTATTAGAATTTCCATTGTTAAAGGGTCAGAGCAATAACTGCTACAGTATAAACACTGTTGTTTAAAGGAAATGTATTTCTAGCTATAAAAATATCTAATATGTTCTTATTCTAGACTCACTAGAAATATAGTTTAGAGTATCTAAGCCCTTCTGATTTTGAATCAGAACCTCAACCTCATAAACTAAGCTACACCTTCCCCTGCACTGGAAACAGAGAAAAAATTGTGCAGAAGATTGCTTTTTCCTCACCCCTTGCACCTTGCTCACATGTTACTTATAACTCATAAGAATTATGAAAATAACATCATAACTTCTGGTGGCAGCAAGAGCTTCCTTAAAGGGAGAGGAATGTGAAAAGAAGTCAGAAACATGGCTGTGCCTTGCCTTGGTCACAAAACTTGGGCTGGCAGAGGTAAAGGGGTTTTTTTAAAGGTCAAGCATGGGTCCTCTGACCTGTGCTATTTGCTTAGCACAGTGCTGCCTATTCTGGTACTTTCTTTTGTTTTGGATTTGCTCTGTGCCTAAGGCATTATGCAAAATATATAGGTACCTAAAAATGCTAATCTTAAAGAGCAAATAGTCCATGACAGCCAAAAAGCTGCTTCATCTGTGCCCATCTTTACTTGCAGGCAGTGGATTTAGAGGCAGGATTTAGCACATTTCCAATACTGTAACTCTGTTAAGTACTATGTCTGAACATTACATTTGCAGGGAGTTAGTACCAAGAGATATTCCATTGATCACTTAAATTAATGTCATTCTAGAAGCTAAATAACCCTATTCAACAAGACAGCTACAAAGTCTGATTAGGAACCTTACAAAGGCAACTGCGCCTGAAAGTCATGACTATCTGTAGCAGTCCCAAGTGCCTGGTGTTTGCCTGGTGCCCTGTGTCTAAGGTCCTCTATCAGTTGGACCAGGCTGTCCAAGTGTCCCCAGCCTCTCCTCTGCTTCCAGTCTCTTTCCTGCCATGACTTGATCTTATTTTAGAATTCTTGAATTTGGATGCCATCAGCAGCAAAAGTGGAAGCCTCTTCCCTGGTGCCACAGTGCAGTGCATGGTCCCCTGGGCTTCACTGCACTGACTTCTATGGGAGGAGTTACCTCATTCAGGACAACTTCCCAATTTAAGCCTTAAGGGCAATAATCATAATCAGGGATCCTGGTTTTCTCTGATTAAAAAGAAAAAATCCCCAATTTTCAGTTTTAAAAAAGTAACCCAAAATCCAGTTTTCCATGATTAAAATGAAACACCCCCATACATATATATACATTAGTGGTGTTTCATTTTAATCATGGGAAAATGTGGGGTTTAGGTTACTTTTTTTAAACCAAAAATTGGGGGAAAAAACATATTTTTATCAGAGAGAACCAGGATCCCTGATCATAACCTCCTGGCTCCACCCCCAACCCCCACCCCATAGTCATGCCCATGCCTCACAGGTGTTATCAGCTATAATTCTCCAGAGTCACCTTGCCTCATTACAAAGTATGGCCTATTCCAGCCTTCAAACACTTGACAGGGTTTTCGCCTTCCCAGGCTTCTGCCCCTTTTTTGCTAGCTGGGCTCATCCAGCCGAGACACGCTGTATCCGAGCCTGGCTTATGAGCTCCAGCCTCACAGGCAACTGGTAGGGGGACCAGTGGCGGGGGAGGGGTACATGCCCCCTCTGAGATTGGCCCCTGACTTGGCACTGCTCAGGATAGGGCAGTTTTTTTGCCACACAGGCTACTGGTGCATTGGTGGGGGGGAAAGGCACTAAGCCATGGCACAGAAGTATAGGAATGGATATGGGGCTTTTGGCCCGCACAGAAATTGTGCCTCCCCCCAACCCCCAGACTCAGGAGGCACCAGTCACCCCTGTCCAGCCCCTGTGATTCTGAGTCCTTGACCCTGGTTTCACCCTACTGGGCCATGGCCCCTGACCCTCTCAGCCTCCAACCCTTTTCTGGCCTCTGTCCTGCCGTGGCAGGATACTAAGTTTTGTTGTGCCTCACCAGCACCTCCCCATGGCCTCCACGCAGTCCCCTAAAGCCATGTACTCAATCCAACAGAATAAAAACAATAAAAACATAGACTGATGCCAAACTTAAACTTTCCCCTTCTCAGAGTACAATGCAGTAAAGGAATAACAGAAAAGAAAGGAACGCTACTGTTTAACACCACCCCTCTCGCCTGGAGTACTCAAATGGAGGGGATGGGCTGCCACTGCCAGTGACTCCTTGTAGGCTCACAGTGCCTGAGCCACCAAGGTTTTTGATGCGTGCAGCACAAGAGCTCTCATGTCCCCACACAGTTCAAAAGCCTTCTTGCCTCCCAGCTAGGCTTCACCCTTTCCTCCTTTGCCCCTACCTTTTGGCTTCAGCAGACTCAATTAATAGAGTCTGTTGTGATGCGCTGGATTTCCAGCACATTGGAGCAGGCTCTGTGCATGTGTATAGGAACCACATTCATTTGTTTTTGATAGTGCGTTCACAAATTTGATAGTGTGTTAGCTGCTCTGCAGTTAGTGTATATATCCCCTCCTCCCAGTAAATGTAAGATGAAGGTGGGGAATTTATGGCGTAGTAAAAACAGGTGACAGACAATTTGTAAGATGGTACCACAGCTGAGCTTCTGGTAAGTTGTTTATGTAGCATACCTATAGCAAGGTGCAGATTCTGAAAAGACAAAGGTCCAGCATATCAAACTTACATCTAACATTTCTCACTTAAATCCACCTTTAAAAATTTATGTAACTTGATCTTCAGTGGGCACACTTACTTAGGCTCATAAACCCAATTTTGAATATTTAGCATGGTGTTTCAGCCATCCAATTAGGCAAAGGAAGTTTTGCTCAGCTTTCTCTTTTCTCAGAAGTTTTCATAATATATTTAACAACTTCTGCAGTATCAGAGGCTTGCTGGCAATTAGTCATATTGGGCTTAGTGTCACTATAAACCAGTAGACCCATGCCAAAGGTAAGTGATGCCAAAAATATTCCATTTTCTCCTGTCTCCTCCTAAATGCAAATGTGTCTTCTAGAGTTAGAACTAGAATTTAAAAATTTCTAGCCCTTGAACTGACTGTCAGTTAACATAATGATACCTCCCTGATTTGGCTGACAATCAGGAACAATATTTTTGAATGGCATACTTTACTTCCTGCCTCCTGGTCAGATGTTGTTGCTAAAACCTGAGACTATTTAAATGGCAATATTAGCTACCTAACTACTGATTACTTTAGCAAAAACATGAAGTTAATGTGGTAAGCCTCTTTCTTAGGATGTAGCTGCAGTTTTTGGATTCCAAATCAACAGATGAATGAGTAGTTGTCTTCCTTTGGCAGAAGTAAAGAAATTCATCTCTGATTTTCACAAACTTTGAAGTCACCCCATCCCTAAAGAGAAGAGTTCAGAATGAGGAGATGCGTTTTCTCCCCAGATCCAAAAGCCTTACTGAAAGAACTGAAAGAAAAATCTCAAGACCCCCCCCAGCCCCCCCGAGTTCCCAAGTTCCTATCTGTCTCCTGACTAGCTATCAAACCTCTCATTTCTTTTTGGCAGCTTCTACCAGGCTTCAGGTTTTTAAAATCCTTACTGAGAATTTAAAATTGAGAGAGATGACAGCAGAAAATAAATCAAAATTAGAAAAACGAAGAAAAAGAATAGCAGAGGAATAGTATATGTATTGGACTGAGCTGGGTAGAATGGTGGACAATGAGGTATATATCCCTTAAAAAAACCAAGCCAAACAATACTGGGCTCTTTACCACCTAATCTAAATGTAATGTGTGGCATAGGGAATTGGGTCTTGCCTGTCTCTCAGTATTGCTTATACTGAAATCGTGGTACTTAATCTACTTCACTGGGAGGTGGGAATGGAAGATACTGCACTGAAGCGTTTAAGGACTATGAAATCAGTTACTTCCATGCTATGTTTTTTTCCCTCAAGTAAGACCATCTATAAGTGATGCTCTACTTTACAAAGAGTGCATGCTGCTTATCTCTTGAAGACTGTTTGGTTTAATTTAGTTAACGGTGATGCAGGGAGAAAAAAGGAGGAACAGAAAGGAATAGAACAAATAAGTATACCTTCCGAAGTCAATATTTGGCATAAAGAGAATTCAATAAATGGCTTCTCAGTAATACTGCTCAGCCAGGTTGCTGTCTGCCTGCCCCCACCCCTCTAATGTAGTTTGTTACAGTTATATCAAAACAGTATCATGTGCACATCTGTAAATGAAACAATAGGCCTGGCCCCAATTTATAATTTATTTATGTATCATCCTTAGTGTTTAGAGCAGTGTTTCTTAGCCTTTTTAGATCTGAGGCACCCCTCAGTAGACCCAAATAATCTCTTATTAGACTCAAAGCACCTCCGCATAACCTTTGTGAATTGAGTAGCACCCCATTTCAAAACTAATGTATTTAATACAGTATTTACCTCCTCGCAGTGGAGGTGGGTCAGTGGCCAGGCACAGAGAAGATGGATCCTGCACCTACTTGCTTATCTCCTCACACCTGCTTATCTCCTCACAGCTCAGGGCACCCTGTAAAGGATATTGAGGCACCTCTGGGTGCTCCAGAACCCTGGCTGAGAATCACTGTTTTAGATGCATGCATTTTCCAGTTTGTTTGAACTCTATTGGGAAATTTAACACTATTTTTAACATTCACCAACTTTGGGTTCCAATGCAATAACTGCAATATGCTCTTAGTAGAACTCCTTTTTCAAACTGTCTCTGAGCAGTATGAGTGGAAAGAGGTGGCTTATGATCTGAATACCAAATGAATGAGCAGGAAGGATTGGAAGAAGGTTTCTGAGATTATAGCAGCAATCCTAGGGAAATGCTACTACTGGCTAAGTACAGATGGTCAAAAAACTGGAGGCTGAATTGATTCAATCTTTGCAGGTTAGTTTAAGCTGCAAAGATTGAACCAATAAGCAAATGAACAGACATTCAGTTGTGATTCAGGAAATGCACCCACATGCCTGTAGTGGCTCAAGCCAGAAGCTAAGAGGTGCTACAGCATGGCTTTCTGGCACACAGCCAACATGGGCTGTATGTGTGCTTTCTCTTCCTGCTGCCCCTGAGGTCTCTGGGATTTGCAGTCTACAATCACAGCAACAGGACTCTGCAGGGTTGCTCATCACCAGGGATACTGGTTTTCTCTGACAAAAAAAATCCCCAATTTTCAGATTAAAAAAGTAACCCAAAATTCAGTTTTCCGTGATTAAAATGAAACACCACAGGCTGGGGTCTGGGGCCAGAGAGGGGGGTTAAACTCACCTTCCATTTAGTACAGAACTGCCCTGCTCTGCTGGCTTACTTAGTGCTGCCTACAACTGTATACTACAAATCCCAGAGGCACCTAGAAGCAGGAAGAGGAAGTGGTGAGCAGAGATCCTGGTTTTCTCTGACAAAAAAATCCAGAATTTTCAGATGTAAAAAAGCAACCCCAAATCCACACTTTTCTGTGATTCAAATGAATTAATATATATATTGGTGTTTCATTTGAATCACAGAAAAATGTGGATTTGGGGTTTCTTTTTTAATCTGAAAACTGGGGATTTTTCTGTCAGAGAAAACCAGGATCTCTATTTATCACTTCTTCTTCCTGGGACAGAAGTTTCATAAATTGGTTTGACCTAAATCAGTTAGGTCTGATACTACATTCAACCAGTTTCTGATCACTTAAACTGGTTTATATGTAACTTCTGTTTCTAGCCCTGGAGGATAAAGAGACAATCCAGGAATCAAGGAAGAAAACATAGCCTAGGAGAAAAGGACCTTACATCTTCTCCATTGTTTCATTCTCATTTTATACAATCTATTTCTCATCTACCAAGCTCTTCATGGCATATGCCTGGGCATTTCTTTCCTCCACAGCCAAACTAAGGAAGAAACATTCAAGAAGGAAAAGTAGGTGGTCTCACTGCACAGATACCATTTTTTCCCAATCCACAGGCCTAATCAACTGCTCTCACACTTGCTGTCCTTCTTCTCTGGGCAACTGTTGATCTCTAGGGGATAACACTATAATTATCTGACATTGAGATCAGGCTCTATTATCAGACACGTTCAAGGCCTGAGAGAGGGACTGAAGGTGAACCCAAGGGCCCAGCATGTCTACCTTATTAGCACCTGGATTGATTAGCCTCTCACAAGGACTAGAGATGCTAGAATTCTTGTCTTCTGCAATCTCATGAGATCTCCAAGTAGTGAAAAGAGAGTCTTCTTTTCTAGTTGTTCTCCTTCTTCCTTTTGTCTCTGGATTACATTGTCCCTTAATTTCTATTTCCTTTCTCTCCCCCCTGTTTATTTTCCTCTTCCTCTCATTTTCCCTGCCCTCACCAACTTTGCAGGTAAATTTCTAATGCATCAACCACTTCTATTTCTTTCTCAAAGTTATTAACTTTCTACATGTGCAGCAAAACCCCCATTTTTTTGTTTTTTGTTTTTATTTAAAAATGCATTCCTTCCCCTTCCCCAACCATCTTTGACTTTTTCTCTCCCTGTCTTCCCTACCTGGACTCCAGCCCTTCCACTAAGTCTCTTTCTCCTCCTGCCATTGTGGGGGGGGGGGGGGGGGGGGGGTGTGCATGTGCATGTGAATCAATAACTTCATGGGGCTGTGTAGTGTGTTGTCTGTTTAATAAAACTGTTATTTGGACCCCAGAGTTGGGCTTTGCTTTACTACAGTTCCAACCCTGCTCCAATCTCTGCTCCTCACCCCTCTAACTTGTCTCATTTCTCCCTCTCACTGCCACCTCCAACACCTGTCCTGAGCTCCTCTATGTCTCCAAAACCCCTGTTTCTTTGCCACTGTCTTATCCCCACTGCCTTTTTCCCGGATCTCTGCCCCTGCTATTGCCTTGTCTCCACTGCCTTTTCCCCTGAGCTCCCAGGTTTCTGCCTCAGTAACTTTCCTGGCTGTCTCCTCCTTGCCACAACTTATCTGTGCCCCCCCTCCCCTGCAATAGCTCATCTGACTGCCTCAATTTCCAGTCCCAAGCTCCCAGGTTTCTGCCTTTCTTTCTTTCTTTCTTTTCTGACTGTCTCCTCCTTGCCACGGGGCTTTTTCCTTTGCACCAGTGACCTCAAGTAACCCTGGGACCACTTGACCTTAAGTAACCCCAAGCCTCAGTTCCTCAGCCAGCTTCTCTCTAGTTCACCAGTTCCAATCCTGATTCTGGCAGCTTTCACTCTCTCCACTTTAACACTCTCTCACCTTACCTTCCCCCAGGTACCCCAAGCATACACATATATACTGTACCATCCAAGTTAGGAAATTACGTATGTGTAGGTGGGTTGTATGTGTATGAACTGGTAAGTGTGTATATATGTATGTGTGTGGATATGCATGTCATTGTGTGCATGATATACAAATTCATAGATGTTAGGGTTGGAAGGGACCTCAATAGATCATTAAGTCCAACCCCCTGTATAGGCAGGAAAGAGTACAGGGTTCAGATGACCCCAGTCAGATGCCTATCTAACCTCTTCTTGAAGACCCCCAGGGTAGGGGAGAGCACCACCTCCCTTGGGAGCCCATTCCAGATTTTGGCCACTCTGTGAAGAAATTCTTCCTAATGTCCAGTCTAAATTTGCTCTCTGCTAGCTTATGACCATTATTTCTTGTAACCCCCAGGGGCGCCTTGGTGAGTAGAGCCTCACCAATTCTCTTCTGTGCCCCCATGATGAATTTATATGCAGCCACCAGGTTGCCTCTTCAGCCTCTGCAAGAGAAGGTTGAGAGGTTTGGCTGCCCTAGTTTCTCCTTGTAGGGCTTGGCCTGAAAGCCCTTAACCATACAAATGGCCCTTATCTGGACCTCCTCCAGGTTATCGACATCCCTCTTAAAGTGTAGCACCCAAAACTGGACACAGTATTCCAACTGCAGTCTGACCAGTGTCCGATAGAGGGGAAGTGTCACCGCGTTGGTTCTGTTTGCCATGCATCTGCTGATGCATGATAAAGTGCAGTTAGCTTTGCTGATGACTCATGCTCATCTTGAAGTCCACTAGGACGCTAAGATCCCCTTCCGCTTCCATGCTGCTGATGGGGCTGTCTGGGGCATGAGGATGCTTCAGTGTGGGGGCTGTCTGACAGCTAGCCCTGCACTGGAGCACCCTTGTGCCCTAGCCAGCCCCTCCACAGCACGGTGCAGGTATGGACAATTGATTTTTGTCTAACTTTTGGGGTGTATAGTGTATGTGCTTGGATTGGTGATAGGTATGCATGTGCCTAGGCTGGTTTGGATGTGTATGTGCCTGAGTTGGGTGTGTGTGTGTGTGTGTGTGTGTGTGTGTGTGTGTGTGTGTGTGTGTATGCATCTGAGTTGTATGTTTGTATATGTGCAATTGTACACCACACCCTCCTGTCTAACAGCGCAATATTGAGATCCTGAGAGTTGTCCTGACCCCACAGGGCGACACATGGAATGAATTCTGACTAATTTTTAAATTTCTTTTTCAAAACATTAAATTGCCCAGTGTTTTACTTCTATGCATAAGATAAATGTTTAGGATTAAGGTAAATATAAAAGCGGAAGAGTGCCAAATAAAAAATTTACTTACAATTTATGAAATATTTACAGGTGGGAAAAAAAAATCCAGTGTTTACCTAGATGTGGTAAGACAGAAATAATTATATCCTGGAAGGTGACCAATAAAGATGAGCAGAATAAGGGGGACAGTAGCAAAAAGCTGAAAAAAATCAATGGAATTCATGGAGGAGATGATTCTGCCAGACAAACGATTTACAGCTTTCTTGGATGGACTTATCTGTAGATTGCTTTGGAATATGGGGAAAAAGCTAAACCTATCAAAATACAAAATATGAAAACCTTTTATGCATTGATATAAAAAATTGTTCTCATTTCAAAATACCCAAGAGACCATAGCATGTATAAAGAAAATGGAAAAGCTGAGTGAACAGAAAATATATCATAAAAATGAAAACTGTCTAAAACCATCATGCTACAGAGCAAGGGTAGATGTAGATCTAAATGGAAATAATCCTAAAAAGTGAAAAATTTATGTATTAAACTGCTAGGACAACTGAGGAATATGAAGTGAGACGTAGTAAAAAGTGGTTTAGAGAACAGGCTTTGAAAAGTGAATATTGATGCTAAGGATAAACACAAAACTATATGACTGAGGAAAAATGCTACTAAATTTAGTTCATGCTTTCCACAAGCTATTTCTGGGAAAACAAAGTGGGGACATGACAAAGAACTTATTATACACAAAATATTACATTAAAATTCGTTAAGCCTGGGACTCAGGTTTAGGACATGCTAGAATTAATGTTCTTCCACCACCCTCCCTCTCCTTGGCTATATGATTATTGCCTTCAGTGGAGTTAGAATTTTCCCCCTTCAATTAGGCAGATTCCAAAGTGGGTCAGAGGCTTCAGTGGGCTTATATACTGATATAAAACTGGAATTACAGAATAGTGAATGACACCTGTCAGGCCTAATGTAAGGTATAAATCTGATTTACTACATAGTAGTCCTAAGAAATGGCAGAAAACAAAAGCAATCCTTGTATCTCCTTCCCTCAAACAGTGCTGTATGCTGTCAGGTGGCCCATAGGATCTAATCAATGATCTGCAGAAGCCAGAGGTATAAACTACCAAAGCTAATTTGTGTAGCAGAGAATAACATAGCTACCTCATGTTAACTGAGAAAATGAGCCCCTTTTCATCACTGCCAGTTATTAGATAGTATAGGCTGATACGAATAAATAATAAATATTTCTAATTGAGAACATCAAGCCAAGTTACATGAAACCTTCCAAGTACGGGGCCCAGTTCAGTGAACTGTTATTCTTGTGAGTTATATTTGTATTTGATTTAAGTCAGTGGGAATAAATATGGAAGTAAACATTCATACCAGGATAAATCTTTGCAAGAATTGGGCTTATAGTGATTAAACAGGTTCTTAATCAAACAGACACCATTAGTGGGGGAAAAGGGCCTGGATTTGTTTGGAAGTATCTAAAGACTTTCATTTTTCATGTTGAAAGTGTTGAGCAGAGCTTTAAGTATGCCATCCAACTAATTTCAATAGTCATGAATCATGGAGAAGATATCACTCAGCAGTGGTCCACATGCAATAGGGACAGCCACTACCACTATTAGTTTGATTAATTAAACAAGTAACCTGCTCAGGGATATTCTGTTAACTCAGGCGATATGTTCACTCATGCAGAATCAGGGCTGTTACTTGGTGACCCCAGGAAGTTTCTACACAGCTTATCATAGTTCAGAGATTTAATATAGTCCCAGTCTCACAGAAAGTAATTAAGATATAACCTGTCAGTCAGGTGGTTTAAAATGGAGGTGGCCAGCCCACACCAGGAATGTCAAAAGAGGCATGGGCAGTCTCTGTGTGGGACATGTAGCAGATCAGAGAAGGGGAGGCAGCAGAGCAGCTAATAAGGCAAGAAGCAGAAGAGAGAGCCGGAGATCAGGCAGGGATTTTTGGGTGTGTCTATACGTGAAAGTGTTGCTGGATGGATTTACACTGGAGTAATTTACTCCAAAATAAACCCACCCTGGGCAGGTGTCCACACTTGCATGCATTTGGGAACATATTTACTGCTCCTGGCAGCAGTCTGCTCCTACCGCCTCTGGCCCTGTACTGGCCCTTTGCAGCAGCTAGGAGAAGCTGGAGGCTGCCTGCAGTTGGACACCATCTTTAAAAACCAGCCCTGCTTCCTGGCTACCTGCTTCCCTGGCCCAGAGCAGCCTGCAGTGTGCTGGCACACCACTCTGTGGTTCTGTTGCCAGAGCCTGTGCCCATCGTGCCATGGCTGCTCCACCCCCAGGCAGAACTAAGACTCCAGCATCCTGGGCTTGTGCTGGCCACCCTGCCCACTGTGCTGCACCACTGCAGCAACCACCACCTGGCCTAGGTAAGTCTCAGCCCTGGTGACCCCCTGCACACAGTCTGGCTGCCTACCCAGGTTCACCATGGTATCTCAGGCTCCCTGGAGCCACTCTGCTGCCATCTGGATCCCGGCAGGGATGCCAATGGCACACACCTGGATACCACCACTGGTGTTGTCCACACGCTCCTGGTGCTTCAACCTCACCACCCGTGGGCCCATCCTGCCAGCCAGGACAGGTAGATGTGCATCATAGAGCATACCTGAGATGATAAGCAGTGCCTGGAGTTCTTTTGCATGCCCTGGGCCACCTTCCAGGAGCTCTTCAACCAGCTCCACTCAGACCTGGACAGCAGGCCACCACCATCAGCAGCCCCTCCCTATGGACACCTGGCTGGCTATTGCCCTGCTCAAGCTGGCCATGCCCACCAGCCTGCATTACATTTGCCACCTGTGTTGGCACCCTCCAGGCCATGCTGGGGCACAAAGTACTCTGGGTACACAACCCCCTGTAGGTGGTGGCAAGGTTCTGTGCCCTGGATTTCCCCAGTGCATCAGGGCCCTGGATGGGACCCACATCACCATCACCTGCCCATCTCACAGCAGCTGCCCCTACTACAGCTGACAGGGCTCCAGGCCATCACTGACCACCACTGGGTGTGGTGGCAGTCCTGCCCATCCTCATCAGAGACCCTGCCTACCTGCTCCTCCCCTGGCTCATATGGCCCTACACCAGCCAGCTGGACCCCCACCAGACACATTTCAACAGATGCCTGGAACAGACCCACACACTGATGGATTGTGCCTTTGGCTGCTTGAAGAGACGTTGGTATACCCTTACCTCCTGCCTTGAGATCATCAAGCCCAACATCTCCTGTGGCATCATCACAGCCTGTGTGTCACATAACATCCATAAGGCCCAGGGGGAGCTCTTCTGAGAGGCATGGGTGGAGGAGGCACAACGGGCAGAGAGTGCCTGGCACTGGGAGCACTAGCTGTGGTTGCAGAGACAGCAATGGCCCCCTCCTCCACCAAGACCACAGGTGAGCCACTCACCAAGTAGCAGGGGCCAGGGCACTGGGTTTGAGAGGTACTGGCTGACGACCTGCTCCTAAACTCCCCTTTGTAGGCCTCCTGGATGGCTACCCATGAACCCTAACCCCTCTGTACAACCCCAGCACCATGCTCACTGTGGACAGTTCTCAGAAAAGCACTTTATTTCCCTCTACAAACACAAACCCCACCTCCCCCCTCCCTTCCCAGCAACAAAGCCCTTTCCTCCCTCCCTCCCCCAAAATAGACCTCATTCGCCTCCCCTGCAAACCACAGAGCTCCTCTTCCTCTCCCCACAGAGCTCCATCTCTACCCTCCCCACCCACCACCAATAAAGCACCCACTTCCTTGTGCAGACCTTGTCCAGTTTGTGCTGTGTGTACCCTCTTGGGGGAGGGAGGTTGTGGGGTGAAGGCACCTAGGGGGCAAAGCCCAGAGGCAGGTGCCCAGCACCCTGGCCTCCAGACACACCCCTGCAGGTGCACATCCCAGAAGGAGGCCAATGGGTTGGGGGGCTTTTCTGGAGGCGATGGTGGCTGCTGGTCTTCTGGCGTGGCCTGCTCCCCTTCCTTCAACCAGCGGGCTGGGCCAGCAGGGCTCACGCACAATGCTCGCCCCACTGCAGGCAGTGGTGAGTAGCAAGTATCAGGGAAGGGCCCAGGTGGGGAGGCTGGCTGGCAGAAGCCCCAGGGTAAGAGCCAGGGCAGGAACATCTGACCAGTGGAGGCACTGCTACACCTCAACCTAGGCCCACTGTGGGACCTGCTGCTGGGCAGCAGGCATCTGCCAGGGAGCAGTACAG
>NW_017729032.1:162999519-163006300 GCF_001723915.1 Gavialis gangeticus | reverse complement strand
TTTGCAAGTATCAGGGAAGGGCCCAGGTGGGGAGTCTGGCTGGCAGAAGCCCCAGGGTAAGAGCCAGGGCAGGAACATCTGACCAGTGGAGGCACTGCTACACCTCAACCTAGGCCCACTGTGGGACCTGCTGCTGGGCAGCAGGCATCTGCCAGGGAGCAGTACAGCAGGTGGCACAAAAGCAACTGCCAGGGCCAGGACAGTGTCTAGCACCCAGCAGTCCTCCTCCATGGCCTACACTCATAGACAGAGGGAGAAAATATTTGCAGGGGCTGAGCATGTGCATGTGTATGCACACCCTCTCCCCAGCAGATAAGTCTGTTGTGGGGAAAGGGTGGGGGCAGATCGATACCCCCACAGTGAGGGAGGAAGTGGGGCAGAGGCAGGGGCTGGGGTGAATGAGGCCCCAGGGCTGGGACAGGTCATGGGAGGGCTGGAGCCCAGGTAGCTCATTCAGGGCCATGGGGGGCGGTCTCCCGCCACTACACTCACCCCAGCAGAGGCCTGGGGAGTACGTGCCCCCTGGATCTCTGTATGGAGCAAAGGCAGGGTGAGGCTCCATGCCCCACTACTGCTGCTTTGGGAGTCGCATGAAGCCAAGTGCCTGCTGCTGCCAAGCAGGCAAGGGACACAATGCAGTTAGCACATGGCAAGTGTTGCACCACTCCTGGGCCAGTGGCAGTGGGTTGCAGAACCCAGCCTGCAGCTGCAGTCTGCCTCTGTCCCACACACAGATCCAGGAGGCATGTGCACCCTGGGCCTCTGCCAGGGTGTGCACAGTGGCAGGAGCCCCCTGCACACCTGGATGAGCTGCCCAGGCTCCGAGCATCCCATGACCCACCCCAGCCCCAGGGTCCCATTCACTCCAGCCCCTGTCCATGCCTCTGCCCCACTCTGTCCCTCACCGCAGGGGCCTCGATCTGCCCATCCACACCCTCTCCCCATGACAAACTTACCTGTTGTGGTGGGTAGTGTTCTACACATTGCCAGGCTGCTGCAGGCTGTGGCTGCATGTTTGTGTCTGTGTGTGCCCCTCCCCCCCGCTGCAGCTATCTGAAGCCCACACCTGGACTGTCCTGCAACCCTCTGTGCTGCCACCACTGCCCTGCATTTGTGGGAGTTAATCTCTGTTAGCTCCGGCCTTCTGCTGCCTATTCCTCCACTGCCCTGGCCACCACTCCTGGGCCTCCAGATACCTCTCCTCCTGGGCCAGAAACCTGTTCTGGAACTCCTAGTCCACCTGGTTCATCACCACTTCATGTGCATCCCTCTCTCACTCATGTGCACCCCTCTCCCACTCACATGCATTCTGCTCATGTATGATGCCCTCAGTGCACCAGGCCAGTGGGTCTACCAGCCACTCCTTGGACACCATGACCAGCCAGTCCAGCAGCAGGTCCAATCCTGACTGAGACTGGCGGTGGCCATGAAGGCACATTCTGGCTTCCAACTGGTGCCTCAGCTGTGCGAAGCTGGAGGACCTACAGAGCCAGAAGAAAGACGTTGCGTGTGAGAGTTTGCAACTGAATATGCGATAAACTAAATGTTCAGTAAATACTATGCATTAATGAATATGTAGACACACCCAGTAAGTGTTTGCACATGTAGATGGTGATGCTTACTGTACAGTAATTTGGTCTACTGTGCAGTAGAGGGTCTCATGTAGAATCACCCCCAGAGTAGGAAACATAAAGAAGAGCAGTATATCAGCCAGGGACCACAAGGCCAGGAGCAGAAAGCGGAGCAGCAGACTAGGCAGGAGGAAGTGGATCAGAATTGTACTTAGAGATTGTGCAGAGCTAATTTGTGGCATGTCTACTAACAAGTTTGGCCCCAGTGACTTAAAATATACTCCTGTAATAGTTGTTTACTCAGACACAAAATTATAGATTAGAACACTTCTTAGATAGGTAGAAGGATCTTATATAAAACTGATAACAACATTGAATTCCCAGGGGGGAAAAACACTGGCAATCTTAATGCAAATAGCAATCTACTTTAAGAGGTTTCCACTGATAATTATGTCATCTGTGATTTCCTGGCAAGATGCCTGCCTAATACAGGTTTGCCATCCTGTTTTGTGTTCTGGAAAAAATGGTTGTTAGGAATAAACTGGGATAAGGAGCCTTATGACTGGGAAGGAGAAAAACTGTGACAAAAGATGGTGAGATTAGAAGACCTGCAGTTCAGGGGAAGAACTAAGACTGAGTAGAAAAAGTACTGGGACACAGAGCCTAGGGATGAGGACTGGGAGTGAATAATTAAGGAGAATGGGGCAGGCACAAGAAGCCAAAACTGGGGAGGAAATAATACCGGGACTATGATCATATATTTCAAGACTGAATCATAGAAACATAAAGCTGCAAGGGGCCTCAAGAGGTCATCAATATGCTCAGAGGCAGAATAAAATATTTGTTAAACCCATTCTGAAAAACCAAGGTTGGAAATTCCACTTACTCCCTAGGTAACTTGTCCAATGCTTCCTTATCTTCATATTTAGAAAGATTTTCTAATACCTGAACTAAATTTTCAAATAAAGCAAATTATTTTTTTCCTATTCCCAGTGGACACAGTGAATCATCCTCTTCCTTATAACAATTTGTATATTCTGGAAGATACTATATCCTCCCTCAATCTTCTGCTTTCTAAATGAAATTAACCCAACCTTTCCTCAGAGGACATTTTGTCAAAATTTATTGTTCTTATTCGTCTACGCTAGATACTTTCCAGTGTACATCTTTGTTAAAGTATAGTGCCCCAAACTGGACACAAGTCTTAAGCTAAGGCTTCATCAGCACTGAATGGAACAAAATAATTATCTCTCTGGTCCTTCAAATGATGCTCATTCTAATAAAACTATGAGCATCATTAATTTTTTTTTGCAACAACGTAATATTGTTCATTCATATGTACTATATTCACTCTCCATTATAACCCCTAGATCCTTTGCTACAGTACTGCTGCCTAGCCAGTAATTCTCCATCTTGTATTGGTACATTTGATTTTCCCTTCAAAACTGAAGTGCTTTGCTCTTGTCTTTATTATATTTCATCTTGTTTAGTTCAGACCATTTCTCTAATTTATCAAGATCATTTTGAATTCTGATCTTGTATAAATCAGCTAGCCTGTTGTCTACTCTCTATTCCCAAATCCAAATCCTTAATGAAAATACTGAATAGAACTGAGCTCAGGACAGACCCCTCAGGATGTCACTTAAGGTATTTTCTGAGTACAACAGTATGGCATTGATCATTACTCTTAATTGGTGTTACACCCACATTGTGATTATTGTGATGTAAGTGTACTTTACAACTTTACATGTTACACCTCATTTTCCTAGTATGCTTAGAATATCATATAGGAGAATGTTACACGCCTTACTGAAGTCAGGGTATGAGTTCTCCATACACCACTTGACCAGTTAACCTGTATGTTGGCACATTCATGTTAGCTTTCTATATCTTATAATTATATAGGGGCATATAATATGTTTATTCAATTATTTACTCTAGAATATTTTGAGGTGTAAAAGTTAGA
Source organism: Gavialis gangeticus (assembly GCF_001723915.1). Classification (NCBI taxonomy): domain Eukaryota; kingdom Metazoa; phylum Chordata; order Crocodylia; family Gavialidae; genus Gavialis; species Gavialis gangeticus. The sequence goes on along the minus strand of NW_017729032.1, from coordinate 163,002,763 downwards.
CTGACTCGTCCATAATGCCCTGGTGGTTACCCCTTTTTCCTCCCTCTTTCAAGATAGGTACCAGGATGGTTCTTTTCCAGTCCTCTCTGACTTTGTCTGTGCTTCATAAGTTCTCAAGGTAAACAGTGATAGCTCAGAGATTACTTTTGCTACTTCATTAAGTACTCTAGGGTGAATTTTATCAGGCCTTGCCAACTTGAATATATCTAACTTATTTATTAAATTGTTCTTTCCCTATTCTAGCCTGTATTCTTATTCTTTCATCAAAATTAATTTAGTTAGGTATCTAATCACATTATCCTTTTCTGTGAGGACTAAAGGAAATAAGGAATTGAGTACTGAACCTTTTTCTCACCATCTCTTATTTCTTATTTCTATTCATATTTCTTTTGTCAACCTCTATTTTTTATATATTTTAGGACTTTTCCTGTTGCCTTTTATGTCTCTTGTCAGTTGAAACCCACTTTGCACTGCAGTTTTTTGTGATTTGGGATGAGATCCAAAAAATAATTTAAACTCCTGGCATAGCATTCAGGAGTGCTTTAAGCAGCTAAATCCACAGTGACAACAAAGCTTGTTGCAATGATTGTTTAACCCCAGGGGCACAAAAACTCCCTTTTTGACCTGAAATTTCCCTGGTCACCTACTCTTGTTCTCTTAAGCTTGCCCTAAATGTACCAGTCTGGGCAACCAGGCACCTAGCTCCTGTCCAAAACCCATTGTGATCCAGAAACTCTAAGTTCACTGGCAGTCCCAAGATTGTTTATGAATATTATATTAAACAGTCATTGGGAGCAAGGACCGAAACTCAGGACTCCACCCTTCCTGGGGAATGCCTTAACCACCGGGACCCTGAGTTATACTTCCTCTTCCATGTGCTTTCTCTCTCTCTGCTCTCAGGAATCTTGCATTTCTGCACAATGAGACAGCTTCAACAAAGGGGGTGACAATCCCCATCCAGAATAATTGTTAGCTTTTGGTGGGCAGGGCCCTCTTATGGAATGTAGAAGACACTAGTTTGAATCTCTTAGGCTAAAGAGCAAATTGATTCCAGGGTTCCCACTTCCTGACTGAGCGCTTTAACTATTAAGCTATTACATATAAGGTAATCAACAGCCCCACCCTCTTTCTGGACATGTTTTCAAGAGTGAGCCTGCTTGGTTCTTTCAGACAGTTTCATATCTATAATCAGGAGAATATTTGGGTCCCTGAAACTTGAGCAGGAGGCGGCAAGTCCCTGGAACTCTGACTCAGGCACCCAAGCTCCAGATATTGATGGGATTTGAAATGGGTGCTCTGTGTTTCCTATTTGGGTCTTCATTTTTCCCCGTGCAGAGTGCTAACTTCATGGAATACTCTTGTAAGGCACCTAATTGCATTGTGCATTGTGTAGGGATTTTAAGCATGTAGGGTTGTGTCTACACATGTGCATTTACTGCACAGTAACCAAAATTACAGTGTAGTACCAGTGCACATCTACATGTGCATGCCTGTCCTGTGCAGTAAATATGGTGACTTATGCTGATTTGAGCATAAATTTGATACCTGCATCATGCAGGTATCAAATTTATGCCCAATTAGTTACTGCTCAGTAACGCATGTGTAGCTACTTTACTGAGCAGTAACAGTGTGTATGTAGACTGACTTGGGACTAACTTTAGTCCCAAGTTAGTCCACACACAGAGTTAATGTGCTATAATGCCTGCACATATAGATGCCAGCCTATTCCCACTTACTGCACAGTATATTACTATGCAGTAAGTTTAAGCTGGTGTAAATGCACATGTAGACACACCCTGGGTTTTGGATTCTACTCTTGGAAAGCAAGCACCTAAAATGTAAGCAGAGCAATAACTAACTTGTAGGAGTGAAGTCTTTTATTCCATCATTCCTTTGCTTCAGGATAGTTTACCACTGTGCTTTTCATATAATCTCTTTCAGTGCCTGCCATCTCTCCCCCACTAAGGACCTATAAGCCAGTTCTCTGAATTTGCTGAAGTTGACCTTTTTTTAAAATTCATTATCCTTATTAGGCTGTTTTCAGGTCTTTTTTTTTTCCTATAGTGGCCAAATCTATCATTTTGGGATGTTTCACCCTTAAGATTTTTCACCTTTAGATTTTCAAGCAATTCCTCCCAGTTAGTCAGCATCAAATCTAAAATAGACAGTACCCCTAGCAATGTTTCATCCTTTGATAGAATAATTATGTCTAATGCATTACAAACATTCAGTAGACACTGTGTATAAGGCCTCCAGACCAAACTCAAGAGCACCACCAAAAAATAACCCCTATCTGCTTGCCCCTGATTCACATGCATGCAAACTCACAAATTACACAGTGTAGGCCTGAGTGGACTACTCCAAGAAGTTCATGCCCATTCCCAAGATATCTCTGCTGTCTAATTCAGAGGTTCAGGCATACACAGAGCTAGCATGATGTTGCTAGAGGTTATTTATTGGCATCATGCCTTGGTTTACTCCAGAGGCCCTATAGATATAGCCAGTGTGTCATTGCTTTTCCAAAGGTAATTGAAGTCATCCATTAATACCAAGTCCTTTTTGTATGCTTCTGTTCGTTACTCAAAAAAGCCTCATCAACCACTTCCTTCTCATTATGTGGTCTATCATAGGTGCTTATCATGACATTTCCTCTATTCATTTTTTACTTTTCTTGTCACTCAGGGACAGTCAACAAATATGCTTCTTTCTCCTTCCTGAATTTAAAAGCAAACATATATTTTCTTGATAAAAACAACGTATCACCATTTTCCTGTTTTTCTTCAGTGGGGCAGGACCTTACCGCATATTTAAACCAGATGAGAATATCAGAGTCATATAAGAGTCCTTCTGTATTTCAAAGCCTTTTAAAGAAAAAGAACCTGACCTATTTTGGTGACCTGCTTTTGTACTGATCTAAAAATAATGAACACTAGAAGTGTATGTTACATCCCATTTAAACCAACCACTCCTAAATATATAAACATGAAAAGGAATTTTATTAATACAACTACATTTCCAACAAAAACATGGGCAGATCCAGGATTTCCTAAACAGGGAGAGTGTTGCACAGTACCCCTTACACTATGAAGGGATGGAAGTCTAGGAATGCTTGGGCCCCTGTTGTGGTGGGGGGCACTGAGGGGTCAGGCAGGGTCAAGTACTTGAAGCCTGTCTCACCATTGCCACTGCTGCCCCTGGCTGGGTGGGTGGGTTCCTCCTTCCAGCACCTATTCCTGGCCAGAGG
>NW_017729032.1:162993418-162994519 GCF_001723915.1 Gavialis gangeticus | reverse complement strand
ATGGAAGTCTAGGAATGCTTGGGCCCCTGTTGTGGTGGGGGGCACTGAGGGGTCAGGCAGGGTCAAGTACTTGAAGCCTGTCTCACCATTGCCACTGCTGCCCCTGGCTGGGTGGGTGGGTTCCTCCTTCCAGCACCTATTCCTGGCCAGAAGGGTCACACTTGGGAGTGGCAGGTGCAGAAACAGGAAACCCACCTGCAATTGCCATTGTCCCCATGACACCATGTGGGGCAGGAGCAGCTCTAGGGCTCTTGCTGCACCTGGGTCATCTGTGGAGAGTGGCAGCAGAAGGACAGGGGGGTGGGGGTGGCTCTGGATACACACTCCCACCTCCCCCCATATCTGTCCCTGAACAAAAACCAAAGGAATAAACAAGGGCAATCTGTATCAGCGCTGTAAATGTTATGTAAATTAAGATTCATAGCAGGAATGTTTACCCTATACATAAGAAAATGTTTCTCTGATCTACAAACTATAGACTGCAGAGTAATTAGAATGGAACTTTTATTGTTGTTATGCTTCAGATTATATGGTAGCTCTAATTATAGTATCCAGGTAAACTTGTGTTAATGACAGATGCAATTGTTTGGCAAAGGCTACATAAATTAAAAGATGTACTATGAAACATATGTCATCAAAATGGTGTTCAGGGCATGTAAATAACTATATTTCAAATGAAATTTATGAAAGAGAACTGGAAATACAATAAAATAGCCCAGTGATAATTTCAAGCAAAAATGAGTTAGCTTATCACCATAATATCTGTGGAGGGTACTACTGACTGCTTAAGTGAATGGCTGCTTCATAAAAAAAAGTATTATTTAATTCTGCACTCTGTTCTAATTTGGAAAAAGCATATGAAATTCAAAGGCCTAAGCATGAAAATCACATCTGGATATGTGGGAGTTTTATGCTTGTCATTCCTAATTAATTCTAGTGGGAGTTGCACAGGTGAATCTGTGTGTTTGCAGACAAGAATACATCCCTAAGTCTAGGGTTTGTTTATGGAGAAAAAAGCAGTGTCCTAAATGTAATATTAATGATCTGTCCTTTTAAAGTGCCACCATGATCTTCAATGTTACCATACAAAATAAGCAGGAG
>NW_017729032.1:162960870-162988418 GCF_001723915.1 Gavialis gangeticus | reverse complement strand
TTTGCAGACAAGAATACATCCCTAAGTCTAGGGTTTGTTTATGGAGAAAAAAGCAGTGTCCTAAATGTAATATTAATGATCTGTCCTTTTAAAGTGCCACCATGATCTTCAATGTTACCATACAAAATAAGCAGGAGGAGAAGAATAAAAGGTGTTAATTTATTTTGAAAATGTAAAATTAAATCTAGGGCCAAGACTTTAAAAAGTACCTAAAATGGGTTCCTTTGTTCCTACCCAGCTTAATTTTGAAAAGCACTGAACATCCATAATTAGTGCATGTGGACCTACCAGTTGCTTAGCTATCCTGAAAATCTAACCATTAATTAAGTTCCTAAATCTAGATCTAGGCTTACAACTGTAGATACCTATTTTTTAAAATTTACCTATGATGCCTGGTAAATACTAAGGAATAATTTGTTATGATTTTTCTATCATTTCATTTTATTTTCTGAGAAAACAAGAAGAGTAGGTGATTTTTGTGTAACAAAATAGAACATTTTCATACATACTATCATATCCATTTTTATATATGGCTCTGTCCTCACTCTTCAAATAAGTCACAATAATACTGGTAATTAGTTAAGATGTATAAAAATGAAAAAGCTGAGAAAGGGGAAATAGCTAACAGAGAAGAGAGTGGGCAGAGTGAGAAATAATTACACTGGGAGTGTAAAGATGACATTTTATTCAATGGGGGGGATGGAGAGAAAGAAATTATTAGGAGAAACAAAGCAGACACTCCCACCAATCTAAATGCAAGGGCATGTTTTTCTGCCCCTCCTAGGTATCACTGGATTCCATTTAGTTAGAAAACCTTGGACATTTCAAATTGACTCAACCAAGGACTCAGTTCTGCTCTCTGTTATTACATGAACATTCAGTCAGTTTAAATCCTTGCTTATATTGGAATAAGAAAGAGCAGAATTTGGGCCTGTCATGATTTTAAGTTCCAGAAACTTAAAAGCTTCCCTAACTAGATCAAAAGACTTACTCCCAGTGGGACTACTTGTGTTAGTGCACTCTATTTTCATATGAATAAGAGTTTGCAATGGTGGAAACCAATTTTGCAAACCCCCAAAATAGCTTGAGCATGTCACAGAATCTTGAACTTAACTGCATTCATTATTAATCTTTGTTTAACATGTTTCAAGAAGCTTTACCTATACAATGCTGCATTGTGTTTGTACACCTATTAGCAACTCTGATAAAATATGTAAAGCATTTATAGAAATGGACCAGAATTCTACTTAACCCATGAGTCTCCCACTGCTTAGGATGGCAATTTTGTTTGCAATCCCTGAAGCACCAGCTGGAGAGCATGTTTTCCTCCCTAGGTTATTCCATGTATGTATCTTTCTCCTGGAATGTGGAAGAGTAACTCAACTTCACTTCTACATCCCCACCTTAAGACCCTACATAGAAAAGTCCATGGATCTTGGAGTAGACAGAAATTGAGTAAATCAGATAGAGGATTAGGCCGGCAAGGGGTAGATTTTACAGCCTCATGGAGGAGTGTTTCTTTATAACATATTTCTATATCTTTTCTACAGAGCTTTAATCAAGGGCATTCCAGGCACAGCAGCAGCTAGGATAATACTTGGTAATCCAGGGCACCTACACATGAGCAGTGAGGCTGCTCTGTCACGCTGTAATTACAGCCCATCAAGTCTGCCAGAGTGTGGTAATTACACTACAGATTAATTGAGTCTGCTGGAATGTGGTAATTACTACACTCCAGCAGACTCCAGTGTCTCGTGTAGCAGCGCCCCATGCCAAAAAATGGCAGTGGGGGTGATTTAACTAAAGCTAGTTTGACAAGCTTTAATTAAAGTGCCCCTGTCACCGTTTTTCAGTGCAGGGATGCTGATATATGAGCCGCTTTTGGCATTTTAATTAGAGCGGCACATACTGCCTCCCTAGTGAAAGCACACACTCTCTACTCCTGGAGCACATGTATAAACACCCACAGTTCCTATTTACCTTGTCTGCCAGGATCCAAGGTAAAATGGAGAGCTTGGTATAACCAGAGCTAATATGGATAGTGTTGGCCTACTCCAGGTATTTAGAGGCATTGGACTAAATAATATCAAGATTTATAGTTTGGCCTATATACCTCTCTGTCAGTCTACCTTCCTCTTCAGCCCACCTTTTCTTCTTTCACAGACATTTTTCCTGCTTCCTGTAAAACTTTCCACACTAACTTTCCTACTTTAGTCATTACATTTTCTTCAGGTCTATGCCAAGTTTTTAAAAGCAATGAACTGCCAACTTTCAAAAGCAATAAACAACAGCAAGAACAATTGGCAATAAGTAGTTGCAGGGGACTTCCTGGCTTTATTTTTTGTTGAGAGGCAAATTATCACACAAAATATTTCAGTTGTTGCTTGAAGTAAAAGCTACATGTATCCTCTGGGGCTCTTTAATAGGCTTCCTTAAATTTCTGGGGGTGGGGGAGGGGGAAAGACTTATGAAATGGAACTAGAAGGACAAAAAGGGGAAATGGCATGTCCAATAAATACTTATATCCTTGAAAAATACATACAGGTGAAGTGATCAGGGATGATAAAATAATATACAAGCACATGCAAGACACACATACTGACATAAACACTTTTCAAAGAATCTCTCTGTCTATCTATCCATTGTTACATATACATATATACACACAGGGAAAGAGGAAGATATGAGAGTTAATGAGGAAGAATAAAGGGAAAAAGCCAGGAATAGTTACATTTCCCAGTACACAAAATTAAAAGTTAATTAAACTGAGGTACAAATGAATACGTAAAAAACACAATCTTGAATAATCTCCAGAATGGACTCAATGCATTCCAGAATTATGGAATAGGTGAAAGATTATGGAAGAAAAATAAACTTTATTGGAAGTTTCAAATATTTTATTAGAAACAGGAGAAGAATCTATGGATTTCCAAGATATTAATATATCCTGTACCATGAAGTCTTTAATAAACTCTAATAAAAATTATAAATTCCAGTTTGCTAACTTTAGATTAAGAATGTTAAAATATGGCCACAATGAATACATAAAAATGGGGAGGTAGAAATGTAAAAGGCATGAAAAAAATGTTGAAAAAAATAGTAATGGAAGGAAGAGTGAAAATCATGAAGACTAAAAGAAGAAAAAAGGGATAATGACACTAAGGATGGCTGATAAGAGATCAAGCAGGAGAACTGTACACAGCAACATACTAAAAAACTGTGAAAAACACTGAAGACAAGGATAACAAAATATCTGAAGGCCAGTGATCAGAGGTTAGTAAAATTATATTACAATGATTAAAATTGCATTCAGTGTTATAACTGAGGGGTATAAAATTCTTAGAAACACAATGAAGATGGATTTCTCCCAAATATTTGAGAAGATAAAAAGCCCAAAAAGAAGAAAATGAATATGAATATGAAGCTATAAAGAGGTCAAGGTAGTAATGGAGTAGGAGAGAAACTGCATTGTATAAAGAGCAAAATAATTGTGGATAGGATTATAAAAGTCAGAAATTAAAGGTTATGTCATCCTAGCTCACATTAAGAAGTACCGCATTTACTCGAATCCAAGATGAGTTTTCTTTTCCCGCATTTAAACTGGGAGAAAAGCCCCTCATCTTGGATTTGAGTATGAATGGTGTGGGTAGGCACCAGGGAGCTTCTGTGGCTCCAACAGAGGTGGTGGCACAGACTGGGGGGTCAGATGTGGCAGGAGGCAAAGACTGGGGGGAAAGGGGGGAGGCAGGGAGCAGGGGGGCAGAAGTGACTGGGGACAGCTAAGGGGGCAGAGGCTGCAGTGGCTGGTGGAGACCACAAGGGCAAGGGGTTTGAGGGAAAAGGTGGAAAAAGTGCCCAGTATCTCTCTAGGCCTTCCTTCCTCTGGAGCAGGTGAGGGAGCAAATTGCTTCATCTATTCTTAGTGTGCAGTTTACTTTCCCCTTTATCCAGAACAGCCCTAATCTCCAATAAAGCCATAGTTTCATGGCTTTACTTACTCTCCATGTTTTCCTGTCTTCTCATACCTTATTGCTTATGGAAGAAATATCAGTCATAGAAGTTTTTAAAGGGCTTAACTTCTGGGCAGGGTAGAAATATAGGTCTTTTATGCCTCTGTATAAATATCCAGGGGTACTCTTCCCTTTGATTTACCTGTGGCAGGTCAAGGTGTTTTAGTGTTTTGAAGCAATGTGCCCAGTAGTTGTGTAACAGGAGTTTTTGTGTAGTTTTAATAATAAATTATACAAATATTTACATAGGATAGTTTACATAGGGGTGATCCTGCCTTGAGCAGGAAGTTGGTCTATATGACCTCTTGAAAAATTTTCCCAATATCTAACCTAAACTTCCGTTGCTGCAACCTGAGACCATTCTACCTTGTTCTGTCACCTGCCACCACTGAGAACAGTTCTGGGCGCTGCACTTCACGAGGGATGTGGAAAACATGGAGAGGGTCCAGAGGAGGGCCACTCACATGATCAGAGGGCAGCAGGGCAGGCCCTACAAGGAGAGGCTATGGTACCTGAACCTGTTCAGCATCCGCAAGAGAAGGCTGAGGGGGGATCTAGTGGCCTGTTACAAACTAGTCAGAGGGGACCAGCAGGCATCAGGGGAGTCCCTGTTCCCCCGAGCACTACCAGGAGTGACAAGGAATAACTGTCACAAGCTGGCAGAGGGTAGATTCAGGCTAGATATCAGGAGGCGCTACTTCACTGTCAGGGCGGCTAGGATCTGGAACCAACTTCCAAGCGAAGTGGTGCTGGTTCCTACCCTGGAGGTCTTTAAAACAAACACCTTGCCGGGGTCATTTGATCCCAGTACTCTTTCCTGCCATGGCAGGGGGTTGGACTCAATGATCTGCTCAGGTCCCTTCCAACCCTACAAACTATGAAACTATGAATCATAGAAAATTAGGGCTGGAAAGGGCTTCAGGAGGTCAACTGCTCAAAGTAGGACCATTCCCAACTAAATCCTCTCAGCTAAGTCTTTGTCTAACTGGGTTTTAAAAACCTGTAAGGATGGGTATTCCACGTGTTCTCCGGGTAGCCTTTTCTAATGTTTTGCTGACCTCCTAGTGAGAAAATTTTTCCCAATATCTAACCTAAACTTCCCTTGCTGCAACCTGAGACCACTGTACCTTGTTCTGTCACCTGCCACCACTGAGAACAGTCTAGCTCCATCCTTTTCAAACCCCACTTCACATAGTTGAAGGCTCCTATTAAATCCTCCTTCTATCTTCTCTTCTCCAGACTAAATAAACCCAATTCCCTCAGCCCCTACTCATAAGTCATGTGCGCCAGCCCCGCAACCATTTTTGTTGCCCTCCACTGGACTCTCTCCAATTTGTCCATATCCTTTCTGTAGTGGGGGTGGGACCCAAAAATGGACACAGTACTCCAGATGTGGCCTCACCAGTGCCAAATAGAAGCAAAAAATCACTTCCCTCTATCTGCTTGTAAGGCTCCTACTAATGCAGCCCAGTATGTTGTTAACCTTTTTGGCAACAAGGGCACACTGTTGGCTTATATTCAGTTTCTTGTCCACTGTAACTGCCAAGTCCTTGCAGAGCTTCTGCTTAGCCAGTTGATCCCCAGCCTGTACCAGTGCACTGGATTATTCTATCCTAAGTGCAGGACTTTGCACTTGTCCTGATCGAACTTCATGAGATTTCTTTTGGTCCAGTCCTCCAATTTGTCTAAGTCTCTCTGAATCCTAGACCTACTCTCCAGTATATCTACAGCTCCCCCCAGCTTGGTGTCAACCACAAAGTTGCTGAGAGGGCACTCCATCCTAGCTGACAGGTTGCTGATGAAGATATTGAACAAACCCAGACCCAGGACCATAAGAAACTTGTAATTTGGAGAGGGCGCAATTTAAAGGTTCTGGTGTTATGCAGTGGGGTTCAGGGAAGATAGTCAAGAGACAAAGGAGTTCTGATTTCTAGAGCTACTTTTGATGTAATTTTTACGATACTATGTAATAGCAGATGGAGACCACTCTAAAAGAGCTACACATGAAAAAAATTTTGGTTATATGAATCATATGCACATTAAAAATCTTAATAAGAATGTTATCTTGATATATGTTAAGTTCACAGAGGGATCATTTTCCTGATTCTCTATCTGTACATGACTATACTTTTGTGACAACTAATCATTAAATAATAACAAATGCAAACACTTTAAAAAGTAATGATCTTACTTTTTCAAAAAATTGTAGGCATCAACCCTTTCTAGTTAACTTTGTAATACTCTCCAGTATGTCAACAACAAGCCCTCTTTTGAGCTGTGGTACTGCCAGGTTGGACGCATGAGCACCTTTCAGTGCTTCCTTGCAGCTACTGAAAACTCAGGTAAGTTTTCAGTAGCTGCAAGGAAGAAAAACTTCTCTCACCCAATGCTGTAGTCACTGGAATAGTTAAGGAAAGCACAGAAATTTGACAGATTTGGAAGGGTGTCACATAGTGCCATTTCATGAAAGAATTTCAGTCTTTTTTGAAACTGGATGGGCTCCTCTTCCTCACTGCTCTTGTCAGCATTGCCATCTTGGAACATCTGGGAAAAATTGATTTCAGCATTCAAATCATCTTGATCAATACTGTAAGTGATGGAAACTAATGGGCTACCAGAAGAAAGAACATCTGCAAGGGACTTGAAAAAGGTCATTTTTGGAAAAGGTCTTCTACCTCCTTAATGAGGGTATCCAGACTGCTGTACGGTAGTTCAGTCCTATAATAGTCCTCAGTTTTCTCAAAAAAGGACTTTTACCCTCCTCCCAGTTTTGCAGGAATAACTCATTTGCAAGGCACACAAGGGCCAGGATACCTGTTTTTTGGGCACAGTTCATTAACATGATTAAAGATTTGGGATGCACAATCATGACCTTTCATTTCCTTCAGTATAGACACTGTGGATTTAGCTATCACCATTGTTGTATGATGTGTAAAATCTTTTGATTGAAGAAGTTTGAATAGTTTGTTTGCATTAGCACTCTTTGCAAAAAAACCCCAACAAATCAAAAACATGCAGTACAGAAAGCTGAAGTCTTGCACATTTCTGGAAAGTGTATGTTTCAGCTCCAGCTTTCAAAACCCCATGTGAGATTTCATTCAGAACTTGAACCAGTTCATCAAATTTTTGCAAAACAAGTCTGATAGCCTCACCTTGACTGTTCCAACAAGTGTCACTAAGTGATTTAAGAGTAATTGGCCCCAGAAAAAAAATTCTGATGTAATTTTTTCAAAGACAGCATGTCTTTTTGAGCTTACTTTAACAAAAGTTCATAGAGCCTGGAGAATTCTGAAAGCATTTTGGCCAGTTATAAAGCAGGAAATGGTATCTACTATGCACAGATTTAATACATGAGCATAGCAGTGAATATAGTAAGCTAGCCAATTTTCGCTAATTATCCATGTGGCCACACCTTTATAGGGTCATCTCATGCTGGCAGCTCCATCGTAACATTGACTTCTTAGAGCTGAAATATCAAGTCCCAGGGTTGATAATGTACTCTTGATCAGTGTGGCAAGTGAAGCACTGTCCATCTGCAGTGTCTTGTAGAAGCAAATAGACCATTCTAGTTGGTCATCAAACGATCTTTAGTTCAAAATGCCCAATTGGCCATTTTTTGGCATGTGGACGCTGATACATGTGACACTAGAGTGCATTTATTTCAATTAATCAAGTCTGCTCCAATACACTCTATTTCCAGTGTGTTGGAGCCAGCTCCCTGCATGTCTATAGGAGCCCTATGAGAGCAACTTGTTCATGTTTTCATTGTTCCATTGTTTTGTCTGCAATGATGGAAAACACTCCAGCTTCTTTGACTTCAGTTACAATTGTATCTAGCACTTGTGAAGCCATAATCTCAATCATTTCTTTCTGACACAAGCTGTGTAGGTAGGTGAAATACTTCTCTCAGTTAATCATAAATTACCTGTACTACACAGTTGTCCATATTATGCAGTTTCATCAATTCTCACAAATTGCCTTGATTTGTGAAATCCATCCTTTCAAATCCCCTCAAAGGTATACCCTGGTGAGCGCAAAATAAAGTACTCTCTATTACAGTTACTAAATATTGTGATCCTCTACTTTTTTTAAATTTTGACTGTCAAGTTGGGATGGAACACTTCCTGCTTTAAGGGACTCTTCAATTTAAGAACAGCTTCTAGATGGGATTCAGACTTTGAGTGTGCACAAAATCTTTCATTTGCAGTCTTCCATGTTTTAAAACCAGTAATTCAAACCGCTGCTTCCCTGTTTGGCCCATTTACAAATGCTCAACAATAAAAGCAAAAAGCTTTGTCATCACGGACACTGTATTCATTATACCATACTTGCCTGAATGTTTTGATTTTGTTTCCATGGGCACTGGCTGGAAAATCAATTACTGGCTGATATGGATCTTCTGCAATATTTTCAAAAGCTGCATCCAGTCCAAAGCAAGGGTCACTTTTATAGAAAGCTGCACTAACCTCTGTATGAGCATTTGAATTGGAATCCAGAGTATCATTGTCACTCTTGTTGCTGTTGTTAACATAATTCTGAACTCTAGAAGGGTTAGGTTCAGTTCTTGATATACTTGGCACTGGTGATTTTCTTCATTTAAAAAAATTCCAAACTTAATTGTCTTTTTGCCATTGTACAAAGCTAATTATAGGTACGTTATTAAATTAACTCAGTTAAACATAGACTGTCCTCAACCTGCTTTTCAGAAAAATAAGTAGAAAGCATAATACAATTCTAACGCCTAATGAACACATTTGCAAATGCCCTGCCAGCTGAAAAAGTGAAAGTCCTTCAAGAATAATTATTAAGATGAAAGGTCAGAGAAACCCATTATTATCCTTTGAGCCTGATGATCAGGGGTCTGGGTTTTCCATTTCCCATGGAAAAATGGTGAAAACCATGGATTTCCCATTTTTATCAGAGAAAATGTGGATTTCCCCTTTTAACAGAGAAACCCACAGATTTCCCACTTTTGCAAAGAGCTCTGCAGGTGGGCTGAGTTCCAGCCTGCAAGAACTGATTGCAAAAAGGGCGGAAAAGCCCCAACCCTGCCTGGAGGGGAAGGGAGTGGTGGAGGGGTGGGGCCTAAGGGTTTTAGTTGGTCCCAAGTTTTGGGTCAGGCTCACTTTCCTTCTGGAGTCTGTGAAGTGGTAAGTGGGGCTCGCAGGGGGTTGGGGGGTTGCCAGGCAGGACTGGGGAGAAGCTAGCTAGGGGCTGAGGAAGTGGGGAAATTTGCATCTGGCTGGGAGCTGGGGGGATTTGCAGCTAGCTGGGAGGTTTGCAGTGTCTGGGAGCTTGGGGGTTTGCAGGAGATGGGGGGGGGGGGTTGGGGGGGGGTTGCAGCCATCTGGGAGGTTTGCAGCCAGCTAGGAGCTGGAAGGTTTGAAGCCAGCTGGGAGCAGGGGGGTTTCAGCCTCCCCACTCCTGGCCAGAGTGCCAGGCTGGCTGCACATGGAACCTGAGTGGTGCTATCGGTGGGACTGGGCTCAGATCCTCCATATTTGGCTTCCCTTAAGGGCCTATAGCACAACTCACAGTCCATGTGCAGTCAGCTGGAGGGCCACTCCACATCTTCCCCCCACACCTCCCAACTGCCTCAGCCCTAGCCAGCTCTGAATGGGAGTGTCTCCAGTGGCCACACATGCATACATTCATATACAGTTGCATACACAAATGTACACCCATAGATGTGCACATGGGTATGCATACACATGGACATACACAGATAGACACATGAAAGAAGGGCAACAAGAGGGCTGGGGAGACTGTAGGGAGGAGTGAAGGGCACCAGCAGGGCCAGGGGAGCTGTGGAGGGATGTTAATTTTAATGATGGATTTGGTGGGGTTTATGAGAGAATTTGCAATTTTTAATCAGAGAAAACCAGGATTCCTGCTGATGACCAAGCCATATTTTATCCAGCTTACAGTCCATTCATTCAACCCATACTTCCTTAGCTTGCTTGCAAGAATGTTGTGGGAGGCTGTATCAAAAGCCTTAATAAAGTCAAACTACCATATCCAGTGCTCTCCCTGCATCCACAGAGCCAGTCATCTCATTATAAAAGGCAATCAGGTTAGTTAGACACAACTTGCCCTTGGTGAATCCATGCTGGCTGTCCCTAATCACTTTCTTCTCCTCCAAGTGCTTAGAAATGAATTCCTTGAGGACCTACTCCATGATTTTTTCAGGGATGGAGGTGAGACTGATTGGTCTCTAATTCCCTGGATCCTCCTTCTTCCCTTTCTTAAACATGGACACTGCTTGCCCTTTTCCAATCATCTGGGATGTCAACCAATCACCACAAGTTTTCAGAGATAATGGCCAGTAGTTCTGCAATCACATCAGCCAACTACATCAGCATCTTTGGGTGCATTGTGTCCAGCCCCGTGAACTTATACAAGTCCAGCTTTTGTAATAGTTGCTAATCTGTTATGTCACCACTGTTGAAGTTCTTTCCAGGCCTACTTTTGTATTGTTCTACTTCTTCAAGAAGAAAACAAAACTAATTTTTACAAAGTACAAACATTAGATAGATACAATAGGTTGTAATAGTGAACTTAGGGCTCCAATTACTTTTAAGAGAGTGAAACTGCAGCAGATGGAGCCCAGGCAGCTGAGCAGGAGTTAGCTACAGAAGAAAAGTCAAGCTGTTCACAAAGCCCAGAATGAAAACTCCTGTGAGTGGCTGGGGAAGTCACCTGACTGGAATGGGGCAGGGCTTGGGGAGCATATGTGCCAAAGACCTGATCCAGGGTAATCAATCTTCCCTGCAGGCTTATGTGGAAAGAGGTCTGGGAAAAGAAGGCTACAGAAGAGTTCCTGACACCTGTGCTACACTGGGGAAAATGTACAAAAAATACTGCTGGCTTGCAGGGTTATAGGATTCAGGGTAGGGTGTAGTTTGCGCTAGAGTTAGGGAACTAACATTTATGTGCAGGCTCAGCATGTAATTTTGCTTTAGTTACAGGGCTTAACAGGGTTTCAAAAGTGGCTTGGGTTGGGCCTGTCAGGAGTGGAGGAGATTCCAGCAGTGCCTGGAGACATGGCCATGGGGTCCAGTGCCCAAGAAGGGGCGAAGATCAGATCGAAGAGGTCCAGAGCCAAAGTAGGCAAGATAAGGTCCAGAGCCCAGAAGCCAGAACCAGTGCAGTGGGCCTGGGCTAGGAGGAAAGGAGTAGAGGTCAGGAAGGCCAAGGCCCCAGCAAGACAGACTGATTGGGCGGCAACATCTGCAAGGCATGGGTATGGCTGCATGACAAGTCGGAGCCTGCCAAATTAGCTCTTAATGTGATTAGTGCCCTGAGGGACACAGGTAAGCCAAGAGGGCCCATGTAGACAAAGAGTGGGATTGGGACCAGAGGGGTACAAAAGGAACCTGCTAGTCAAAGACAGACAAGGGCTCAATCTGGGATCTGAGGGTACCCTCCTTTTTCACCCTTCAACTTATTACATCAAGGTATGGCAGGAAAGGGGAAAGGAAGGGGACTCGGGGAGATGGATAACAGCAGACGTCACAAGACCACCAGGGGGCATCACAGCCACCCTGGAGCCCAATCCTTGTTACAAGGTGGAAACAGAGAGGTGGAACATATGACCTTCTGTTCCAACAGTTAACTTTATTATATTGAATAGACTTACTTGCACTGGCTCCAAATTTTGAACAGGGAAAGAAACTTGTTTTCTTGGCTAGATAAAAGAGCACAAAAAGATATAGCCTGGTATTTTCTTTGTAATTATATGCTTCTGAGAAAGTGTAAGGCATAGTTTTGTCAAAAAGGCACTAAAGCAGTTATTAAAAGTGTCTTCTGAAGGGAAATGTTAGACCCTTAAGCAATGTTTGGTTTAAAAATGAAACACTTTGTGGTTCCTAACATAAATCTATGATTTTAACACTTGCACAGTACTTCAAGTTCCCTACTTCAGACTAAGACATTGCCCAGGAATGTGTAAAAGGTTTTAGGATAATTAGGGAATATTCACATGCATGTTCAAAATATATTTTTACATTGCTTTCCTGGAATTGTAATTTGCATAGACAAAAGTAAAAGCACATTGGAAACAGAATAAAGGCACTTAACAAATTTAGAAAGATGTTTAAAAAATGCTATATACCAGTCTTCAAAATGCAAATATGGACATTCTAGTTATTCTCATTATATCAAATATTGTCGATCTCAAGCCCATTAAGGTTGATTGGGAGTCTTTCCATTATTTTGAACAGATTACAAAAAAAGTCTTAAATGCCTAGTACTTATTTTAAGTACCTGTACAAGTTTCACAGGTATAATTAAACCCCATCCTGCAATGAACCACAAATGGGCCAGTTCCCTGTATTTGCACAGAATCCAGTTGACTTCAGCAGGACTCTTTGTAGGCACTAGAAGAAGCCCAGACACAGCTTATAAAAGGATAATCCTGAAGAGGCAGGATGAGAGCTTTATTTGTGATGGCAGCATCCTTATTGTCCTTATTAGCAGTATTTTCAATTTTACTAGGTACATCTACATGTGCAGTTAATGCAACTGAATAAACTCCAGTGCAATCTGAGACAGAGTAAACTAATCCTGACATCACTGTCTACACATGTATTTAAACTCAGTAATTTACTTTGCCATCAGATAGTACCTATATTTAACAGGACTATCTGATGGTGCTGTAAATTAGTCTATACCAGCCCAATTGCTGCACATGTGTAGACAGTGATACTTTACTGTACAATAAATGAGTCTACTGTGCAGTACAACAGACCTATAGATGCACTCTCCAGGTGCATTTATACATGCAATTAATGTAAAACAATAAACTCTGGAGCAGCTTGAGCTGGAGGGAACTACTCCTGGGTGCAGCATCTACATGTGTGCCTGGGACAGGAGCAATTTGAGGGTAGGCAGAGTAGGCCCAGGCTGGCAGTGGAAATGGAAACTGAACTATTCACAGTTACTACAGTTATCTAAATGTGTCTTATAAATAATACATTGGGGTGATCTAGAAGATGCAAAAGGAGTTTTACTGGTTTCCTTCATATGTATGTCACAAATATATCCTTTCACTCCTTCAAAGACTGATCAACTGACAAACCATTAGTTGTTTCCATTCTGTTGCTGTTTTTTGTGCTTGTTCCATGCTTTTGGATTAGAAGAACACAATTTCACAGCCAGTCATATTAATGTAGCACACAGTAATAACTTGCAGTTTGCACTGCAGCTTCCTTGTGCTGAGTTCTTTTGATTCAGCATTAATGCTTTTGAGCTATGTCTGCATTTTAAATGGTTCAGTAAGCTGATGGATCAAAGATGCTTCTCCCTCCCCCCCCTCCTTTATTCTCATCATAGATTAGAGAAAATGCTTATATTAGAAAACTTAATTTCAATGAAATACTTTAGGTTAAGTGCATGCTTAGGTCTATCACTAGCCTGGAAAGCACTTAAGTATGCACTTCATGCCCAGGACCTAAATACAATCTAAGTATGAGCTTAAAGTGAAGAACACACTTAGCTGATGAGCTAGTTACTAAGGGTGAAAGTCAAGGGGATGGGAGAGAGATATGTTGTGTGTTCCACAGTGGCTGCATATGAGTGCAATCATCCCTCAGTAGAAGAAAGCTAAACCATGGCAGCTCTCTTTCATTAAGGAGTAGATTTTGCATATGGGTAGTCACTGCAAGCAGCTGATTTAAGTAAATCTCCATTTCTTTTTGCCTCGCAGAAAGTGGCTTCTCTCCCTGTAACCTAATATGTTTCCTGAATCAGGGTCAAGCTGAACAATGCTTTTAAAATGGGTCATCCAAAAAGCTGTAAACTGTCATCTAATTACATCGAAGAACTGGAGGAAGATAGAAAAAAGTTGTAAACCGAAGTCTTACAACCCAAATTCTAAATTCTATGTTGATATGTTTGTTAGGTCAGATTCAGAAGTGATATGTAAGGTGGCATATGTTAGACATTACATTCACTTAGTCTTGTTACAGGTGCGTAAGTCTTGTCTTCACTGGTGTATCCCTCCTACTTGTGGCTAGCCATGTCAATCCTTTTTTTAGTTAGGCATAGCTGTAATATTCACTTGTAGAAATAACCCATGCAGGAATAAGGAATATATAATTGGAGTCCACTTGTCAGTAAGTGCTCCTCAGTAATAAGAATTGCAGATATAAATGTGATTATTTTCCAGTTGCTTCTTCCCAGCACATAAGACCACTTAACTAAGCTTTTCTCTCTTGAGTGGTTAGCTCCATGGGAATTTAAATATATGGTAGATATTATCACATTTGCAGCACTTAATCACTCCTTGGTTACCCAACAGATTGTAAACTTAATTTATCTTCCCTTTGGATACAGAGAAATATGCTATGTTACTGGGATTACTAGCCTTAGCACCACAACACTTACCTCCAAAGACATCACACTGTAGATATAATGTAGAAAATAAAATAAAATAAAATAAAATTCCTTTTTAGAATGCCTGAAAATATTTAAAAGCCAGAAATACATTTGAAATATTGTAAAAGATAATTTATGGGGAAACCCTAAGACTGACTATAATAAAAATAATTAAAATGTACACATAGCACAAATAATACTAAAATTAGCAAAGAGATAAACAAGTAAACAAGTAAAGATTGTCACCATCTCTTTCTAGCTCATTTTCTTTGCATGCAAATACATCATCCTAATTTTCCAATAAAACCTACTTTTTGTGATGCTCTATAGTCCTCCAGTACTACTTACAGAAGTAGTATTTCACTGATTTCAACAGTTACAGCAATGCAATACTAGAGCTACTTGGAAATTTGTCCTGATGTAGCAAATGCATTTACCCTCTCCTCATCCCACGTAAAACTAAAGCAATGCACTAGGGAATTAAGCCCTAGCTATAAAGTGTTTGGGGGGGGACTATAGCAATATATTTTTCTGTGTCAGGTATTCTTCTTCCATATACATAACTTTGATCAATCACAGTTTATCATGTTAGGATAGCATGGTTAAGGCATGCCAGTTTCTGTAGTCAACATAACTAAAAAGATGGCTGGTATTCATATCAGGCCACCTCTAATTTCTTAGGCCAGGGGCATCAAACTAGCCTTGCACCCTGGGCTGGATCCAGACTGCAGAGCTCCATGTGGGCTAAATCCAGCTGAGGTATGCAGCAGCAGCAGCTCTGCTCTAACCCAGGGCATGCAGCAGCAATGGTAGCAGCTCCAGCTCTAGCATGGGGCATGCAGGGCAATTGTAGCTCCTGCCCTAAGCCAAATGCCAAGGCTGGAGCTGCCACCACCACTTCATGTCCCATACTGTGGTGCTCTGGATCAAGGCATGGGGCATGCAGTAGGAGAAGCTCCAGCATACATCAGCACTGGGGCCAGTGGCCAAAGAGCTGGTGTAGTGGTGATAGACAAAGTGACTGGAGGGTGATTGGGTCTGTATCTGCCTTCTCTTGCCATCCTGCTGCCTATCACCATGTCCACAGGGGCCCAGAAGCCCTGGATTATTGAGGAGGTCACTCCCCTCTGGCCATTCCCCGCAGTTCCCCTGAATGGCTCCATGTGCCATATATTTGACACCCTTGCCCTAGGCTGAATAACTCAGTTACAGATGCATTGACTGGGGGCTGCCATTTTCACTTGTGCCTATGACTTCATTAGTATTTAAGTATGAGCTCAAAGTGAAACTCAGACTTTATGTACGTTAGTTACTATGCCTTTGATTTAAATCTAAGGAAAGTCTCAACTCATGTCTTTGGAGCCTTAGGAATTTTCTTTAAGCACTCTGCAACCACACTCTTGTAGTTTACTCTGTAAAGAAAAAAGATACCTAAAAGATGCCGTCTCATTTATTGACATATACCAAGTTTCCCTCCAACATTATTGAAAAGATGATACAAAATTAACAAATATTGGAAGATGTGTACATAAGGTAAATGTGCTTGTGTGTGCGTGTGTGTGCGTATTTGGATAAGCAGAACTTGTATTTACTCCATGATATTCAATGACAGCATCAACCTTGATTCAGAGGCATCCTTCCCATGCAGTTCTCATATACGCAACTCTTGGTTTCATCACATCTGTAAAGCTACCAGTGTCCGTCACTTCTCATAAGTCTAACTCTGCTGAAAGTTTCACCCATGCTTGTTTGCCTCTTATTCTAAGTACTGTAATTATATTATCTATGACATCCTTCAGACCCAGATCTTCAGATATAAGCATGTTCTGCTCTGGGTTTTCTACACTGATTTTACAAAGACTCTACAAAGACTCTGCAAATAACACTACTGGTTTGTTATTAATGTCAAGATTGCATTCATATGTCTTTCTTTGTTTATTAAAGTCCTCTAAGAACTTTATTCCTGGATTTGGGTCAGGGCCCTAAATTAACTCCAAAGACTAAAGGCAGGGCAGAGTGGTACCTTACAGACTAATTCAGAGAGGTATGCACTTTTGTAAGCAACACTTTTTTCACTTGACGGTATGAATAGAACTGAAGATAGCAGGGATTCTCAGCCTGACTTCACACTATTATAGCTATCTGTTTCCAAAATCTACGTTACCAAAAGGTGTGGTCATTACTGTCATCCTAACTGTGGGGCTTCAAATGGCTACTGTTATCCAAGGAAGTGGATAGACCAAATTTGTCAGCAGATGCACTGATCCAGTTTCTTTGGTAGTTTCTGCTGACAAGGCTCCCAGAGCGGAAGTTAAACCTGCCTTTACCTTTTAGAAGTCCTGAGGGAGCCTGGCAATGGAAACACTGCCAATGTACTCTCTCAGGGGACACTCTCTCCAGAGTATAACAGTCCTTACCAGCACATCTACTCAGCAGTCCCATCTGCTCCAACTGCCATCCTGATTCAATCTACTTTATCTGCTGTGTATCCCACTTCAAATTTCAAACGACAATGCTTTTTTTTCTCCCTTGCCTATGCTTGTTTTTTGTTGGTGGTGGGTTTTTTTGCTGTTTTTTTTTGTTTGTTTTTGCTATTATTTACTATTTAGTTGTCTATAAAGTAGCTTGCAGTACAGTTTTCATCAAAGAGGTACAAAATAAAGCAGCATAGAACTGTTTTGTAAGAGGGATTCTTTTAATTCTTTTCCAAAAATAACCTTTTCAGCTCTATAAATGTCACTGCGATATATGATCCTTGTTCTAAGCAAGGAGATTGCTGGGCTGCCTGATCAAAGGGTGTGTAAAAACAGAAGCCGATAAGAAACGCACAATATATAAGTAATGAGAAAAGCAGCCACTACTGATAAAGTGTTAAAGCAACAAAACATATGGCAAGAGACACTCACAAAAGCACTAGGCAGACACAAACCTTAAACAGGCCCTCACTCCAGAAATACACACACTGCCAGGTAGGAGGTAACCCACCCAACTGGTCTAGCAAAGTCAAAGTTAATAGCAGAAATAGTTTTTTTTTTTTACTTTTTCAAACCATTTTTTTTAAACAAAAATAAAGGTTGTATGTTTTTGGGGGGTTTTTTTCTCTCTCTCTCCTTCCCCCCCCCCTTTTTTTCTATTTTCTTTTATTAGGAGAAAGGTGTTTACAGTTGGATCTCAATAATAAATGGCAATCCTTTTTGACTCGACTTTGATTGGACCAAACAGATGCCCACAGCTGTTCTGGCTGGACTTCAATTTTCCATTCCAAGGGCTAAAAGATGTTGCCCAGTCTGTCCAGGAGTTTTGGAAGATACTATCCACTATGTTTTAGAATGTTCTTTATATAATGGCATTAAAAGAACCTATTTATTATTATTATTGAAGAAATTGATACATTTTTCAAACAGAAATTAATTCGCTTTTACAGGAAACATCCACATTTAGTAAACTGTATTGCCATTTTTTGCTTATAAGGCTGAAGCGATTAGAGTTACATAGCCTTTATTCTTGATATGAGTGATACCTTTTAACCTTAGATTTGATTTTATTGTCTCAATTGTGTATGTATGTACAATAAGATTATAGATTCATGTCTTGAATTACTTTATATTAATAATTGTTTTATGTTGGTGGGCTCTATTTTTAGTATAATATTTGTAGTTCAGTTACTTTGTTTCAAGAATATTTATATTATGCTTGAGTGTGTGTTATGTCATTTTTGGGAACATGGCATTTAGCCTGAATCCTTAATAAATTGAATTGAATTGAATTGAATTTCGGGCAAAAGAAAAATGAAAAAGGGAGGGAGGGTGAAAGGGTGGGGGGAGAAGAATCCCCATATCCCTAAACTTTTCAGAAATCAAAGCATTCTGAATGAATGAAAATGGCAGCTATAGGCTATTAGTTGTGGCTCCATGATCCTTGTGTGCTTGGTCCCAGCAGAAGATAAAGTACTAGGTAGTCTATATTAAATGTGCATATGCCAGAACAAGATAAGCTGACATAAAGTTTGCTCTCAAACTATGCCTCTATCCTGTTTTTCCCCTTTAGGCTGGGAAATTGGTGCTTTTTTTACACAAAGGACATTTTTGGCCAAGAATATTCACAGATATGTAAACAAGGCCAAGTAATGTATAAAACAGACTTACTGTGGAACTTGCCAGTTTTCATAAGAAAGCATATATTTTAATGTATTTCAGACTATTAGAAAGAAACAACAGTTGAAAGAGTCCTTTCAACTCTCAACTTTCCATTGAAGAGCAAACAGCAGAATTCTGCCCTTAATATGCAGCTCAGTCAAGTAAGCATATATTTTTATTAAAAAAATAAACATATTCTATACTTTTATTAGACATTTTTACTATAAAACTATTGATTTCACTAGACGTTAGATTTGGTCCTATATAAGTATTTAAATGATCAGTACAAATCATTATTAATTAGAGAAAGAAGGAAGAACTACTGAATCTAGTTATATTTGATATGGAGTCTGTGCCATCACCAAACTGTATCTCTGCTTGGAAGAGCTAAGTGAGTGGGTGAAGGAAAATGGTAAGGATAGGGACAAGTAAGCATGATGAGAAACTTTCTAGAACACTGGCTTCCCTCCTGATAGTTTTAGTGATATTCAAGGTAATCTGGAACCTGAATTCCTCATCTCATTGAAACATCTCAACCTCATCAATGGCAAAGACCACTTTGATCCATTTTTTGGAGAATTAATGGTGCCCTTTCTCCTGCAACGAGACCTCTTTGATTCAGTCTTTGTCATCTTCAAAAAAAAGAAAAATGCAACAAGAAAATGGCAACTGTATAAAGTTGTCCACTCACTGAGATTATGAGAGTCCCACTTCTACTATCTATTTCTAAATTTCTGGGATTGTTTCAGTATCTTATTTTTCATCTGTCTTGTCTAAACTCAGTGAAGTCACACTGGGTGCATCTACACATGCACTTTACTGTGGAGTTGATTAATTTGCTCCACAGTAAAGCAGCATCCCCACATGTGCTGGTATTAGGGCACAGTAAATTCATTAACTCCACCATAAGATAGTACTGTCAGGAACAGTTCTAACAGCAAAGTAATGAACTATGATCAAATGCTCATGTGGCCAGCTGGAGGCCAGACCCCTGTCTCCTGCCAGCCCATGATACTGCCACCTAGATCCCGGGGATAACCCTCCTCCCCCCATACACTCTGAGAGCATGGGGCTACTGCGCCTTGGTTCTAATTGCTGCCATCCTGGCACACGTAGATGCTGTGCCCGAGAGCAGTTAACTTCAGTGTGAACTGATTGGGAGTTTATTGCATAGCCCTAATGCTCATGTAGATGCACCCACTGATGTGAAACTAGGGGTTTATACTGAACCAGGTCTTAGGTATTTAAATACTCTGCTCTAGGTATCATTTAAAAAACTAGGAACAAGTTATCCACTGCAGCTCTTCAAGAAATGATCCATTACTACACAACAAAGATAAAAGACTAAAAGCAAGACCAGCAAAGAGGCTAGAAAGTGGAGATTAATATAGAAGGATTGTTAAATAACTAGGAATTTTGAAGATTAATGAACTAATATCAGTCTGTCATAGGAACTGTCAACATCAATATTTTGATATATCAGGGTAGTGCACACAGGTAAACAAAATGAAAAAAGGAAAGAAAAGAAAAGAAAGCTATTGTATTACATGAATTCACATTGAAACCCCTGAATGACTGCCATCTGGAAGAATAAATCTGACATAATTCACATTGTGCACATGCCTGGACATAGTCCAGGGTTTAAGCAGCTATGTTTCTATAAAGATTCTATATTAACTTGAGATACCCATCAAATTGCACACGTGACTAAAGAGCACATCAAACAGGGACAGAGAACAGAATCTGCAAATCCTGTTTCTGAGTCCCTCTCTTCCTATAAAAGGACTGAAGCAGTATCCCTCTGCATGAACAATTTGAAATTTACTCATATTTAAATAAAGTGATCACCCCACCCTTTTAAGCACTAACTCAGAAAACACACACACACACGTGTCAGTGTGTCACTAAGCATAGGAATATTCACCGCTTGAACATGTATTGTGCTTAACTGGAAAAAAAAAAAGATATATATATATACCTTTGGCATTATAAGAAGTTTGGGGAAAAAAGAGAACATATGTCTTATTTAAGAACCCCAAAATTAATTCTAGGAGATGCAGAAACAATTTATTGATACCCTGCAGATAATCAACTCATAAGAATGTCAGGAAAAGTATTTTAAAGATTTTCCTATCTAATTTCTTTAACATTCCTGCAATGAAATTAACTGATAGTGTAAGATAAAGGAGAGAACAGATCAGCTTGGAATGTTAAATGTTAGGTATGTAATTATAGATTTCCACTTGTAATGAATCTAACTGATACCAGAGAAGAAACTAAGAAAAGAATAAATTGTTTCAGGGAATAAAAAATCAGTTATGGATAATTAAGCTGTAACTATCATTGCTGGATTAAGCTGATAGACTTGTCTTTCTTTTTACAGCACCATATTTTTTATTTTAAGTTGTAGTTATCATGGGTTTAATTATTTTTATTTTCATAAAATGAAAATCAGTAACAATACTTAACTTTGATTGCACTTTTATATTTCAGAGTGCTTTTTAAAAGCATGACTTCATTTCTATTTTAGAGTTCAGCTTCACAGATTTGAAGAGGTTTACCGAAGGTCATAAAGTTAGTCAATGAAACAGTCCAGGAATCTTTGGCTACCTGCCCATCCTATTTCCATTTCCACTGTACAGTACTGTATTGCTTCCCACCCCCTGCAAGATTTTATGTCTGTCCTAGAATTTTTACTCTTGGGTTTCAAGCCAAAAAGACTGGCAAGAATTTCCAAAAGTGAACAGTTTAGACATGTTCGGTTGCCAACAGGTGAAACTCTAAAATCTAGTCACATGTAGAAGATGTTCAGTGGTTTCCTCTCTAGGCTTATTCCTGGAATTTAAAAGTAAAACAAAAGAGAGGGTTGAGGATGGGTGGTTGGCAGAGACAAAGAGACAAACAGTGAGCTATTTTGACTTCCTAAGAGGTTTTTTTCTAGTTAAGAATTTTATCGGATAACATGCAATTTTAAACCAGCAATGCTAATTCTGTGATTAGGTTAACAAATATAGGCAATACTATGTATGAGAAATGTCACATTTATTTCATTAAGAAATGCTGGATGAGATCTAATATACAGGTTCATTTCTGACATATTGGTGTGTTTATTCTTTAGGAACAGGAATTATTAATTATTTTGTCAGACAACCATGAATTTTTATTGTGTTCAGAAAAAAAACTGACACTCCAAAGCTTGCTAAAGGTCTGATGAACTTTATATCAACTACTAATTTTTAGTATTTATACATTTTTTAGTTTGTTTTGCAAAACTTGAACAAATTTTGCAAAATGCAACATGCCTTTATGTGGCACAAATTATGTAAATAAAATCAATTATTTCCCTAGCTTCTACAAGGCTTGTGAAGAACTATATAAAATCATCGGGCTCTTTCCTGAAATTTATAAAGTACAGATATACATAATTTTTAAGGGCATCATGAAAGATATTCATGATCCAGAATGACAGGATATGGGAGGAATTTCTCTTTTTAATTCTCCTACCAATCTAATCAGGGAGGTGTATCCATTCATTGGATAAATGTTCCTGGAAAAAATACTATGAAGGGGACTACATTCTTATTTATTAATTTAGAAACTGAAGTGATGCCAGGTAAATTTTCAGAAACATCTAAGTCCTATTTTCTACAGATTGAACAAAGGATTTACAGTCCCTAAAGTAGGTGCCCTAATACCACCAGAAAGTGACCTACAGTCCAGAGAGTTGGCTACTTCAGCATGCAATGCTTTCCCACAGATAACTTTACACTTAGAGAGGAGCTGCCTAGAGGTAAGAAATAGCAAATGCTAAAAATCAGGGTCTATATAACTCCCCCACACCTCTCTGGAGTTTAGACATTAATCTGGGCTATAGGCAAGTGCCTCCAGCCACTTCTGATCTAGATTCCTTTCTTTAATGTTGACCCCTACGTTAATTCTTTTGAAGGACTGAACAGAACTCACTGTGGGGTTTTGGGGGACTTTTTTAATGACAGATGAGGAGGTGGCTATCTTTCCTGTAATAATCTAATGGTTAGAGCACTCATCCATGGAGTAGGAGACCTACATTCAATAATTGGGTAAGTTTGAAGTGGTTGAAACCCACATTTTCTACCTCCCAGGAGAATGCCTTTACTATCAGGATATGGACTAGCATTGTTCATCCTTCTGTTGAAGTAGCTTCATTATGTAAAATGAGTTGACTGAGCTAGAAAGAAATTTTGGAAGAATGAGAATGACTTGGTAGCTTTATGGTAGCACCTGACTCAAAGGGGAGAGTCCCAGATTATGGTCTGCTCACCAAGATATTTCTTGTTTTTATCTAATGACTGTTAAATATAAATGCCTAAAATTTCCTAGAAGGAGGAACCAGGTTTCCAGGTGAGTACCCTGATCACTGGACTAGAAAGACATGTTCACTCTTCTGGAATCCATGTAGAAGTAGCTTGGAATTTAACTCCTGGAATTGGTTAAAACTAGATTAGAGATAAGAGGTAGTCAACTAATAAAAAGAGGACAGAAAGCAGGGCATTATGGTACCTTATAGACTAAGGAAATGGAAAAAGATGATTTATTACTCAACAAGTCATGGAATAAACAGGAAGGTTGGCAAATAAAAGAGAGAAATACATACCACACACATGCACACATTAGAGGTTACATGAACAGGATAAATGTCTATCATTTAGCACTATTGGGGCCATAGGCATTCTTTGTTTGTAAAGAATTGTTTTTCATCTCTACCTGTAATTAAAACTGAATATATTATACTCAAAGTTGCATATACAAATATGTTGAGGGAATTGTTTTAAAACTAGTTTTACTAAGAGATCTGCTATGTGCTTGGGAGATTGATTGAAGTCTTCAGCTTTTGAGAAGAACAGAAAACACAGGTAACATCACATGTAAAAGATTGCAACATAAAGATTGAACAACAAAACCACCTATCCTTACTTTGGGATAAAAGGGTCAGGACTGCAGGACACACTCCAAGAAGCATAGGTGACTGGTAGGGGGTGCACATGTCCCCCCCGACAGGGCCAGTGCCCCCTGACACGGTTGGCAGCTTCTGCAGCTGCCCCCCCCAGATTCAGGAGGCACCAGTTACTCATGGCAAGAAGGTTTACGCTGCAAAAGATGAAGGCAAACCATTTGCCAGGAGGCAGCAGAAAGACCAAAGCAAGGCAAGATGTACACATAACTATGGTGCACAATACAAAAATTAAGACATAAAATGTGTAGAATATCTTAAAGTGTCTCACCATTTGGATCTCAATTCAGCTGTGTACTTGATACACACTTAATTTGGATCAGAACTTTTTTTTATTACAGCCTGTCATTAATAAAGCATAAAAAGTATGGAATGTTAAAAAGTGCTTTTTAAGTTGCTGAGTATGAAAAAATGAATCCCTATAAATAAGAGTAAGTTGTTTATAACATTAATAAAATATGAAATAGAAGTAAGCAATAGTGTTCCTAATATATTTCTTAGGTTTCCTTGACATTTGATATATATATTTTTAAAGATAAAGATCATACCTATATCAAACTAGTGTCTTATTCAAGAGGGATGTACTCTTTTAAGCCACTTTTGTTTTGACTGAATAGCTTGTAGATTTATAACATGCCAGTATATTTACAGCTTGCAATTAAAGACTCCTACCAAATAATACAATTCAAGGCACAAATCATAATAGCTCTTATGTACGGCTTTCAAAATATAGTAAAAATGAAAATGGGGTGGACTCTTAAAGCAAAATAAAAATCATAAAGCTGTATTTCAGGTTCTGTATAAACACACTGGAGGTTTTATGGCTCTTTGATTGTTGTCACTGGTTGACAGACAGCAGAGATTGCTTAGAATTTTCCTGAATTCACTTGCATACATCATACAAGAAACCTAGAAGACAAGCATGTAAGGATATTCCCTGTCATGAGTGTAAAAATAATTTTTTTCATCAATTTTATACCTTAAAATTATATGTCTTAACATTTTATTAGCAACAATTTTCCATCAGCACTGAGGTCTGCATACAAAATAAAGTGGGCCTGCCTCTCAGCTGCCTTATACCTTCCATAGCTATTTGTGCAAAAAATGTGGTAGATGCTATCTGAATGACTTGTTTTTTTATCTGTTTTACTTCAGTGTAAATGATAAAGTAAACCGTGGATTATTTGGCAAAAACAGGAAGCTGGGAAAATTAAGCATCTTCCTAATTTTGGCACTAACTCATTAAGGCTACATTTACACAACAAACTTTACCATGTACAGTGTTTGTCAACATTTATATGAGCTGACATGAAACAATGTATATTTTGTTGTGGTCTCATTGACAAACTGTTCTGTGGCAAACTTAAGAGGGGAAACTTGTTCAACCACATTAACATTTTGTATTATAGAGCAAGCTGTTTTATATTTGGGTACAAACATTCACCTTTGTGCAGCAGTTCCACAACTACTAATAAAAGGGGATACAATCTATGTACTTTTCTTGAATAATTCTTCTTTATTTTTTTTTTGGTTGAAAGGCGCTAAATAATTTCAAATTATTTTAGAGTATACTCTGCTTATATGCCTATTGAAGTACACGATGTGCTAAACTGCATGACACAATGTCAGTTGACTGTCTTGCCTACTGTTTACAACAACTCTTAACAAACACTGGCGATTAACTGCATGCATTGCTTAGGTGTATAGCATCTTTTAGCTCCCCGACTCATCTGTAACTCAGCTGTAGTCTGTTTAACTATGCAAGAAACAGTGAAGGGGAAGCAGCTGTTAATGGGCTGCTAGCTGAAGTGTATAGCGTCTTTCAGCTCCCCTGCCTCATTTGTAACTTAGCTGTAGTCTGTTTAACTAAGCAAGAAACAGTGAAGGGGAAACAGCTGCTAGCAGAAGCTTTGCAAATGTCTGAAGATGTTGGGATCTAGCTGGTTTCACTGCTATCCCCTTCCTTTTCTAGGCTTCTAATAGCAGCCCTGAAGCTGACTCTGAGAAGCCTTGAAAATTTCAGGGCTTCTAACTAGGCTCAGCACTGACAGCACAAAGTATTTAATCAGTGTTGTTTTCATAAAGGTTGGGTAAGTGCTTATTTCAGGTAAGCACAAAGCTTTTATCCATTTCTGAGGTTATGCACCTGTATGGAGTATGCTGAAAATACTTTCACTTATGCTATATGTATTTGCAAGATGAGTGAATTAATATTCATTGTTCATGAGGTTATAAGTGTGAAGAAAAAGAGGGCTATGGTAGAAACCCTTTTGCAATTTTAGCTTCAGTGGGTACTACTACCAACTGTTTTTAATTTCTACTACCCAGATTAGTCAGAGGATTTTCCTCTTCATGTCATGGCATTTACCATGCTGTGTGAAACATAATCATAAAAATACAAAACTGGAAGTCATCCAGTCCAAACCCATGCAGGTTTCACTGTGTCTCAATAGTCCCATACAGATGCTTATCCAGGTGAGTCCAACAAAGAAGATCCTGCAGCTTCTGTAGAGCAGTTTATTTCATTGTCCTGCTCCTTCTGCTTGTGGGATTTTTATTCCTACCTCTCCCCACCCCATATTTAACCTACATCTGTTTTGGGGCAGTTTAAACCCTTTCTGTCATGTCCTGTTGCTCATCGTGGCAAAGGAATACAATGCTTCACTGTCTCCATTAGGGCAGCCCTTTACATACTTGAAAACTGCTGTCATGCACCTCCTGATTCTCCTCTCCTCCAAATGAAACATAGCTAGTTCCTCCAACCTGTCCTCGCATGCTTTGAATTCTAATTCCTTTGTCCACATCGTGTGTCTCTCATCTGGATCCTCTCCAGCATCTTTCCACCCTTTCTTAAAGGTGGTTCTTTGTCAAAGCTCTGCTCTCACGGTGACCTGACCAGTGCCTGGTCTGGCATTTGATACTTCTGCTACCATAACCTGACATCTTTTTTGAATGGGTTAACTGTGTGTGTGTATCCACAAGCTGTGCGCTCTGCAAAGCCTGTATGCAAACCTGGGAAGCACAGTCCTATTTGGTACACAGAAGAAACATGGGCATGTACCCACACAGGAACTGTTAGGAGCTCCTGGTTGTTAGAGGGACTATCTGGTGTGTACCAACTAATTCCTTGGGACAATGGAAAACAACAGGGACAGGAGTCAGGGTCAGAAGCTGATAAGGAGTGCTCTAAGGGTGGGGTGGGGGGTTTGGCACCGAGCAGAGTGAACCAGCCAGGGCCCACTGGCCCTTGAACAATTAAAAGCATAGGCCTGTTTGACGCATAAGGGGAAACATAGGCCTTATGCCCACAGAGCAACAATTAGCTTCTCTGTATTATTAAGAGGGGGCTATGGGGCATGTATGTGTCAACTCATTTCTGGGAACAGCTAAAGAGAAAACTGAGGGAGCTCCGCCTATTCAGTCTGGAGAAGAGAAGACTGCTGGGAGATTTAATAACAGCCTTCAACTCCCTGAAGGGTGGTTACAAAGAGGAAGGAGCTAGACTGCTCTCAGTGCTGGCAGGTGACAGAACAAGGAGCAATGGTTTCAAGTTGCAGCAGGGGAAGTTTAGGTTAGATATCAGGCAAAACTTTGTTACTAGGAGGGCAGTAAAGCACTGGAACAAGTTACCCAGACAATGTGGGGGACTGTGCCTGCCAGTGCTGGGGAAGCTGTTCAAGTGCTTGGGGCTCCAGGAGGGCAGGGGAGGCCGGGGGGGAAATGCCTGCCTCTCCAGCGTTGGAAGGGGCAGGGGGCCCTTCAGGGGCAGTAGAGAGCTGCGTGGTCCAGCTGGTGGCAATAAGGCCTTTGCTGGCAAGGGTGGATGTAGGAGATGCTGGAGGGAGCTGGGGGCTGCAGGTTGGGAGTGAGGGGCGCTGGCAGAGCTGTGGGGTCAGGGCCTGTGGGTCAGGAGTGAGTGGCACCAGCAGGATGGGGGGACAGGGGACTGCGGGTCAGGAGTGAGGGGCATTGGCATAGTTGTGGAGGCGTGGCCTGGACAGGGGAACAGGGTGTGGGGGGCTGTGGGTCAGGAAT
>NW_017729032.1:162954632-162955870 GCF_001723915.1 Gavialis gangeticus | reverse complement strand
AGTTGTGGAGGCGTGGCCTGGACAGGGGAACAGGGTGTGGGGGGCTGTGGGTGAGGAATGCAAGGCCCTGGCAGCACCAGGGGGCTCCAGGTCAGGGTTGAGGGGCACCAGCGTGACCCAGGGGGGCAGGGTACTGCAGATGGGGAGTGAGGGAGGTTGTGGCTTGGGAGTGAGGGGCAATGCCGTGGGCAGGGACAGGGCACTGGCAAAGCACTGACCCCCACAACCATATACACTCCCCCCATCCCCTCCCGTGCAACGGGTGTCCAATTTTTGGAACTGGAAATACAGTAACCCTACTCTTGAGTGTATATTGACAACATTCTCTAGGAGCAGGACATTGGCTGCCTAGTTCTCCTGCTTTTCCTGGGGCAGGGCCTGTGCTGTGGCAGGGTTGGGGCCAGTTTCAAGCAGTGTTTAGACCTCCAATTCTCAACCTGTGGGTCGTGGCTAGGGTGGCCATCATAGAGGACACTTCGGTTTTCTGCTATTCTGTCCTCTATTGATATGAAAGCTGATGCGTTTATGTCCTCTACTTTTCTCTTTAAGAGAAAAATAGAGGACATAAATGGCGTCCGGTTCTGTATCAAGAGGACAGACGCACTGGCGACGCATAGGGGGATGCATGTGCACCCCCTGAGCATTGCGGTGCACCCCCTACGAAAAGGCACCTACAGGTGGTCATTGCTCACCACACCCCACCTCGCTGGCAGCGTCCTCCATCCGGCAGCGTCTGCAGGTGGTTGCCGACCCCTAGTTGCCTCTCGCCAGCCCCCTCTCGACAATGCTGGCAGCGTCTGCAGGAGCTCACCACCGCCGCGCTCCTGCCGCTGTCATGACCCGCCAGCCCCTGGGGGCACGCGTCATTCATGGACACCGGACAGCCCGACTGTCCTCTATGATGGCCACTGTAGCCGTGCCCCAGAATGGGTTACAAGAATATCCGAAACACGAACTTGAAAAAATGGGTTCTTCTGGCAAGAAGAAACCTGCGGATCAGCCTGCGAGGGTCCTGCCCACCCGCCCCACACCCTGGGGCGCCGAGACTGAGGGGCCCTGGGTGTGGACCACAATGGGTCCTGGTCCAAAGGGAGCCACTGATCTCAGTTTGAGATGATGGTTGCCTGGGGGCTATTCCCGCCTCAGGCACGGGCTAGACGATCCTGGGCGGCGGGCGAAGGCGGGAGGAGGATCCCTCCGCGGGCGAGGCGGGGCGGGGCGGGAGCGCCGCAGCCCCG
>NW_017729032.1:162953740-162954204 GCF_001723915.1 Gavialis gangeticus | reverse complement strand
AGGCTGGAGGATCTGGAGACCTTGGCCACTGTGGGTGAGTGCCGGTGGGCGGGCTGGGGGGGGGATGCTGCTGCCCCGCCCCGGGTTTCTTTTGCGCCTTGGCTCGGAGAGCAGGCTGCGGCCAGCCCCGGGATGGGCACCCTGCCCTGGGCATTGTGGGCTCTGCGGGTCCTGTCCTCGTGTGCGGGCTCGCACGCGAGGTATGTATGTGCGTGCACATGCCCACATGCACATACACCATGGATGTGCCTGCATGTATGCACATGTGCCCATATGCACCTGTGTGCCTATGCTCAGTGTGGACATGCCCACCCTCATGCAGACCCGTGCCTGCACACATGAGTATCTGGTAGACATGCCCGCCCTCATGCGCACACATGCCCACATGCGTGCATGTGGTGGATGTGCCTGCCCACATGCATGCACTGTGTGGATGGGTGCACCCTCATGCACATGCATGCCTG
>NW_017729032.1:162952639-162953221 GCF_001723915.1 Gavialis gangeticus | reverse complement strand
CCCCCTGAGCATTGCGGTGCACCCCCTACGAAAAGGCACCTACAGGTGGTCATTGCTCACCACACCCCACCTCGCTGGCAGCGTCCTCCATCCGGCAGCGTCTGCAGGTGGTTGCCGACCCCTAGTTGCCTCTCGCCAGCCCCCTCTCGACAATGCTGGCAGCGTCTGCAGGAGCTCACCACCGCCGCGCTCCTGCCGCTGTCATGACCCGCCAGCCCCTGGGGGCACGCGTCATTCATGGACACCGGACAGCCCGACTGTCCTCTATGATGGCCACTGTAGCCGTGCCCCAGAATGGGTTACAAGAATATCCGAAACACGAACTTGAAAAAATGGGTTCTTCTGGCAAGAAGAAACCTGCGGATCAGCCTGCGAGGGTCCTGCCCACCCGCCCCACACCCTGGGGCGCCGAGACTGAGGGGCCCTGGGTGTGGACCACAATGGGTCCTGGTCCAAAGGGAGCCACTGATCTCAGTTTGAGATGATGGTTGCCTGGGGGCTATTCCCGCCTCAGGCACGGGCTAGACGATCCTGGGCGGCGGGCGAAGGCGGGAGGAGGATCCCTCCGCGGGCGAGGCGGGG
>NW_017729032.1:162934272-162947639 GCF_001723915.1 Gavialis gangeticus | reverse complement strand
TGCCTGCATAGACACAGTGCGGACGTGCCCACACATATGCATGCCTGCGCGCGCGCACACAGAGCAGGGACATGCACACATGGACACACATGCTTACACACGCATGCAGTGCAGTCATATAGGCATGGACATGCATGCCTGCACACGGTACAGGGATACATGCACACACAGGGATGCGCACATGTCTGTGCTCACACACTCGGCACGCACGCACATGGTGCTCATGTATGAGCACATGCACATGTGTGTGCATGCTTGTGCATGCACATACACAGACACATGCATGTGCACACATGCATATACACTCCCCCATCCAAATGCTGTAGTAATAGTTGTTAATGTTGCCTTACAACTGCCCTGTGTGGTTATGTGTAAAAGTATAAACGTTGATAACAATGCTACTAATGTGACTACTACTACTAGTATAACGTTCAAACAGGGGTGCTAGGCATCACTGGAAGCCTTCAGGGTTGCCTGCCTCATCAGATCTAGCGGCAAGATTGTTTTGGAACCACAGCTGAAGCCATTTATAACATGACTTGGCCTGCCTGTGTGCGTGCGGCAAGCCAGCATTATTCAGCATTAAACACTTTTTAGTAATAATACAGGTTGTATGCATCTTTGTCTCGCTCATCCAAGTTGTGGTAATAGAAAGCCATGGTTCAAACACACTTCTTGGGCCTCCAAAGAGAACCAGGTGTGTGTGTCAGGTGTGTGTGTGGCAGGGGGAGGGGAGGGGAGACAGAGTGAGAGACTGTGTATGTGTGTATTTCACAGTCTGAATCCATGCGCCCCCTTCCCTCTCTAAAACCAGTGCACATCTGCTTTTCACTGAAAAGAATTGTGGAAGCAGGGTAAGGTAGCTTAACTTGTTTTTTAGCACACCTTATATATGTCTTTTATGTGGGCGCCATTGTTGCAGAGCAGTGCACCTGTTTCAACAGTTGATACTTTAGACGCAACTCCAATAATTTAAACTGAATTTGCATCCTGTTAGGTTTCAGCATGTGTGATCGTTCCAAAAGTATGTGCATTTATAAATCAAATGGTTCTTGGCTTTGCTTCAAATGGTTGTATATCCCGAGTTACCAAACCCTTAATTATATTTACATTACAATACCAAACAATGTACTGTCAGAAGATTTCTTGGATGGATTTAGCCAAGCAAATGTGGTAGACCTCTTTCCTACTCCCCCACTCTAATGTTATTTACTGCATTTAACAAAGCCTGGTTGTAATATAACTCCCCTGCTCCCCTGGCCTATCCACCCTTTCAGTACTATAGCATTAACAGTGGATTTTTTTTTAAAAAATAGAAGAGCTTTATAATGCTATCTGCTCATAGCCTTTATTGTTTTTAAATACTCAAAAATTAAAGTGTGAACAAGAGCTTGTATTTATAAGGGAATTTGCATGAAAACAACACCCTGCTGCTTAGGTTCCACTGGAAGTGATTAATCTTGTTTGTGACATCACAACTAGTTGCTGTGGTAACAATTGTCATCACAGAGGATTATAACTTCAAGTGCAGACACAAGCTCCAGGAAAAGACCAACTCTTAAACAAAAATCTAATTGTCATGGAAATGTCCCCAAGGCTAACCAGGAAAACAAAAATCAGCAGAAGATTTATTCCTAAACAACATATCTTTTCAGAGTTTTCTATAAAGTGAT
This sequence comes from Gavialis gangeticus, assembly GCF_001723915.1. Classification (NCBI taxonomy): domain Eukaryota; kingdom Metazoa; phylum Chordata; order Crocodylia; family Gavialidae; genus Gavialis; species Gavialis gangeticus. Next base: position 162,945,966 of record NW_017729032.1, on the reverse strand, counting down.
TCTTAAAGTTCTAAAAAAGGGAAGTCAGTGTTCTGAAAAGGATGGGTTGGGGCTTATGTCTTGGAAAACTGTCGAGTCCTGTCTGAAACAGGCAGAGCAGCTCAAGCACTTTTAGCTTCTTTTTGTGCCTTCCTTTTCCACTGGTTGGGTTTTCTTGGTCAGTTGTCTCTCTCTACCTTAGAAGCTGACCAATTCTTTACCTCTTTCAGGAAGGAAGCACTGTAAACACAGTCGTTTCATATTAGAGACGTTACAGAAAAGGAAGAGAAACTACAAAAGTTGAAGGATGAGTAAAGCGTATACAGCTACTTGTGGGTGTAGCCTCTAGGGCCTCATCTAAATGTGGAAGTTGAGTTGGTTTAATGTCAATTGGTTTTAAACTTGATTTAGTTAAGCCAGTACAGATCATTGTGCTGACACCCATTTTAGTTTCTCTCTCTTTGGTGTAGCTTAAACCTGTTTCTAATTGACTAATACTATGCTATGTATTCCACTGGTATGCAAACTGGAGAAGTATAATTTGTTGTGCCAATCCCAGTTTGTTTCCCTTTGCTTATATTTCATAAACTCATATTATCTGCTTATTGGCTAAATGCATAATCTGTTTTACTGCATGACATTGTTCAGACTCCTTGCCTACTTTGTCATTTAAATGTATTCCCTTTAACTGGTTACTAACTGCAACTGGCCACTTGGTAACTAATTCTACTTTGTTACTATACAAGAAACAGTGAAGGGGAAAGGAGGTATAAGAAGCCTTCAAAATGCAGGAGCTAGTCAGTCTCCTATCTGCCACGATCACTGTATTGACAGGAATGTACTCTTTTCATTAGGTTTGGATAAGTACATATTCCTTGTAAGTGCATAGATTTTTTTTAGGCATGAAGCTATGTACCTTTAAACCTGTAAAATAGGTGATCTGTCTTGTGTATCTACAGAATCTTTTTCATTGGTTTAGCTAAATGGGTTTTAAAGCATTCCTCTTTCCACCCACACTTTTCCAAGTATGAGCAGAATGAAATGAAGAATGCTACAATCAATTTCACTGGAAGAATTTAGAACACTGTGCGTAACGGTCAGATTGTTACAGGAATTAGTCAATTTTATTCTACTGATGCTGTGGAAAGCTATGCACAGTATCAGGGATGTTAGGAACCATTTACAGAGAACAAACACCTAACAACCGTAGGCCGTGGGAACTTGTATAAGCAGAGCTAAGCAGGGGAAAGAGATGATAGCATCTGGAATGTTTTACACTTAATCATCTCAGGGTATGTCTATGCTGCAGCCATTGTAATATGTACAGACATACCTGAACAAACTTTAAGCTAGCTAGCTTTGGTACCATTATACAGTGCGACTGCAGTGTATACTCAGCATAAACTTTAAAATGTGCATGACAAACTGGGCAAATGCACTGGGGCTAACTAAAAGTATTCACTAAAGAGAGGAGTGTGTCTGAAATATTCCTTTGCTCCAGAGTTGGCAAGACACTTTCCCCAGTCCTGGATTGGATACCTATGGGCATATCCGTACCACCTCCAGGAAAATCCTGAGGTGACTGAGAAACAAGTCCCACCCGTTCGTTCCTGCATTGCATGCTGAAAAAAACATAGCTGTGAGAGTATTGGTGGGCATGTTCAGCACAGCTCTTGGGAGCCCAAGACTGGGAATCTGCAAACATCCCTGAGCCAGGACCAAGAAGAAAGTGTACAGCATTTTTTTTTTAGCAAGCAGTGTGTGCAGAGCAGACAGGATTTGTTTCTCAGTAGGTATCAAAGTTGCCACGAAGAAGGAATGTATCCTTCAGGGGTGGAAGATGACTGTGCTCTTTTTAAAGCACATTCTTTGGAAGGGGTGGAAGGGTGTCCACTTCTTATGTAATTGCCTAGCAGATACAACTTTCATCCAGGCCGTGGGAGTTCTGGGTTCAGTGCTCTGCTGTGCTAGAGAGAGTTCAGAACCACATCTCCAACCTACCAAGGGAGCTCACTAACCACCAGACTTGAGGCTATGCTGGAGGCTATGTTTTGTTGAGGGTATTACCTAGCACTCTGTTTGAAATCGTGTTACTACAGCAAACAGTGAAATATTCATATGGCCAGAGAAAGAACAAGGAGGAACTTGACTTTCCCACTGATTAGGGCCCTCTGCTGCTTATGCATAAAAAGTGTGCTTTTTTATAAAGCTGCCTAGGCTAGCTCCACCCCCTAGTTACCTAAATAAGCCTCAGCTAGATCAAGCCCTGTCATTCAGTGACTCCAGGTTGGGAAAGAAAAGAAAAGATGTGTGTGTGTAACGCACACATGCACACACACCCCTCCCTAGACATCCATAGTCACCAGACCAGGTCCCAGTCCCACTGCTGAGCAGCTTATCTTAGAGCAGCAGCTTGCTGCTTTACTTACTCCTTTATAACTTGTGTTGTGTCAGTGTTGATGGTAGGTTTACTAAGAGGTTAGATTACCTATACAATGGTTTGGATAAGGATGATCCTGCCTCTGGCAGTGGGTTGGCCTGGATGACATGTGAAGGTCCTTTCCTTTTCTATGATTCAATCATTAAATATCCTTTTTTAAATACAAGATTAAAAAAAAGTTACGTATGAATGAGAACTTTTTTTCCCTATTTCCCACCTAAAATCTTAAGATTAGGTGATGGCTACTTCCACGCTTTTAGTTGGCAAATACGCTTTAGTTTTACTTTTGGGGGGAGGGATGGCAAAATGATGTAGCTAACATGAAAATGTTAATAATTGCTTTCATAACTTGAAAACCATAATGATCATACTGTGTGACAGAAGTTTCATTTTCTTTCCTTTTTATCATGGTTGTTCTTTTTTTCATCTCATTCCACAAGATCATACTTGTCCTTGAACAAATCTGCTAATGACAGAGTGGTAGTTTTAGAATGAAAGTGACCAGGCACAAGTCAATTTTGTTTGGTTGCTGTTGCAGGTTTACATGTGTCCCACAGATTGACTGTAAGAATATCATGAAAATTAAAGAAAAAGATACTGCATATTGAAGGGTCCTTGTTCTTATTGTACTGGTGAAATGAAAGGGAGAACCAAGCGTTCTTCATTTTTCCCCTCCCTCCCCTGAGAAAAGGGAGCATATGTTTTTGACAGTTAAAATATGCACAGACTAAGGGTGAAGAATAGAGGGAGCAGAGCAGAAATAAGTTTGTGAGGGGGAAAAAAAGTGACATGAGAGAGAGAGAAATGCAGTGTTTATCCATAGCATTGCATTTACTTTGACTACTGATCTTACATAACTAGCTAGTTGACAGCTGACAGCAAGTCAGACTTTCTTCTCCTTGTTTCTTGGGATGTGACTGAATTTGAAAGTGTGTGACTGTTTTGGGATGAGTCAAGTTTCCCTCTCCTCCATTGTAGAAAAATTAAACTAATTCCCTGGGCAAGTGTGCACACAACATTTGGGCATTTTAAAACAAGATTAGGTTGTTTCCCAAGCTATTGGAGCAAAAGAATATGTAGGTTATTAGGAAGTGTTCCCCAATATTCAGTGAAATGTAGAGAATGGTTTTCTAAGGAAAACCATAGAGTTTTCACTGAAATTGGTCTGGAACAAAACGGTGAAGAGCAAAACACAAATTAATTTTGTATGGGAAATGGATAAGAATAAGAACCTTTTTAGTTTTGGTTTTTGCCTGTTTAAGATTCACTCTCAACCCTATATTGCAGTTGGTAACAGAACTGTGCAACAGTGCTGTCTGTGAGGTAAAAGGCTCAAATAATCTGGCAGCATCTGCATTTTAAAGTTAAAGAAGGTTGAAGCATGCAAAAAGCAAAATACTGCCCTCTCTTTAATAACAAACCAAAAACACAATAGAGAGAGGTGTACATCTCAGGATTTCTTCATCGTGAGGTGATGAATCACAACCAAAACTAGAAGAGGTGGAAAGTTTAGTTTTAACCTGAACACATATATAGATACTGAGTTTGACTGGCAAAGAGATTTGTATTGAGTAATTGAACACTGCGAAAATGGTTGAACTGAACTTGCTGGCAGTATAAAAGATGTTTTAAAAAAACCCTCTGAATCTACAAGTGAGAGAGAATGAATTCTCACTCAAGGTATGCTGTGAAATACAGACAATCTGAAAGTGGAAAAGAGATTTGTGTATATGTTTTATTTGGTTTTGGGCTGAAAAGCGAAGTACAGCCATCAAGTGAAATTTCACAAATTGAAAGACTGGAAGTTTGTGTACATATTGTACAGGCCTCTTTGCACAAATGTTTTATTGCCTTTATTCAGTACAGAAAGAGAGAGAAATCATGAGCACAGATAAAAAAACAAACAGTGTAAATTGTGTAGTGTTTGATGCAGTTGGTAAAAAGAAGCTTTTCAGTCTGCTTATTATCAATTCATTTCTATACAGACTATACTTCAGACTGCATCTGTAGAAGCAATCTTCATTGACATAGCTGTATGGAAACCTGACCTTTACTGGATAATTGTTTTTTGGGGGAAATATGTGTCATACTGACACTTTTTATGTCGGTAAGAGAACTCAGTGAAGATAAGACCTAAGCCTTGTTTTCTACAAGAAAACAAGGTATATCAATAAACTTTATTTTAAATTGGAGGTAAGTGTGTGAGTTCACTTTCAAGCTACAAGATAGAAATGTTTCAATCTACCTAGTAGAGGAAAAAAGCCTATTTTTAAAGTGAATCAGCAAAGTTATATCATTGAAGTATAAAAGTGCGTTTTGTTGAGCTGCTGCCTATGCTTATGCTGTATAAGGGTTGCCTCTCTTGATTTGAAATGAATAGTATATGTTTTAATTGATCCTTCTTTCATACCAGGAGTGTACTGGAAGTCACTGTATCAAATTTAGTTGAGCCTCTTGTGTAGCACTAAGAGTACTGTGGTGTTGGGGAAAAGGCTGCAAAGGATTCAGGATACATCTGAGAGATGTTTCTTGTCTGGCTAAATGTGGAGGCTCATGGATGAACAAAACAAGAGCTATGTGTTTTGGTACCTGAGTACACTAGGATACTTTAATCTTTTTTAAAAGACAAAGAGCAAAGGAATGGTCGTGTACTTAAGGAACAGAAATGGGAGTGAGGTTCTGTGCAACTGATAAGTCCCTCAAGGCTTCACTTTCCAAGGTGCTGAGCACCTGCAACTCCCAATGACTTCCTTTGGAGCTTTGGGTACCCTGTATCCCTGAAAATTTGGTGCCTTTTTTTTTCACTAGAATAAATGAGAATAAGAAGGCTGATGAAATTTTCAGGGGAGCTGAGGCTTCGCTAGTTTATGAAACGCACATGGGTCTGATGGAAGGTGTTGCATTTAGGAAGTACAGAATGCATGTATAGAATACAAAAAGATGAGAAGCAGGGAGAACTTTGAATAGAGCTGAATGCAGGAGGAAACAAGAGAACAGATGAAACAAGTGTGGGAGAGACCCAGGAAGTGGACAGCAGAAATGGGATTTGATTAGGAAAGAAAAAAGGTGAGAGTAACAGTGAGGAAATATTGGATAGATGGATGGAGAGGAGTTAGGTAACTGGAAGAAAGAAAGAAAGAAATAAGAAAATATGCATGCAACCTCTGAGGATGGTGAATTCAGTTAAATTTGGGGTCCTTTTATTATACTGTACTTTTCCAGGAAGTTTCTGCTTCCAATGGTTTTTGACAGGCAGGATTAGTTGGTCTTTATCCAGTCAGTCTTTAGTATGATTACAGCTGGAGAAAGTAAGGATGTACTGGTAGAATGGATTTTTTTTTTTTTTAAATCCTAAACTGTTTAGGGTCAAATCTGGAGGAGACAGGGTTGTGATGGTTTTGTAGGTCGGAGCAGGCAGAGTGTGAAAGTGGGAAAAACATTAATTTAATATAGGATTTCTGCAAAAAGCATTTTTGTGCCACCTTTTATATGATATAAATCAAAAAAGAAATTAAAAATGTATATACTACATCTGACAATTCTATAAATAGATCATTTCGGTAGCTTTAAATGTGAAGAAAAGCACTCCTCAGTTTTATGAACCTATTAAGAATGTATCATCTTGCTCTTTCAGAGAATTCTCCAGAACTGGGAGAAAAAAAAAAGCTTACCACCTGTGTAGCTCATAATCGATTGACCACAATTTTTTTCTTATGTAGTAAAGATTTTTTTTTTTAATTTGGCCAGGAGAAGGTAATAGTACATCTTTTTTAGATAAAGGCCACTTCATTGCAGAGGGGAAATAAAATAGCTCTGGTATCAATGATTGTTGAAATCCATGTGATTATACATAGACTTCACAGTTTGGATGGAATTTTTGGTAAGTGTTCAGAGACTGAAGCCTGGCTGCTCTAAGTATGCTTTTATTGGTAACAGCATATTTGGGGTATGTAGTGTTAAAAAAAAACCAAAACCAAAAAAACATACTTCAGGTGTGTGTGCATAAAATAACTTTTTGGATTTTATTTAGCCATTGAACAATAGAATGAATATAACACACCTTTAGTGTATGAAGTAGATTTTTTTTTTTTTAACATCTTCCAGTTGTTATAGGTCCTGCGTGGGAAATAATGTGCCTCATCCTGTTTGGCTGTCAGTCTTTATACCTGGTGAATTCTTATCCTTATGACTGCTTTTGTATCCTGCCGTTAGTGGCTGTGACTTACTGTGCTGTTATATTAAAGAACTTTCCACTCTGCTGCCCTCTTCACTACTACCTCTATCCAGAATAGTTGATAGCTGCTTCATAGATCGGCTGATAGCAAGTGCTCAGGAAATGAGACAGCTGTCAGCTGGTCCAGTAGGGTTGATGTGTTCTGTATGATGCACTTGACCTCAGCTAGTTTGGGGTTCCTGTCCTTTAGAATATAAAGCTAGCTAATGTTGTGGCACAAGTCACTTCCATAAGGTAACTGGGCTGGTAGACCTTTTTGACGTAATACAGCTGCTGGTGAAGGTAGAATGAATATTAGTGTAATCCAAAACCTAAGCTGTGTCTGGTGTACTGTTTTCCTTTATTCTATAAAATGGATACTGTTTTGCTTTATGTATGGGGCAGGAGGAAGTACATAATAGAATTAACAATGTTATTTATTCATAGGCATTGCAAAGTTAATATTTACTTTTAAATAAAAAAGTAGTAGTTTCAAAATCTAAAATCCTATGCAGATTGTTTATATGCAGTAATAAACAAAAATAAACTTCTCTGGCCCCCAAATATCACTGAAAGTGGTGGTGATTTATTTAAAAAAAAAAAAAAAAAAACTTTCTTGGCCCCCAAAAAACCCTAAAAGGGGGGGGGTTTTTTTTAAAAAAAAAAAAAAAAAAGGTTTATTGGTGTGGAATTCTGAATATCATTCTGGTACATCTTAAACAGGAATTTTATTTTGATTTGGCTTGGTTATGAGTAGAAATACGTGTCTTCATATAATATTCCTACCAGTGACTTGGATATTTTTTCATGGTGACAGTAGGTGACCTGAGGTATTAACATTGATGGTTCATGCGTGACTTAGAAGTACCAAATTTTCATGGGTTTCAACAAAGATCCTGGTTAGCATCATTTTTGGGAGCATTTCATGTACCATTCTAGAGTCAGGAATTGAAATGCAGATTACATTTTGTCTGCTCTTTAACAAGGATTCAGCCTGCGGAGCCAGGTGATTGGTACGTGGGCTTTAAGTGGGGTGGTCCTGTGGCAGCAGCCACACATCTGGATGAGACCCACAGTGCTGGAGCTCCAGCTGCACAGTGGAAAGAAGCCCAGCATTGTTGGCACTTGAACAAGCTGTGGTGCCGGCTTCTGAGCTGCTTCTCAGTGCTGCAGGGGCTTCAGCAATGTCTTTTTCACCTGGACGCTTGGCTGCCATGGCAGGAGGCGGCCTTGGTGAGTTTGACACCCCTGCACTAAGGGGTATTTAGGAGGGTATTGTAGGAATTCAGCCTCTTTTTTTTTTAAGATCCTGACAACTTCTACATTTTTGTTGCTGTTAATCTATGGGTAAAACATTTTTGTAATATCTCTGGGCGCTGAAAGGAAGAAGAAACTGAATCCTCATGGACTTGTGCAAAGTCCCTGGATGTGGCCAGGGCACGCTCTCTTCAATTCATTACTTTGGGCCAGATGACCATTTGGTATTTTTTTTTTTTTAACTTTTATCCTGTTTTGGTGAAGGTTGGAAGCAGGGTTTGATGCTGTGTAAAGATTTCACTCTTTGTGCGAATAGTGTCTTAAGAGAAAGATATATTCACATTCAGTTTCAGAGAACTAGTGGATAGTTTCCTTTTTTGTGGGAGACTAAATTATGATAAGGAAGCTTCCTGTCCAAGTTTAAATGTCCAAATGACTGAACCCCCCCCCCAAAAACCAACAACACAAACAACTCTTTGTTTCAGACTTTAACTTAATATATTGAATCTTAGATTGTAATGTCACCATTTTCCCTTTAGTTCTCAAGAGCATGGCAGATACTATATTGAGGATATGATTAATCTGTTAATCATACTGTAAATAGAACCTCTGCCACACATTCAGAGTGTGATTAATGGTGGGTGGTTTTTATCATGCCTTAAATTGGGTAGGGTTAACTTGGTGAGGTCCACAGCTCACTGTACCCCTGGCAGGGTGCTTAGCTTGTCCTGTGGCTCCCTTAGACACTGGGTTCAGGTTAGTGTGAGCCCTGCAGCTCATCCTGACCTGACATGTTGCTTACCTTGCCCTGCAGCTTTTGAGGGAGCTGTGGGGTTGGGCAGCCAACCAGTCGGGCTTGTCTGCCTGGCTAGGCTGATGAGCAGGGCGGGGGTTGGTTAAATTTGTCTTCTGGAGGAGTCCCTGGACAGAACCTTTGCTAATCCCAACTGGTTGTTCTCCCAAATGGGATTGGTCCTTGATTCCAGCAGTTGCACATCCGGCCATATGCGTAACATGACAGGACATGTGCTTATTGGGTTCAGGGATTGGATCCCATCTCACCATTAACTGAATGTCTGCTAGGGGCTGATGGTTTTCTGTAGTCATGGGTTTCAGGAAAAAAACCCAAAACAAAACACATCATTCTTAGCTCTGAAAAAATAGCTATTTTGTTGAATTCTTCTCTCCTCTGTCAGTTAACTCTGAACTTTGGAACTATAGTTCCCATAAATTAATTCTAACTTCAGTACAAAATCTGAAGGATGTTGGAAAATAGGGCTTAGGGGATAAATGGTTTAAAAAAACCCAACATATTCTTGCTGTTTGTACTTCCTTTTGTCATCAACATGTCAGCAGCCTAAAACTTCTGAATTTGTCTTAATATATTGATGATGCAAAAGAGTGGCATTTTAACATATGTTGGAGGAATTGTGTAAGTGCTAAGAGCAGCATCTGTTGTGTTTTGATGTCCATAGTAGTTGGTTAGAAGCTATGTGAGGGGCATAGGAGTTAGGTTTGTGGGGAAAGGAGAGAAAACCATTAGGGGAGAAACAGTTTGGTTAAGACAAGTGTCTGTGAGTGGTTTTCACTACAAAATTAACGTATTTAATATGAAATAGAAACACAACTCTTGGAAAAAAACAGGGAAAAATTTCTATTTGATAAAACTGAGCGTTTAATATTAAAAGTGATTTTTCTAATAACTACTTACTGTACCTGATGTTTACCCTCTCCTACTACCACAGGTAAACACAAACTTTCTGATTTTTTTTTTTCCCCCTCCCCCCAATTTCTATTATTTTTTACTATATCTTTCAAATATTCAAGGTGTTTTTCTCCTTATCTGGAAGATATCTTACTATACCAGTTTAAGCCAGAGTCTTGTTTTAGAATTGTTTTCATGCATTGGATTGTAATATTATATTCAACAATTTATTAAAAAAAAAGAACCCTCTCCACTTAAATAATCCATTATGTAAAATGTTTATATGTATTGTTGGTATATACAATAATTGTGTTTACTGTATGTGGAAAAAAGATTGCAGTGGGAAAGATCCTTATATTTCCTTAGATTTGGTTTGTTTTTTACATTTCCCAAGATTAGTTTTCACTGCTTCCATTTTTGTAGTCAATTACTGGTAAGCAGAAATGTGGCTTGATAAAGGGTAGTACAAACTTATTGGATTGTAATGTTTATTTAGAAAACTGTGATAAATCTACAGTTCAGGATGCAGTAGGAAGAATTGATTCGTATGGGTCACATGCTACATTATGTGTAAAATCAGGATTACATTCCGATTCTTTTGTTCTTCATGCTCAAAAAAGTATTTTGATGACTGAAAAGCCTTTTAGAAAAATATTACTGGTCATGTAGCAAGAGATGCTAGTCTTAGACCTATGGCTGATTCCATGAAACTGAAAAGTGTAGCATAACTTCACTTTGCAAGCAGGAAGTAAGGAATGTTATTTCTGCAAACATTAAAAACTGAGATGTAACTCCATGGAAGATGAGCCTGACCGAAGGCCAGGAAGGGCAGAGGGAAAAAAAGAGAAAAAAGAATCAAAATCCTGTTGGGCAAGGTTTTTCTTTTAGTGTATAAGCATTCCATATTAGTACACATTATATAAAATCCTTGAACAGTGGAAGTACTGATCTTTGAAGAATACACCAATGATAAAAAGCCCAATGACATGCTGAAAGCTAAAGAGAGTTATCTTTCAAACTCAAGGTAGTTTGTTCTAGTTTCTTAGGAATGTAAAATCTTCTGACACCCTGCAGGTGAGCCTACATAATCGAAAATCTTGCCAGGTACTGCCCCCCTTACTCTTCTTAAACAGATGAAAATTGCAAAAGTAGTTAATTATAAGATGGTTCTAAAAATTACCAAGGGGTGCCTAAAACAAAGATTAAGTACTCCTTAAATGGAGATATGTATAAACTTAAGTGAATTATACTTGTAGAATAGTATATTTTATCTGACTTTGCAGTTTGATCTTAAAAGTTGTCGAATGTCAAAACATGGTTAGGAATATGCCGTGGGCCAACAACTCTACAATTCTGCATCTTATTTTAAGTGTTACTTTGGTTGCTGTAGATTTCTTGGAGGAATGTGATCTTGCCAGTAGAGGTGCACCAATACGTCGGTCCGATATTGGCTTGGCGCCAATATAAAGGAAATTGACTATATCAGAAATTGGCCTGATGTAACCGATAATTTGTCGGATAAACGCTCGTGTGCATGCAGCCACATTGCAGCACGTAGGCTGTGAGGAGCACAGCCTGGGAGCTTAGAGAGCCACATTCAGCTGAAAAGTCTGTTGTGGTGAAAGGGGAGTAGGGAGGCAAAGGGCATGGAGGGGGCATATCAACACCCCCTGTTGTGAGGGAGGGAGTGTGGCAGGGGCTGGGACAGGTCCTGCCCAGTCAGGGTGGGGGGGCATGGGACAGACCCGTGGCTCGTCTGGGGGGTGCAGGGAGGGGTGGGGTGGCTCCTGCCTCTGTGTGCACCCTGGGAAGGCATGAGGAGGGGAGTGCCCCTGAATCTGCATGGGGCAGGGCAGGGTTGATTGCAGCTGTGGGCTGGGGCCAGGTGCCTCGTCAGGGTCTTCCTGGTGGGAGGGAGGCTGGGCTGTGTTGCACATGGGGCAGATGGCAGCGATGCTGGGAGGGGCTCATTCCCTCCCTCATTTGCCCCCCCCACGTTCCTTCTCTCCCCTTCCACCGCAACAGAATTACCAGCTCGATGCAGCTGTGTCGGAATCGGATCAGTTATCGGCCAACATGCCTCCTTAAAAACCAGCTATT
>NW_017729032.1:162910842-162929272 GCF_001723915.1 Gavialis gangeticus | reverse complement strand
AGGTGCCTCGTCAGGGTCTTCCTGGTGGGAGGGAGGCTGGGCTGTGTTGCACATGGGGCAGATGGCAGCGATGCTGGGAGGGGCTCATTCCCTCCCTCATTTGCCCCCCCCACGTTCCTTCTCTCCCCTTCCACCGCAACAGAATTACCAGCTCGATGCAGCTGTGTCGGAATCGGATCAGTTATCGGCCAATATGCCTCCTTAAAAACCAGCTATTGGTATCAGCCTGCAGAATCTCTATCTGTGCACCCCTACTTGCCAGAGGAGGTGGTGAATGGGCAGGAGAAGATGGATATCATTGTCTCAGCCTGAGCATGTGCCATCTGGACTGGCAGAGGATTCAAAGATCCTATGTAAAGAGTATTATCAAGACAATAAAATGAAACATAACAGACTTTATTTTTACCAAAAAACAGAGTGCAAAGTAAAATGAGGCAAGGTGGCTTTGTGTTGCATGTTTTTTTTTTAAGAAAAGAAACTAATGCAGGTGGAGGCTTTTCTTAAAGCTGGTCAGTGTGATGACATTCTTTTTTTAATTGGGGTACTCCATTTCACTGCACACAGAACAGAAAAATAAGTTAACATATTGGGGTGAATGAAGTTCATGAAGTAAGATGTTTTACTGACTAGGCTAGTTTTCACAAGCTTCAGGCTAGTAGGAATGTTCAGACTTGTACCGGTCACAACCAGTACTGTGGGGGAAACTGTGGGTTTTTGGTTGGCTTTTTTTTTTTTTTTAAATTATGCTTTATCTGAAAATAAAAGCAAGTTTTATTTATACACTAATACCCAGATGCTTGGAATGTTTCCAGTTTGTGTCCTGTAGTTGTAATCTATAGATAAATTATTTCTGACTTTTTGGTAGTGTAAGAGTGAGGATTTCTGCACATTTGAGTATCAGCCATCTGTACAGGAAGAGAAAAATACCTGGCATTTAGTTAGAACAGCTGGCGTCAGAAGCCAAGATATCATTAACCTGTCCTATAACAGACTTGGGGTGCATATAAGTAGGATATTTAGATGCTTTAACTGAGTTTAGGGCCATCTAAATGGCTTGGCGTGCAAGCATTCACAACTGATCTAAAGTTAGTTTTCATCAGATGAGGCTAATTCTAGATTGGCATGGATTAACTTGACCTAAAATGGGTTAACTCCAACCTAAAGGATGCTTGCACCTGTCCCCAGCGGATCCCTGGGGTTTGGAAAGCCCAGCCACTCTCCACAGCCCCAGGGCTATGCTGTTTTTACCCTTGGATGCACCAGCCACCCCTGTAAACCCACTGGCTCCCCTTCTCCCCTCCTTCCATTACTTGCCTCCAGTTGCCTGCACCTCCTGTCAATGGGCAAATGCTTGCACAAGGTAATCCTGACTCAGATTTAGGTGACTTGAACTAAGCCACCTAAACATGAGCCGGGTCCCATAAACGCTTGTACACAGCCTTAGATGTTTGAATTGATTTTTCTAATTTTTGTTTTTTGTACATAAATGGGAGAAAATTTTCTCTGAGTTCTGTTGTTATTCCATTTTTTTCCAAACTGCTTTTAAGACTGAAATATTTCCTGGAATAAGATAACTGAACAGTGATGTAATCAAGGGAATGTTAGTATCCACCCTTTCTGAGTGCTGATCATAGTTGAGCATTATGCTTCAGAGGTTCTTCTAAGGGACAAAATAGTACTTTTTCTGGTGCCCTTAAGCCTGGATTGGGATAATTTTGTGGTACATGACAACAGAAACTTGTTCCTGTTTTTCAGAGGTTACAGTTAGCCCATAGCAGTGATTCTCAACCTGTTTAGACTTGAGACGCCCCTCCTCAGAAATGCCAGCTCTTAGTTTTCACTTTAATTTTTAACTATAGAAAAATAATAGAGTAATTTTTCTGTTGCAAAGAACTTAGACTGCAACAGGTCAAAATGTTTTTAACCTTCTGGATTTCTTTTTGAAATCTCAGGGTTAGTTTGTGAATCATGTTTGCACACCCAGTAGTTCTAACATTGCGTGGCACCTCATGCCACCTTTGACAGGATCTCTAGGCAATCAAGGGCATCACAATATCCTTGGTTAACAAACACTTGCCTATGGGTTATTTGGTGGCTGGTTTGCAAAAGTGTAGCTGCTCAATAAACTTGTTCTTTGAATCTGCAAGGCAGTATACGGAAGTGTAGTAAAAGGTAGCATCAATAATATCCATTAACGTAAAAACAGAATCTTATTAAATGTTAAATTAGTAAACTGAAAGAAAATTCATTTACATAGGAGTGTCAATCATATGGCCCGCAGGCCAAATCTGGGCCAGGGAACTGTTGTATCTGGGCCACTGGTAGTCCAGTGGGCTATGGGTGCATGTCTTCCACTCTGCTGCAACACACCCCTGGCACTGCTGACTGTCCAGACCCCCATCCCACTGGGAGCTGAGGGTATGCAGCTGTAGTCCCCTTGTGGACACATTCTCCCAGCTCCATGCTGCAAGAATGTGGCTCCATGCAGCCTCATGCCCCTGGACCGATGCTGCCACTTGGCCTGTGCCACCCTAATGTGGCCTCATGGATCCAGTCTGGGGGGAGATCCTGCAGTCCAAATCTAGCCCAGGGTTAGTTTGACACCCCTGAGTTGCACAGAACTATATTTGTGTGTCTAAGTATGAATTGAGTACTTGTTTGGTTGAATTTCTTTCATAAAGAAAAGAGACCTATGCCCCTAGCTAATGACAGGTGTAATTTTCTCAAGCTGCCTTATCTGTGCGTGGCATAGAGAGACCTCTTCATTTTGAAATAATATTTTTGTTTTGGTTTTATGTCCTGTGTTGAGGATGCTATGTAATGTTGACACTTGTTTCCTAGGAGCTCTAATTGAGACTCCAGCTTGCTTTATGAACTTAAGCATCAAAACCTAAAAGCATGTTTCATATTTTGCTCATTTTGTATCTATTTCTCATGTCTTTTCAAAGCAGAGACTAAGTCATGTATCTGGTGTGCTGAATGCTCATCATATATTTGCTGTTGTAAAATGTGTTACTCTCTCATGGTTGTTTGGTTATCTATTAACAACTCTGTCCCTGCTGTTTGAACCAGTAATTTGTCCTAAAACAGGCTTCAATAGAAATTGCTGTTTCTTTATCCATCTCTGTCTCCTAAATGTACCCTCTGTATACTCTTTAGCATACTGTAATATAGTATAGTGTAACATACTATAATGTTTAAATTAGAACTTCATATGTAAAATTGTATCATCGCTTAAGCCGTTTGATGTACTAGTAACAGAAGGTAGTGCAGACTGGTAAAATACGCATATCTGAAAGGGCAAGTCACAGATTGAGTGCCAGGCTATGTGAAATGCATTCTACAAGTCAGAACTAGTTGTAATATTATTTAGTCCAGGGGTAGGCAATGTTTTTTGGCCAGAGTGCTGAAAAAACCACAATGTCTATCTTGTAAGGTGCCGGAGTTCCGGCACGCCACAAAAACAAAACTGGAGCAGAGGGGGTACACGGCAGGATGCACTGCATATTTAATACTATTAATAATCATTAATGTTGCTTTTTTAAAAATTTACAGTAAATAGAGAGCTGGTGTCAGGCAGGGAGCAGGGGCTGCCCCAGGGCTCCAGTACTCGGGCCACAGCAGCACCGGAGGTGGGACCCAGCCAGAACTACGCAGCTCTGCGGGGATGGGGCACAGCCACCCTGTCTATGAAGGGATGCCACCTGGCTGGGGCAGGATGCCTGGCTCAGGGGGCTTCTGCTTGGTCTCTGCGTGTGCCGGGCACAGTGGGAGTGGTAGCTGTGGCCACAGGCTGTTCCCTGGGCTCTGGAAACAGCTGCTGCAGCTGGTGCTCAGGGCCGAGCCAGCTGGAAGCCTGCAGCACAGAGGCTCTGTGCAGTGCCTGCCCTAGCCCTGGCTCCTTGAGGGGAGTTGCGGGTGGGCAAGGCCGGGACCCGGGCGGGCTGAGGCAGCCGCAGTGGCTGTTCCCAGGCTTCAGGGGGTTTCCGTGGCCAGGCCTCTGCACTAGGGACGGCTGTGCCCTGCCTGCACTGTGCCCAGCATGCAGGGAGGTTGATCCCAGAGAGGGAAGCCCCCTGAGTCTGGAGTCCTGCCCTAGCCAGGCAGCATCCTCACGTGCACAGGGTGGCTGCGGCCCATCCCTGAGGAGCTGTGTGGGCCACGCCAGGCCCCACCACGTGTACTGCTGGGCACCCCCACCTGCCTACCCACCACAGCTTGAGCCTGCAGATCCCCAGGGCAGCCCCCAGCTTCCTAAAGGTCCGACCAAGCTGGCTTGCCTGCAGTGCCTCCTCCCACGCCGCCCAGACCCTGTCCCAACCGCCTGGCCCCAGCACTCAGCACCTCAGTGCTGCCCCAGGTGGGACAGGGTGTCTGCCTGCCTGGGCAGCTCCCTCCAGGGGCCAGCCAGGCTGGAGGGTGCAGCCTGGGAGCACGGGACAGGGGCAGTAGAGCACAGACAGCCTCCCTGCCTGTGTTCTTCTGGCTCTGCCCCGGGGCCTGGCGTGGTGCTGTGACTTGTGGCTGCACAGGAGAGCCTGGAGCAGTAACTTTAAAAAAAACAATTTGCGTGCCTCCTGGCATGCCAGGAAAAATGTCTCCGCGTGCCACTAATGGCATGTGTGCCAGGGGTTGCTGATCCCTGATCTAGTCAGTGCCCATCTGAACTGGATGTCTCATTTCCTAATCACTCTCATTTTGCTTTAGACTGAATAGTTGTTTTAACTATATCACAACTGAAGATAGGTGATTAATTTGTGGAAGATATTTTTTTGGGGGGGGGGGGCAGGGTAAGAGAGTAATGAAGTAAGTAACCAGTAGATTTTATAGTCTGAGATATGCATCTTATGTTTAATATATGAGGGGGGTAGCAGCTCTGGTCAGATATCATCTGGCATATTTGCTTGTAGGTTCTCATTGGAAGAAAGTTATCAAATTTAAGCAAAGTCATTTTCAATGCTGGAATAATTGATTTATAAGAGCAAATGACAAGATAAAAGAGTTCTTCTCCACCTGAGTCCTCCCCCCCAGGTTTTTGGTGTTCAAAGAGAATGAAAGTGCCTATGGAATTTTTATCAAAATAATTTATTCTGCACAGAATAAAAATTAGTATTACATTCATTGTAATGTTCTAGGCAATGTGCCATAAAATATTCTCCAAAATACGAGGTGAATATTTTTGTGTCGTCTGGCTATAAAGAGAACCTTGGAAGATAATTATTCCTTGATATATATCTTAGATAATTGTTTTATGAAAATTTATTATTTTGATACTTGTGAGAGAGATTATTGTCATCTGATTATAAACAACACTCCTATTGGGGAGAAATATTTTGGTCAGTCAGCAAAAAAGGACACAGGAGAGAGGGGGAGAGAATTCCTCAGGATAGTGTTCACTTTGGCTAAATTCCCAAAGCACTTAAATGCTACAGCTTGAAAAACCTGCAGGTGCTTGGACTCTCGATTGCAGCCTTAGATAGGGAGCCTGGTCACCTAGAGACAAAATCTTGGGAATCTCTCATGTTGGTTACAGCTCTGCCTACTAGGCTACAGAGATGTGATCTCTCCCCCAAGCCAGGGAATCTTGCACCTGGAAGGATGGAGGATGCCCAAGCCCTTCCAGGCTAGAGGGTATCTGGGGCGGGGAGATGAATCTGGGTCTGATTTAGGCTGAAGAGAGCTTTGAACCTGGGCCTCCCATTTCCTGGGTGACTGCCTTAATTGTTAGACTGTTGTATAAAAGGTGGGCGACCCATATAGCTGAATTAAAAAGAACAAAATGAAAGCAAACGTGCCAGCATTTTGTGAGGGGCCCAGTCCTGTGGGTGAGTAACCTAATATTCTTAGAGCTTAGATCAGTGGTGTTCAACCTTTTTGCCCAGCAGGCTGGATGGCTGATGCCCGGTCTGTCTGTGGTCTGGATCTGGCCTGTGGTCCTAATCAGCACCTGGAGGGATAGCAGCAAGGCCTCATCCAGCCGCATGAGGGAAGGGGGCTTGGCTTGACCCCGGGCTGGCCCCACAGAGGGGGAGGGGTTGGAGTTGTGGCCTCGTCCCAATCCAGGCACTGAAGGCTTGGGAAATTGGCAGACGTGGAGGTGTGGCAGATATTAATTGTCACTGTTCTTCCGCCGCCAAATTTCCTGACTGTGGGGCGCGTCATGGGATGGATGTCATGGCTCTGTGAGCCACACTTGGCCTGCAGGCTAGAAGTTGAGCATTCCTGGTTTAGATGAATAGCAGATAGATGAATTTGTGGATTTCCAGGAACTTGATCAGCATTGAATAGGTTCATACACTGTATAAGTGCCACATGGGCATCTTGGAAGTGGGTTAAGATAGGTTGATTTACTGGCACGATATGGTGATGCTGTCTAAAATTTGTAGTCAAGAGACTGTAATCCATTTGTACAACATCTGTCCACCAAAAATTGAAGAAAAACAAATGTGGACTTATAGCTCTTGCAGGTTTTGAGAGAAGAGATGGCACTAATGCATCCATCTCTAAAACCATCAGTCTTTTGGGCCTGAAGCAATGGCCTGCACAATGGTCGTCTTGTTCCTGGCCATCTTCTGCTGCTTGATAATGACAGTACTTGCTCATGGTGTCTTATACTGCCTCTTCCATCTCTTGTTAAAGAGAATCTCTTTGGCTTTTGGTCTTTGTATTATTATTAATATACCATACTTCTGACACCCCCCCCCGCCTAATTCTAGCTTAACCTACTTGCTGTAGCAGAGAAACAAGTTGTGAGTTGATGCCAGTAGTTCTGTGGATTAAACTGTAGAAAAACTTCCTAGGAATTGTAAAAATCTTCCTAGGGATTACTGTTTCAGCAACAAAAACAACATAAATCCAGAAAAAGCTTTCAGACACATTTTGCTGTTTCTACTGTCTGAAATGTGTTTATAGTACTAAAAGCTATGCTAGGACAGTATTCTGTGCAACACAGTATTTTAAAAAAAAATTCTTCCTTTCCATATAGGAACATACTGATAATATTACATACTGTTCCAGCTATGTAAATGGACGTCTTACAAAAGATTTTCCTTGTTACATTATATTAATTTGCCTGGCAAGTGAAGTTGATCAGCTTCTTTTATTAGTATGTCAAGCATATTCTTTTGAAACTACGACCTATGGCACTTTTCTGCTTTTGAAAAAATGTTCAAGAAAAATCGGTAACCTGAACATGTATAAACCACATTCTGCAGTACCTTGTTACCTTATTCGTTAACTTTTTTTTAAACCTATGAGATTCTTAGGCTCGAATATGTAATGATAACACTTAAGACAAAACTCCAGTAATTTTAATTATTGAGTTCTGTAATTGTATGTATCACAGTAAGGTCAAAACTGACTATGTGTAGGATTCTTTACTGCAGTTGCAGTTATACCTCATAATTTTTGAAAGCTGTCTGAAGTTATCAATAATGCATATGTTTGTGAAATTTAACTATTTGCCATGGAAGGATAGAAATCTTGTATCAATGCCTTCAGGAGAAATTGTTCAGGTGGGATTTTCACTGTTGGCCTAAGTCAGTAGAATTTAGCATGTGCATACAATGCACATTTTGAAAACCTACATATTCTCAAGTATTGATCTTTTATTGTTTTATTTTATTTTTAATTTGACAGTGTCACATTCTTCTTAGTCCTATCATTAGTTCATTTCCATAGATTTTGATCTTTGATCATTAAAAGTTTTGGATTTAGCCCTGTTGTGTTCAGTAAAATTCTGATTCTTTTATCACTTACATATGTGATAAACTTTAAGCATTTGCTTCTGTGTATCCAGGATGGAGTCTTAATCCTTTCCACAGTTGCATGTCGAAGACTACTAAAATTCTGGGTAATGGTTAATACTAAACCTTTTCATACCAAACCTCTCTTCTTCCTTGAGTATTTGAAGCATTTGGGTGGGAAGTGTAAAATTTCAAGTATAGTTAAATGAGACCAAAGTGTCTTGGATCTCTTTATCCAGGGACTTGAGTGTTCTTCAGTATGTTTATTTTTTTTAAAAATTGTACTTTAGAAACACGTAAGTGCCAAAGCTTTAATCAAGTAGTTAATAGGTAATCTGTACCAAAATTATTTCTCAATAAATGCTTTTTTTGCACCATAAAAATTCCCACCACTGATCTTTTTCCTTTTTTAATAACTTATTAGCTGAAGATGAAAATGAGAGTTAATTGAAAGAACTGTATTACAAGAGGTACCCATCCCTTGAAGGCTTCTGTGTAATGCTGGTGAAGAAGGAAATCAGTCAGGTCCAAACAATGCAACTTTTATTGCTTTCCTCCAGCAATAATAAACCTTTGTACCTCAGTAAAATTTTTGTTTGCTTTTTCAAAAGGACATGGTCAAGGATATTAGTCCAAATACTTTCTTTGCCAAACATCTTAATGCAGGAATGATTTGCATCAGGTAGTTTCTTTTTGAAAAACAATGGGGAAAATAACCTGGAAGTGTTGATAATTAGTTTTTAAAAGACTTCTATGTTTTTCTGTGAGCAATATCTATATGCTATGTAGATAAAAGATTCTACATGATTTATTTACCTTACTGTTGGAATAAGTTTTCCTTCTGTTCTTCCATTTTCTGTCCTTCCTTCCTCTTGCAATTGTTTGTAATTTATTTCAGCTTTATTTTTCCCCCCTAAAGGACTAGAAAAATAGAAAATAAAGTTTGAGTGGTTGCTCTTTGTCTCTTCCCCCCCCCCCTCCCAGATTTAAGTGTAGCTGGGGCCAAAGTACTTGAGAAATGTCCCCTGTAAAATGGGAAGAAGTATAATTCGTTGTGTTGTACAGCAAGTTATAAAACTTAATTTTTTTAAAAAGTAACAGAATAGTTGTATGTACAGCAGAAGAAGACTTGCTCATGGTAATTAATGTACTTACTATCTCCAGATTAGATTGTTCCTACATACCTGCCTAGATTTAAAGATATGTGGGAAGGGGGGAGAGAGTGATCAGAAACCAATTTAAGTGATCAGAAACTCATTTAAACCTGTAACAGAACAGATGTTCAGCACACATAAACCAGTTCAGAAATGGCTGAAACTGGTTTGAGATAAGCCTGGTTGAATGTAGTATCAGACTTAACTAGTTTGGCTCAAACTGGTTTATGCAGCGTCTGTCCCAGACCCCTTCCTGGGTTAACTTAAACCAGAGTCGCCCAGCATCCTAGATGTTTTGTAGCCCTGGGTGAGGCTCTCTGCTTCAGAGAGCTGGGCTAGCCCCTCCCCTCTGCTCCCTGGCTGGAGCTCTGGCAGAGATTGCAAGTACAGTAGCGTCTGCCTGGCTTCCCCCTGCCTCTCCACCCCCCCACCACTCCCTGCTCAGGCTGGGATTCGCCCCTCCCCTTTGCCACAGCATGGACCATAACCAGCATGTGGTATGCTAGCATTAGGATCGTCAGCTGGGGGTACGTGTACCCCCAAGGGTACTTTGAAAGGTCCTAGGAGGGTATGAGGCGGCGGATGGGATGGAGTGCTGCTACCCTGTGCCGTTGCCTCACAGGAACAGGGCTGTAAAGACATCATATAGCTGCTGCTCACTACCCCCCTGCTCTGTGTCTGGCCGCTCACCACCCCCCTCCCCTCCCAGGGTACACTTATTAAAAAAGATTGAAAGCTCCTTGCTAGCTAATGCTGAGAGGTGTCTGTGTAAAGCAGGCTGGACAATGTCTGCTTATGGCTTTTTGGAGCTAAGAGAAGAGCTTGAACTGATGACAGGCTTTTGTTTTCTTGATGGGCTGATAAACACTGTGTAATTCCCTTCTGTGTAAGTAAATGCTGTGTAATTCCCTGATGGCTCCACTGTTGGTCAGGAGCTGCGAAGGCGGGGTGGGGAACCCCTCGCCTAATCAGAGCATCATGCTGGGGCCTGGCCAGGCCCCTCTTCAGCTTAGCACTGTGGAAGGGAAGGGGGGGGCTGCTCTCGCATCCCCCAGATTCTAGCCTGAGCCACTGCAGGCAAGTGCAGTCCAGAGGGGATGTCTTTTCAGTTGCAGACTGGTTCAGCCTAGCCAGGTTTAGATTAGCCTGCAGAGATTGAATCAATTCAGGCTTAGGCTTTTTGAATATCTGTACCTAGCCTTTGAGAATAATCGAAACCGAGTGAATTAGGCAACACATCTTTCTTAACAGCAGCTCACAAACTTTAGAGCATCGCTCAAAAAAACCCCAAAATGGGAAGGATCATTTTTGGGGGGTCATGGTCAAAAAGACAGCATTTCTGGTATAGCGTTATTAAGAGAACTTTGAACAAAAGAGAGCTTTGTAACACAAACATTTGTGGACTGATTTCACCCAGAGTAGGATCAAGAATAATCTAATCTCTTTAGACCTCTTGCTGCTTGCACACATTTTGCTGTTTTGTGTGTCCCCATGCATATGTGTGAATCGTAGTATACATTGTTTAAATTCTTTGTAGACAGACACATTAAAGTACATACAAAAATACTAGTGAACCCAAGATGCTTTTAAAATGAAAAGTGAAAGTGTCTGGCTTTATTTGAAGGAAGATGTATTCAACTGATAGTATAACACCGTGCATTAAAAATAGACAAATAAGACTCAAATACAATGAATGAGTTTCTCCTGGAGTACAAAATCCATTTAAAAATGGAGCTTGGATATGTCAAATTTGTCTAAAGGGTCTTGACGTCCAACTAATCGGAAAAAAGCAACCCACATCAAATCATCTGTTTCTGGGGGAAAACAAAACCCTTATTGTATGGCTGACTGCAAGAAATTCTTGAGCAAACTCAAAAAAATATTAATATTAAAGTAGTTCTGTGGAGCCTAATTGAATGAAATTTTATGTTGTGGATTTAACAGAACTCTTCAAAAACCAGAGGGAGTCCAAAGAGTACATTTTTAAATTTGCTTTTTCTTCTTTTCTAACTAAATTATATTCTATGCTCTTTGAATATTATTTTAACTTGAAACACCTAATTATTGGACTGTCAGTCTCACAGGCACCAGTCTTTTTTTTTTTTTTTTTCTTTCTTTAGTTTACTATGTTAAATATTCCTTGGTTCTAAAGTATAGCAGGCTCTGTTAGTCTTTTAGTGTCCGTGTTGTCTTAAGATCAAACACCAGGTTTTTATTGTTTGTTTGTTGGCAACATTTTAAAATATATTGTTTCTACAGTGACCTTTTAATTCAATTACAGTAGTTCAGACCTGATTTGTTAGGTTAAAGTAGTAAAGGTTTACTAATTATATTTATGAAAGTGTTTAACTGTAGTTATTTCTACAAGATTTTGTGGTTATAATGTTTATGTACAGTTGCTCCCTACAAAATTTTTACATGTAATGTTTAAATGGCAAAAGAAAGAGTAATAAAAGGTTTCTGGGCATTTCATTTTCATTGTGGAAGAGAAGTTTCTTAAAAACAGTTTGTAGTGTATTTAATCTTTCATTCCAAGCAGAAGGGCAGAAAAGTAGAACCTTTATCTCATTTTGAAATGTTTTTAATTCAATGTGGGTACATGTTGTAGAATCTGGGTTCTTATACAATTTACTATAAAAATCAAGTACATGTTTTAAATTCTACATAGGGCTAAAAATGATGGACATTAAAAGAAAATAGTGTTTCTGAAAGCAGACTGGTAAATTTTCTCCTTTGTTCTTACCATATCATATCTCTAGGAGAGTGAAAAGCACAAAACCAGGTATTCACAGATACATTTAAAAGGACATTTGAACCAATCCTAAGGCTGGAGGAAGTATTACTTTTTAGGGTGTCTTATAGAAAACCCAGCAAGTCAAAAGTAAAAAACTAATTGTCTAGAATTACAAAGGACCTTCCTATGTGGGTATGGGGGAGATCCAGGGGAGGAGAGTTGGGGAGACTTCACTGCTTGTTTTCCCCCTTCCTCCCCATCCCCCCTACCTGGAAATGTTTTTTTTTCTCTTGGCCTTGGGGAGTAGAGATAAGAGAAGTGGCTTCAAACTGAAGCAGAGGAAATTTAGCTTGGAGATTAAAAGAAGCTTTCAGACTATGAGGGTGGTCAAGCATTAGAACAGTTTATGTAGAGATGTTGTGGTCTCTTTCAGGGCATTTTCAGGAGTAGGTGAGACAGACTTGGCTGGGATGGTTTAATCAGGGATGATCCTGGCTTGAACAGGGGGGTGGGCTAGATAACCTTGTTAGGTCACTTCCAGCATCACTTTTCTGTGATTGTATCTTGTGCCTGAGTACCCTCAGAGTTAGAATTTTTTTCCTAATCTTCAGCCAAAATTTCCTCTTAAATTTTCTCTTTTGCAGTTTGAGGCCATTGCTTCTAGTCCTGTTCTCTACTGCCCTTCAGGTGGTTGAAGGCTGTTATTAAATCCACCTTTAGTCTTCACTTCTCCAGATTAAATAACCCTAGCTCTTTCAGCCTTTCCTCATAAATCATACTTCCCAGGCCTCCTAATCTCTTCTGTCACTTTCTACTGGATTCTTTCTAATCTGTCCATACCTTTCTTGTGTTGGGCCCAAAAGTGAACACAGTTCTCCAAGTGAGGTCTTACCAGTGTTGAACAGAGGGGAAGAACCACTTCGATTTGCAAGAGATACTGCTGTTAATTCACTCCTGTTCACTGCTGGCTTTTTTTTTGGCAGCAAGAACATGCAGTTGGCTCATTTAGTTTATAGTCTGCTGTAATCCCCAGATCTTTCTCTGCAGTACCTATCCTAGCCAGTCATTCTCCAATCTGTGTTTGTGCATGCACTTATTCTGTCTCAAGTGCAGGACTTTGCACTTGTCCTGGATGAATACCATATGATTGATTGCGGAGAATTTCTCCAGTCTATACATGTCATTTTGGATAGTAGCCCTACCCTCCAGAGTATCTGCAGCTCCTCACAACTTGGTGTTGTCCACAGATTTACTAAGCATGCAGTTAATCCCAACATCCAAATCATTAATTAAAACACTAAACAATCCTGGGCCCAGGACAGACCCCTGAGGAACCCTGCTTGATACCTCCTTGCAAATAGACACTGAGCCATTTATGTCTACTCATTGAATACAATGATCCTAGTTCTCTAGGTACTTCACAGTGGATTCTTAGAGGACCTGTTCCATGATCTTCCCATGTATCAAGGTCAGAGTTACTGGTCTGCAGTCCTCTACATTCTTCTCTTTCTTAAAGATGTGCACTGTTTGCCCTTTTCCAGTTGTCTGGGACCTCACCCAACCTCTGCAAAATTCTCAGGGAGGATAGCCAGTGGCTCTGAAATTACCACAGCCAGTTCCATCAGTACCCTCTAGTGCATGCCATCTGGCCCTGCTGACTTGAAAACCTCTAGCTTCTGTAAGTAATTCCTAACCTGTTGTGTCCTTACTCTAAGCTGATCCAACCAGCTATATATCCATTTTACAGCACTCACATCTAGTCTGTATTTCCTTAGCTTAGTAATGAGTGTCATGGGAGAAGAGTCTTGAAGAAAAGTCAGATCCATTCACATCAGACTAAAAGCTAGTGCAGGAAGTAAAAGGCAAAATTGCAGAAGAAAATATCTTTTATTTACATCTTCTTAAGAAATCTAATTTTAATACAGTGTCAGTTTGCTTCAGAAACTGTTGTGTTAAAGTAAAAAGAAGTAAAGTTACTTGAAATCAGATTTTACTTTAAATCTCATATTACTTTTTTGAGACTAGCCTTCCTTCATACAAGTATTTTTGAAAGCTTATAATGCAAGTATCTCACCTTAAAACAGGTGTTCAGGTAATTCCTTTTCACTGCAAATGTTTTCTCCCCCTTTCCTGCCTAGATTTGAAACATTCCAGGCAAGTTTCTTAAGATGAAGAACATTTTAATATATCTTGGAAGTGTGTATTTTATACTTGGTTTCTGAGGTTAGCTTGACATTAAAATTGGACTGCTGTTTTGCACTTAGACATTTCTGTTAGTGAAATAACTAATTACTGCACTGGAATGCCAACAATAAGAATTTGAATGGCAGATAATTCTTAGGCAAACGATGAGTAAGCGTTCCATACATCTCTGAGTGGAATATATAAGCTAGGAAAGAAATATTTGTATTATCATCAAGTGTTGTAACACAGTTGTAGAGATTTTTGGTCCATTGAGTTTGTTGTTTAATTTCAGACATGATGCAACAAGTTAGTTACTATAATGGTTGGCTGTTGTTACATCATGGGCCTCATAAAGGTCCTTCTGAACAGTTTTTTGGGGGCTACTAAGAGTCTCTCAGACTGTGCTGTTAAGCTTTGTTAGTTTTAGTATATATTCTAGCATTGTTTCTTTTCTTGGTCTCTTAGGGTGGGTCTGTTACACCATTTAGAGTCAACACTGAGGCTACAAACACATTTAATTTATCTTGGCATAACCCATTTTATCCTGGGACAAGGTGTAGTCATTCAGACTTCCATGTCTGTTGTCTGGAGATAAATTCTGAAAAGATTCATGGGAGAAGTAGTGCTAACAGTTTATTGGGGCATTGCAAAGGACATCTGAGGATTATACCAGGATTGCATCACTGAATCAGTGGCAGAAAAGCAACAGTGCATTCAGCCACTACCTAGATCCTGATTAGAAGGACAACATGTGAGTATATGCCAATCTTGAGATATTTTAGTTCCAGAACAAACAGACACTTCTTCAGGGACAAATGCAGTGCCTGTTTCTAGCCTGAGTCCCCCCTTAACCATCCTGAATCATGTAGGCTGTTCATCCCTGTTTGTCACCTTTCCAAATATAGAAGAGGAGACAAGTAATGAGCAGACAGATTAATAAAAGGGCTCTGCTTGAGCTCTTCTGGGAATTACTCTGCCCGCTTCTTGTTTTTCTTCTGTGCTTGGCTTTGTTTACAGGCAGTGCTGATAGAAAATAGAGTACAGAAAAGCCAGTAATCGGGTACTGGCATAATTCCTGTGTTCAGGTGATTATTAAAGACATTTTAGGTTTGGGTAGGAGAGCTTGATCTCAGGTGCTGATGCCAGCAGAACTTCTAGGGGTAATAGATGGTTACCAAGAGCTGATTGTAAGGTTTACTGCAGAAGATGGTGGGCCTGGGAAGAGATTAAGAAGCAGTATGGCCATATACTCTGGCACAGTTCCTCAACATAAACTTTGCCTGTTATCCTCTTTGTCCATCTCTTCTTTCCTAAAACTGCTGGTAAGATCTTCCTCCCTCTGAAATGATTCTGACACCGATTAAAACAAAGCACTCCTAATTTTAGCATATGCTTGTTCAGTACTCTACCATTATGAGTAGTTTACAATTTCCTTTTTTAGGGAGATGCAATAGTAGGAATACATATTACACAGACTTTGCAAAAAGATATTCTTAATTAATTACCTTTCACTTCAGACAGCACATGAGAGATACAGATGTAGACAAACCAATAAAACACCTATATTTCTTTTGTTGTCTTGGCTCTCTCACTACTCTGAACATTTTTGAGTTTAACTCGGAGTCCTCTGTGGTATCCAGAATCTCCCCCATTCCCCTTAAAAACAAAAATTAAATTTAATGGATGTTTGAGCAGGAGGATCTTTGTCTCCATAAGAGTAGTTCCTATGGCCTTGAAAGGGTGGAAAAGTAGAACAGTTAGCCCTAGTTTGTTGAAAAAGGTGCAGGCAAACTGGGCTGAGAGAAGTTTTAATGTAAAAATAAACAGCTCTGTGAAACTTTCTTCAAACTGTATATAGGTTTTGGGCTTTGAGATTTTTTTCCTTCTAAAAATAGATCAGCTTGAGTGCGTATGAATGTGGTTCTGGAATTGTTTACATGAGATCAACCTGGTTTAAGTCAGTTTATGCTCAAGGTTTATCTAAAGTACAGTAATGCATTCATGCATTGCCTTTAGGGGAGTAATGAGAAATGTAAACTTTGTTAAACACAAAGGAGAGCTAATGGAGTGATTCAGAAGCTATTTTTTTCAGTGTTCTGTATGTTATAGACATATAAGCCTCTGAGCGTGTCTACACAAGATGCTTCAAGTGTAGTAGACTAATTCTACCGTGCATTAGCACAATAGGCAAAACTTGTCCTAATGCACAGTAGAATTAATCTACTGTGCATTAGTGTCACAAAAAAGTGTGCACCAGTGTAGTGTTGATTACGGCACATTAAGTTTAGTGCCTCTAATTATAGGTACTAAATGTAATGCACCGTAATTATGGTACATTAATGAACATGTAGACGTACCCTGTGATGTAGTTATTTTAAATGCCTTTAACTTGTGAAGATGCACTTCTTTCCTTTGAAGAACAATTTTAGCTTGGTTTCAGTGGTGAATCTTATGTAATATAACATAAATATTTGTGTTCTTAGGGTTGAATTGTATTTCTCTGTACATCTACGTAGCAGGTTACATGGCTGTTTTTGGCCGCTCCTTTACTCTTTGGACATGCAAGTCTGTACAGTTAGATTAGGGGTAGTCTGTATGTATATACAGCATATAGCCAAGCTATATATGTACCTCAGTGGAAAACTTGGGAATTACAAATTCACTGTGCTGGGAAGTAGGAGGTGCAGATTCAAACCTTCTTTTGGTGAGGTATGGCCTAGAATGTGAGTTTCTGTCTTTGGTAAGTGTCTAACCATTTAACCATTGAGGCTAAAACATAGTAGGGCCCACCTCTTTCCCAACACTCGCTAGTCCTGGGATTTTGATTGCTTACATTTTCAGGAATGAGACACCGGTGCACATACGTAACAGGCATGTGCATGTAGCTGCTTGTGTGTGGCCTATGTACAGCCTACTTCACATACACAAGTCTTGTATTCATTTGTGTGTTGGTGGTGCAGAGGAAAGAGCTTCTACCTGCATTAAAAGGCATTCTGACACTTAGAAAACTAACAATTGGATACATAAAGGGAATTCCACCCTTAATTTGTTACATAAAAAAATTAAAAACCTACAAGCTATAACATTATAGGTGGATATCTAATGAAAGGAAAAATCCTAAGCCATATAGACTTTAAAAATATTTTAGTAGAGCTGAGGAAAGATTTCTTTTCCACTGAAGACTTCTTTGACTGCAAGTGACTTTTTGACTTGCTTAGTAATGCTTCTGGATTTTGGACAACTTGAATATTTTGTTCCAAATATATATATGTGTGAAAGGTGGAGGATCAGTTCTTTTGTGGTCAGACCTCTCTCGTGAGCTCTTCCAGTTTCCCTTTCCTCCTACCCCACTTAAGCCACTTGGAACTACAAGTGTTCTGTTGAGGGTAGAAACAAAACCAGAAACTAGCAGGACAGAGAAGGTCCTACTGGTCATTTATTGTGGCTTCGGGCATCTCTACATGAAAACAATAAAATGCTTGAAGATCTTACCCTAGGATAGCTACATTTTAAAAACTGACCTATGTCTTTTGCGGTTGTTGTTGTTATTTCTGTTTTGATTTAACTTTTATTTTGTAACTTTTTTGGGCTTTCCCTGCATTTTTGGGATAAACTCAAAGAAAGTTGAGTCTTGGATCATTCTCATTTACATTTTACCTAATATTGATGATTATAAAAAAAAAATCTATTTGACCGTTATCTGACAATATTTGATCACAGTCGTTTGACTGTGTGTGTGGATGTGTGGGTTCTTTTTTGGGACTGGTCAGATACTCATCCCTAGTTTTACATTCCCTTAATTTGTTCAGAAAGTTCTAGGAAACGTATTTTTTTTTCTGGTAGAAACAGATTATTGTTCACTGATGGTTTGAATTTTGCCCCTTTTGAAGTGTATTTGTACTTCTAGTCCTGGAAAATCTAGAATTTGTCTTCAAACATAACAGAAACATTCTTTCCTCTCACCAGTGTGTTACTGCCTACTTCATTTTGAGGGCCTTTGCTTACAGGTAATCATGTCTATCATTTTGATGGGGAAAGTGTGCTAATTAAACAAACAAAGTCTTCCAAGAATAACTGTTCTCAATGAAATACCATTTTTATGATGTGCATACTTTATTGATTCTAAAAATGTGAGACTAACATGCAGTAACCAAGCAACATACAGTCATAGTCATTAACCTTCCAACGTAATAATAATGCTTCAGAGTAAATTTCCCAAAGTTCATCAAGATATAGTACATGGGACCACCAGAATTGCTCTGATCGGACTAAATATAGCATTTTATATAGCATTTTAATTATAGTTGCTACAGATCTTAAAAAGGCATAATAATCAAAGTGAACATGTGGACAGGACCAGAGTCCATTATTTCAAGGTGATCATAAAGAAGCATTTTAAACTCTATTAAAATACTTATTTAAAAAAACTAAAATTATATTAAATACTTTAATGAAATGCTAAATCTAAAATCCAAAAAATATTTTTTTTTTAATTACTAAAAACAACTTTATATACTTAAAAAGTATGTTGTACTGAAGCCAAGTCAAGTGTTTGGACACTGAGGTGCTGAGAGGGAAGGCTAATGTGATTTTTTTTTTTTTTTTTTTTTTTT
>NW_017729032.1:162902712-162910826 GCF_001723915.1 Gavialis gangeticus | reverse complement strand
GGAAAATGGGGTGTGTGAAGGGAAGGTAAATTTTTTTTTTTTTTTTTTTTTTTTTTTTGTGTAGCTTCCAAGAGCTTAGTAGAGGCCTTCAAAAGAGAACAAGGGACAGTGGATTATCTTATCCCACCTTCTGTGTTCTGGACGGAGGGACCTTCATACAGTCCCCTGGAACCCAGCCTCTACCTTTTGCTTTATGTCATGGGGTCTGACTGTTTCTAATTTGGGGGTTCTCTGCAGCTATGAAGAAGAGGTCTGAATTTCATTCCAAGTAAAAATTACAGTGATATTTACAGCTATAATCTTGCTTTCCCCTGCGTTGATGAAATAATCGTTGTTGGTTTTTTTGTTGTGACTATATTTAAAGTAATGCGGTGGGGAGGGGGAGGGAGTACTCTAAAAGAATCAATAGCATAAGATGTATGAACCGTTTGAGTTTTAGTAGCAAATACTCCTGTCCATTTATCTCTGCTTAGCTGCTTCTGGTGACGTGCTGAAAATATGTGGGAAAAATACGTATTAGAATGGGGCAGGATGCATAAGTACAAAAGCATATACACGAACAGTACTTCTACTGTATTTCTGTCACTTATAGATTAATACTAATTAGGAAGAGATAAATTAGTAATATAAACCCCTCTTCCTTGGCTCCATATTGTTTTCATCTGCCTTGACTGAAGAAACATAGATGGGATTTACTTTAGAGTTCATCATACTTAGTCTCTTCGTGGATTTCTGTAGAGTAAGAGGATCTGATTGGGTTGGAAAGCCTAATACGTACAATTAAATCTTCATTACAGATTATAAGAGGTGGATATTTTGTTTTGATGCATTCAGAAAAAGTTTTGATCACGGATGCTAGGAGTCGTATATGCTTCCATTTTTGTTGCCACTGTTTACCATAGCCTAGCTTACTAGATTCTTTGATACTTTTCTGCAAGAATCTTTGCACTTGGCTAGAAGTAATTTAATACTCTAAAAATTGATTTCTGCTTTCCAAAAACAAGTGTGAGATTTTTGTTTTGTTTACTGCTAGCATAGAGAGAATTATTATCACTTACTTGCTTCACAGCTGCTTGATATAGCCTGTGGATTAGTTTTATGAAAAAGACCTTGCTTGATATCACTTGTCAAACAAGAAAACTGGTTAGGGAAGTTACACATGCATGTCTGTCTTATGGGTCTATCTGGTTTTCCCTGGGTCTGATAAGGTAGGTGTTTGCCACAAGTATGGAATAACCTTGCCAAACTTTATAACTGTTGGTAAAGGATTTTAAACAGAAGTCATATTACATAAGTGAGACTGTTGTTGAACTTGTCCAGGATGCTTTTGAGATTTTGGGGATCTAAATCCAATCTTATTTGGATTTGAGATAGGAGTAGTATGGAACATTGTAATAAAATTGCAAAATAAAGATTCAGCACCCTAAATAGGACAGTTCCATGGAAGATTAGATTGGTACCTACAAGGAGCACAGAGACAACTAGATGAGTCCACAAATACACACAATTCATTTTATATTATTATTTGTTTAAGTATTATTTGTTTAAACACAAATAAAAACAGCATTCACTTGTGGTGTTGATGTCCCTTATTTATTCAAGGCCACATTTGGAAATGTGAATGTCAGTCCTGCCATTCCTGCATTAATTTTTAATAGCTTTATCAGTGACCTAATTCTGAAATACAAACTCAGTGCCTTCACTGGTATTTGTAACTTGTAAATTTTGGTTCCTACTTCTAATATAATAGTCTTTATTAGCTCCCAGGATATGTTTTGTATCACAGGGTAGAATGCTCCTTTTTAAAAGCTCCAGTCCACTTAAATAAATTTACTTATTATTTTAGCTGTCCAATAATATACAGAGCATTATTAGTTTTAAATGCGTGCAAGAAATAAGGATGTTTGAAGGAGAATAGTGCCTTACTGCATAAGCCCATCAGGAAAACAAGGTTGTTTACAGGTATAGTCATATAATGTTACTGCATTCTTAAGGGATTTAGTCATATGATGAATTTCCCAGGGTAACCTAGTGACGTACTGCAATATGTTAGTAAGTGTTCTATGAGTCCTGTTTACAATTTTAGTAGTTAAAGAACTGTAATTTAGGGCAGGTGTGAACTCAAACTGCTTTGTTAAAACCTTTTTGTTTAGAGGAATGTAATTGTTTTCATGGGTTTGCTCTGTTACAAATTTTGTCTGCATATTTCTAAAACTTGTATCTGAATATAACTGAACTCCCAGATGCTGCTTCTGTAAACTGAGTTAGTGAATTGTACTTTATGTTCTTACGGATAATTTAAAGCAAACAAAGTGGCTATTTGCTTTACAAATTGTTTGCTTTAACAAATGTCATGTTTATATTGTTCTCAGATATGTTTGGAGGAGCTGTTAATGAAACAAGAAAATATTGTAACATGCAAATAAGCATAGTAAAAACACACCATCAAAAGTACATGTTTAATGTTGAGATAAATTGGGACCTCCAACTCAAAAAGAAGCACAAAGGAGAAGTCTGTATTGTATTTTATCAGTGCTATCATTAAATTGCACACATTACTAAATTCTCTCACAGAAAACCAACTCTCTCACCTACTTGCAGCATTACTAGGCAATTGCCTTCAATTTGTGTGTATATATAAAACTGATCATTGAGACCTGAGCTATACATTTTTTTTTTTTTTTGTTGCCTCTGTAAAGATGCTTGTACGGAAAAATCTGACATTTTAAAATTTGGTGCAGTGTGTCTGAGAGAACTTCATTTTTTTTTTTAAACATGATCTGCCCTTTTGCCTTTTTTGGAGTATAGTATGTTATACAGTTCCTATACATTCTTAAACGAATACAGCTTACTGTCAGTAAAGACTTTCTCTGCATTCAGGCAGGTTTGGGGCAAAAACAAATATTTGTCACTACTTGTTTTATGAGTTGTATTGCATTAAACTGGTAACTTGTTTCTTATGTTATTTCGGACATTTTTAATGTAAGTGCAATGCCTCAAAAGGGAGGTTAGCAATTGACTGAATATTGTTTCATAAATATCTTTACCTTTGAATTTTAAAAGAATATTAATCTGTTGCAATAGTTTGGATTATTTCATTTAGGTCCTTTGTTATGTAAGCATATCTAATGATGCTTAAATGTGTGAACAGGTAACAAAACTGCCTAAAGAAAGTATATTGTAAAGCTTAAGCATGCTTAAAAAAGGGATTGTGATAAACTACTTGTAGATGCAGAGCACAGGTGAGAGAGTACACTGCAATGAGGGGAATTTTAGTTTGGACAAAACTTTTCAGTGTTGGCTAAATTTAATCTGGACAGATTACCTAGAATCTGTAGTGTTTCTATCGCCAGGGGTGACATAGGGGGTGCATGAGCATCCCCTGAGCATGGTGGTGCATCCCCTGCAAAAAGACGCCGCCGATGCTGCCTGGGGTGTCTGCGAGTGGTCCACAATCGTACCTGGCCGCCACCAACACTGCTGGTGGCGCCTGCGTGTTGTCGCTGCCCCCGGTCAGTGCTCGCCACTCCCCCCTCCTCCCCGCTGCCGACAGTGCTGGCGGTGTCTACAGGAGCTTTGCGCTTACTGCCACTGCTCTCCTGCCACCACCAGCACACCCGTGCCCAGCCAGCCTCTGGTGGGCATGCGCTGTTCATGTCCATCACTGGAAGATTTTGAGGAGTATAGGTTGTAGCCGTGTTGCTCTAAGGACGTAGGCAGACAAATTTCTTTGAGTAAATCCGATATCTTTTATTAAACCAACTCAAATAATTGGAAAAAATCTTCTTTGCAAGGTTTTGGATACATTCCAAGTGTTTTACAAACACTTGGATGAAATGGTTTAGATGAGTACGCTTCTGCCTTGTGCAGGGGGTTAATCTAGATGACCTCCTGAGGTCCATTTCACACATTCACGCGCACCATTTTTTGTCACTACCTTTCTTCAATCAAAATCACTAAATCTTTCTTAAAAGATGCACTGGGCTTATGAAACAATTTAGATATATGAAGCAAGCACTATAATGCCTGTAGCAGTCTAGTGCTTTGGTCTTTTGTGTTTTCATATATTTTTTATTAGCTGCTTATATATGTATTGTCCAAGTATAAGTGTTTGTAAAACCTATTCTTTATATGTATACTAGAGAGAGAGGGGGAGAGAGAGAATTCTATAAACAGTTGTTATACAGAAACATTTTGGATGGAAGAAAGGTAGTGACAAAAAGGCTCTTTTGAGTGATAAAGCATTTTTTTTAGTACAAACTGTGTTGTAATATTATTTTTAATCTGATGGAAACTATAACTTTATTGCCAGAATATATGAACAGAGCTTTCTGTAATAATAAAGGATTCAGCAAATAGTATTCTGAGTCTTTCTTATTTTTTATTATGTATGCACCATTTTATTTTCTGACATTCTTAGTTTAAAACGTAAGGCTACCAAAATAGACTAATCAAAGCAAAATATTTTTTGGTATCTTTTACTTTAAAATAATATTCCTCATGTTGACATTTCAAACAAGCTTAGTGAACCAGTGTTGGTTCAAAAGGCAGTTGGCTGATTTGTATTTTTTTCCCCCTTTTTGGTGGGGAGGGAGATCTTTTGAGATAATGACTTAATTTTGATTATATTGGTATACAAAATTCCAGTCAGTTTCATGGCTTCTGTTCATTAAGCACTAGACTTCATAATAGTCCACTCATTGCTTTTACATAAAATATATTTACTTCTGCATTTTACCTCTACTTCTGAATCTGGTGAGAATTTCTTTTTTCCATAAGCAGTTGTATCCGGCTTAGAATTGTAGGGCATTTTTTTTTATTCCCATTTTTGTTGCAATACAAGTAAAGTTTTCTGAAAGTAAAGATGGGCAGCATTTCATTGTCTTTTTTATTAGTTTGATTGAATATTAACATTTTTCAAAAATATTAAGAATTTGGGACAAGTAAAAACGTTGATAATTTGTAAAATGGGTTGCGTCTATTCAAGCTATTAGTTGACAAATTTATTAAATTTCTGCCTCTCTTCACATAATCTTTAATAGCAAATGTTTGCCCATTTGACATTTTTGTTCTTTAATTTCCAGGCACAGGTACTTTTGGGCGGGTTCACCTGGTGAAAGAAAAAATGGCCAAACGTTACTTTGCACTGAAAGTAATGAGCATTCCAGATGTCATTCGGCTAAAACAAGAGCAGCATGTGCACAATGAAAAGTCAGTCTTAAAAGAAGTCAATCACCCATTTCTGATCAGATTGTAAGTTTTTCTTCAAACTTCACTTTTTTTCTTTGGTGTTCAATCCATTCAGTGTCATTTTTAGATTAAGACAAAACCAAGGGCCATGCTTACCAGTATGTTCTTAAGGCTATGTACAGATGTTCAATTTCTCCTGGAAGAATTGTCACTACTTTGGTAGAAACCACGAGTGTGCAATGGCCAATAAGCTGAAGGGTGGCATGCAACGGGAAGCAGGCTGGCTGGGACCTGTGCTCAGGGACGCTCTCCCAGAGGTAATGGAGCAAAATCCCCCCCCTGCTCCTAGGTCCTATGTTTCAGAGCTGGGACCTTAGTATAGGGAGCAGCACTGCAAGTACCCTGCCTGCTTCCTGCACTGGAGTTCCTGGCGTGAGCAGCTCTGCCTCTTTCCCTCCCAGAAAGGCCTGAGAGGGAAGGGAGCAAAGCACCCAACCCCTGCCCCAGGCTGGGCGCTGCCTGGTTTGGGAAAGAGGTAGGGAGCAATGACAGGTACTTCTCTCCCCTCTGGATCCAGTAAGGGAGAGGAGCAGCCATCCTTGTCTCTTGCTACTTCCAAGCTGGACACTGCCCAGCTGGGAGGAGGGACTGAGGGTTTCACCCAGTGCTTCCTCTACTGCACTGCTGAGGCAGGTGCAGAGAGTCTTTTCTTGATGCTCTGTTTCCCCCTGGGGACCAGAGGGAGGAGCAGGCACTTCTCTCTCCTCACCTTCTCCAGACTGGAGTCACCCTGGTTTCAGGAACTTGGGAGAGAAGGGGAGGAGGGCGGCTGGAGACTTAATGTCTGTAGTGCTCCCTCACCCAGAAGGATTTCTACCAACAGAAATTTCTCAAAAATTTCCACCATCAGAAATTAATGTCTGTTCATGACCTAAATGCTCTATGGTGCTTTAATGATGTAAAGCAGCTGTAAACCTGCATGGACTAGATAGTTAATTTCAGATTACTGCTACTTTGCAACACCCAAAGAGCACAGGGCACCTGGGGCATCCTGGAGAATCCAGCTGACACTCCTTTGTTTGAAGCTCCTTGGTTTTAAAATAAGTAATTCCTGATAGGAAAACATGAATTTGGCCCTCTGCTGTTTAAAAAACCAAAGGAAGATGGATTTCTTTGCTTCTACTCTTAAAAACAAAAACAAAAAACCTGCAGGAAAACACTATAACAAATGCAAGAAAGTTAAATAAAATACTTCTGAAAGAGGTTACCATGCTTTGTTACATTTACATGTTAATTAGTTATTTTTAAAATGAATTATAAAGATACAAGTTAATCACATTGTAAAACGTTCATATTTCCTATGTGAAATGAGTCCATTTGTTCCTGTATTAAGAGCTACAACTGCTTACACTGCTGTTGGCCTTAAACAAAAAGGTCATCTGTTGAAAGGACATAGGAATGGAACTATAGATTCACATTCACTGGTGGCTTCCTCCAAATGTGGTAGAGGACATTTGCACTGCTGCCTTTTTGAGGTGTTTTTACTATGCACAGTATAAAGCACAAAATTAGAGGCCAATCTGCCATGTTTCAAAGCCAGTTTATTCTGGTTTCTTTCCTAATACGTGTGTGGATTCTCAGTCTTCCGGGAATACAGCATTGCAAGTGTGTAGTGTGTGAAGGATGGGTTTTTGACTTGGATGCAGATTTATTAAATCACATAGCCTGGCTGCTCTGCCCCATGAATACACATGTGGATGCCACTGAAATTAGCATTAATTTATCTGCTTCTTTGTAATGGCATGTAATTCCATTGTAATTCCCCCTCACTCAACTGATTCCACCCACGCCTAGTCAAACTAGACATTCTTCGTCTCTTGTAATATTAATGCAGATATGCAAGTATAGATATGGAGATCTGAGATTCTATAATGGAGAGCAGTGCAGTAGTGAATCCAAATTGAATGCGGAACCTGCAGTTTCTTAAAGGCATGCAACTTATTTTTTAGAATGCTGGACTCATTGTGACTTGCAGTAAAATATTTACTGTAAAACTATCACGTTTGAAGTGAAAGAGCATGATTTTAAATATTGAACCAATAATTTATCATAGTGTTCCAGCTGAAAGAATAATCAGCATTTCTTTCTTCCCCAAGGGCAGGAGGAAAAAAAATTCTTTTAAAATATTATGGTTAGCTCATTAGAATGGCAAATTGCCAGGGCTTTCTACACTGAATGGAAATTAAACATGTCAGACTTATTGTATTTCTCTTCTCCATATGGTAATGTCAAGCTTTGCTGTTGCTTTTAGCAGGTAGATTAGTCTTTCTCAGAGCAGGAGAAAAACAGCTAAAGTTTGAAAGCAAGGCAAGAAATGCTAGTGTTAGCTATATCTGTTTAGGGAGCTGATGAAAGTTAAATTAAAAATGAAATTGTACATTTTTCTTGCTTGTACTGTGTCTAGCATAATAGGACTAAATCTTGATTAGGCCTGTGTTTGCTCTTCTAATATGACAGCTATCAGTGGACAGTCACAGCTACAACATAATGTTTACACAACTGTATACAATACTTATTATTGTGCTGGACATATCAGACTGTGGTCATGATTAGCAGAGCTTATTTGTGTAACCACATATAAGACCTTGACTGTCATTCTCTAAATTTTATAAATGATTTGCTTCTTATTTTTCTTTCCTGGATTTTAGAAAAAACCTTTCTGTCTCTGATAGAAGGAAGAGCCAATGCCAACTTATTTGTGTCTGGATTCCAAACCAGGAAGCCATGGCATGCTAGTGTCGTGAAATCCTTTAAAGGGTGCTGCTCAATATTAGCTCTGTTTGTAAACCTGACATATGCACACAATTCACGTTTGAAATAAGAAACCATAGTGTCAAAACCATTCTGATCTATTTTGGTCTTTC
>NW_017729032.1:162886893-162897712 GCF_001723915.1 Gavialis gangeticus | reverse complement strand
TGGTGGCCTGACACCTGCTGGCCTACTCTAGCAAGGGAAACCCATTTCATTGTGCAGTGAGCTGCCGCGGAAAATTGAGTTGGATCATGCAGGTTTTATTTTGCAGCTATCTTCATGCACTGATGAAGGCCAGCTGATTGCATATATGCAATCCAAGATGAAGGGGGGGCGCTTTTGCATCTAATGAGGTGGACAACCACTGCTCCTAGGTAGTTGAGACTTCTTGTATGTTTCCACGTTAAGCTATTTTTAGTGAACCTTGTTTTAATATTGTAACAGCTGAACAGTGTAATCTTGTGTGCTACCTTTAGCTGGTATATTAGCACGATCTGATGGGAACACAGTGGTCTTTCCTGAGTGAATTTTACTGTTATTTAATGTATACCTTCAAGACTTCAATAAAAATTTAGGAATAAAATCAAACCATATCTCTGATAATCCCATTAAAATTATTTAACAACTGGTTGCTTATTAGTAAGAACATGTTATGGGTTTCTAAGTTTACTCACTAGTGGGATCAAGTCTAAGATCTGTATTCAGATGCTGTTCTATGAAACAGTGCATGTTGCCTTGGCTTCTGCATCAGGTGTCTGATGGAGTTATTAGTGTTGAATTAATTGAAAGGCGAGGGGAGAGCCATAGTTACTCAAATAAGCTGAGTCAAACTCAGATCCTACTCTGACCTGTGACAACCCAACCCTGTGACAAAGAGAACAGGATGCTTCTTTTCACCTAGAGCCCCCAGCCTGAAAACTTTGGACAC
Organism: Gavialis gangeticus; assembly: GCF_001723915.1. Classification (NCBI taxonomy): domain Eukaryota; kingdom Metazoa; phylum Chordata; order Crocodylia; family Gavialidae; genus Gavialis; species Gavialis gangeticus. Next base: position 162,896,949 of record NW_017729032.1, on the reverse strand, counting down.
ATTAATGACCTCCAACCCCTTCTGAAAAATGATGACCATCTTGAGGCAGCTCCAGATTATGGGCAGCCCCCCAAACTTCAAATGACACTTCTCCAATAACAAATGTTATAACTTTTATTCTCACCAAGCCACCAATCCTTCCAACAGACACAGTTGTCACTGGTGCCCCCCATCAACATCATTGGCCCAGCCAACATGAATTATAACATTCAGAGTTCATTTTCCTGCTTCTCTACCAACATCTTATGTGCCGCAACCAGTTTACAGTGTCCGTCTGTGATTTCCATTGAATACCAATGAAAGAATGAATGGTAGCTGATTTATTTATTTATTTATTTATTTTTATGTCTGTTTCAGAAAGACTCAAAAGTCTGGGGCAGCACATTTTAAACTTCTTGGACATCACTGGCCTCAGGGTAACTGTTCTTAAACAGCAAACTTTTAAAAGCCAGCTTGAATACAAAATTGCAGAACAAGAAATCATCCACAGACTAGATTTTGTTAACAGAGGTCTTGGCAGAGACTCTGCCGTCCCTCACTGGGGACTCGTTTTTATAACACTTGCGTCCCTCAGTGGGTTAACTGCTGTATTTAACTCTTTGAATCTCTTCAATCCATCTTCACCTCTAAGGAGCGCAGCCCTCTCATCTCTTTTCCTCCCTTTTCCCATGTCCTTTGTATTTAAATAGGGTTTTTTTATTTTTTTCCATTTAATTCCCCTGCTCTCTACAAGTTTATAGCATCTGATGAAGAAGGTTCTAGTTTATAAAAGCTTATGACTGTTTGAACAAATTAAGGTGTAAGCTGCCACCCTGCCCTAACATCTGCCTAATTTCAGAGTAACACAGATAACTACCTCTCTCTCTCCTCCCAGCTTGTATCAGATCAGCAGGAGAACTAGTTAAGGCAACGTTGTCTTCTTTCTGCTCCTCATTGCAATGAGGCCAGCTCAAATTCCTCGTTTATGTGATGGAAAGTGGCTTAGAACGCACATTCTGTTCATCACCAAATACAGATTTTTCTAACACTTGACTTCTGCGTCCATAGGTTGTATTCTCCTTTGGTGTATAGTCTCCTGGGTGGACAATAATGTACAGTGCGAACTCATTTTAACAAGCCATGTTTTTAACAACTTCCTGCATTCAACTGTCCCAAAAGCAGGGGGGAAAAGTGTGTATGTATTATGATGATGATAGAGAAAATTTATTAACTCTATTATGGAAAGTATCTTCTTGTAATGAACTTACTTCTGACACTATAGTTGATTATAATATGATTGTACTGTATCTTCATTTTCTAATATGATCTAGGTATTGGATTTGTGTTCAATACAGAATCTTCAATTACAATATACAGACTGTATTCCAAAGAACTTACCGCTATTTCTTGACTTATGGTTATTAAAAAGCAGCTTGTTTTGTTTCATCACCTCTTCTTTTTTGTGACCTCAATCAAATGGAATGTATTTCCTTATGTTTCATAGTTTGTGTTGAATGCTGTTGTAGTTATGGGTACAGTGGAGTGACCAGATATATAGTATTTCTCAATTTAAAGATGATAGACTTTGTAGGATTTGAGATACTTTTCATTGGCTTGATTTCAAGATGTAAGCAGATTAGATCAATCTCAAATGAAACCAGTCCTGCCGGAAATGATTCTTGCAATTTGGTAGGAAAATAAACTATTCAGAAAAATAGCAGTGATGAGAACAACGTTAGTGAATGGTTGGTGGACTTGCTCTATTAAATAAGGCAGCAAACAGTATCTGGGAATAGAACGTTCATAGAAAAGTAGGTCTGGAAGGATGTAATGGATTGTGTTATAAAAGCAAGTAACAGTAGTTTGAGTTGAGACTGAAGGCTCTAATACAAATAATCTACTGTCACTGTTGCATAAGTTAGACAATAAGTTTTAATTTTTTAAATCTGGGGTAGTTGCAAATCTTGGTGTAAAGATGGTTGATGCATACTATATTCTTTCGTCTGTTTTGGATATGCTTATGTATTTTTTTTCCTAAATATACAGCATTAGTTTCCATATTGACTGTATTACAGTGAATACTACATCAGATTTGTCCTAACTGATCAGAAAAGTGGATCCCCAGCAGTGGCCAGTATCAGTTACACTCTCTCTCTCTCACACTCACACACTTGTAGCACTGAAAAGACATCCATTTAGAGATTATTATTTATTTTGTTCTACAAGTAACTGAATAGTTAATAATAAAAATAAACCTTTTCTATTACAGATTTTGGACTTATCATGATGAACGTTTTTTATACATGTTAATGGAATATGTGCCCGGAGGAGAACTTTTCAGTTACCTACGTAATATGGGACGTTTCAACAATAGCACAGGACTGTTTTACTCCACAGAAATTATTTGTGCAATAGAATATCTTCACTCCAAAGAAATTGTTTACAGAGACTTGAAACCTGAAAATATATTATTAGACAAAGAAGGACATATCAAGCTTACAGATTTTGGATTTGCTAAAAAGTTGGTGGATAGGTAAGGCCTTTATATCAATATTTAACCTATTCCGCAAAAGTATAATTGTTAGAGAGGTAAAAAAAAAACAACCCCATAATGTTTATTCTCAGGGTTCAATTCTTTATTCACACTTGTAGCTGATATGAAAAACTAACACCCTTAATGTAAGAGAGAAGATTAATAATTAAAACAAACTACAATACTGTAGATAATATCCAAAAATATTCAGGAGTTGGTATAATTAGTAGCAACATGTCAGGTAAGAAACATGTTTTAAAGTTATTTTTGCATGTTCTTGTACATCTGATTTGTTTAACATGTAAAATACTAGTTGAAAATAGGTAAAATTAGCAGACAATAAGCCATGTGCATAAGTATATTAAATGTGACCTTTAGTACCTGCAACTTTTGAATGCATTGTAACTTGTTTAATTTTGTTCTGTTTTTGTAAAGTGGGGAGGGAGTATTTGAAAGGCCTAAGATTATGTGATGGTTTTCTATCGCATTGTATTGCTAAAGTACTATTACAAATATCTAGACAAAAGACAGAACACCATTTTCTTTTTAAAGGGATTTTTATGATCCATTTAATCCGTGCTGTGCCTTTGTAATGCTACTGCATATTATGTGTTGTACAACAAATGTATTTCCTGTGTAGAAAGGGGTTCTTGCTAGTTATAGAAGAGTGGTATCAATATAGTTTATATCATCTTGGCCTGCCCATAAATGTTGGAAAGGTGGAAATGGACAGGATATCATAGAATTATTTATACGCTATTTGGAAGGAAAGTAGGGCATCCTCAGTATGCATATATGTACAGGTGAAATGAAGAAGTGAGAATTTACATTGGCAAAATAGGAAGAATCTCTGACAGTGACATGCCTGTCAGAACATGGTTGCCCCGATTTGATAGAGAAAATATAACCCAGATTGCATCTAGACATTGATTCGTACATTGGCTGGGAAGTGTACCTTTGATAGCTGCTTTGTCATTTTTTGGTTACGCTTCAGTGTGTGTATGGTGTGAAAGGGAATTACAAAGATAACTCTAAAGCTGATTAATTGGTGCTCATTTAAAAAAAAAAAATGCTTTAAGGTACATTGACTGAATGCATCAGATGTGACCTTGCCATTATGATTCAATGGGAAATAACCATCACCTGGCATACTCCAAATCCTGTACCGGCTAAAAATAACACGGATTTCTTATAGCAGAGCTCAGGCCAAAGAAGCTTTTCTTTCTTTCTTTCTTTCTTTCTTTCTTTCTTTCTTTCTTTATTCAGATAAATATTTAGTTTTTGAACATAGCTTTTGTTGGACATAAATAAACAGAACTGCTTAATTCTGTATATTCTTATATTACAAGATTTTTATTTTCATTTTTATATGTGAATATGCAGAAAACGTAATTATAGCAGACAGTGTGAACTAGTCAGATCTTCCTTAAGGTTAATATAGGGAAGTAGGGGAAATGCGTGCAGTTAAAACTGTTGCTTGTGTGTAGCACATTAACCCTTTTGGGCTGCCTCATTAATAGATCAGGTTTATCTGAAGTGATTTGAAAGTTTGGCTAAGATGTTAATTTTAACATTTGACTGGAATACCTGGAGGCTTGCTTTGCATTAAATGTATAGAAATAATTGTCATTTCCTTGCTTGAAAAAATTAGGTTAGATTTTCCATTCAGAAACATTTTACTTTCCTGTCATGTAAGGAGACAGTACTGGACTTGCACAAATATTTCATAAGCTAATAGTTTTCATCTTAGAAATTAATAAAATGCTCTAATTTGTTGGTTTCTGCACAATAAAAGGCAAAGCTGCTTGCATGTATCAAAAAAAGGGTCTCTTAAACTATTTAACGCTAATTCTCATGACTTTTTAAATGTAGACACTGCCACATAGTGGTTATTCTAACTTGATTGTTTGGAGACTAGCTTAATGGGAAACCTGTTCACTGGAATAGCAGGACACAGGGAAAGAAAATTGCTGTCAATATATTCTGTAATATTATAATGTAATGCCTTTTTACTGTATTTTGTATTCTGTTGGTGTATTCTGCCTTCTCTTAAAGAAATAGTTAATAAAATTACACTTGACCTTTTTGTACCAAATTGGACTTGAATATGGTGGAGTGGCATTTAATTAATGGCTGCTCCAGCTTTAAATGTTTAGGTCATAATACAAAGGACAGTGAGTAACTAGTAACTACAAACTAGTTGATGACTGGTTTAGTAGTTTATAACTAACAGCATCAGTTTGATTACTCTTGTGTGATTTAAGCATTATATTTTCTACTCCATTATAGTGAATTTAAAAAGAATACAATATTTTTTCTGTATATTATTATACAATAATAATGTGTCAAAAGTAGTATTGGTTATGTATATACTGTTTCTAGATGTGTATAATATGCACATGTATAGAATATTTTATTAAAATGTGAGAGCTCAACAAAAATAAATGCAATTCAGATTTTTGAAAATGAAATGGTATACTGACACAGCTTCTCTAAATAACCAAAACCAGCCCATTTTGAGACTCCCCGTGCCTTCCAAATACTGTTTTACTTATCCATATGAAGTATATTTCCTTACTCTCTCAAAAAAAAATTCACTAAAAGCTATACCATTCCTAGAACTTGTACTTTGCCATTAATTTAAATAATTATAAAATAATTTGACTTCTTCCTCAGAGCTAGAATATCCTCTTATATTTTCTTTCACTAAAATTGATTTAGCATTCAGTTTAATAATTGACATTTACTGTTCCATGTCGCAGCAAGTACATAAAGCGTATCAAAATATATTGATGGTAACTGTTTCAGATATTTTGAATATTTTGACATCTGTGCAGCTTTTCCAGTACCAGGATTTAAGATGAACAATATAGCAAAGGATCAATTAATTTATCCTAACTAAGTGTATTGTTCCTTATTTTCCACTACTTTTGGTTTGTGATTTTATTTTTTTTTTTACTACCCTTTATTTAGCTAGATAAGTTGGCTATCACAGATCAGACTGCAGCAAGTCTATATGCAGGGTGGGTAGGGTGAAAGGGAGCACATAGAGTTCTTTCCTGCGTGGCCTATAAAAGTGTTTGTTATAATTATACTAGTCAAACACAAGTGAACACCTTGGCTTATGCTTCTGTAATATCCAAAAATGTGGACAACACAACAGCTTGAGTATTAAAGTATCCTGTAAGAATTGTGGCCATATACCTACTTAAACCATCTTTAAGCAAAGGTAAGGCTTACAGATAGAACCAAAATGGTACCCAGATCAGTCCACCCTGGGTAAGAGACTAAGCTGTATCATCCTGAATGGGTTGTGCAATCTGTATAATCCCTAACACCCTCTTCTTTAGGTTCTAAGATGGAAGCTGTTTTAAGTGATAGGCAGGGATCCTGGTTCTCTGATTACAAAAAAATAAATAAAATACCCAATTTTCGGTTAAAAGAAGTAACCCCAACTCCACATTTTTGTGTGATTTAAATGACACACCACTAATATGTAGACAATGTAACTCAAAGGTAGAGAAAGACCGTGCCTTTACTTAAATGTGTTTCAGGTTGGTATGGTAAGGTCTCCATCCTTGTGGGAAGCTTTAATGTTCAACCTGGTATGTTTTTCACAAAATTAAACTAGCTCATAGAACAGGGGTAGGCAAAATGCGGCCCGGGGGCCAGATGCGGCCCGCCAAGCCATTCTATCCAGCCCACGGGGCCCCTAAAAATTTTAGAAAATTAATATTTATCTGCCCTGGGCTGCCTGTTATGCAGCCCTTGATAGCTTGCCAAAACTTAGTAAGCGGCCCTCCTCCCCAAATAATTGCCTGCCCCTGTCATAGAAGTTGTGTTGGTTTTTGGGGTTTTTTAAGCAGTACTCAAAAACATTTTAACACCCATACTCTTTGAAATTTTTAACAGTAGTATAATGTTGTTTAGATACTCCTCAAGATGTCTACACAGTATTGTTTAAATAAGCTCCTTTTGTATTTAGCAAATGTATTGGACACTTAACAAATTTGTTTCTCTGTTGGAAATGCAAGCACTATATTAGATACAGCAGAGGTGTGTCAAAGGTAAGTTTTAATGTAGGTTGATAATTATTGCTTGCATATGCTTGAATCCTGCAATAAGTCTCTGTGGATCATCCCATTCTAGATATGGAGCTCAATGGAGTGATGACTGGATTACAGGGTTTGCTTATGCTGAACAGCATTCAGGACTGGGGCTTTGGATTAGAAGGACTAAATCAAACCTCTATTTAAATTGGTAGAACTATTAAAAAATTCCTACAAACTTAATGAATTTTAAGTGAACTCGGGCCAGAGGCTGGTGGATTTTTTTTCTCCTTCTCTGTAAAGTGTCTAGGGTTTTCATAAAATAGAATTAAGAACGTTTCTTATAGGGTGAAGCTTGTGAGGACTGACAACAAAACATTCGCTATTAAGGAGATACGGCTAAGATGGAAGCCAGAAAAAATCCAGGGAAAAGCACCATTTGTGAACCACTGAGACCTTTTCAAGAATAATATTGATAATGTTGATACAACAGTCTACCCAAAAATCTATGCCATGACAAAAAATGTTAAATGGCATTAGAATTCTTAAATATTTTAATGCATTAAATTACCTCTTCCTTACAAAGAAAATCCATGAAAGAATTACAGGTTTCTCTCCCTATTGCTGATACAGGAGGGGCAGACTCCAAGATGTTTACTAGGGATTTCACTGTTGCCAGTGGGGTATTATGTAGTAAGTGTTCAGATGCTGTTCCAATGGGTGGTAATATAAAATCCTAAAATACCTTAAATTGTCTAATATTTTGACTTATTTAGGGATAGTTAAATAAATCTTAGTTAGAAAAGCTGACCAAAACTCATTCTGATTTATATTTGATAAAGAGTATTTATGTTTAGAAAGTCTATCTGTAATCCAACATGGTATATTTTCCTTACCTCTCAGTTACCTTAACTCCTGCCTTGTAAACTTGAGACATTAAAATCTTCCAGAATTTCAAAAGGTGAATCGCCTTTTTTCCTCTCTGCTTTAGGGCTATTCTGCAGGAAGTTTGGGAAAATAAAGTTGACCAAGGTGGTGAAATTAAAATATGAAAGCATTTTTTTACATATATTATAACATTGCTGCTGTTCCTAAAGCATGGAAGTGATTCCTTTTTTTTTTTTTATACATTCTGAAAAAGAGAAAGAGCAAGTAAACATAGAAGGATATTATGTGAGGAACATGTCATACACAGCATGACAGAACTGACATGCCCCCTCCAAACCTTTGTAAGCAATTTGCAAACACAAAAGGTTTGCGGTAAAATTGGCATAAGGAACAGATGGCCTGTTGGGTAATAATTAAACGTGATAGTCAGGTTTGACCATGGACTCCATAATGTAATAATCTTTCTTAGTTACAACTTTCCTTTTCCTGTTAGAAATTATTTTAACCATTACTAAGTGCTTGGTATTTATGAAAACAGATCATTTTAATTTTAGTGTTTTCAATAAAATATCCATTTATGTAACACAAGTCAGGCTGAAAAGTTAGCCAGAGCTTTCTATATTTAAATAAAATCTTAGTACTAATAAATTGTGACGGGCAGAATCCAAGAGATTCTAGTCTCTCATGAGTTGTTTTGTATCTAGAAGTTCACAAATAGAATTACGAATCTCTTCTAGTATTTTCGGTACTTGGCAAATCAGTATAAAATCTTAATTTAACATTTATTTAATAAATTCTAGTGCACTCTTGTTATTGTCCAGACAACTACTAGATGGCACTAGTGTGTAAAGCAGTGTTGAGCCTGGTTATATGTTTGTGTGTACTGGATTAGAAAATATGATATGACACTTTCGTAGTGTTAAAGTGAAACCATCAGTTGTATATAGTAAAAAAGAAATCTTTTGGATAATAAGTAATCTCAATAAATGCTATATGTGTGGCCTGTTATTGAAAAGATATTCTAACAATTTTCTTGGAGCACAGTATATTTAACTTTCACTCTCTCAAACAATATGAACGAATACATTTTAAGTCGTGACAGTAAAGGGTATTTTCCTTTTTTTCTTTTAAGAAATTGTCTCAGTATAATCCTTTAGAAGAAAAAAACAAAGTTGGGGGGAAAGTGTATGTTAGGAGTTGAATCTGACATTTTAAACGAATATCTCAGGTCTGACTCCTAAAATACACATTTTTGTTGTTTTTGTTTTGTTTTGTTTTTAAGATACATCCAGGGTTTTCAGTTGTGCCCATAGTGTTGTTTTTAATCTCTCTGCAAATATCTTGGTAGTCTTGGGAGACCAGGATCTGAATTTTGAGGATCTGATTTTTCAGTTCGTAAAAGGAATAGAGGGGTTTATTCCATCTTGGTTGCTGGGGATCAGGGAGGGGGAGGGGCAGAGGGAGAGAAGATGGTGTAAGTGGACAGCAAGAAAATGAAAGGTGAAAGTTTTGTCTATTGTTAAAACAATTTTGTTTGAACCCTTATTTCTTTTCAGATGTATGATATTCCCTATTTTAGTCGAGCAGTAGAGAAAACATAAATCAAAATACTTCTTGATAATGTGATACTTGTTTTAGTTTATCCCAGGATAATAGTGGAATAATCAGTTATAAACTAATTTTTTTCATTTCTGCTAGGAATGTTTTTTTTTTTTTAAATTAACAAGAAGATAATTCTTGCGATATGTACCTGCCATTTTCTACTTCAGCTCCAGAAATTTCTTTCTTTATCTCTTACTTGCATAATTTCAGACAAGTTTAACTTTTGAAAAGGGAGAACAAGGAAAACATGTTATTTTCATGCTATAAAAGAAATAGTGCGCCAGTCAAATTCTGCAAGTTATTTTTAGCACAGATATTTCTGTCCATGGAGAACAGTTTGGATGCCTAGTTCATTACATCAGTGAATCCAGTGTATTGTACTTACCATTTACAGCCAAATTACCACTTGACTAACATTCATTACTTCAATTTCTATCTCCTATATTTACAAGGTTGTAAAGGTGCATTTCAAAATGCTAGCAATGAAATACATTGTTGCTACATACTGAAAAAATAGTAGAAGAGCCATGAGTCAAACCAGAAAGTTAAGAAATAGGTCTTATTCTTTATATGAAAACTTGAAAAAGGTATTTTATAAAAGGGTTGTGGACATCTATTGGTTTTAGACAATTTGTCAGGAGAATATCCAAGGCAGTAAAGCTTAGCAAAAAGAGCACTGCACAAGAAGTCTGGTCTCTTTCCAGAATTGTCCCTAGTTTTGTCTGATCCCAGGAGAACCCTTTTACTCCCTTGTGCCTTTGTTACAGGAGGTTAGATGACCATAACGCTGTGTTCTGGCTTGGTGTGAATACATCAGTGTTTCTCGCCTCATCTTGCTATGCGTAGCATATGTTTAGAGCCGTGACCTTTACCACTTCCAAACCTTTTGTTTGTTTGTTTATCATATTAATTTAAAAGTTGAGTCCAGTACTTTCAAAATATAAAAAATAATCTTGGCTCTGGTTTGGGGGGGGGGTTTGCTTCTTTTTTTTTTTTTTTTTTTTT
>NW_017729032.1:162880566-162886767 GCF_001723915.1 Gavialis gangeticus | reverse complement strand
TTTTTTTTTTTTTTTTTTTTTAGGACGTGGACTCTCTGTGGCACACCAGAATACTTAGCACCAGAAGTCATTCAGAGTAAAGGTCATGGAAGAGCAGTGGATTGGTGGGCTCTGGGGATTCTGATATTTGAGATGTTGTCAGGGTAAGTTTCTTTAGTGATATTAAATGCATGCTAACTATTAAGAGAGACTTTTGTTCCTCAATTGTAATATTCTGGATAACAAATTTGAAATATCTTGTATCTAAATTAAACCTTTTTCTAATCCAGACTAATTCTTGTCTTGCTATGAAGAGGAGAATTAGGAGCATTGAGGGAAACACATTTTAACTTTTTAGTTTCTTTATTTTTAAATAAAACTAAGTTAAGCTAAAACTCTATTTTTTCTCACACTCCAGTTTATTTCACTGCAAGATTTAGGCTTTGCAGAAGGGATTTAGATGTATACCTAGCATTTTGTGCAGTAAAAAAGGCTCTTGGCATTCTCTAAAATATCTGTAATGTTGGTGTTATGGAAGTAACAATTGTAACAATCTCCCGCCTCTTACTGGAGTTTGAACATAGTCAATAGGAAAATTGATTGTATTCATACATTTTTGTATACTCATAAAATTACATTGCTGCTTCCTCTGGATTAAAGGAAAGTACCGTATTTACCCAAATTCAAGACAACCCTGAATTTAAGATGACCCTCCAATAATTATACTTTAGACATGGATAATGTATAAATTTGTTATAATTTTCCAGGTCTAGAATCTAATTATTTGATTAGATTCTAGACCTGCAGTAGAGCAAATGGAAGCAGGAAGGCAAGTGGTGGTAGGGTAGGCAGCAGGGGAGTCAGATGGCTTGATGCCCTGACCCTGCTGTCCCCCCGCCTGTCTTCCCCACCACCTGTTCCCCTGTCTGTCTGCTCCCCTCCCAGTGCCTGTATGCCCCGTGTCTGCCCCAGTTGTGCCTGTACCCCCTGCCTCTTGCTCACTCCTCCCGACTTGCACTCTTCCCAGCTACTCTACCTGGTGCCTGCCTTGTGCCTTTGCCCACTGATTCCTGCTTCTCCCGTGGTGCTTGCTGCAAGTCTGGCTCTTGCTGGGGCCCTGCTCAAGCTTGGGCCAGGGAGCATAGATCATGCAGCAGTTGTTGCAGTGGTGGCAGCTTCAGTCCATCCCCAGAGCTGGGGCCAGAGCTGCCACTGCTGCTCCTACTGTGTGGCTGTGCTAGGGCCAGAGGTCTGTGCTGCTTGTCCTGGGCCCTGGCTAAGCTCTATGCTCCCTGCTTTGGGCCAGAGCAAAGGGAAGGTAAATGGTGGTGAGAGGGATGGAGGGGAGAGCAGAGGCTGTATGAGGCAGTTGGTGCGGGGAGGGAGCTTTAGCTGTAGCTCTAGATCCAGCTTTGACTCGGGGCTCGAGGTGAGAGTCGGAGCTGCAGCCACTGCACCCACCACTTATACTCCAATTTAAGATGAGTTGTTTTTTTTCCCCACTCATGGTGAATTGGGGGGGAGGGAAGCCCCTCGTCTTAAATTGGCGTAAATATGACAACTTAGTCCATGTTAAAAAAAAGAAGAAGAAGAATAGGAAGGTTGTGTATGGCTTCTAGTTTGGCTACATATACGTTAAGTTTAAATTTGGTAATTTTGAATTCACTTGATGGCAGTGTCTTAAAAAGCAAGTGTCAAGCTATTGTTACCACTTAAGAAAATTTTTTTTACAATAAAGTTATTTGAGTAAATATGAATTTATTTGTGTAAAATTTTTTAATTTTAAATTACACATTAAGTTAAATTTAAAATTAAAAAATGTTATGTAAAGAAGATACTGATTTACAAGTATACATCCTCTTTTCTCAGCTTTGTTTATTGTATTGAAAATACATAACCACTTGTAGTTGTGCAAAATTTGTTTTTTAAAAGTTTTTTATATGGTATTCTTTTTTGTTAACTGCATGTCTGCAGAAATGTACTTTCTAAAGCCAAATTAATGGAATTGTACTAGTAATGTTACTATATAACAGGGGTGGCCGGCCTGCAGTGTGCGTGTCACAAATGGCATGGGCAGCCTCTTTGTGCGACACACAACAGATCAGGGAGGGGATAGGTACCACAGTAGCAGATAAGGCAGGAGCAGAAAACAGAGCAGGAGATTAGGCAGGGAGCACAGGGCAGGAAGCAGAAAGCAGTACAGTTGGTCAAAGAGAAGAAGAAGATTGGAGTGGTACTTGGAGAGTACATGGCTAATTCATAAATAGCCTCCTAGCCAAAAAGGTTGGCTACCACTACCATACAACACTGTGGTCAAACCATGGGCTTATGTACACAAGTTCAGGCTCTTTAAGTCTCTGTCAGTGTAGAACCTGTTACAGTTGTATAATACTGGATTTTTATTTATTTTTAATAGGTTTGTACGTGTGGCTTGTGCCACTTTGTGCTCCTATGAAAGGGCATAAAGGACAGGTCCAACTTTGAGACTTCTTTGGTATGCTTACTGCTTGCCATGAGAGACAAAATTCAGCATCAGGGTCTAACCTACTGCTCATCAGATAACTTAAGAGTGTGTTTTTGACTTTTTCAGTTTAAGACATTTTTCTTTATGCTTTTCTTCAAAGGACTGAGAGGGCAATGACATTAGTGTAACCTCCCCACTGCAGTGAGGTGAAGTCCAAGTTGTTTCTGTCCTACCATGTGCTGATTCCATTAAAGGCAGAGTCAGCCAAAGATATTTCTACTTAGGAGCCTGTTCCTGGACCCACATGTCTAGGGATGATAAGCTCATCTCAGTCCAGTTGCTTCTGCTAAAGCAGTCAAGTCAGGCCACTTTGGAGCGAGAACTATGACCAGAACAAGGACAAATGAAATCATAATTATCTAACACTCTTTTTCACTTGTCATTAGGATCTGCCACTTGGAAAAAAATTGAAAGAGAACAGAAATGACACCAGTAGCATTAAATAGGTCAAGAGATGTGAAGGCTGTGGTGTTCAAAGCCTCTGAACTGACTGCTTTATCTTAAATTCCAGCAATCTCAGCCTTGACAGCCACAGTACTACCTACTTAAATCTCCCATGTCAGCAGTTTTTACACCTCAAGCAATAAAGCCAGCACTTATCCCCAGTTATAAACAAGACCACCAGCTTGCATGGTCTGTCTGAGCTTATGTATAATTCCATAAGATGAAAAGGAAGTAAAAGCTGGAAACATGAAATGTCATTTCTAAGACAGTTTCTAAGCTCTATAGCCCATGCGCTGGATCTGACTGGGAAGGTTTAGCCTTGCCGTGGGTGGCACACAGCTACATCAAGCTGCCTGTCTGCTCTGTGACACCTTTCTCTACAGCTGTTTTCACTACTGTCTTGTGTCTGTGCTTACCTTGCTGCAGAAGGGCTGGATATTTACAGTGAGGGTATGTTCTGGCAGCTTGAGCCCTCCAAGAGGTGGAGATTGTAACCCAGCCTCTTGCCACAGGCCACAAGTTCCAGCCTACAGTGTCAAAAGGTTGCCACCCCCTATCCTAAACAACTGGAGTGAGATCAAATGCAGATTCCAATATCAGTACCCATGGTGTGCTGAGCATTGGACAGAATTATCCATATCCTCCCCCCACCAGTGTTTCTGGGTTCAACAAGACTAAAATTCCAGTTCCATACCGCCCCTTTGTACTGCACTTTGAGGAAGAAATAGACTCTTCCTTGCCATCATTGTTGTGTTATTACTTGCTGGTTTCACTCTTGCCATGAGAAGAAAACCTCAAAGATAGCATTGCAAGCCATCCTCCCCCCCCACACTTTGAAGAACCATGCCAAATGAAAAGGAAGTGGCACTGTTGCCTGTCTCTGCAGTAAAAATAGATTATTTCAGAGGTTTCTAGGAAATCTTGTCCAAGATTACCCTGACGCTGGGCATTGAGATGACAGCTTTGCAGGGCAGATCTTACAAACTTTGTTCTGTATATGATGGTACCTGCAAGATTAGCTAGCTCTCGCTGTTTAATTTGGGAATCCTGGAACCAGCTAAAGGACTGTGTCCAGCCTGAGAAACAGCTCTAAATATGTGTGAAGAGGAATTGATGAACCCAGATGACTTTGAATGGTTTTATACTCACAAATGCAGAATCTTTCATTATCTTTGCAGAGCAAGAAAAATTGTCTTTAGTAGGCTTATTAATAAAAATTTACTAAAACTGTTATACTTTTCTGGACACACCTAACTCGCTACTGCTTTGGGTGGTGAAGTATCAAACACCATTTGTCAAATTTTGCAGTATTGCTGGGATTAAGTAAAAGAGATAAAGGAGTTGATGGTCTCAGGAAAATGGTCAAGTTGGGCCAGAGATGTTTCTCAGTTGGACTGTTGACATCCATGGACATCACAATGAAATGGGCTTTATTTCTCCATGTGTTGAATATCCCAAGCAAAGTTTGGGATAAAGTTGAGAATCTGGTTTTCAAGGCAGTGGAACTCTTTAACCAGTAAAGTGTGTTAATCCCTGTAGTTCCTGGGAACTTTCATACCGGGTCCTTACACAATGTCCTACAAGGATCCATTGCAAATAGGTAAGGGTCTACTGAAATCGAGAATGCGACTAGCTAATTTTGTGAGCGGATCCTGAGACCATCCATCATTTTCTTGGGCTGAGTTCAGCTATGATTGGCCAAGAGGCCATGGCCCCTCCCCATAGATTGCCAAGTGGCCCCAAACCATGGTTTAAATTGCTTAGCAATGTTTCCCTCAATGGAGACTAAGGCCATCAGGGAATTAAGCCATTAATCATAGAATCATAGAAAATTTGAGTTGGATGGGACCTCAGTCCAACCCCCTGCTCAAAGCAGGACCATACCCTACTAGATCTTTCCAGCCAGGACATTGTCAAACTGGGCCTTAAAAACCTCCAGGGATGGAGATTCTGCCACTTCTGTGGGTAACCTGTTCCAGTGCTTCGCCACCCTCCTAGTGAGAGAGTTTATCCTAATATCCAACTTAAACCTGACTTGGTGCAACTTAATTCCCCGATTTAAGACAAAAGAAGCCTTTAATTGATGTGTTATTAACAAGGATCCTGGTTTTTTGCAATTAAAAAAAATCCCCAATTTTTTAATTAAAATAATGTAATCCAAAATCCACATTTTTCCATGAAACATTTCATTTTGATCATGGAAAAATGTGGATTTTGATTTACTTTTTTTAATCCAAAAATTGAAGATTTTTTTTTTATATCAGAGAAAACCAGGATTCCTAGTTATTAAGCACCATCGGCACTTAATTCTAAACTGAAATATCTTACTAAAAGAAAGCTATACATAACATGAGTTGTAACTAATATCAACTATATATACTTCATTAACAAATACCAACTATGTACACTTTATTAAAGGACATTATAAAAAGCACTTCACTTAAACAATGCTAACCATGGGAGGGGCAATTCATGCTGGCTATTAAATGTGAGCATGTGGCATTCAGCTGTAGGTGCTGCAGACATTCTCTATCTTTTTTGGATGAATGCTTGTCTGTACACTGAGATGGCACGCTCAGCATCCACTGAGTTTGTTGGAATGGTGAAACAGCATCTGGCCAGGGCATAGAGATGTGTAAACTGGTCTCACACAGGCACAGAGACAGGCATCCGACACTTTGACAAAGTTCACATAAGCATCGCATTCATTGCCATGCTCTTTCCGCCATTGCATTTAGTAGCTGATGTTCACAACTCAGAACAGGCACCTCGTTGGGGTCCAAAATCTGAACAGCACTAAGGAAGGAGATAGCCAGTTGTCTGAACCACGGTTGCAGTGATGGGTTGTGCCTTCTAGTACTGATTCAGCTTCACAGTTATTGTTCTTGACTGCTGGTTTTCACAAGGACAGCTTGACAATTTTTGCTATGCCCTGTCTTTGACATAACTTATCAAATCAGCTTGTGTTCTTGGTGGATCACAGCCTGCCAGCCTTCAGACCACATCAGAAACTCCCTGAACCAGGTGGTATTGTCAGCCAAAAACATCAATTGATTTTGAATGTCACCTCACCTTAAAAGACTGCAAAACTTAAGCATGCATTGTGTGCTGAATGCAATTTGCAGCTCTTCACTCACAAACTGCTAGTAGTACCACATATGCTTGGCAGAGTAACAGACCGTGTTGAACCACAAATTCCCAGGCTCTGGTGGCGGTGGCCCACTGCCATGTGAGTTCCCACTTTGACAGGCGAT
>NW_017729032.1:162873305-162875566 GCF_001723915.1 Gavialis gangeticus | reverse complement strand
GCAATTTGCAGCTCTTCACTCACAAACTGCTAGTAGTACCACATATGCTTGGCAGAGTAACAGACCGTGTTGAACCACAAATTCCCAGGCTCTGGTGGCGGTGGCCCACTGCCATGTGAGTTCCCACTTCGACAGGCGATAAAATCTCTTGTGGCCCGGACAAGGCTTGAAGGCTTTCTGGAAGGAAGATGCCAGGCTACCCACATCAGGGAACTGCATGCACCAGATGTCACTTAATGAAGACAGAATGTGCATTACAGATGACATGAACTGCACTCCTCAGAGCACTTCAGAGAAAGCCTTGCACATGTACATGGAGTTGTGGGACAGGAATACTGAGATTTTGTTAAATTCTATGCCATAGTTGACAAATACCTTGATGATGGCTTGATGTGGTAGAAAAATTGACAGATGTGAGGTCGACTGGCTCTGTTTGAAACACAGGCAGATCGCAGTCAGTCCAGCTCTCTGGTACAATAGATTATGCAGCATGTAGTTATCTTGAGGGTTGGTGGCTTCATTAGCCACAATGGAGGAATCGTACTCTGCCAGTGCAGCTTTTATGGACTGTACTTACAAAGCAGTCATTGTAGGGAGACAGTCTTGATGAAGCTTGTTGGCAAGTGGAAAACTGCTGGCATTTGGCATGTTTTGGTTCAGATAATCCCTTAACTTGGGGTGATCAAGTTTTTCCAGTGGGATGTTTGTTGTCACAAAAGCTTCCACAAGGGAAAATGCCACCTCTTGCTTTGCCATACTGCTTTCCGTGGACCTTTTTAAGGAGTGAAGATACGATCACAAGTCAGTTTTTTTGCTCTGATCTTCAGCCTTTGCAACAGTCTTTTGTTTCGTGTGTGTCTTGGACTCTTAAGTGTCGCTCTGTACTGGGTTTTCCTTTCCTTGATGCATCCAGAGTTATATTACAGGCAGTACAGAACAGTCTGCCTCCATCTGTGTGCAACATGCCTGCAGGATACTATTTTACACAGTCCAGCACTGAAATGTATTTGGCTGTCTTGGAGGATTTCTTCTCAATGGGCATGCTGAAGAATCCCCCTCAGGCTGCACCATGCTGCAGCAGCCTGCCTATGACTGCTTTAAAATCCAGCGCCAAAATCCTTTCGCTTTCCTAACTAGCCCTGAACGGTCTCTGAGACTGAATCTATGTCACAAGCTCAGTCTCTGATTTGCTCCCTTCCCCCCACTTTGATTCAGGACTGCAGGGCTTTGCAGCTTGCAACTTGGTTTTTGTTTTTGTTTTAAAGCGAGCCTGCCAAAATCAGAGTCTGCTTTTTTGTTTGTTTGTAGAGCCTGCCCGAATGTACGGTTTCTGCAAAAATCATGTGATTGCAAATTTGGTATATCCCTACAAATAGGTGATGTTCCCCAACTTCAGTGTTATTACCATGAGATACAGTAGTCAGTCTTGGGGGTATCTTGGACTTCAGATGTTCCATCTTGGACCAGCTCAATGACCTATTTGATAGGGGATGCCTGACATCTCACCAGAACTGATCTGAAGTCTCTAGTACTTTCAGAAACTGCCTGCTCCATTCCATCATGTCTGTATAGCTGTCACAACCTGATAACATTAGCTATCGTTGTCCTGCTGTCATTGTCCACTATTGTCACCTAGGTACACTTCCATTCATTGCTTCTCCTTCCCGTTTTCCTCAAAGACCCTTTTATGAGTCTGTTACCTTCAAAAGTGACTTCTCTACTTTATCTAGGAGCCAGAGATGAGGCATCTTAGGAGTGTGGGAAACAGGGTTCTACTTCATGTACTTTATCACAAAAGCGAAAGAGGATCTTAAGCGGATTGTAATGAAATGCTTAACAGTAAAAGTAGTATGAATAGTGTTCTGCATTCTCAGTTTTTTATTTAAAAAAAAAAAAAAAAAACAGTCCAGGAATTTTTCAGGGTTATCTTCGAAACATAAAAAACAGGATGAAATTGGAATAAATAGAGGAAATGGGGGGAAAAATGGTTTAACTCGAGGGGGAAAAATCAAGGGGCTCAGCTCCCAGCACCTGGGGCAGGGCCAAAGCTAAAGCTGGTGTGATGCAGCTGTCCCCCAAGCGTAATTCCTGCAGCCCATCCTGCCTTGCCCCACCCTGAGTCAGAGCTGGGAGCACTGTGCCCTTATATAGTGGCTGCAGCCACCACCACCCCCGCAGGGCCACTGGCCCCTCCACACACAGTTCCAGCTGGAAACCTGTGCCTCAGGTAACTGACACAGTGGCACTTTTAGCTTACCAAC
>NW_017729032.1:162857849-162868305 GCF_001723915.1 Gavialis gangeticus | reverse complement strand
TGCCCCACCCTGAGTCAGAGCTGGGAGCACTGTGCCCTTATATAGTGGCTGCAGCCACCACCACCCCCGCAGGGCCACTGGCCCCTCCACACACAGTTCCAGCTGGAAACCTGTGCCTCAGGTAACTGACACAGTGGCACTTTTAGCTTACCAACCATTCCCCACTTGTGCCAGTTAACAGGGATTTGAACTGAAAAATGGGTGTAAATCAGTAAAAACTGAATGACAAAAAATTGGGGAATTTAGCAGTGAAAATCGGTAAAAACTGAGAATGTAGAACACTAAGTGAGAGTCAGAAAAAGCAGTCTCTTTGGCCCATACCTGAGTATCTTTGGGATCCAGGAAAGATCCTAGGCATTCAGTACTGGCAAGATGCAATAAACTTTCTCCCTTTTCTCTATGAGCCCTACAAATGCTGGTTTATATGATGGGAGCTACATTCCAAGGTACTGGAGGAGCTGACATGCTCCAGGTACCTAACTCCACAGGCGCACTCCAGACCCAGAAGTTTGTCTGTGAGTCTGTTCTGGGGTCGTCCTCAATGCGCTCTCTTGGTCTCCAACAGGCTTGAGAAGGGGTGCTAAGGGTGAGCACCCACTATATCCTCCACCTTAGAGTTTCATTGCTAGTGTAAGTTGATACAGGCTGGGAAGCATTTGTGGGCCACTTATGATTGTAAGGGACCAGAAAACTTGTGATGCCAAGAGCCATTAGGTTAACATGCTTAACCTTCCTACCTGTTCTTCACCATTTCACAATGGAGATTCTCACAGACCTTCCCTGCAATGTGTTGCATCAGCAGTCAGTGATCTTTCATGGGAGGGAGCCAAAATGTCTTAGCTCGGCTCCTAGGCACTGTTCTGAGCTAACTTCCTATGTCCAGATATAGAAACATAATGCACTTACTGTGGACATGCTGAGGAAAAGGCAGTTGTATTCTCAGTTGCCTTTTTCCTGGGAAAACAATCTAAAACTGATTTTGTTGTTGCAAGTTTAGTGGATGGCAGAAGAGCAATGGCTGTTATATACCTGGATTTTAGCAAGGTATTCCTTAGTTTAGTAATAAGAATAAGATAAAGCAGTGATGCTCAACCTTTTTGGATCACAGGCCAGATGGACTGTTCCCAATCTCTTCATGGGCCAGATTCTGTAGGAGCCCCATCTGGCCAAGGGGAGAGGGGGACAGCCTGGCCTGATGTGGCCAGGTCCGGATCTGGCCCTGCTGGGGGAGGGAGTGTGCCCCAGCCCCATTTCCCAACCTGTGCAGAGCCCCATAGCCAGATTCCAAGGCTCTGTGGGCTTCATTTGTCCTGTGGACCAGAAGTTGAACACCCCTGAACTCAGGAAATGCAATCTTGATTGCATATATACTATATAAGAATATAGTGTCTTCACATTGAGAAGAAAATGGGAACTCATATATTGCTTTCTTTACCTGATAGCTTCATAGTGTACAGTTACAAGCTGAGGTTCTGTCCTATCCCTAGGATATCTAAGGGCTCTAGCAGATGTTATGTTTATGAGATGAACCAGTTAATCATGTCTTAAATAGTAACCCAGCAATTAATGGCCCAGTAAAACCAGATATGCTAGCAAATTATTCTACAAAATATGTGTAATAATTTTGTAGCTGTTTTCTATTAGCTTTAAACTAAACATATGGCAGGATCTTTGGTATGCAGCCTGATGCCAGCTATGAGGTTGGGCTCTGAGACTAGCCCTAGCAGGGTTCCAAGGCTGGGCCCACAATCAGCTGATTTTTGGGCCTGGGCCTGCATCAGAGGTGTCAAACTGGCTTCAGTGTGGCAAGGGGCACTCAGCAGCTTTCTGCTTACCAGTGCAGGGGGATCCGAATAAAACATTTCCAGGCTCCCTCTACAAGTAGTAATGACATAATTGGGATCTGTTCCCCTGTTCCAAAACTGTGCATGTTGCCATGTATGTGAGGCATAGCAGGAGATGTGGTTCTTGGGATTAGAGCGCAGATCCCATCGCACCGTTCATTAAGTAAATGCATGCCTAAATGTTGCTTACATGAATTTTAGTCATGTAAGTGAAAAACTGAGCTCCTATCTTACTCCATGTAGGAGTCATAAAAGTATTAAGAAGTGAGCTCAAAAATACGTTTTCACCTAAGGCTGTGTGTCCAAGTGTAGCTGTCCAAGAGATTTTTTGCCACTTAGGCAAATTGCCAGCTACATTTGGATACATAGCCTTAGGTTGGAACACGTGCTTGACCTGGAAGGAGAAAGAAGGGAGTTCTGTCTTAGCCAATATTTTAGTGGCTTCCTCATAAAAGTGGTTTTGAACCCAGATTTCCCACTTAACAAAATGCTCAGGACTAGGGATGTAAATACTGATTAATTAAATTCCCCTAATGTTGTCACTTGTTCTCCAGGCAGCAGCAGTGGGCTAAGAAAGCCCCTGGTTTGCTGCTGCTGCCTGCGGCTCTGTGTGGCTGTGGTGGGGGCTCATTGCAGCTGCCTGCAGTTGGCTCCCGAGCAGCCACTTAGTGGTGGCAGCAGAGGGCTAGGAAAGCCCCAGCTGCCACTGACAGCCAGGCTGAGATCCATGAGGCCCAGCCCGGCTTTTTGCCTGTGGCAGGTGCACACACACGTTGGGGCAGACGGTGGTGAAGCCATGAAGGGCCCAATCCATCTTGTGGCATTTTGCCTTGGCCCCTTCCTTGCCATCTGCCGCAAGGCGCACATATACCCACCAACTTCAGTGAGCTGGGCCAGTGCTCCATGGACCCCAGTTCATCTCCTCACTGCCTGCTACAAGCAGCCTGGGCTCTATGCTGGGTGGCAGGGCTTGCCTGGAGCTTGGGTTGCCCGTGGCAGGCAGCAGAGAGGCTGCAAGTGGCTGCACCAGGGTCCACGGAGCCTTAGCTTGGCTCGTTGCTAGCGGTGGGTATGTGCACACCTCCAGTGGATGGCAGGAAAGGGACCAGGGCTGCAATGCCAGAAGAAGGATTAGGACCCTTGCAGCTCCCCTGCTGCTTTCTCTGTACTGGGTATTAGTCTCCCAACTCCCTGTGCCTTCTCCCTTCCTTGCTCCTCCCTTCCTCCTGCCTGCCTTGCTGCCTTCAGGGGCACTGTCTTACTTCCCTTCCACCCTGCCCTTTTCCTTTCTCCTCCCCCTACCCCCCCTTCCTTGCTCCATGCTCTGTGACAAACAGTAACCGGTAAGGTATTGTACTTGATCTTACTCTTCAGATCCTACCACTTTGTAACAATGTGGCTTCCTTGAGCGGGGCATTTATAGATCCTCTCTCCTTTGTAAGCGTCGTGCCCCTAACTCTCCTACCCCGCCAACCCAACCCCACTCTGGGCTAAGTAAGCTATACCCTTACTGTGTAACTGAGCTGTGCCGTATCCCTCCCACCCCGTGCTATGTAGCCACCTCTCATCCAGGCCTCTATATTTCCTTCTACCCATTGAACTCTGTAAATTCCCTTCTTAACATTTATTAATAAAATTAAATAGTCCTCTTTAATTTTCAGTTTTATAGCATGTTTTGAACATGCAGTATAAACAAAGTCCACTTTGCAAAATAGCTACCATGACTTGGTAGTTGACTTTGCTCTACGGTGCATGAGTACAAAGAAAATAAATTATACATTTCACGATTTTGTGGAGAGAGAACTTGCTTTGATATAATACCATTATATATATTTTACCCCTTAAATAAAAACAAAACT
Organism: Gavialis gangeticus; assembly: GCF_001723915.1. Classification (NCBI taxonomy): domain Eukaryota; kingdom Metazoa; phylum Chordata; order Crocodylia; family Gavialidae; genus Gavialis; species Gavialis gangeticus. Next base: position 162,864,602 of record NW_017729032.1, on the reverse strand, counting down.
ATGGTTTTCCTATGTTTTATTCAAATAGGTTTCCACCATTTTTTGATGACAACCCATTTGGCATATATCAGAAGATTCTTGCTGGCAAAATTGATTTCCCCAGACATTTGGACTTATATGTAAAGTAAGTATTTTGATTTTTTTTTTCTAATTCCCAGTTTTTATTATGGTTTTTACCTGAACATGAGATGAATTCAAATTTAAGGCAACCGTCTAATAATTAGTTTCTATACATGAAAAACTAGAAATTTGTTATAAAGTTTCGTATATAGAATTTAATTATTGGAGGGTCATCTTAAATTTGTTCCCTCTCCCCGCCCCCACCCTGTTGGGGACCAAGAGAGTCCAGATCTCTGCTCCTTGCTGCTGCTGCTCCTCCTGGGCCAGTACTTAAATCTAAGACAAGGCTTTGTTTCCTCATGCCAGTTGAGGTTTGTGAGAGGGGAACCTTGTTTGGGACGTGAGTAAATATGGCATTATCATTCTAAATACCTCTTCAGCATTGTTTTACTACATCTGTGTAGGAGGATATCATATCATGCTATAACACTGTTGAAAAGTGTTTTGGACTACATTTAATCTTGAATTCCAAGTGGAGGAAAAATAATTAGACTTAAATGGTAATATCTTCCTCAGTTAATTTCCTGCATATGTTAGTACACTAAATACTTCTTTAGCTAGTGGCTGAAGTAGCAGGTTTATCCAGCAAAGCTACTGCTCCCCCAGTGCAGCAATGTGTCTGTAAACAGCAGCTTCAGTAAGCAGAGCTACAGCTGTGCCCACCATGGGCTCTTGGGAAGAAAGCTGCTTTCTCTCCATCTCCCTGGAGGATGTATGGAGGGGTGGGGAAGAACTGAGCATTGTGGTATGTGGAGGATGCATCAAAAAGCCCTAAAATGATCCATGTGCTACATGTTGTGCTATAAAATTAAACAGGAACTTTTTTGTAATGGATTTGTCATCTTTGTGGTGCTACAGTTATCCTGAGTGTGCTAGCTTTTATAGCAGTATAAGAGCATATATACCACTGCAGATGTATAGTGTCTAAAGCCAGACTACTTTTCTCCATTGTGTACTCTGCTAGTGTTGCTAGGATTTATGCTGTTCGTACTGGGTGGGTGAACAGGGCACTATCTGCCAGCTTACGCTAATACTTCCACTTCCTTTTTGTCTCACACATCATGTGAATTACATCTCTCATGAATCTTGTCAAAAGCTCATTATAGGAAATCAGCAGATATGAGGATACTTCATTTCAGCATCTCAGATTAGCCAGCACCCATGGCCTGCACATCTTTGAATAACAGCTGTCCTTAAAATGCTGCTGGTGGTGCTACCACTTCACTATTGTCTCCTGTTCTCACTTTTTTTCATATAGGCTGCCTCAGGAGTGTACATGTCCAGACATATTGTCTGCAACAAATTCTGGGCATGCAACCAGAAGATAAACAGGACAGAGTCATTATTTGTTCTTTTTTTTGTCCCTGATGACAAGGCTAATGTGGTGAAAGCATTTAAAGCTAGGGCCTGTGTCAATATCTGTTTATATTCAACACTCTCAGTTGTGCAGTTGTCATTGTACCATACAGAAAAAGGTGGGTGCTGTAGAAGACCTGCAGTCTTCCTGTGAGTGCAGGGTCCTCTATTCAGTCAAACTTCTTCAATAAGGAACATGGGCTACATTACACATCACAGTCTTTGAATACACTTCTTTCATAGTTTTGAACATTTTCCACCAAGTTTTCAAAGGCTCTTTCTTGGCTGATCAGTTTCCTCTTCTACTCCCTCTTTCCAGGGAATCCCACAGAGGACCCCTTTTCTTCTTGTTTTGGAGTGATCTCATTAAGTATCATGGTTTAATTCAGGGGTGCCCATGCCACGGACCAGATCTAGCCCATAACAACATGTCATCTGGCCTGCAGGGCTCCAAACGGGTCCAGAAATTTGTTGGTGGGGGGTTTAGCACCGCCACTTCCATGCTTTCGAATCACTAGACCCTGAATGCTAGATCCAGAGCCTGATCCCTGCTCACAGGGCTGTGTGGAAGCAGTGCCAGGACCCAGGACCCAATCTCAGTGTGGGAGGTCTGGAGAGGGGAGTTCCAGACCTTGGGACCTCATCCCAGGGCATAGAGGATGGGAAGGGCCAGAACTGGGTCCCTGGGACCCAGTGCCAGTATGTAGAGAGTGGTGCCAGGCCTCTCTGACCAAATCCTTATGTGCTGGGACCTGGGAGGGGACAGTGTAAGGCTCTTGGGACCCAATCCCAGTGCTCAAGGGTGGGAGGAGACAGCACCAGCTCCCCAGGGCCCAAATCCCATCATGCAGAGAAGAGAGATGGTACTGGGCCCCAGGGCCTGATATGGCCCACAGATGAGCAACATGGCACTCGTCTGGCCCATGGAGCCAAAAGGTTAAGCACCACTGGTTTATCCTATTCTCCAGGTGTACACCTCTTCATTTTGTTTTTTGTTTCCCAACCATTTCCCTCTGTGCAATCCCCTCTCTTCATTTTCTTTCATCTTGTCAATTTTTCTTCCCTTGCTTTCCACCACTACCTTGAACAAAACTGCTTTTTAATTCTAATGTCATTCCACTTCCTTCCATACCTGGCCGCCTTCTGTCACTGACACTTTCCTGTTGCTTGGATTCTCAGCTTCGGGATTATCTTTGAGTCTTCTCTTTCATATTAAGTTAGTGTAATAGGAGAACAACATGTATAATAACTAATTTTCTTACTTTTCTTCTTTTTAGATACCAAAGGTTCTTGATGGTCTTGTTCTCCTGCATTTATTATGGCAGGCTTTTTCCTGTCTTATTTTTTAAACTCATAAAATTCTATAAGCTCTGTAGAAGATATAGCTCCTGAGATAAGCTGTTGATCAGACCATGTTATACTGCCTGTCCCTTTACATTCTTACTGGTTTCTCCTCTTCGCTGAACTGTTCAAGCTTCTTGATACTGCCCATATTGCCCTTCATATATCTGCTTTTTCTCTTTATCCAGTGTGCCCTTTTTCACATTGCTGTTCACTGGCACTGATTTGTTTTCCAGTTTATCTGAGTTTTCAACAACGTCTGTATTTTACTTGTTTTCCTTCCTACGCTAGATATGTGGAATGCCTTTCCTGACTTGTCTAGATTGATCATCTCATAGTTCAACTCTCTTCTCCAAACCATTTCTGTCAAAATGTTGTAAGAAATTAGTCATTGATTAATCTCTAGATAAGAGAGTTTTCCCTATGCGTATTTTTCTTTAAAGTGGAATTAATATATGTACCAGCCACTTCTTTGACCACTCTGTCCTTACTCTGTAGGGTTTTTTTCTTATATTGTAAATTCTTCAGATCAGAGACTGAACTTGTATATTTCAGGAAGTGGATAATAGTGATGGCTAACAGTAATAAAAATAGTTGTTCTGTTTGAACATAGTCCACCTGCACAGCTTCAGTAACAACTCAACGATGAGCTAATTCATTCCCATGCTGTGTATTTTCTGCATTTCCAATGCTGAAGAAGGTGGCAGAACTTAATTTGTTAAGCAGCTATGAATATAAATAAAATGGTGGCTTAAATAGTAGTGATCTTAAAAATGAGTTCCACTTTTTGTTTTTGGCCCAGTGTTCAGCTTACTATGTAGCCCTCTGTTTGAAATTTGAATCAGTTTTCAGTCTTTCTCTTTTTTCCTTAGGGCAATTTTATTTATTTTTTTGAAACAAGTCATTAGATTTCTTCCCCTCCGCCTTGTTGTCCTTTGGTCTCCTCTAAGAGGATGCGACTACCAAATGACTTTAGTTGCATCGTTGAATATAAATTAGCTGGAAATCTTATGGAAGATTAGGAAATCACTTTCTCATTTTAAATTTTTATTCTTTTATTTTTGGAAATTGAATATTTTCTCATTAAGTTTCTCTATGTAGGCTGTTCGACAAACTTATTCAATTCAGCCATCTTTCATACACCCTACTGTTATGACTTAGAACAGATGTGGCTCAGTCTCTATTTTGGTGGGATGTTATGATTTATTTCATGCTGACTATGCCTCCTTTATGAAAACCTGATTTTTGAAAAGTTAAATATATTCACTGTGTTAGGTAAATATTGCTCTGACATTTGTAAGTTTTTAGTGAGAAATGCCTCTTTTTAAAGTCCCTTGAAGTCCTATGCAAGTTACCTTAAATATCATTACTCTTCTTGAGCTGTGAAACACTAAAGAAGGTTAAACCTTTTATTTTTCCCTTTGGAAATTAATGATTTTTAAATGTACATTTTTTTACCCTGCTGACAGAAGGAAATTAACCTGTAGATAAATGTCAAATTAGTTTTTAAGATTTAGTGCAACTTACTATATACAGCAAGCAAAATTATGTTGTTATATCTGTGTATATAAAAGGCAATTTCAGTTGGTGAAATCTCAGTTTGTTAGAGTGAACAACAAAATGGAATTTTTCACTTTTTTTTTTTCATTTTAGTAGTACCTTGTATTGAATTAACCAGGGACTTCTGAATTGTTAATCTACTGTCTTTTAAGTGTAATTTGGTCTTGTGCAAAGTTTCTCAAACTGTACTTTTGGGGTTTTTTTCAGTGGATCAGAGGCATGTAAATACAGGCTCACTGTTCTTTTTAAGCAGGTGACTGGTTCTTGCAAATTTTTGTGTGTGTTTAACAGAGGTAGAATTTAAACTAATCTTTGACAGAAACCTGAAACCAGAATATTAAATAATTTGCTGTTTAATTATTTATTTTGTTGCATAAAATTGTGCTCTGCAGAACTGAGTTTTGTTTTACCATTTGGAAAACCCAACAAAATACAAAGGAAGAATTCATAGAAACAGAAAATTAGAGTTGGAAGAGACTTCAAGAGGTCCTCTAGTCCTAATCTCCTTCTCAAAGCAGGATCATCCCCAACTAGATCATCCCAGCCATGGATTTGTCTACCCAGGTCTTAAAAACCTCTAGGGATGGAGATTCCACAACCTCTCTGCCTGTCCCAGTGGTTTACTACCCTCCTAGTGAGAGAGTTTTTCATAATATCTAACCTAAATTTCCCTTGCTGTCACTTTGCCATCTGCCACCACTGAGAGAAGTCTAGCTTCATGCTCTTTGTAACCACCCCTCAAGTAGCTGAAGGCTACTATTAAATCCCCTCTCAGTCTTCTGAGAGTGCTTGGTCTTTCTCTAATATTTCACAAATCCTTTTGTTTAGAAACTACAGTCTGTAGGGGGAATTTCATATCATTTACTCTGAAGATAGGTGATCTATTTCTATTCATGCATTGAACTCTTGAAACAAAAACTATTCTGGATTATGGAAAAAGTGAATAATTACAGTGTGGAATATATTTGGTAAAAAGAAAGTGCTCCAAGATCTCAATATGCTCACAATGACTAAATAAAATTATAAATTTTATAATTTATCGGAAAACAAAAACAAATCTTATCTTTGTTACAGAGACCTTATTAAGAAGCTACTTGTGGTTGACAGGACAAGAAGATTAGGAAATATGAAGGTTAGTATAAAATGTGTTGTCATGCAATGCAAAGTTCAACATTGGAAAAAAAATACTACTTACAAAAACTTGTAATTCAACATTTAGTACTAAGTTTCTTTATTTTGTATATGTAGATTTTGAGACCTACATGATTTTTTTTATTAAGATATGGAAAATATTGGTAGTGTTTTCTGTTCTGAGAATCTTTTACTTGCTTGTACTAGCTGTATGAATGTTATAGTCAATTTTGTCTTAAACCTAGAAAAGTACCTGTGTAATTTCACTAAATTACTACTAATGTGGCTGTTGTATTTCAAAGTCTTACTTCCAGTCTGAATGCAAAAGAAGAAATTAAGTGTGTGTATGTTGTGTCCACCCACAGTAGTAGAGTTGCCATATGGCAGTCTTTACAGTTGTACTTCTTCATCTAAAATTCTGTTACTTTGGCCGATTTTAATGTAGGATTTTTCCAGGAAAACAACTTCATCCTCTTCTCTTGTACCTAGAAGAACAGAGATCATCCTAAATTGCTAAAATATGTTAATGTTGTTAAGAATTGGAAGAATTGCATGTGCCTCTTGAGAGAGGTCCTTTCTTGGAAGTGAAGACCATCTGTGTTTTAGTTTAAATTGGTTCTCTTATGATTTTGTGGCACCCCACAGGCAAAGGAAGTGACATGAATTCATGATAGTGGTAAAGTGTAAGCAATAGATCCCAAATCCCTCATTGTTCCTTGACAACAGGATTTGGATAATGTTATGTCCAGAGGATGTGAATGTACAGTTTGTCTGATGAGGAGGTGTGTATTCACATTAGAAAGCATACTCTGTATGCATAATGCTAGAAAAAAACATGCGTCTGAGCCAACAGCTTAAACCTATTTTGTGCTCTATTCTTAGATACTGGAATGAACTTCATCTTTCTGTACGTGGTTTCTGGATTTTTGTAGTAATTTCGCTGGAAACAGTACAAACGTTCATCCCAAGATGGAGTACAAAAATACTTCAGGGTAGACTTGCTTAGAAGTATGGGTAACGGGGAGAAAATAACAGATATCTTTTAACAGCACTGTACGTAGAAAGAATCACAGTGTAGACTATACTAATCATTAAATTAATTTTTATAAAAAATATTTTACGAATTAATTAATGTTCCTTGAATTCCCTCTTACAATATTTTGTCTTACTAATTTAAATCTTGTAATAATGAAACAAATGGCTTATTTGCAGTTGGGCAACTTTGTCACCCTTATGTTGACTAGT
>NW_017729032.1:162851681-162852849 GCF_001723915.1 Gavialis gangeticus | reverse complement strand
AAAAAAGCAGACGCATTGTACAAACAGTTATGCAAATACTTTACTTTGTGTGCTATAGCTCCATTGAAGCTCTGAAATATCAGCTATTTTATTTCAATGGTTTTGACTAGTATTTTAGTTGGCAAGTGGTCTTAAAGATTTCACTTTTAAGGTATTTGTCAACATTAGAATAGCAGATTGGTGCTACATGTTTTATTCTTTTTTTTTTGTTTTGTTTTGTTTTTTTACTGAAAATGTGATACTGCTACTGATTTGATATCTGTTGTTTTCTTGTCACTTGTGTGGCACATGGAAGAAATGTCATGAAAAGAAACTGATTATTAAAGTCTTATAAATCTGATATAGGTATATGAATATCAGCCTCCTTTGAAATATTAAGGTAATTCCTTGTTCACATCAGGCCTGACATTTATTTGGCTCTATCTTCCATTTGTATTAACTGCACTGAAGTATGAAGTTCGTCAAGAACAGATTCCACTGGTATTTTGTGGCTTCATAATCACAAAAAACATATGGGTTGGCTTATGAATTAAACTATAATTTGAATGCTTAATAGTACAGTTTCTTTTTTCCCTCTTAAGAATTGCTGCACATGATAGTTGATTATTTTAAAATAATAAGTTACATTTATACCTTAAACATATGAGGTTGCTGTAGCAAGTAGCTGTTTTTGGCATATTTAAAGCTAAGCAACTTCACCTGTCAGAAAAAATAATGATTTGGGAGAGCACTGACTGAAATAAAAATATAGCATTGAAAATCTAATATTAAAATGTATTAAAACTATTCTGAATTCTGACTAGCAATATACTGTGCAGCTTTGTATTGTAATCCTTATGCGTTAATGTAAAAGACTCATTTCAGCTTGCCAACATGCATTCTGCTCGAAGTAGGATTCCTTTGAGTAACAGCATTTTGGGGGTCTACACGGGTACTCTGTGCTTCTGCACATTCCTGTGGGGCTACATTAAGGCCAGCATGTTTGCAACCCTCCTCTGTTTCCTTTTTTGTATATTTGGCAGCCAAATTAAACCTGAGGAGTATCTAACGTGCTGCTACTTAGTATTTGCTAAAGCCTTTTATGGCTTTTCTACAAACTTCAGAATGCCCTTGTTGTTGATTTATGTCTTTATCTTTTTATCTATCCATCTGGAACCAAGTATTAGTG
>NW_017729032.1:162843102-162846681 GCF_001723915.1 Gavialis gangeticus | reverse complement strand
TTTATGGCTTTTCTACAAACTTCAGAATGCCCTTGTTGTTGATTTATGTCTTTATCTTTTTATCTATCCATCTGGAACCAAGTATGAGTGGTGAGCCTTACTTCTGTGACATATTAGACTTAAAGCTTGCAGTGGGCTAGTTCTGTCAAAAGGTAGACTCCATTGATGACGATCTTGCCCAAGAATTGCATAAAGAGAAGAGATGTTCTAGTAGAGAGTGACATGCAAACTGAACATAAGTCATTGTGCTAAAAACTCTGTTTGCTGGAAAAGTCCTTGAAAGCCTCATCCTATCCTGAGGAAACTAACTGAAGGATTTTTCTAGTAGATAAGCTAGTATCATTTGAATGTTCTGTGCAGAAGAACAGCATTCACAAAAGACAGTCTTGGCACAGATGCCCTCAGTCCCTTCTATAGCATCAAAACTCCGGTGTCAGAATCAACCACCAAGAGAGGCCACTCCAGCATACAGGCAGAAACTTCAGACAGAGTTGAATGTCCTCACCTAGGGACAGATAATGGGAAGCATTGTTGGATGTAACTCAACCTTGTTTGATTTGAGGGCTGGTCTTATGGCACAGAGTCCCTCCAGGCTGCAGGCCCAACTCTGGCAATGCATCCATTGATATCTATTCTCATCACAGTCATAAGCCAAGAGAGAACCAGGGCAGTCATTTGTGCTGAAGTCCCTGACGATATCCTTAGGTACAATGGTGCCATTAGAGCTCAGGACATCAGTTAGAGAGAAGAAAATTAAATAAATATACCAACCAAATTAAGGTTCTTGAGAAAAAATGCCAACAATTTAGTTTCAGTTTATGTATTCAATAAAAAGGTGATTTAGCATAAAAATGACCATTTTCTCCAAAGAATAGGCATTTTTGCATTTAGAATAAAACAAAAAAAAAATTGAAAAGTGCATATTTAAAAACGCTGTATTTAAAAGACCATTTTAAGGACAGTTCTAAACCAGAAAACAAATCAGCCCTCTGGTTTCTTCCTCCTAATGGAAAATGATGGCCATCTGTTGAAGTGCATTAGCAAAACTACAGTGATGTACATGACATGTGTTGTGGTATTCAGAAAAAAAGCAATCTCTTTTATCCAAAAAGGCATGAGAATGCCTAGCATGACATCTAATAGTAATAACAAAAAGTGGTATGCTATAGTCATAAAGAAATGCTTTTAACTAAATAATTTAAGCCATGTTTGGCATCATATTTTCCGAGAATGTGAAGTTAGACTAGAGTGATAAACAAGTTATACAATGTTCATGCTCTGAAAATAAAGACACAACTGCCAGTAATGTCTCTAAGTAGAAACAAACTGGAATATTGCCAGAGACCCAAAGAATGATGAAAACATCTGATACAGCCTTTGAGCTATGGTGAAGGTAAAACATAATGAAAGTGAAGTACTTAGAGAGAGTTTTCTTAAATCAGACATCACTGAGAAATATATTTGTTCTAATATCGTAAGATGGAAGACATTAGATTTGTAAAGCATTTTTGAAGACTTGCATTCCTCTAGTCTTCAGGGAAGAACGAAAAAACTGTTAAGATCATCAAGTACTATATATTTATAGCATGAATTTTAATGACCTGAATATAAGGCATGGTAGAAAACTTTGTGTCAATACCTGTGTGTAGGAAATAATAACATGTTTTTTAATTTTAGCGTCAATCAAAGAATGAAGATTTGAAACCACAGATGCAGTTTATTTGATTTTAAAATGTGTACCTATAAGGACTAGCAGCTTAAAACTTTATACGTGTTGGTCACATCTACATGTTGCTCTTTGGTGATGTAGCAACACACTACCATCACTGTACAGCACACTACAGTGACAAAGCGATCGCATGGGTCTACACGTAATGGCCAGCTACATTGCCGTACCCACGCACTCCCCCAGTATAGCGTGCTGCTATGGCAACTTAGTGGCAAAATCTAACCATGTGCTGTGTGCACGGTACAATAACCATCTGTACTGCGCTGTGCTTTAGTACTTCCAAAAGTACTAAAGTACGGCACCATAGCAACGTCGCTGTACAGTGACGTGTAGACATGCCTATTGTCAATGTCTGCTCTTGCCACTGCTAGGAATAAGTTGGGGACTGACTGGCTTAGAGGGCAAAAGTAACACTGCAAATGACCTGTCCAAATGTAATAATTTTCTTTATTAGGATATAAAATATACGTATGTATTTTATATATGTTACAAGATAGAATTCAAACAGCACTCATTGAGAAGTAAAATAATTAGAGCTGTGTTTCTGGCTTCAAGAAAACCTTGTTTTGGTTGACCTGAAACGGAAGCTTTTTTATTTTTGGAGAATTGAAAAAAAAATCCCTTTAGTTCAAGTAATGTTTGATTCTGAGGCATCTCACTATTTCTGGCCTACTGAATATTCATCTTTGCATCAGTAACTGAATAGCTTCAGCAGAAGAGATTGAGAGGGGCTCGTTGCAGAGTATCATAAGCTCAGTAGCCTAGGGTCTCTCCTGGGAGGTAGGATTCAAAATTAGATGCTGCTGTCCCTACAGCTTCATTCATTTGAAGAATATAAAGATGAATGAATGAACTTATCCTAGCGGAGTGGGCTTAATGCATACAAGCTTTGTGTAATATCTTCAATGCCTCACTTTGGGCTTTGATCAGTAGGAAACAAGGTAACAGCAAAAATATCTTTGTCTGTACTACTGGAATATGGATTACTGAGGAAAACTCATAATGGTTTTTATACTGTTTCAAGAGAGAGAGAAATCTGTCAGCAACATTGTTGTGAAATTTAAAGAATGTTTTTAAGTGTTTCTTCCCCTACCCCTTTTATATTAGGGTAGGTAAGCTATAGGTTCTCCATTCATCCTTCTGCCCAAGTTTTTAAAGATGATCCATTCTACAGAAGTGGATGAAAATAATTCTTCTCTTCAAGATTATTCCTGGATCTTACCTAGTTAGACTGGTACTCTTCATTCTAAAACCCAAAGGGAAGAAATTATTTTCAGTTCTGCTGAACCAGATACTCATCTCTCTTAAATAATTTTTTGTTAGTCTTCAGAATCATCCAAATCAAAGACCACCTTTTTGTTTCAACAACAGTGGAAACATTTGGCACCTAAGATTAATTGGTAAAGGACTGTCATCAAAAGATGCTACTCCAGATGTGTTCAAGAGTTTCCACCTCTACTTAAAATCATTACGTCTGCATGCTCATATTTCAAGAACAGAAAGCCACAGTTTCAAACTCTAACCAACACGTCTTTGACACAGGTTTAATTTATTTTTTCCTCAGATCAGTTGTCCTTAGAGCAGTTCATTTCAGTATAAAGAAACAATCCACAAAGGCGGATCTAACTTTTGTGGTCATGCTGCCTGTTCGCGGTCCTCAGCCTCAGCAATTCAAGAATAGAATAGCACAGCGGTTCCCAAACTGACAGACTGTGCACCACCAATTTAAAATGATACAACGTTAAGTACCATCAGCAAATTTGTTATATGAAATAATTATAATAAATCTGTTAACGTGTATCGCTGACAGGTTGTCTGGGCACCACTGGTGGTGTCCGTACTACAGATTG
>NW_017729032.1:162826123-162838102 GCF_001723915.1 Gavialis gangeticus | reverse complement strand
AAGAAACAATCCACAAAGGCGGATCTAACTTTTGTGGTCATGCTGCCTGTTCGCGGTCCTCAGCCTCAGCAATTCAAGAATAGAATAGCACAGCGGTTCCCAAACTGACAGACTGTGCACCACCAATTTAAAATGATACAACGTTAAGTACCATCAGCAAATTTGTTATATGAAATAATTATAATAAATCCGTTAACGTGTATCGCTGACAGGTTGTCTGGGCACCACTGGTGGTGTGCGTACTACAGATTGGGAACTGCTGGAATATATAGTAGATTCTTGGGTGACTGCAGTAGATTTACAGCAAAAAGTCATCTTTCATTTTATCTCTGCCACTAACAGTATCTGTGTTTGTCCTCAAAACCTACATCTCCAGAAAATCATTCCATATTTTCACAACAGTTTGGTTCCAATAACGGCCAAGGATATCCTAAAGGAAAATTTTGAAAATCAAATGTTGGGTTTTTTTTTAAATCTGAGACTTGTTATGAGCTCAGTCATATGCTCACTGACTTCACACAGACCTTCAGAATTTTTTTCAAACTTGAGCTTTTCTCTATGCAAAGCAGGCACTCAAAGTAAAATTAGTAGTCTAGTTGTTTCAGGTTGTCATCCCTTTCTCCTTCCTCTTTACATGAGGCGACTCCCTGGGCTGTTTCCCAGGATAAAGTCTCTAGCTGTTTCTCATGGATGTTGCATCCAGTTAAACCTGGGATTTGGAGCTGCAGTTTTTCTTTTGTCTTCTAGGTATGCACTCATAACTTGAGTCACGGTAAAAACATTTGTCTGTTTGGAGTGTGCTTTAGTGGTATTTTTAAAGACTCACATAGAAAGATTAAGGGGAATGATGCTCAACCAGCAGGGAAGAGTATTGTAAAGATTGCCTTAAAATGGAATTTCAAGACAGATCCTTGGTACATATCCAGACATACAACGTGGCACTCCTTAGGATGTGCACAGTCTTCTCCCCCTGATGTTTTCCAGTGTTCAGATGTGAATAACAAACATTAATCCCTTTTTGCTTCCTTAAAGAATACAAGTTTTTAAAAAAAATTTGGAACCAAGGTTCTACCTCCTCAGTGAGTGTGCTCACCACCACAGATATGTCTACCCTTTCTTTCTTCCTCTTTTCTTTGCTGTGTGACAGCAGGAGCAATTAATAATACTCTTAACCTGGTGGTTAGGGATGTTATCTGGGTGGTAAATAACAATGGTTAAACTCCCTGAATCAGAGTAGGGTTTCTTTTTTTAATTAAGGTCATCCTTCCACTCAGAGTACCTTAACCACTGGATTATTGATCCAGTCTTGCACATGATGAGCAAATGTGTGTATAGCTAATGCGATGTGGATTATACATAATCAGGAGAAATAAAAACCCAACTCGTGGGTTTCTTGTGCATGTTGTTTCTTAAATACTCACATTTTTTTCGTTTTTTTTTCTTTTTAAAGAATGGTGCAGATGATGTAAAAAGACACCGGTGGTTCAGATCAATAGACTGGGATGCTGTACCTCAGAGAAAACTAAAGGTATGTTTAGCCCCAGAAATTATGTATGGATTTTGATCATGGCTCCCAGTAGATGTTAAAACAGTGAAGGGGTTGGGATCTGAGGAATTTAAAGCTCCAGCTGAAATGCCACACATCGTGCAATGTTTGGGATGGGTCATAACATTTCTCAGATGCCAAACCCATCATTATTTTAATATCTAGAGGCCATGATCAAACCCATGTTTTTCCTTCCCCAAATCCCTTCTCAAAAATCACCTCTTGTGTAGTAACCTGACTCTTAACAGTACATGCTTGGTGAGTTGTAATTTACTATTCCTACACACAACCTATTCATCTTGTCATCTTGTCTCCTTTTCACCCTGTCTTCATTTCTTAAGCTGCTTCTGTATCTTATCATTATTATATGTCTTTGTTGCAGATCATAAAGTCCCTGGAACAAGAATTGTTGCTATTATATTTACAATAAGGATACCGGCTTAGTTATTTTTCTCTAGATGTTACTGTAACCTAAACATTTTAATAAGATGATGATTGCAAATGATTACTTCGATAACTACTGACGTATGTTAAAGTTTTTTGTGTTCAATTTTTTGATAAGCCTCCTATAGTGCCGAAGGTATCCAATGATGGGGATACATCCAATTTTGAAGCTTATCCTGAAGATGACTGGAACAAAACCCCGCCTGTACCCCCTAAGGATCTAGAAATTTTCAAAAACTTCTGAATGTGGTATTCACGCCTTTTCAGGTATGTGGAATTTATCACTGTCAGCTGTTACAATTCAGACATCGTGTACATTGAAGTTCAGTAGGAAATGTCAAAGTACCATGTTTACCCGAATCCAAGGTGACCCTGAATTTAAGATAACCCCCAAGAATTTTCTATACATGGAAAGTTTAGAAATGTTGCTATAGTTTTTCACATATAGAATCTAAGTATTGAAGGATTTTCTTAAATTCATCCCACCACCACTGCAGCAGGAAAACAGTGGTAGGGGATCAAGTGGTGGAGGGGGGACAGTGGGGCAGTAGGGAGGTAGGTGATGTGGAGGTGTTGGGAGCAGGCAGTCAGGGTTTCGGGCAGTTTGCCCCTTGCTGCTTGTCCCCACCCCACTTAACATTCCCTGCCTTGTGCCTGTCTTCCACCCCTGCATCTCAGCCTCTGCCCTCTGTCAACCTTGGGCTCTTTCCCTTTTCTGTCCCTTCCCCCCATTTTTAATGGGGAAAAACACCTTGTCTTGGAATTGAGTAACTATGGTAAGTGAGAGCACTGCAGTACTATCTTTTTGCAAATGCTCTTGTATGTCATTATTGCTATAATATCATGAAATCTATCCTTACACTTTGTTGAGCAAATTGTAGTTGGTTGGCATGAGATTGCAGGGCAGAATCGCTATGCAGAGATGCGAGCCAAGGTAAAGTAGAAATAGTTAATGAGATCAACTTGCAGCACAGGTGTAGCCAACCTGCAGCACAGATGCTATGCCACAGGTGGCATAGGCAGCATCTGTGTGGCACTTGGCAGTTGAGGAGAGAACAAGCAATATAGTGATATATAGGGCAGGAAGCAGAAAATAATGTCAGATCAGACAAGGAGTATAGGGCAGTAACCTGAAAGCAGAGCAGCATATTGGGTAAAGGAAAGCTATCGGAGGAGGCTTTGTGGCACATCTGCCAAAAAGGTTGACCCTTACTGAACTAGGCATTGTGGAGTTGCAGAAACAATTTACAGCAACAACTTGTTATGAACATAAGGATGATCTTTAGGTCAAATTAACATAGCTCCGTCCTTCAGTCTGGAGGCAGCAGTTGAAAAAGGCAGATGGTAAACAGATTAGTCTCATGCAAATGTGCTTGACAAGCATATATAATCCCTTTGGAGGCCAAATCTGGCCCTTGGGGCATAGGTTGCCAACCCCTACTCTTGAGCATTAAAATTGTGATCCTAATGGTGCTTTCTGTGGGCCTTGAGCTTTAAAATTATGAACTATAATCTTTTTATTGTATGAGACAGGGAGGAAGGGAAAGAGAAATTTAACACGCAACAAAAAATGTCATGTTTTATGTCATTTGGTCTCGAGCTTTTCTTAATGAGGGTTTTTTCAGTAAAAGCAAGACAAGAAGAACCGAGTCCATGTGTGTTTTGTATTGTCAGAAGGTTTTTGTTTTGTTTTGTTTTGTTTTGTTTTTTGTCTTGTTTTGTTTGACCTGGGATTTAACTTAGGACTAATTTATTTATTTGTTTATTGTAATAGAAACTGGAAGAAAATTGAAGCGGTCTGAGCAAATTCGCAAAGAACAACTGAGTATCTAAATGAAGGCAATCTTTGATGTAGATGAGTGTTACCACAATTCTCCGTGAACTTTGGTAGATTAAATATTTACACAATTCAAGGACAGACAAGACTCTCTTTCTTTTTCCTGTGTAGATTTGGCACTAGTTCAGTAGATTATAATGCTGATAGTCTACTCTGTAGTAGATTCGTTAAAATTGTATGTTGCATATTTTAAATATTACGGTTTAGTTCCTGCTATGCCCAGATCCTTTTTGCGTAGTTATCTCATGGACTTAATTTTATAAGTTTATACTAAACTTGTGTAATTAAAAGCACAAATTAGTATATATGTATATAATGAATACATACAACTAAAGCACAGGAATTGTGCAAAGATGTAAATTTTTGTATTTTGCAGAGTCTATGATTTTTATTTTTCAAATAATGTTTTTCAAGAAGTTCTCTGAAGGTAAAAAAAATCTTTAAAAGGATAAATAAGTTTTTCATCAACTTATATACATTTTATAATTCTTTGTAAAAATAAAAGTAATTATTAAGTTTAAAAAAGATTTGTACCTAAAATTTCCAATGCCTCACATTCGCAACCATAGTACTTGAAAGCAGAAAGAAAAGGGGCATGTTTTATTATTCCTTTAAGAAACACCTTAATGACTTATTTATAAATATTTGTTCTGTTACTAAGATGTGTTTTTACACACAAGGATATTCAGTTTCTACACACTGTGTATAATGGGATTCCCTTAGATGTGAAATCACTGTAAAGCATAACAAGGACTGCATACTGCTGATAAAGAGCAGGTGTAAGTACTCTGACTGTCATTCAGCATCACTCAGTTTCACAGTTTTTGTAGGAGAGTGGGTGTCTTTAAAGCCAACATTTAAAAAAAGTGTAATCCAAAGAATGTCACCAGCAGTAGAGCAGTTGGACTGTGTTAGTAAAAATTACTTAATCCATCCTAATAAATTTTGTTTATGAAACCATAAACATTGTTATTGATTAGTTATGCTGCAAAATACGGAATGATCTTTGGATATTTTCCCCAAAAGTAGTGGAATTTCCTGACCTATCTGGAAGTGATTTTCCTGCAGTAGCTCTGCATTTTTTTACAATTTGCAGGCTCCCCTTAGCAACTGAAATTGTCCCAGGATCAGAGCACTGTCAACAACAGGCACACTTTGAAATTCTGTTTCTTACAGACTTCAGTGAAAGCTATTCAATATTCAGCATTCTTGAAAATCAGTCAAATGCCTAAATAGGGATTTTGGAGCTTAATTCTATGCTTCTTATTCTGAAAAATTTATACTAAACTAACTGAGAACCTTGTCTGCAGGCCTTCACTATTAGGAGGTCTGTGCATGCCGGATTGGATTTGAGGTATAGAAGCAGGGTTTGAATTGCATTTTGACTCTTGTGGGTGGTCTGCAAAAAAATTAAACCTGTTCATTGAAAGGAGCAATCTGATTGGAGACCTCCCCCCCTGCCCCCCAGGTTGATTTTTCAAATCTTACAGAAGGTTCTCATCTTTTATGGTGGGGCATTGGGGGACTCAGCTCCCCACCTCAGCCCACCAAGCTCCCCCTGTAATTTGCACCCTGTATAGAAGTGATCTGTTTTAAAATTATACTAGCCAGGTTCTGTGTGGACCACACCAATTTCTAAATGGAGTTCACAGTACTTAAGTGTTTGCAGTAATGCTTCATTTTTAAGTAGCACAAAATACTAGCAGGCAGGGTGTGTGTGTGTGTGTGTGTGTATTGTATGCACATATACACTTGAAAGCAGATTTATATCAAATTTCAGGGAAATCTTTTTTTTTCATGTTCTACATTGTGGTATTTCTCATAACATAAGGAAATTGATTTTGAAGTGTCTAGATTTCAAAAAGAAAAAGCATGCTTCCAATAATTGTGTTTAGAGACTTTTCTTAGTGAAAATAATGGTATTTAGACCAGAAGTATTTTTTAAAGGCACAGCAGCTCACTGGAGTCTTACTATTAATGGCTCATGGCTCATTAGTCATTACAGAGAAGATTATTAAAGCAGATGATGTGGACTATTCCTCGCAAAGCTGTTTCTCAGTCATAGCCTGAATTGCCCGCAGAAGTCTAGTCCAAGGATAGTTATTTGTTCTAAACTGTGACCTGAATGCAATAGTCAAAAGTTCACTTGGCTTATAACTCCAGCTAGTAAAATACATTTTGCTTCTGGCTTCAGTCAGATTTAAGTTAGGAGTCTCCAACTATATAAGCTACCTCTGTCTTTGTCAGTTAGCTCTAAACAGCTTACAAGTACAGGTAGCTAGTGTCTTTATTGTGTCTAAATAGTCCAATAACACATTCCACATTCAACCTTACTGGAAAATTAGATCACTGTACATATGCCAGAAGTATAGGTGTTGCTGACTGCATAACTCTTTTTGCAGAAATACAAACCATGAGCATCTATCTGGGTCACTATAAGAAGGCAGCTTAATTGCATGCAAGTGCCACAAGTTGATGGTTATTAGTAGGCCCCAAGGCACCTAGCAGACATTATTTTCATTATGCAGTGGTCATTGAGCAGTTGTGTTGCATAAACGTTGTGGAATGTTCATGGCTTGACATTCAAAGGGCATACTATCCATAGTGGGGGAAAAAGTTGCATGTTCACTTGTGCTGCCAGTATTTACCAGCTAGAGAAGCTAAGAGAGCTACTGCCAAAGGCAGATCTGTGGGCAGTGAGGGCAGTCCAGTCGCATCCCCTTTGGCTGTATAGCACATGTGCAGTGAGCTCTCAGATCTCATCAGCTTGTTAGTGCAATTCTAGAATGCCACCACCACTCTCCCTCTGCCCCCAGCACAGAGCCAGGGTGACCTCGGGTTGCATGAGGGCAGGAGCATTCTCCTGAGGTTTGACCAGTCCTGGGCATCTATGGGACCGTTTCAGCCCTGTCTTCTCTGCCCCATGCCCCTTTGCACAGAAACAGACCTGGCTAGAAGCCAGAGTTGCAAACACAGCCCTGGTTTGCCCTGCAGGGGTAGGGGTGGGGGCAGAAAGCATGCCCTGTGCCTATTCTGGGCTGTGTTCACAAGCCCCAGTTGCTGCTCTGGGACCAGTCAGGGTCTCAGTACAGCAGCTGAGACAGGGAGCACAGCTTCACCTTCCTTGCAGAGTGGGCAGGAGCAGGTAGTAGTGCACTCTGGGATACTGGAGGACCCAGCCAAGCCCTTTCATTATGTATCACGCCACATGTTCAAATTAGAGTGTGATACAAATGAGCCACAAAGATGCTCCACATTTAATTAGTAACGTATTTGAGGTTGGTTCATCATGTTTGCAACTGGTTAGCTATTTTTATCACATGGTAATTTGCTTGAACATATGGCATGTTACAATTTGTTTATCAGGCGTTACACATTAATCATGCGATAATGTCTGACAGGGACCCAAGTGTCACATCAAATATTGTGTAGAAAGTATAGGTGTTGCTGACTGCATAACTCTTTTTGCAGAAATACAAACCATGAGCATCTATCTGGGTCACTATAAGAAGGCAGCTTAATTGCATGCAAGTGCCACAAGTTGATGATTATTAGTAGGCCCCAAGGCACCTAGCAGACGTTATTTTCATTATGCAGTGGTCGTTGAGCAGTTGTGTTGCATAAACGTTGTGGAATGTTCATGGTTTGACATTCAAAGGGCATACTATCCAGAGTGGGGGAAAAAATAAATAAAACTGACACAGAACAGGTAGAAAGAGTCAACATTTAACTAGGTAAAAATACTGGTCTTTGCAAAATGTGTTTTGCACATTGTATTTATATACAGGAAGTTAGTTATTCTCCAAGCTCAACCAGGGAGATTCAAGTGCATAAAACACAGCTTGTATTTTGTATGAAATGCAGTCTACTTTCTAAAATGTAAGCTTACAGTATTTTATGGAATCTGAGTACTACAAAACCAATTTCTTATTACAAAATGTACATATTGCAACAATACATGTGCAGAATTTCCAGAATTCTCTTTGCAGATATAAAACCGAACTTGTCAAGGCCTCATTTACTTCTCTAAACTAGAAGAGGGGAATAACATTATCCTTGATTTTTGTCACAGTAGTGGTAATAGGTCTTGAATTCTTTCACACTAGGAGTTAGATTTTTGTGTATGAACTTATCCATTGCTGGCAATGGATGTACTGAAACTCCTTGTGCGAAAATACAGTAAAATAATCAAACAGCTAAATTAAACTGGTAGGTTGAATGTACATTCTCTTTGGAGCTGTGTAGGCATATAGCTCAACTACTGATCTCTCTTTAGTTAGCATATACTAATTATCTCTTTACAGGCTTTCTAGTATAAAACTGCTCTTGCCTTTTGATAATTTACATTCTTAAGAATAAAACATCTTCATAATGTTATTTAAATAAAAATCCCTTTTCTTTCATTGAGAGCAGCTATTTTCTATACAATCTCATATTTAATGGAAGGCATAACTGCCTACCCATCTTATTTATTTGCAAAAGCAAGTCAGTTTTATTTTAGTTCTTTGCTGTTGGGATTTCACTGTACTTGGGTTCAGTTGTATGTAAATGCTAAATCAAGAGTTCCCAAACATTTTCTGCATCAAGGACTCCAGTTTCTACATAAAATTGTAATGCTATTCATTTACTGTGAAATTAAAGTGTTGTGTTCTCTGAATTTCTTTTTATAACGGGTGCTTTTTGTTAATATGCATCTTTGGCAAAGAAACAAGTGCTATTTTCCCACAAACATGTCTGTCTTGCATCCATCTTCAGCTTCAGTGAAAAGGAGTGTTAACCATTAAAAATTATTTCATTTATATTTAAACTGACCAATATAAGATTTTAAGTGGTGCGGGGGGGGGACTATGTTGTAAACTCAATTGCCTTGTAACCAAATAATAAAAATGCTTCATGATTTAAATGGAGAACAAGCTGTAGATTTTCTTGTAAATTAGCTGGATCAATGGATATTTGTGCTACTGAGCTTGAACTCATGTGATCTTCCACTGTAGAAAAATCATTGATCAAAATATAGATTCTAAACAATATTGAAATGAATGAACAGGGATTCTGCAGATTTTGAAAGCATTTAAGATAATGGCTGCTTCTCAGCCCATCTGCTTGCCATTCAAAAGTTGTGATACAGTGCTTCCTATACTCTAGAATTATTTTTTAGCTTTCAAGGATTTGTAGCATGATTCTTTTTGTACTGTACTGTGTACAGACTTTCCATTTTTGCACTTTTCTATGGCAAACCCTGACTGCTTTACAAATACATGGTTGTATAGTAAGTAGTGGTAGTTGCAGCAGGCATCAGTGTACTACTAAACCAATTTGAACTGCTAGATTTCCGAGATTAACTTTAGACTAATGTTGTATGTTGTTGGTTGTTTGTCCAATCTCACATATATATGTAACTGTTCAAAGTCATAAGTCAGCCCTCATTGCACAATGAAAATCACTGTGATTTGTACATAAACTCTAGTAAGATTTTACTGCTGTTTAATTTATGTAATATGTGTCAATTCTTTATTCATTTAATAAACCATTTTATCTTTTAAAATGTCTAAATCTAGTTTGCTTCTATTTGTTGCAAAGAGAACATTTCTGCGTCAGTCTATAAAATTACAGTATTTATTTTTAAACAGCTGTCCCTTTTGAAAAAAAGAGTTAAGGCTATCTAGTTCAATACGATTTTTAAAGAACTTTTCAGAAACTACTGGCTTCAGAAGGTATTGGAGAACAAAAATTATCCAATTCTTGTTTATTGAGGCGTATCAGCAGTATTGAAAAATGTAATTGGCAGAATTCTCATTAAGCTTTTAAACATTTGGTCCCAATCTTGTTCACTGGGTTCATGATTTAATGATCTGTCTTTCCCATTTCATTTCATACTGTTTGATTTATTATAGTGTCAAAACATATGTATTGCATTAAGTGCTTATAACTAAATCTTTATTCTCTGTTTAGGATCCTCAAAAATATATGTTTAATATATCTGTGATATTAAACTGTTTCTCTGTGGTTGTCTGCCTTTTTTGAAAAGATCTTGCTTGGTGGCCAATCCTACAGATTTCCTCTTCACATTGATGATAGCATATGCTTCTGTTGGAAGGAGAGAGGGAATCCAAAATGTAAAATCCTATTACTAGGTGTGTACCAATTGAGATTCTGGGGGTGGATACTGGTAGCTGATATTTAAGAAGGCATATCAGCTGATACCGATCCGACACAGCTGCCTCCAGCTGATAAGTCCAGTGGGGTGGAAAGGGAGGGAAAGGGTGTGGGGCGGGGACAGACCAAGGTCCCCCACAGTGAGGGAGGGGGCAGGTCTGGGGCAGGTACTGCTCAGGAAAGGTGGGGAGAGCGTGGGACGGAGGCACAGCTTGTGGGGTAGGGCTAGCTCCTGCCTCTGCTTGCACCCCTGGGCTCTGCTCCCAGCCCTGTGCTGCCACCCAGCTCAGCCACAGCTTTTCCCAGCACTTAGGTGGAAGTGGGGCATTCAGCCAAGGCTGCACCAGGGCGGTGGCAGGGGGCTGGGAGCAGAGCTGCAGTGAAATTTGGGGTGCCTGCAGCCTCCTCCCAGTGCTGCTGGAGCCTGCTCTGAGTCCAGCCCCCAGCAAGAAGAACCCCACACAGCACCGGCTCTGGCTCCACCCCACAGCTGCAACCCGCCCAGCGCTGTGCAGATTCAGGGGCACACGCCCACCGCCCTCCCAGGGTGCAAAGCAGCGGCATGAGCTGCTCCCCCAGCACAATCCACACCTCTGTCCCGTGCCCGCCCCACCCTGGCTGGGCAGCACCTGCCCCACGGGGGTGTTGATCTGGCCCCCCACACTTCTTCCCTCTCCCCTCCCCTTCCAACTTACCAGCTGGAGGCATCTCTCCACGCTGCTGGCTCTGCTTTGTGCTGCACTGCAACTGCCTGCAGCATGGGCATTTATCGGTCAAATTATCGGCACCATCAGGCCAGTATCCAATACATATAGTTTTCTGTATATCGGTACTGATCCAATATCAGACCGATGTATTGGGTTACCTCTACCTATTATAGCAGAACCTGAGTTCTTCAAGGAATTATTTCTTAGCTCCCAGAAAAGATCAGGATTTTTGCATTACGTTGGGGTAGGTATAGCCAGACCAAATAACTGTGGTACCACCAAGATGCTTCAGCTGTTTACCATGTCTTTTATTTCAAGGGATACCACTTCTCCAATTAGCTGGACAGGAGTACAGCAGTGTACCAGTTGAGTGGAAAAGCCACTTTTGGATTAACAGTTGCGCCCAACTGGCTCAACCTTTATTCAACAATCCACTAAGTGTTAAGTAGGTTACAAGCCATCCCAATGCAAAAAATCCAGGTGCTGTTGTATTTTGGAATGGTTGTCCTAGCAAAGCACTTAAAATGGCACGAGCCAAAAGTCACCCTTTGGATTTCTGTTCCATAAAGTTTGCAGGAGACATTGATATATGTACAGAGTATGTGAGTGACCAAGACTTCTTTTTAGAAGTTCTTAGAAATGAAAGTACTATAATTATTTGTGGTTGAAAACAGACTTTTGTGCTTATTGGAAGTTTTATACAAGCCTAAGTTTAAAGATACAGAGACAGTGGTCTTTTATGAGAAGCCCATATCAGATTCTTGCTGATTCCATTTCTTAGATATGAATAAAGGAAAAAAGCTCTTGATTTATAATAAAGCAATATTTTAAATGTCAATGAGGATCAGATCTTTCCTGAAGAATTTGGTTTGGCATCTCATCCTTGCAAGACTGTATCATTTTTATTTTAAACTTTAATACTGTTACCTTTCTTTCCCTGCCTAGCTCCAGGGAGAAGGCTTCTCCATGTCAGACTCAATAATTGCTCAATAATTACTCAATTTAGGCATGCTTTCCCATGAAACAAAAAATACCACTTGTCCTTCATAGAACATACCTTGGAAGATTTACTCAGACTGATGAGAAGCTAGTATTTATTTAGCAAGTTGTTTTAAGGCTTTGTATTACCATAACTCTGTATTGAGTTCAGGGCTTCTTCATATAACTGCTCCAAATTGACCCTGCAGCATAATATCTCTGAGGCTAGGTACAGGTGTTCAAAAAGCCCAAGCTGAAAGCAATATAAGTTACATGCTTTAAGTGCCCAAGGAGAGATCATAGTTTCATAG
>NW_017729032.1:162799149-162821123 GCF_001723915.1 Gavialis gangeticus | reverse complement strand
GAAGGGAGTTCCCCAACCTGTAGGTATGATGCCGGTTGTTCCTCCCCAGCTGCATCACTTTGCACTTGTCGATGTTGAATCTCATTCTATTCTCATCTGCCCACCCCTGTAACCTGTCTAGGTCCAATTGCAGCCTATCCCTCCCTTCTAGCGTACCCACATCCCCCCACATCTTAGTGTTATCAGCAAATTTGAACAGGGTGCTTTTTACCCCCTCGTCCAAGTCACTGATGAAGATGTTGAACAGTGCGGGCCCAAGGACCGAGCCCTGGGGGACACCACTGCCCACATCCCTCCAGGTTGAAAATGACCTGTCCACCATCACTCTCTGGGTGCGGCCCTCCAGCCAGTTGGCGACCCAATTGACTGTGTGGGTGTCGATACCACAGCCCCCCAGTTTCTTAATGAGAACGGGGTGAGAGACAGTGTCGAAGGCCTTCCTAAAGTCCAGGAAGACTATGTCCGCTGCTACCCCTGCATCTAAGGATTTGGTGATCTTGTCTGGTCTGACAGGACCTGCCTCTAATTAACCCGTGTTGGTTGCCCCTAAGCATAATCTCCCCTGTTGGCCCCTCATGGATATGTGCCAGAATAATTTTCTCAAAAAGCTTGCCCAGGATCGAGGTACTTGATGCACTTGATTTTTTTTTCTCTTTTGTTTGCTTTTTATAGCAGCTTTCACTTAACTTCCACCAAAAAGCATGAGTTATCAGAAGGAAACCCAAAATCTACCTTTTTTTCAGTACAGTCGAGGTCTCATGCAGAACAGTGTGATGCTTAAGGGTACCACTGCTGGATACACTCAGTTTTCAGTTTTTATGTAGCTTTAGTATAGAAAGGACCTGGTAATCATAATTATGGGTAGCCCTACCTGAATTGCCCACAATAACCATTTGTCCTAGCCAGTGTAATGTTGCATTTAGCTGTTCATCTAAATGTCTAATCAACTAACTGCTGCTAAATACAAACCTTGCTAACTTACTACAGTGAATAATGAAAATTGTTATACTTTTTATATAAAGAAAGTGTTTATTTTCTTTTTCCTGTTAATTTCATCATCTGCTGTGCATCATCACAATTTCACACAAAGGTGTGAAAAGAGTGCTTAATTGGCCTCCCTGTTTTGTTATTTGGATGCATCTTTCATAGTCTGTACATAAAATAGTTCTAAGGTGATAACCATTTGGTCCCCTTATATCCGAGGTGTCAAACTCATGCAGCCCTCCAGGTCAGATCTAGCCACTTCTGGCTGCAGGGTGAGTAGTGTCAAGGAGCTCTGCAGGGGGGGATTAATGCAGCTGTCTCTATGGGGATTAATGCAGCCATCCCCTGTCTCCACAGCTCACAAATCCCTATACTTGGGATTTTGGCACACTGGGTCCTGCTTCCACTTGTCCCATCCACTGCAGAATAGGCAAAACACTCGTTTGATACGCCTGCCATATATTGTGTCTAATGAAGGCATTACAGATCATGCTGCATAGTTAAAGCGCCATCTCAATTCCTTGCTGAGTGCTATCTCCATATTAAAACACTACTCAACAGTCTTTTTTTAAAAAGACTTAATAAGAATGAAATACTTGTATTATTGTTTTATTTCCTGTAAAACTTGGCCATCTTTGCAAAGTGGCCTCTGAACATTATCATAATTTGTCTTTTTTATCAATTACCACGTAATAGGCCTGCCATGTCACCTTTGTTTTTAATGTGCCATCACATTGTCTTGATTTCTTTTTCTCTGCTTTTAAGAAAAGGGGAATATTGTCATTACTGAGATATGAGAAAAAAAAAATATCAAGCAAACTTCCAGTAGCAATTGGTCTGGAAAATACTGTTTTATGTTCTGCTTTTGTTGTTTTGTTTTTTGGAGTAGGAAGGATAAGTGAGCATCCAAACCACCTATTTCAGGTCAAGCTGTCCATTCTCTTCAGGTAAGTCTTTGATTAAGAAAGCACCATAAACATCACAATCAAGCATACAAAAACACATTCTTCAGAAGTGTTAACCTTAGTTGCCTTTGCAAAACAAACAGGTATGATCAAACTGAAATAAAGAATATGATTGTCTGAACTTTGTCCCACACAATCTCAAATTACTGAATTACTTGTTTTTTTTTTCTTTTTTTCTTTCCTTCCTATATATTTGCAATGTAAAGACATTAAGTTTTATAGGACTGGAGTGTTGTGAAAGCTGTAATGGTTCAGGAAATGTAAGGAACAAAGATTTTTTTGGTGATATTGTTTATTGACCAACAGTATACTTAGGAGTAATGATAGAGAAGTTTACAGGTATAAATACCCTGCTTCAAGTCCTTATTTCAGTTTTCTGGTTTCCCAAAATAGGGTAGAAAGAAAACTATATCACGAAACAGGGAAACAAGCTTGGTGTGACAGAAGCCATCATGAGGCTGCTCTCAACATCGACCCACCCACCTGTCTAGGGCAGTCCACCCACCTGACTCACCTGGCACACCTTGCTTGTAACTGAAAGATGTTCATAGATGGTAGGCTGCCCAGTTAATGCCCCAATGCTAAGGGCATAGTACTCAGCTCCAACCTGCCCTTTACCGTGTCCCATGTTTTGCAGATCACATCCAAACAGTTGACTCTCACTTGGTCCTTCCCAGGGCCAAACTCTGCCCCTATGCTGGGCCTATTTCATACACACTTTAACTGAGTCTCACTCATGCTACCCCTATTACTGGGTCACACTCAATCTCACCCCACCATGGGCCACACAAACTCTGCCCTACTCTGTATAGCCTTTCAGGACCACCCAGGCTCCCTACTCTATACAACCTTCCTTCTATACAGGCTTCCTCTCTTACACTCCTAGTCTTGGCCCCTCACTTCAGGCTGCCCAATTCAGGCCCTACTCTATGACAGAGCATCAGGCCTACCACCCCACACACTGAGTTAATTCTGACCCCTAGGCTTCTCTGGCCTCGGGTATCTCCAACTCAGCTTATGGCCCCCTCAGGTGTCTGTCGACCTACCTGGACCCCTAACTTGGTCTCTCGCTAGGCCTCATTCTTATTCAGGCCTCCCATCAGGCCTCACTCTCAGGCTTTGGGCTGCGGGTCCTCCTGGCCCTCATGATATGTTGCCCAAGCCTGGTGCTTTTCTCTCAGGGTGTGCTCCCCTAGCCTTTCCCCTTCACAGGGTCACCCATAAGGCAGTGGGGGCTGAGGCTTTCTGGTGCCTCATACTTGCCTTTCACTAGGGAGGCACTTGTGGCGTTTCCTGAAGGCAGCCCCGCGACAGGCAGCCACACACCATTCAATCCCAGCAGGGTGTAGTTTTAGGTCATGCCCCAGGACCCACCCCTGGACTACCAGCCCTGGTTTTCCTCCTCCCTCACTGGCCTCCTTGATGTTCTTCCTGGGTGACTTACTCCCGGGCACTCTGTTCCAGCTTGTACCTTAATCTGACCCTCAGTCACTGACCCCCTCTCTCTCAGGCCCATTGCAGGATACCTCCCATCAGGTGGCTGAGCTTCAGCCTCTGCCATTCCATACTGATTACTAACCAACCCCTTTACTCTCTTGCCAGTGGTCTCTCCCTTGAGAGACCTTAGTTCACTTGAGCCTGGCCCAGCACTCCTGCCAGTCGGGTTCCAAGGGGTCTCTGCCGCCCTGGCCTGTCCATCATGGTGGGCATGCTTATCCTTCAGCCACTCAGGCCCTGGCACCAGCTTGGGCCAGTCGAGAGCCCCAGGTCAAACAGCTAAACTTCTCATTTGACAGGGGTCCACCTCTGAGCCCTTCCATAAATCAGTCCTCATAAATCAGTGCCTGGGGCCCCACTAATCTTGTGCAAAGTAGCCCTTTACTTCATTGGGCTCATGTAAGCCCCTCCACAGACCCCTCCAGGGTCAGCTCCACTCCCTCGGTTTCCCCAGGCCTTTCCTCAGTTGCCCGTACTTGCAAAGGTTCTATTCAGGGGCTTACCTAGCCCCACTGTAGGCCCACACACTCTAAGCCCCTTCTGCTCAGGCTCCCCTGCATCTTCTCTGGGCACTTGTCTACCCAGACTCTCACAATAGGCCATCCTGGGGTCTCTCTTGGGCCTCTGTCGACATAGTCTCTCACTATAAGCCAGCCTTTCCACAGCCCCAGGCCTTCAGCCCCCTCCTAAGGGCCCTAGACCCCCCCAGGTCCCTAGGAACCTCCTTATCCTCCATCCCCATAGTTCTTACCCTAACCTCCAAGTGTTCCAGATGCAGATCTCTGGCTGGGTAATGTTACTTCAGCAGCATCCTTGCAGCAACTGCCCACTCTGCTTTCAGGGCCTGGTCTCATACCCAGGTTGCCCAGCCCTCCACCAATCAGGCAGCCTCCGGGGTCCCATGTGATCACCTGATTGGGTCTGATTCTAGCCTGCTTAAGTCCTTAAAGTGGCAAACACCCAAAGGTGCACTGCCATACCTGGATTGAGAGCTTTTTTTCAGAAATGCCTTGCTAAGGATGTGTTTGCTACCTCCTTTCTTATCACTATGGAGTTTGATAAATTGTTCTGGGTTCCATATGCTGCCTGAGTTGTGCTAGGTGGTTTTAAAGCTTATGTAAAGCAGCAGCTGTTGACATCTTGTGAAAAAAAATAACATAGGTCACCTAGTTCAGTGGTGCTCGGCCTCCAGCCCAAAAGCCAGATCTGGGTCACGGAACTGTCAACCTGCCCATAGGGGTTATCACAAGTCTGGAAATTTGGTGGTTGGGGGCACTGGTAGCATGAATTGGTGCTTCACTGCTACAAATTTATGGATGTGTGTAGAAACTGGCAGGCCGGATAACATGGCCCTGTGCACTAGATGGAGATGGCATGAGATTGGATTGGTGTGCAGGGTCAGTCAGTAGATCTGGGTGCATGGGGTTGGCCAGCAGGGGTGTACAAAATGAACTATATTCAATTTGAATTTGGATTCAGCCCAAATCAGGGACAGTGATTTGATTCGGCTGAATCCGAATCTGAAGATTTGATGCTGATTCAGAGAATCAGCAATTCGGTCATAGACGCAGCTATAAATGTTCTTTCTACATACGTCAAGGTACCAGGCTCAGCTCATGAACACTGCAATGGTGGTGGACTGGAGGGCTCCAATTCAATTCAGAGAGATTAAAAGGTTTTCTGATTCGATATGGATTTGGAGATTCTGCCGCCAAATCGGGCCAAGTCTCCACCAAATTGAATCAGCAACCGAAGCTTCTCGCAGCCCTATTGGCCAGTGCAAAACCAGATCTACTGACTGACCCTGCGCACTTTTGGAAGTGCTATATCATGGCTCAGTATAGGTGGTTATTGTGCCATGCGCATAGGTAAATTTTGCTGCTATATCACCATAATAGCACACTATACCCAGAGAGCGCTCCACTATGGCAATGTAGCTGGTGATCAAGTGTAAATGATCACCTTAGCATGCCATATGGCAATGTGTAGACACACCCTATGTGTGCCATGGTTAGGCCGCCTTTTATGTGATGGGATCTAAATAGAAATTCTGTAAGACTGGGGCCTTTTCACCCCATTTTGTTTCAGCAGTATTAAGAACGCATGAGTGAATAGAATAGAATTATGGTTTAGTTTTTTATTAAAATTAAGAACAGTCTTTGAATTCCACAATTTTACAAAGAGAAATCTTAAGTGTGTGAGTGTAGCAGAGTTTTCTGTCTTGCAGCTCAGCTTTTTGATTTAGAAGACAGACAAAAGGTGTGTTTCACCCTGAAACACTTTGGCAATTGTAGTCCTTCAAAAAAACAAAAAATTAAGCACATTTTAAGAGTTGCTCTGAGCTAGATTTAAAAGATAATTCCTAAATCAAATGAAATAAGATTAGGGTAACCAGACGTTGTAATCTAGAATATTAATAATTATAGTATAGCCTTTCATTTCAGTACTTGAGGAACAAGCCTTTTTGTGATAAGTTTATTTTTAAGCATGGTGTTTAAAATGATACTCAGCCATCATACCTGTCTTATTTTTGGCACTACCTTTCCACATTTCAGGCTTCAAAAGACAAGAATATAAAATTACTTTGCACAGTAGGATTTTTTTAGAATGTTTAATTAAAACTGACAAGTTCTACCTGTATGGAGCCTCCTTAAGTGTATGCTTGCAGCAAAATAGGTCTAATCTGGGATTCCTAGACCCCCAAACAGTACAAAGCCTCAAAAAAGTCCCAGGTTGAATTACCTACTATCTGGGAAATAATCATCCCCGTAATATTTAGGCATCACATCAAAGAGTGTTCCAAAAGAATCACCAGGCTCTCTCAACTCAAATAGTTTAATGCTATGTTCTGGTGCCTCTTATTCCAATCCCAGTTGCATTAGAGTCTGTCATGACATCATTTGGTTCTAGATCAAAACTGTCTCAGTCTGGCATGTCAAATCTCTCTTTGCTTCTTTTCAGGCTCATTTCTGAAAAGAGTCTTAAATAACAAACCCCAGTACTGATGCAGATTCTTGGAACGTTTCTAGCTTAACACAGGTGGTCTCTGGCATATTGTGAATTTCTTTACTGCTCTATGGTGATCTATGCAGCAATATCAAATCTGCTACTTAAACTCATTGAAATGCATCCCTGATGTGATCTGAACTTTGGATCAAAAGCAATAGCATTGATATTTGACCAGAAAGAGAGTTTCCAAGAGTTGGCAGCAGTACCAGTCTTTATATTTCTATAACACCTACCCAGTGGAGAGCAACATCATCACAATATGCTGTTAGGTAACGTGAAATTTAAACAGCATATATTTTTAACCTCTTTTGAAGTCGTTGTCCGTTACTCCTACAATACAGTTACTCATAGCAGAAGCCCCAAAGTTTGTTGATGGGCCATTTCAACCAAACTTTATTAGAGCATTAATAACTAATGAAGACTCTAATATTATTAAGTATTTGATAATATCTAATATCAATATCTGTCTTTAAGGAATAAAAAATAGAAGCCTTTTTTTTTTTACTATTCAATAAAGTCTTCCTCCTGACACCTGTATTTGATCTTATGGATTTGTATCTGTGGAAATGAACATAAAATCTAGGCTTAAGGAATGACAGCTTTTCTTTAATCTGATGAACATCCCCACTTCATTTCATCCCTTACTTATACAGCTGGTGATCATTTATGTGTGGTATATGATGGATTTTAAATTAACACATTATTATTTGAACTGCTGAAACCTTAAATATTTCAGTAAACTGACTTGGCAACAGAGTAAAGACAATATGAAATTTCAATTTAAGGATGAAAAATTACAAAGTACTGAGGGTTTTTATGTTAAATATTTTAATATATAAAATACAATGGAACTGCCTCTTGTTAAAGAGGCACCTGGAAGTAGGGAAAAGATGCTACTTTCAAGCAATTTTCTTAGATACCTTTATTATTGTTTCTGTAATGCTTATCGGGCTATCCAGACCTTTGTCTGGACCTTCTTTGATTTGTAGAGACACGCTAAATAATAAAATTAAAATATGGCATGAAAAGTAGAGAAATATAGAGAGTCCAATATAGTCCTTTGAAGTGGGACAGTTAAGGTGTAAGAATTAATTGAAAAGAAGTAGCGATATCTAACAAGCAAACACAAAACATCTCTATTAATTATTGTCATGATTCCAATGTGTGATCACTGGTTAAAAAGCACTATTTCAAAACAGGACCTTGCTGTGAGAGGTGTAACATCTAAAATATATGGAGAACAGGTACTGAGATAGATGAAAAAGAGTGGGTTTAGGATGTATTATTGATATTGTATATTTTACAACTTACAAGTGTATTCAGCTCTTATGTGAAAGCTAGGGTAAATTCCCTGAAGATTTTGCCTTCAGGCTTTTATGTGCATCACAAGTGTATGTGATAAAATAATGCATAAAAGCTGTGTAAGAAGTAATATACCACCAACTAGTTCTGTTTAATGAATTTTTATTCCTATATGGATACTGAATAAGAAGGATTTCAGTGAAAGAGTGAACACTGATGACTTATTTTGGCAGCTACATGCTGCAAAATATGACATTTTCTTTATTTTGTTAGGCGCTAGCATGGTGTTTTGTTGTTTTATATAGGCAGCAGCGACATTTAAAGGATTTGAAGTTAAAAAAAGGCAAAATAAACCTATATCCCTTCCAGTTCTAGCAAAAGGTTTGCCACTGGGTCTATATAATAGGGCTGTGTGAAACTTCAGTTGCTGATTCAATTTGGAGGAGATTTGGCCCAATTAGGCGGCCAAATCCCTGAATCCAAATCAAATCGGGAGACCAATTAAACGCTCTGAATTGATTCAAAGCCTCTGAATTGATTCAGAAAAGATTTGGAGATTCAGACAGTCCCTGCTCGCTGCCGCAGGGAGCTGGACTCAGGTTCCATGCCGGTAAGTAGGGGGCGGGGGTGGAGGTTGGAGAACAGGGTAGGGCACCATGGGGGACCCAAGGCACCCTGCTGAGCCACAGTGCACCCATACCAAGGGGCAGCTGCATGGGGGGGGCTCTGCCACAAGCGCCCAGAAGCCCCGACGGCCACTGCAACAGCTGGTGAGTGTCGGGCTTCTTTGCTTTTTGGGGGTTTTTTTTAAGTGCCAGGATGGTGGGGCTGGGTGGGGTAGCCATTGATGGGACTGGTAGAGTGGGCAGGGGGTGGAACCTGTTTGATTTGGAGATTCAGCCGATTTGGCAGCAGCCAAATCTCCAAATCAGATCTGGCCAAATCAATTTGGGACAGTGATTTGAGTCACCGAATCGAATCGCTGTCCGCTGAATCGGCCAAATCCGAATCCAAAGTGAATACTAGCCACTTCACACAGGCCTACTGTATAATTACCCCATAGAAGCAGGAAAACAGTCTAATTAAGATAAGAGACTCATAGTTCTGGCCCAAACTAGTTATGTGGGATTCTAATTTTAGAGTATAAAACATTCAAATTCAAACACAAGGAGACAGTGTTTGGGTTGTGTGGGGAGGGAGGTTGCTTGATACTAATCATCATCCTCATTTAATAACAAATGAAAAAATTACATAATTCTAATAACAAATGCATGGAGAGTATTTATACCAGGAGTGGGCAAAATACAGCCCGCGGGCCAGATCTAGCCTTCCAGACACTCTCATTCAGCCCATGGTGCCCCCCTCAAACAAATTGTGCCTAGCCCAGCCCTTCCACCCACAAGGGTGGGAGCGAGATACCTACATCTGCCCCCAACACACCCTATTATGCCTTGCTCCCAACCTTGTAGATGGAAGAATCCGGCCCCACTAGCCCTGGGCGGGGCTGCTGCCGAAGGCTTCCTGTGCGTCCTACTCTTGGGCAGCAGGTAGGGAACCAGGGGGCGGGGGCAGGGCTCCACCTGGGTGGGAGCACAGAGCATGGGTCTAGTGGCAGTGTGGAGTCTGTGCTCAAGGGGTGGAGGCTGTGCTGCTGGGAGCTCTGCTGGGCAGGGTGTGGGTGTGAGGGAGGGTGGAGGTATGAGGACCTGTCCCACACTCCCACCATGGCATGCAGCCCTAGCAGGCAGCAGGAGCAGAGGGAGCGCTGGTGAGCACTGCACATTGTGGAGAGAAGTGCAGCCCCTGCCGGGCTGTCTGTATCACAGGTCCTCCCTGCACTCACTCAGCACTGGAGCTGGGAAGGCAGCTAGCTGCAGCACCTGGGACTTCTCTTCTGTGCCTAGGGCTTCCCTGCTGTGCTGCAGGAGTGCGGGGAGTGCCAGCAATAGAGACAGCCTGGTGGGAGCTGCACTCCTCCCCACGATGTGCTGTACTGACCAGAGCCAAGCACCAGCACTCCCACCTGCTGCTGTGCCATGAGTGGTGTGTGGGGGAGTCCCCACACCCTTCCCCCCCACCTACACACTTCTGTTGCCTGTATTGACTGCAGGTGAGGCTAGTGTGTTCCAGAGCCACACACCCACAGGCCACAAATGCCACACAAGGCCCCAACATACCCTATGTCCCCCACACACAGCCACACCCCCTACACCCCACCATACACACCCCCACCCCCCACACACACCTGCACACCCCACCATACACACCATACCCCACCACACACTCACACCCTCAGAATATAAAAAACTATGAGTTTATTTTTTAGTTTTTATGCAGTCACTTCTATATACAGTGCACAAACAAATCATGACAAATATTTTTTGTAATAAAATTAAAATGTGTTATAGTAGGTGGTTGACTTCTAGTGCACCATTTGTTTTTTTTCTGGTTCTAAGATGGCTACCCCTCCTCCCAAAAGGAGTATTTCTGGGGGCTAAGGGAAGGGATTTCTGGTGACAAAGGTCAGGGGTTAGGTGTGGGACTTTCAGCCCCAAGATGGCAACCAGGGGGTGGGGCAACCATCAAGGGGCAGGTCTACCCATGCAGCCCTTGACAGCTCACCAAACCTCATTAGGCAGCCCTCCACCTGAAATAATTACCCGCCCCTGATTTATACAGACTCCATGTTTGATTACTGAATTTTGCTATTCAATTCAGATGTGTCTCTTTTCTGTAACTAAATATACAGAATCTTCTGATTTCAATTGTTAATGAAAATTATTGTTCAAATTCATAGATACAAATTCTATAAATGTAATGAATTTTTCTCTATTAAAACTTAAGACAATTTAACTCATTTAAAATGTTTCTGTCTCTACTTAGTTTATATCAGATTGGCAAAGTTTTCAGCAAGTAAAGTCTATAACTTTCATATTATGGAAATAATCAGTGATTTTTAGAGCATATAGTAGGCAAAAGTTTGTTTGTTTTGTTTTTTCCCCCCTGCATATTGTATTAGCTATAACATGCAGGAGAGTGTCTTCTGTGCTGGAAAAATAGCTACCCCAAAACTACTCTAACATCAGAGATTGCCAGACAATTATTACATTTACACCTTTTTTTTAAACTGCTCCATTTTAAAAGCACCCATAGCTTTATTTTCTTATTTCATTTGGGAAATGTTTGTTTCATTTTCAAATTGTAGTTTGCTTCCTTGTTATCCTAAAGGCTACATTCAGTAGAGTTTAATTCTGTTTGTTTTATCAGGAGATCCTTGATCTATATATTTCATTCTCAAGGGTGTTCTGGCAAGATAGCAGTGATGAATTACAGAATGAAACAATACATTCATAGTGAGTTATGTAAAAATACTATGACCAGGAAATAAACCAAAGCATGCCACAAATGAAGGAAAGACCTTATTATTCTGGTGGTTTTTAATGGATTTCCAGAAACTGTTTGGGGAGAGAAGATTTTCTAAAATGAATAAGACTTTTTAAGATATGAGGTATAGTACATAAAGGCATGCTGTCCCATGGCATTTTGAGTTTGATTTGATGTATGCACAGCACCTTATCTTGTATGTCTTGAATCAAGGAAGGTCAATAACTTGGATATATGTAACCAATCTAGGTGGAAAAAATATATGTATACCAATTTGTTCTCAAAATTTGCCTCATTCAAATTGAACTTTGCATATAAAAAACATATCTTCCTTGAGGTTAAAAAAGACCTGTTATATATGCTTTTCAGCATCTAATAGAGTATTTATTTTTTGTATTGGAGACACCTTTAGTAAAGTAAAATAATTCCATTCCTGCTTCTTTGTAGAGCTACTGCAAAGGAACATTAAAAAGGTTTGAATGCTAATAAGTAGTTTACTAGCATATACATTTGCTTCTAGAGGTTAATAGAAAATACTTGATGCTGAATGGTAAGGATATGTCAAGAATGTGGAGGGATACATTTGCTTGAAATTATACTAAAATTTGCAATGTGTCATGACCCTCACAATCACACTTTGTAACTGTTGGTGGACTCCAAATCAGGTCAAATTATATAAATGAATCTAGCCAATAAAGGGGTGGGGAGGTGGAAAGGGGCAGAACTTTGCTTTTTGATATTTTCAAAGCAAGATATTTTGACTTTCTGTGCTAAAAGTTGTATTAGTGTTTTGAAATTGACTTATAAGGTGTAAAAGGTTTTTTTTTGTTAAAAAGGAAACATCATTTTATTTTGGGTCGCTCTTAAATTATTATTTTTTCCATCCAACTGCATAAAAAATTCCTTCCCAAAACTAACCAAAGTTAGTTTTTCAGGTTAGCAACCACATGGAAAGCTCCATGATTCTTCTTGTTCTAGTTACAGTCTGCAAGTGGAAGAACATTGATATAAACTTGAAACAGTTGAACAATCTGTAAACAATTGAGCAAAATATTTTTGCCCTGTCTGACAAATAGCTTACATCTTTTCCTTCTTAACTGAAAATTTGATCTTGGGAATTGACCTAGGACAGTGGTCACTAACCAGTCAATCTCGATCGACTGGTCTACTGTGGAGCCTCCAACAGTCTACCTCAGTCTGTCAGAGGCTCCACAATAGGGAGCAGCAGGACGCATGTGGCTGGGCTGAGCCATGCTCCCCGCTGCCCAGGCCGGACTTGGTGAGTGGGGTCAGAGCTTGGGGGGGGGGAGGGGTTTAGATCCTGGGGTGCCCTTTACTTCCAAAAAGTGATCTTCACCATAAGAAGGTTGGAGACCATTAACCTAGAATATTTTATGTGAAAATAGTGGGGAGACCAAAGCTATTTCCAAGTACATTCCTTCACTTGGGTATACTACCTGCTCAGCATTTTGATTGGTTGATTGATTTAAAGATACCTAGCAGTAACATTATCTGCTTCTGCACCCACCTCTTCATTTTCTGACCATGTAAAGCTCCTAACCAGTATCAAGAAAGGCTATATACCAGAAACTGGATTGTTTTTGACGGGTGATGGATTGCCTCCCAGTAAACAGAATATATAAAGAATTAAGAAAAAATAATTATCATAATAGTTCCAAAAACAAGGAAAGGATTGTACAACATGTTTGTTTTATTTTTGTATTTTTAAGTAATGTAGCTATGTCATTCAGGATTAATTCTCAGCAGTTCTTCAACTTGGAGGTAAGAAAAACAAAATTATCTTCTTCAAAAGTCCATATGTAACTAGTTTCCTGCTTGATATAGTAAGAGTCTCTCCAGTGACTTGGCATACATCATAATTCATGTAAAAAAACACTCTTCTCATGAAAAGGAACCAGCATAGTCCAGTGTCTGTTGTATAGATAGATATATCTGAAAAATGAACCTCAGTGATCCTGGGAACATTTTCATGGCTTTGCTTCTGCATACGTAATTACAGGCCTTAATCTCCCCTCCTTTAAAGGTTGCTGTTTTGAATGTATTATATATTATATGCTAATAGTATTCATTACTAATTAATTTGTAATAGGAATTATTTAAAGTTTGAAATAAAGCACAATGTATTATATCTCATTTCCTTAGCATTAGAGATGCTAAACTCTAGAGTCTTTTTTGGGGGGGAGGGAGGAGGGAGGGGAGGGGAGGAGTTGCTGTACTTATCCAAAGTCCCCTGAAGTAATAGAGTCCTGGGAGGACGAGCACCTTTCAGACAGAAGTACGACATTGAGAATTTTTAGATAAATTACTTGAATTCTAAAAAGTACTAAAATTTCATTAAGCACAATACACACAGTCCATGTGTACAAAACCCAGAAATAAATGTAATATAGATCCCTTATGAGCATGTACTAATAAGCTCTCTGGGGCAAATGTATAGATGCATGCTTAGTAGGCCTATGCGAAACAGCAAGTATATGATTTGGATTTGGATTTGGCTGATTTGGAAGGGCAGTGATTCAGTTTGGTGATTCAAGTCACTGTCCCAATTTGATTCAGCTAAATCTGATTCAGAGATTCAGCGCCGATTCGGAGATTCAACCAGACTATAATGAAGAATCACTAAAATACCTATAACTTTGTCATTTTGTGACAGGTTTGGACAAAAACAGCAGGGATGCTAGCTGCTTCCAAGGGCATGAAGCCTGCCAAGATTCAAGGAGATAGGTGCAGGGGTTTCTGTCAAAGTGCCTTTCTGACTGTTGAAAGCAAAACTCATATGACTTGTGTGAGCTAGTCTGTGAAAAGTGTTTTATAAATTCAAACAAGCACTGAACCTCGCTAACTCACCACCAGAACCAAACTTCCTACAGCTCAAAAACACACCAAATGGATCCAGACCATATCATGACAAGAAATGCAAAACCTGCCAACATATCTCCAGTACCCCCACAATTACTATACCCCACAACAGATCCATCACCATTCCTGGTTCTTACAGCTGCACCTCCAGAAACATTATATATATCATCCAGTGCACCAAATGCCTTGATGGAAAATACATAGGAGAGACCAAACAACAACTGTGTACCAGAATGAATGCACAGCAGAAATCTAATAAAGACATCAACACCTAATTACCAGTGGGGGCACATTTCTCACAAGAAAACCACTCTCTCCCCAATTTCTCAGTCCTGATCCTCAAAGGGAATTTACAAGACACTTTTCACAGGTGAGCCTATGAACTTCACTTCATCAATCTCCAGGATACAAAAATGCATGGACTCTATATAGACATTGGATTTATGACTATAACCTGCCCATCCCCAGGTACCTCTTCACTTTTACCTGCTATATTCCCTTCCCCACCCCCAGCCTGTGGCTTACCCCCTGACACCTCAATTTACATTTTCACTGACTGGCTTGCTTGCCTGCAGACGAGCCTCTGACTTCTTTACTATTCATTCCATCCAGGAAGAGCACACACACCAACTGCAGATGCTTCCTCAGACTGACAAAGGGCTTTTAAACCTGAAAGCTTGCTGAGATATATTTCTCCAACTATTCAGTTAGTCTAATAAAAGGTATCAGATTGACCCAAGGAACCTTGTCTGCCTTGTGTGTGTTAATGCAGCAGGGATGGTAGCCTGTAACAGGGGTCCTTCCCAGTGCCAGTTAGATCTTGGCCTGCCCACCTGTTTTTGGGCCAACCATCTGCCCCTCTTTCACCTGCCATACCTTGATGGAAAATTGATTCAGATGTTACCCAGGCTGCCCATTTAGGCCCCTGATGTCTAGGGGTGACATCCATTCTGGAGCTCCATACCTACCTTATCCACGCCTCACAGCTGTGGTCCCCTCTCTGGGACCTTTGGCTCCCCCTTAGGCCCTGGCCCCACCTTTAGGATAGTTGGAATCCTGAGCTTCTTGCTCTTGGCATTCCTTGTGGTGGGTTCCTGGCCCTTCAACCCCACTTTGAGTCCTGGCTCCAGCGTGGACTAGTCAAGGGTACCTCAGGTCAGATCTGAGCCACCTGCCTGCTCTCGCCATCACAACTCGGGTAACTATAGGCTTGTTAGTGTCTTTGGTCCTTAGGAAGACCTTTGAGAAAATTATCAAGGCACATATCTGCAGGGGCCCAGCATGGGAGGTAATGCTCAGGGGCAACCAACACGGATTCACTGCGGGCAGATCCTGACTGACTAACCTTGTTTTCTTTTACGAACAGGTCACAAAGTCCTTGGATGCAGGTGCTGAGGTGGACGTCATCTACTTGGACTTCAAGAAGGCCTTTGATACTGTTTCTCTCCCCATTCTCATAAAAAAACTAGGTGGGTGCAACATTGATTGCCTACACAGTCAAATGGGTGGCACATTGGCTCGATGGTCCCACACACAAAGTGGTGGTGGACAGGTCGTTTTCAACCTGGAGGGATGTGGGCAGTGGAGTTCCCCAGGGCTCAGTCCTCAGGCCTGTGCTATTCAACATCTTCATCAGCGACTTGGAGGTGGGCGTGGAAAGCATGCTGTCAAAATTCGCTGATGGCACAAAAATATGGGGAGAAGTGGGCACACTGGAGGGCAGTGACAAAATCCAACTAGATCTAGGCAGGTTACAGAGGTAGGTGGATGACAATAGGATGGAATTCAACACAGATACATGCAAAGTATTGCATCTAGGGAGAAGGAACCTGCAACATACCTATAGGCTGGGAAGCACCCTTCTCAACAACACAGTGCCTGCAATGGATCTTGGAGTCATTGTTGACTCCAGGATGAACATGAGCTGCCAATGCGAGGAAGCAGTCAGTAAGGCTAACTGAACCTTGTTGTGCATCTACAAATGCATCAAAAGCAGGTCCAGGGAGGAGATCCTTCCCCTCTATGCGGTGCTGGCCAGGCCGCATTTGGAGTACTGCATCCAGTTCTGGGCGCCACACTTCAAGAGGGATGTGGCTAACTTTGAGAGGGCCAGTTGCATGGTCAGGGGGAAGTAGGCCAGGCCCTATTGAGATAGACTAAAGGGCCTGAATCTTTTGAGCTCCCACAAGAGAAGACTGAGAGGGGATGTGGTGGCCATCTATAAACTCATCGGGGGGACCAGCAGAAAATAGGTGAGGCTCTGTTCCCCCAGGCACCACCAGGGATAACAAGGAATAATGGCCACAAATTGATTGAGAGCAGGTTCAGGCTTGATATCGGGAGGCATTACTTTATGGTTAGGGCTACCAGGCTCTGGAATGCGCTCCCAAGGGAGGTGGTGCTCTCCCCTACCTTGGAGATCTTCAAGAGGAGGTCAGATATATATCTGGCTGGGGCATTATGATCCCAGCATTCATTCCTGCTCAGAGCAGGGGGTCGGACTTCATAATCTGTTTGGGTCCCTTCTGACCCTTGAAACTATGAAACTCCACTGCAGCCGTAAGCCTCAGGCCTCTCAAAGATCTCACAGATCTGGGCTTTCTCTAGCCAGGACTATACGTGCGTGTGGTGGCTGGA
Source organism: Gavialis gangeticus (assembly GCF_001723915.1). Taxonomy (NCBI): domain Eukaryota; kingdom Metazoa; phylum Chordata; order Crocodylia; family Gavialidae; genus Gavialis; species Gavialis gangeticus. The sequence continues at coordinate 162,804,465 of NW_017729032.1, read as the reverse complement.
GGTTTTCAGATGCCCCCCATCCACCTTTCACCAGGGAGATTAGTAGTCCTGGCATTTCCTGGGGCTGCCACACCACTGGCAGTCCCACCAGGCCTCATTACCCATGCAGGGTGCAGTTTTAAGTCATGCCCACGCCCCAGCCCATACCTCCAAATTTGTCCTGGCATAAGAATTCAGCAGAAGGTTGTTCTTCCCCCCGCTGGCTGGGTATAAATTAAACTTCTGCCTCCAGCTCTGAGAGGTGGGCATTAAATGGTTCTGAAAGCAACTAAAAAAAGCAAATAGGTGTAGAGTGAGGAGGGGGACAGTCACTCCATCTGCAGGTGGATCTTGGGGAACTTCAGCAGCAGGAGGTTCACATTCAGGAACACCAGCTGCTCCACCAAACCAGGATCCAAGCAGTTATGGTGGGGTGTCACTACATCCCCAGCAATGCTGAACGCCCTTTTACCTGGAACACTGGTCTTTGGACAGGACAGGTGTTCCTAGGCAACCGTGGCCAAATCCTGCCACACCTGGCTGTGAGATGGCTAATTAGCCAAGAGATCTCAGTGCAGCATCTCCATGTGCTCAGCAAGATAGGTAGCCAGCAAGGCCTCAACACTACTTCCCAGATGGTGGGCTCTGGTGCATCTGAACCCCAACATTGAAGCCATGCCCTTGACCCACATTGGCAGCGTCAGTGGTGGAGGAGATTGGCTGGTGCTTGGAGTGCTGGCATGGGAAAGTGGATCCTTCTCTTCCCTGCCCCCCGCCTCTGCCCTTCTGCCTCCCTGCATGTGTTCATCAGCACCTCTGTGCAGTGATCAAGGGTTTTGCTGCTGCAGATGCTCCCCTTCACCTTTGGGTCACACATGCCCACCAGCACATGGACCATACTGGATTGCAATGTATCCAGCCATTTTTTGATGCCTTCCTTCAGCCACTTAACCAGTGCCTGCACCTCTGGTGAAAGTGGCTTGCCCCATCCAGGAACATTGATCCCCTGGAACTTCTCCATTTGATTCTCAAACTTTTTCACTATGAGGATCACCTGGCTAAGGAAGGCATCACCAGTGCTGAGGCTCTTGGTGGCCTTGAGGAATGGCATGAGGACCATCAAGATCTGGGAGATGGTATCCCACTCTGTTTTGTTAAGGGGGATGCTGATCCCAATCTCCCTGACTAAGACCATCTCATGGATGGCTTACTGTTGTTCAACTAGCCTTTCGAGCATCAGGTATGTAGAGTTCTGAGTCTCCACATCCTGCATAATTTTGTGCTGCGGGGTGCTCAGCTCTGCCTGTTTGTCCTGCAGCAGCTTGGCCCCCTTGATGCTCCGGTGGAAGTAGCCTGCCACCTCCCTGCATTTTGAAATGAGCTGGCTGGTAGTGGTAGTAACGCCTCCCATTACCAGCGGCCCTGTCCCCTTCCAAGGCATCTCTGACTATGAGGTGCAGCCTGTGCATCACACAAAGGATGCCAACAAAGTTGGCATCATGCATTGCCTTGACCATATTGGCCCCGGTTTTCAGTGACCATGATCCCATGGGTAAGCTCGGCCTGCCCAATGAGCCACCCCTGCACTATGTGGTTCATGGCCTCCATGATCTCCCTTGCCATGTGGGACTCACTCAGCACCTCCGCTTGAAGGACAGCCCACCGATGCCCTGACTGATCACACCAGGATCCTGTGAGGGAGAGGTAGGCATGATCTCCACCCCAGCTGCTCCAGATGTCCAAGGTGAAGTGCAAAGCTATCTGCAGACCTGTCTTGCACAGCTCCTCCCTCAAGTACTCCCTGCATGCCTCATACAGGGAAGGCACCACTGTCCTGCTAAAGATGGTGTGTGTCGGCACTTGGTCTGATGGGGCCACAAGCACCATGAGCTGCCTGAACCCTGGATGCTCAATAAAAGAGTAGGGCTGGCAATCCAAAGCAAGCATCTCCCCAATGCTCTGGGTGACCTCACTTACCTTGGGAATGGACCCTGCTGTGTCTCCGCCTTTCCCCCATTGGTCCAGGGTGACCTGCCTCTGCTTTGGGGGGATGGGGGCTTTGGAGTGAGAGGGGGACTTCTTTTTGGACATGCTCCCACTGGTGCCAGGCTGAGGAGAAACCAGGGCAAGGGGGTACTGCCTCCTGAGAGGCAGCAGTATTACCATGGTGGTGAAGTGTTTCTCATCCTTGTCCCAGCTGATCTGCCTTCAGCAGTGCTAGCAGGTAGCATACCTGGGATCATCTGCCACCTCAAAATGATCACACACTACATTACCCTCTGCTTCTAGGTTGATGGTGGGGATCCTGCTTTATCCCTCTCCTCACCAGGCAGAGGCACAACAACAGGAGGAGCTGAGCTACCTGCCCCCACAACCTCCTCTGAAGTGTCTTTCAGAAGAGACCTACCTCTAGGGGAACTTTGAAGGGTGTGGAGCAGAAACTCAGATTTCCCCCTCCTTCCCCAGAATTTCCTTAGCTATGGCACTCAGATCCTCTGCTTCGAGATCCAGCTCCTCCTCTGGCACTGGAAGGCTCATGCTGGGAACTGAAATTAGGGTGGAAACTGTCATGCTGATTCTGGTGCTGGTGATTATTAATGGTGTTAGTGAAGGTGGTGCAGATGCAGACACTGCTCCCACCTCCTAGCTTCCACTAGCAGCAGAAGACTCATTACTGCTAGGACAGAGGGTGTATCTATGCCTGGGGGAGGGGGAATTTGCAGCTTTCCCTCTGCCCCCTCTCCGTCCCCTGCCAGAAGACCTGGCACCTCCCTTTCCAGCACACTTTGTAATGCTTGGTATGCTGCAAAATGTGTATGTGTCTGTAATATATGTTGTGCTTTCCTGCAATGCACAGTGATGACACACTGTTGGGGAAAACACAGAAGAGAGACAAGATAGCTACCAAGAGACTAGAAAGCAAGCCAAAACCTTTCAGTTGCTGCTGGTCCAAGAGACACTGCTCACAAAAGACATAGATCACTTCACACACAGCTTTATATGTTGTTTCTATGTCCCTCTTCCAGAGCACTGTAATTGGAAGGGAACTTGAGGACACATCAGTCACTGCCCAGCTATAGATGTCAATATCGGAGCAGTCTCCACACCCTGTCCCCCACCTTCTCAGTTTCTGTTTCCTGCAGGTCTGCCTTTAGAATCTCTCTGAACCTTTTCCGAATGGATTCAAACCTTTTAATAGGTCTCCCAATTTGGTTCAGATTCAGAGATTTGGCCACTGAATTTGGATGAATCTCCTCTGAATCAAATTGGCTACTGAAGCTTCGCACAGCCCTAATGCTTAGTACCACTCCGAGGCAGCTACATTGCAGGCATTTTGGGATTTAATTGTGAAGAGCCAGTATGCTGTGTTTCACTGTGATGCCTCCTTAGCATGGCCAGAAGGTGGTTTAGATATGTCTGATATCTAAATTTGAGCAATCTAATTCAGCTTCCCAAGACACACTATGTAATCATGGGGTAAAACAGGGGTTTGGACTGAATCTCCAAAATAATCCTTCAGTCTTATTGTATTACTTTGTAATAAATGAAGCAATGCAGATTCAATGCTTTTGAAATATATATATTTTGTAAATATCAGTGATGCTGAAAGTATGTGCAGCTCTGTAAGTTATTCTTTCTGAATGAAATGATCCACAGAGTTACCACACAGGATTGCCATTGCTGCTGAAAGGAAATAATGAAAATATTTTGTAATATTTTATTTTCCCCTTATTACAATGTTGTTCTTACTGAACTCTCAATAGCTGCTCTAATTCCTTCCAGCAATTACCCTGCTATTTTGGGGTCAGATCCCACAGCCTTTCCTAACCTGAGCAATTCTTAAAGTCTCTCTGAATACGTGAGTGAGTAGAGAGTGATTTAAATCTGTTTTGAGAGGACTGTTATTTTTTATAGACTCTGCTGAAATTTTAATATGATAGTATCCAGTATGGACCATCAAATTAATGACGTTTATTAACTTGATTCATATTTGAAAACAGCACTGAAGGCTGATTAAACTCTAAACATTTTTTTCTGTGATAGTTTCTAAACATTTTTTTTCTATGTTAAGTTTAAGTGTTGTCAGCACTTTGCAAAAACAACACGTTAGCTCCCTTTGTCTAACTAGTCCCTGACTTTATTGCCATGATCCTGTAGTAACAAATTAATGTCTATTTATTAACTGAAATAAAGGTATAATGTGTGTATGTTTGTAAATCAGGGACTTTAAAGAATAGTATGATACCTGGAACAGCTCAGGGAAGGAAAAAATCTTGTCAATGAATCAGAATGTCTGTTTTTTCCTTTCAGTAACCTCCCAGAAGAGTAGCTGGAACATAAGTTAAGGATGTTATGATTCAGAAGGCTGTTTCAATATATGACCTCACACCAAAAAAACCTCTACTAATACTCTAAGTATTTTTGTATTCAAGCCCTGTACATCACCATAATAATAAAAAAGTTAAAGTAACAGGCTGAAAATATATCATATCCATGCATGATGTCATTGTCATGTTCCAGTATAGATCATAAGATTCTTCTGCATTCAAATGTTTCCAGTACAATATCTTAAGTATATCAAATTAGTAGACTCCCGAATTCTCTTTAAAGCATGTTAACATGCTCTGAAATTCCATGTTAACTGAGGCCTGTTTCTGTTGAATGCTGAGTGTACGCATTTGATTATGATTTAAAGTGTTTAGTACCTGACATTCCTTCAGACCTTTCATCATCAACCCCATTAAATGCAGTCCTGAGGTTAAAAGAAAAGCTTTATTGGGAGTCTTTTTTTATTTTATCTTGACAAGGACACATTTAATGTAGATGAAGTTTTACAAGTTTAAGCCAGATGAGTCAGTAGAGCCTAATGCTACTTTTTCAATCTTTCTTCTAGCCATATATCTTAAATACAGACATGTGAAGATAGTTGAAGAAAGTAGTCTTATTAGTGCTGAAGGCATAGAACTCCATGTAGGGGTCTTGCATATTATGTATGAGAGATGTATACACTATGCATTGTGCCTCTAATCTGTTGTGAAGAATTAGATTTCTCAGTATCTGCTGACCACAGACCTACATAATCTGACAAGAACTGATGTAATAGGGCCAGTTATAGTAGTATGTTAAAATATATCACTCTGTTCTGGGGCCAAACAATGTATGTCTACTCCTTCTTTCACCATTTTCTTAATGTTAGCATAGGTATGGGACATAAAATTCAGTGGGAGGCTCACTTGGGCTTAGAGTGAGTGAGGATTTAGTTAGGGAGCTTCTGGAGGGGCTGGACATTTTTAAGTCAGCCGGCCCGGATGATCTTCACCCTAGAGTCCTAAAGGA
>NW_017729032.1:162761072-162798824 GCF_001723915.1 Gavialis gangeticus | reverse complement strand
GACCCCAGTGCTCTTCCTGCCATGGCAGGGGGTCAGACTAGATGATCTGCTCAGGTCCCTTCTGACCCTAGAAACTATGAAACTATGAGACTCCTGCACAGTATTTTAGGTAGGATGAGTGTTTTTATGCACAGGGCAGTGGGGGAAGGGAGAGAAGAAATACATCTGTATGAGGGAGATTAAGGTTGAGGTTTGCACAGAGATATAAGCATAACCTTACAACTGATGAAGAGAATACAAGATGCCAAAGAACATGGGGGAAAACAAGGTTGAAGTAAATTAAAATAGACTAACTTTAAAGGGAATCAAGGGGTTTAGTTTAACTCTTTAAACAAGGAAATAACTTTATTAAGTAAAATCAATGTATTTTATATTCTAGGGTCCTGATCACACACTGGTCCATACAGACAGGCACTTGGGTATGGATAGGTCTTCATTTCCAGTACTTAGTTCATTTCTTGGTTTTGGTCTGTGCAGGGGGTGAGGGGCAGGAAGTGCTCCCAATGCTTCCTGCCCCTTGCACAGACCATAGTAACTGTGAAGGGGGCCTGGGGCAGGAGGAGCATTTTCCTTATGGCTGAACCTCTCTCCAGTTCTTCAGGGATAAGTAGAGCCACAGGTCTAATCTGTGCAGGGATGAGTGGGAGTGCCCCAGTCAGTACTTAAGCAGGAGGTAGAGGCAGCATGGCTTCATTTGTCCCTTGAGCCCTGGGGATAGGTTGAACCACATAGGAATTCCCTGTCCCCTGCACAGACCGGGACCACTCTGATCTGTGCAAGAGGCAGGAGTTATTAGCAACACAACTGGACCTGTCCAACTATATGGAATTGCCTTCCTTGCCTCCTTCACAGATGCACAATGGCAGATGCACCATGGCATCCAAGCTCCCAGCCCTTCCCTGAGCCAGTTTAGCCTGCTACAGTACATGATATGTATATAGTGGCATTTCATTTTAATCATGGAAAAATGTGGATTTGAGAAAGATAGGGGCAAAACCAGGGCCAGGGGCCCAGAGCAATGAGAAGTGATGAGGGACAGGGCCTGGGCCCAACAATGAGACAGAGATGGGCTGAGGCTGGTAGTCTACAGCAAGGAGTGACTAGTAGGCTAAAGCTAAAAAGCCTGAAGCCCATACAAACTGGTGCATGAATCTGGAGTGCCAGCTGTGAGGCATGGGCATGGCTAAGGGGAGGTCAGAGACCACAAATTAGCCCTTAAGGCAGCAGATGCCCTGGGGCATGTATGGGACAGGAGAGCCGACTTAGCAAAAGGAGCCAAATCAAAACCCGTGCAGTCTGAGAGGGGCCTGCTGGATGCAGAAAGAAAGAGAGCTTGCCTTGGGACTCAGGAGCAGCTTCCGTTTTTGTAATTCAATTATTCCAACAAAGGCATGGCAGGTAGGAGAAGAGGGAGGGTAACCAGAGAAGCAGGGCAGGTCAAGAGCTGTGTGGCCACTAGGAGGCATCATGGCCACTCCTCAGACCTTGGTCCCATTACAGACAGTAATTGTCAACAATTGGAGAATATCACCAAAAAATAGTTTAAAGAGATATTTTGGGTCTGATTCTCCTCACTTCCTCCAACTTCACACTGTATCACTCACATTAACACAGCTATTCTTAACTTTATTGATAGCTTTGCTAACTATCGTCAAAACAGTCAGGACCTCTTACCTGAATTTCAAAATTCTTCAGTTCTGAAAATCAACTATGGAAATGTCTTGACTGGACTATACATTTGTAGATAGCTTTTAAAAAATACGTTGAAGGATTTTAATGAATACAGTTTATTATTTTCTTAGTGTCCTAATAAGGATTTTAACAAAATATGAGATAAATATATTTTCTCAATCTACAGTACATATATAGCATGGTGATATTCATTGTATTGCTTAAGAAAATCTACTTTTTAGGCACAGCAGCATGGGGATAATTATACTGTTACTACCTGTGCTGTACCTCCTTCGTTCATTATCAAAAGGGTAGACTCTATCCTTGTCTATTTGGCACTATCTGGTAACAGTGAATGTGCTCACTTTTTAAAAGACTTTTTATAGTATTCTTTAGATAACTGATACTGCAGATCTTTAGTATGGCATGAAAGAATACATTTATAGATCTACAGTCAGAAATGGAGTAGACAAGACAGCAGAAACCATGAGAGGTAAAAATGCAAGAAAGTGTTTTTGCAGGCTAATTACTGATACCAGATTTTTCAGTTCTTATTCAAACAAAATTCCTCAGGGAATCTTAACCTTGTCTCCTATATCTCTTATTCTTCCCTGTCTCTGTACCATTTAGCTTCCTGCCTGCACTATATTTGTTTTCTGCCTTGCTATAGTAAAGGATATATTCTTCTGCAATTCTTAAAATAGGTTTTAAAGATGTGTTTGGAATTTAATAGTTGATAACTATGCCATAGTTGATGGTACTGGAGATGACTGTGTGACTGTGGATTGTGGCAGGAGTTATTGGCACAGATAACAACAGAATCAGCCCACGGTTAGAAGAATGGAAATATGGGCTGAGGCTGATGTGAAGGAAGAAAAAATGGGAATGGGACAGAGATTAATGTATGTAGTAGGCTAAATGAATAAGGGAGATTTTTAAGGTGAGAGAAATGGACTTGTAAAGTAATAATAATTTCAGGAAATAAAAGGGATCAAGATAAAATTATCAATTAAAGGAACAGCTTGAACAGACTGGAGAGGAAGTAATAGCAAGCAGAAAACTTTGGAATGTTTAGAAAAATCAAAACGTACAATTTTTAAGTTGAAACTTGTCAATTCCCAGTTCCTTAAGCAAGAAAAATATGCCTGTATAGTCATTTCTTGCTAAATTCAAGCCCTTGCCAGTTATACTAGTTTTATTTACATGAATGCAAACCATTTGATTTATAAAACTGCTATGAAATAGCAGAAAGTGGCAAAACACACAAAAGGCAATGAGCAAAGTATTTGGCCTACAAAGCTTATTTGTAGTAGTAGTCATTTATTTGCAGCATTTACTAAAACAGTACAGTAAAATTGGCAATAGAATTATATATAATATAATAACATGATATACTGCATGGTTACTAGAAGAAGCATAGAATAAGATTATTCATTTTACCAATTTAAACAAAATTAAAACAAGCATAAAATGATGATACAAAAATAGATAGAGGACCCAGCATGCCATTATAAAATAATAAATACAGGGAAATTTTATTTGACGTTGGCATTTATAGTTTGTGCAAATAATGCAAATGCACCCAGGGAATATAGGGCAGACTGTCAGTTATTAGAAAGGAGCCAAGTTGTGATACCTTATTTACTGCTAAATTATTGACCAAGCAGACACCACCATTTGTTTGTATTCACCCCTTGGGAAAGGATCCTTTTTCTAATAAATAAGACCATGTTTTGAGCCCCAGCAGAACCATACACGTCTGTGGCTCTACAAAATGACAATAGAACTTTCCTAATCACCTTTCTAGGGACAAATAACATTCCATTTCAATGTGTCAATGACAACTACATCAAGATGGGAAAGATGGGGAGACTGAAGTGATCTTCAGTAGAAGCCTTCCTGTTCCTGGAAAAAGGAGAGTGAAGAAGTGAAAATGTCTCAAGGGTTGGTCCTGGTTTTGGTAGGGAGATAGAATCATAGAAGTAGGGTTGGAAGGGACCTTGTAGATCTTCAAGTCCAACTCCCTGCCTGGGCGGGAGAAAAACTGGACTCAAATGAGTCCAGCCAGGTAGGCATCAAGCCTCTTCTTAAAGACTCCCAGGGTAGGAGCCAGCACCACTTCTCTTGGAAGCTGGTTCCAGCTCCTAGCCACCCTAAGTGTGAAGTAGTTCTTGCAGATGTCTAACCTAAACCTACTCTCCAATAACTTGTGTCCATTATTCCTTGTTATGCCAGGGGGTGCTAGGGGAAACAGTATCTCTCCCAAACCCTTCTGGTCCCCCCTAGAAATGTTATAAGCAGATCTTAAGAGAGCCAGTTAATGTAGTCAACTATACTGAAAAGCTATGGAATTTAAACATGGAAAAGGTATGGAATTTAGTTTAAATCTGAGGTAAAAAACCATCCAGAACTTGTATTTAAAATAATTGAAGAAATAGTACAACAGGGCTCTTAAACTAACCCAATGAAATAACTATTTCAATCTTAGGAGTAAACAGAGGGCCCGTTGATAATGGAGAAAAAATAATGATCATCAGAGAAAAATGTTTAGGATGGCAAAAAGCATATGGATATAGCAAGAATTTCCAAAAGTCAAATTTAGTTAGACCTTTCAAAGGAAATTTAAAAGTAATGGTCATATAAATGAAGAAACCAAGAAAAAAGTAAAAGGTAGGCCCTCAATGCAGTGAAGACTGGATAAAGATTAAAGATAATCTAGTATACTGGTCAAATATTACACTATTTTTCCTTGGTTTTCAATAAAAACAATTGAATAGGGGGGCCAAAGATGGGTTGAAGAATAGAAATGAATGGATAGTGCTCCAAGGAAAATAATAATTCTGTAAGCTCTGCAGCTGATGAGACTGATGAGAGTTTGGTGCATGGGTTTCCCACCCAAAGCTAGCATCCACACTCCCAAAATCCTTCCACCCTAAACCTCTGGCTCGTTTATCTGCTGTGTTGTGTCCCAGCAGGCCAGGAGATAATTTGCCAGGCTTTCCTTCGACACAACTCTCTGCTGGTTGGTGTGCCGCAAGCACTAATGCCCAGATGAGGGCACACTGTAAATTGCCCATGCATATCATGCTTTCTTTGTATGCTGCACCTCCTCTGTCCAGGGCTCATGCAAGTTTTCCCTCCTGGTCTCACAGATGTTGGAGATGACACAGGCAGTAACAATGAAGTATTCCCCAACTGGGCTGTAGCATTCACCCACATAATTCCAGTGTGCCTTGAGGTGGCCAATGGTATACCTGATGGTCATGCAGCATTTGCTGAGGACTGTTGAAATGCTCCTGCTTGCAGTCCAGGTGCCTTGTGTAGGGGTTCATGAGTCAAAGGAGAGGGTAGGCAGAGGGGTATCAATAAGCAGTAGGTCTCGAACTTTGCTGATCTGCTTGCTGGGGTCCCAGGGGTGTGCTGTCTATTGTCCACTAATAGGTGATAGGTGGGAGGATGAAATTGTGGAAGACCCTGGCATTGGGGACACTTTAGACCCAACTAGAGAAGATGTGGAGAAGTGGCCACAGTGGTCAACAACATCCTGCAATGCAATAGGAAAGAGCCATTTACAGTTGATGAACTCCAAAGACCCTTCATGGGTGGGGAGGGCAGGGGGAAGGATGGGGATGTGAGTGATGTCAGTCCCCACACAGATGGGAAGCTCTGCCAGTGGTGATCTCATGTGGGTTGCTGATGCAGATGACACAGTTTGCCAGCATATCCTGGATTGCCTGGCACACTTCCTAGACTGCTGCTCTAGCTGTGGACTTGCCCGTGCCAAACTGTTTGCTGATGGATAGACCGTCGGGGTGGTGAGCTTCCATATGGTGATGACAATGTGATTCTCTGGAGTCAGAGGTCATCTTACATTGATGTCTTGCTGCTCAGTGTGGGACACCAGCTTGACAAGGATGTTCTTGAAGGTCATCCAGTACATGTAGGAGTTCTGCAGATATTGCCTTTTTTCTTAGGTGTGCAGGTCAGTCTGCTCCTACCAGCTGCTGCTCATGTCACAGGCCCTGAAGCTGTCCAGGAGGACCACATGTTCATCAGCCAGGTGGACATTGTCAGGTTTTTGTCCCCATTAACTAGTACTCAGAACATAAATCCATAGAAATAAGGAACCACAAGTGCTTTTTTGAGGAACAGGTGTACGGTATGGGAAATTAAAGAAACATGGTAATCTCAAAAACATCTAATACAATAAATGTAATCATTGGATATAGCTAAAAATATCTTTCTAATCATTAACTTCCTGACTTGTTGAAGTCTGGAAATCTTAATCACAAAATACCTGTATACCTAAAACCCTTCTAAATCCAGTTAGAGTCAATGATGGGCTGGGGCAGCTCTCTTATGCCTACATGCTTTGTGCTAGAAACATCTGCACTACCAGCCAACACACAGGTACTTGGTATGTGTGACAGGGAGCTGTCCCAAGGCTGACCTCTGCATTGGCCTACCCACCTGTCCTGGCCAGTCCGCCCATCTACCTTTCTTGCCATGCCTTGTTGTAATGAAACTACATAAATGGTTCTAGGTGAGAGGCTACCCTCCTAATGATCTAATACCCAGGGTGTACTACATGACTCCAGCCTCCCCTTTGTTGTGTCCCAAGCTTCACAGGTGTTATACTACTATCTGTCACTTGTGCTTCCCTCTGGCACAAGAAGCTCCTTCCTCTTTCTGGTCATGTGATGCTTGCAGGTGCTGCCCAATTACCCCCTTAGGCTGTTACCCTGGCAACCCACAGCTGTGGATCTCTGCTTAGCCTGCAGACCTCCCTAGCCAGGCTGCTTCAGCACTAAAGGAGCAGGCACATCTTAGTGTCCTGTTACAATGTGATTCTGTCTTGCTTCTGCTTTAGTTTTTCAGAATTTCCACAAGGGCGACCCCTAAGAAAGAGGACTTGGGCAGGTCTCAGTCTCCTTGTGATAGAGCTCCCAATCGCTAATAATGCAGCCCTGTATTTATTCCTCTTGAGCTTGACTCCTCTTGACAAATTAGTCTGCTATCAGTGTGACCCACTTTAGGGCTTATCTTGCCCAGTTCCTGCTCACATTCCTGAGTATCATAGATGTGGCACTATGATTAAATAACATTATAGCTGTTATAGGTTTTTATGCATCTGTGAGGTGTTTTTTTTATTTTTTCCTCTCTCTCTTTTTTGCTCATTACAGGGTATAAAGTAAGAGTGCTACTCCTTTGTCTTTTAACTCAGATGTTTATACTTGCATCAAGACATTGATTCCTGTCTGATTTCTTTCATGAAGAAACTGCTTTCTTCCTTAAAGAAACTGAAGTCACATCCCTAATCATTCAACAAATTACAACCCAGTTTCTGGAGAGCAAGTCAACATGGCCAGTTCTTCTGGCTAGGGCAGCACAAAGCCACCTTGAAAGAAATTCTAAATACATTGCCTAGGAGAAGACACTCAAGAAGCCTGAGCCTGAATTGATTCAATCTTTGCAGGTTAGTCTAACCTGCCTAGATTGAATCAGTTTGCAACTGTACAGACATTCCTTCTGTACTAAGGAAATGTAGGAACATGCCTGCAGTGGCTTAGGCTAGAAGTTGGGGGGCACAAGAGCAGCCCTCCCTTTCCTTCCACAATTCTAAGCTGAGGGGGGTGTGGCCAGGCCCTGGCAGGATGCTCAGATTAGGGAGGGGTGTAAACTCCCACCCTGCTTGCAGTCCCAGGCTTTCTTTCATTCGCTGCTCAAGAGGTGGAGGCGTTGTCAGACCTCAGCGCCCAGCTAACACTCTGAGGCAAAGTGGGGGTGTGCAGTGCATGCATCTCTTGATGATCCTGAGCTTTTCAGTCTCCCTCTCCCTGCTTCTTCATGCTGTCTGCAAACCTGACAGGCAAGGGACCCAGCGGGGAGCTGATAACATAGCATTTACCAGCCCATCAACAAAACAAAAGCCTCTCTCATTAGTTCAAGCTTTTCTTAAACCGCTTTTTCCAAGGAAGGAATGGAGGGCCATTACCAGCTGGCCTGATGATTAGCTCCAAAAAGCCCTAAGTGGACACTGTTCTGTCTGTTTGTCCCAGTGAAACTGGAAACGCACACACAAACACCTCTCAGCATTAACTAGCATACCACATGCTGAGGGTCCTTGGGGCTGCGGTGGCAAGTGGCGGTAGGGGCAGGGGGAAGCCAGGCAGACCCCACTGTGCCTTCAGGCTCTGCCAGAGCTCTGGTTAGGGAACAGAGGGGCTCCAGTCCTGTCCTCTGGAGCAGAGAGCACAGCCCAGCCCAGGGCTGCAAAGCATCGGGGATGCTGGGGGATTCTGTTTTAACTTAAATCAGGAAGGGATCTTGGACAGACATTGCATAAACTGTTTTGACCCAAATCAGCTAAGTCTGATATTACATTCAACCAGGTTTATCTCAAACCAGTTTCAGACATTTTGAAACTGGTTTATGTGCACTGAAATTCTGTTCTGTTACAGGTTTAAACCAGTTTCTGAACACTTAAACAGGTTTATGTGTAATGTCTGTCCATAGCCATTGTGAAGGAAGAAAGGGCACAAAATTGTCTGCAGCACTCGCTCACATTTCTCATGCATTGTCTATGGATGTGGGGGAGTGGAGACATGCCAGAGCTACTTTGTTTGCTCTGTTACATCAGAGACTATTCAGGCTGCAAGTGACCTAGATTTAAAGAAATAAGAAATGTAATCACAGTTCTTTCCTTCCATCCCACTTATAATATCTGACTCACTGATTTTTAATCCTTTTCCCTGTCTACCTTCCCTCACAGAAAAAAGAGATTTAGGGAGGTGGAAGCAGCGTATAAAGCTGAGATAATGTTCAGACAAATAGAAAACATCTGTTAATCCCAAATGTTGTGATAGCTGAATTCAGCAACCAGAAGCCTCCATTTCTGCTCTGTATTGTCATTAGATGATATTTTAACCAACATGAAAAGTCTACGGAAATCACTTTTGCTAGTGTGAATCAAGAGTTGACTGCTTTACCTCACCAGCAAATATCCCTTTGGAATAGTAGGATCTCATTCCTATGAATTAGTTGAGCACGTTTACTTCTGTATTCCATTAGGGAGCAGGTTAGAATCTATTGAAATAAGTCATTAGCCAAGATGTGAACCCGAAGATGTTGAAATCATAAAATATAATATTCTTCTCATTATTTTAAATTAAATCAAGATTGTTTACAGAAGTGGAGTATGGCTCTCTCAAGTGCTATTGCAATGACATTCCAACAAAGTGAGGAAGAGCCCAAATGAAATAAATCAAACATCTTGGGTTTCCATAGCAATTAATTCACATAATTCTGGTATGAGAAGCACAAAATACAGAGTTGAGCTCCAAAATGTAGAAAAAAAATTCCCAACTTAAGATATCCAAATCAGGCACTGTATCTGAAAAAAAAAACGTTGAGCCACCTTCAATCTCAGGTAAAAGGAAAATGTGATGTCTTTGCTGCATTCTGTTACTTCATCAATTTGGAGAACTCCCGGAAGAAAAGGTAAGTAAGACGGCAAAACACTGTTGCTTTGATGTGATTTTTAGTTCTACATTTCAGAGGTAAGGCTTGCTGTCATGATGGTGTGTTACATATCTTTATAGAATTCATGAGTAGACAACAACAGTCTTTCTACTGATGTCTGCTGCACTAAAGAATTAATCAGAAAACTAAACTGAGAAGTACAGGCAACCCCTGCTTAGCGCCCTTAATTGGTTCCTGGAAAGCTGAGCATTAAGTGAAATGAGCGTTAAGTGAAACTGAAAGTATTTGATGACCCAAGATGGTGACCATAAGTGTTTTTAATGACCTAGGATGGTGACCATGAGCATTATAGCAAAACTTGCTGAGCGCTAAGTGAAATCAGATATCAATTTAAAATGAATGTTATAGTGAAATAGCACTGAGCAAAACAGTGTTAAGCAGGGGTTGTCTGTAGTTTAAATACCAGGTTTTCTTCCTTCCTTCCTTCCTTCCAGAACAGCAGTATCAAGGGGCTATAGGCATTCTGTTGTCTGCTCAGTCAGTAAGAAGTTGGCCGGGTTTGTTTCTGAATGTTATATTGATATATAAAGATCAGGGTTGAGAGCTTTAATATCTAACAAATTAGCAGTGATAGGGGGAAATATATTTATGTAATTAATTTGATGTTATTTGCCTTAATTTCTATGGTAGCCTTTTTATTTTGTTTCAAGATTGTCTCTTGTGTCTTGACGGTAACTGTAGCAGCTGTCGTACCTGAAATGCAGCATCTGATTATCATTCAATAGATTTGATTGAACTTGGAAGTATTTATTAAAATTAGCTGTAATTACATGACAGAGGAGCTGACAAATATTTTTAAGGCAGCATGTCATGCTGACAGTTCTATTCCTTTCTATGAAGAACTCTTTGTGTGTAAAATATTAAGCATAAAATTCTTTGACTGACTAGTAGGGAACAAAGATTAGTATTTTACTTCATTGCAAGCAGAAGGAAATGTAGGCATGGTCAGTAAAAGTGAACTCTGATAAACTAGACATCTAAAATCCTTCTGTGGGTAGGATTAGGATATCTGAGAAGGACATTTGGCTTAGCAAACAAAGAACTTTATGAAATAAAACTCAGATACTTGATAGTTTAAGAGTGACATCACACAGACAACAGCTTTTCCATATATCCTAGCCTTTATGTAGTACCTACTGTGTGGGGTTAGCTAAAATTGACTGTCTCATCTCAAATATTCCAGACAATGTCTTCTCATCCAGAAAGGAAAAACATAATATAAAGCAATCTGTGCTTAAGTACACCCTGCTAAATTTGGGCATGGAACTTTCTGGTATTAATCATCCTATTTTTATTAGATGGCTCATACATTCATTGGCATGTTGAAGCTCTGGTTATTTCAGGACTTTCTAATATGGGTATTACAGTAAAGGGTCAATAATAATATTCAGTATTTATATAATCTGATTGAAATATATTAGATTTTAAGATCCCTGACCATCTTTTTATTCTTTTTCAACAGTGCCTAGCACATTGGAGTTCAGGCCTATTGTTTGGTGCTTCTAGGTGCCATGGTCAGACAAGTAATTAATAATATAATGATTCTCCTCCAAACATTTCAAGATATTTTGCAAATAATGTTACCTTAATATGCAGAGAAGTAAAAAATTAGCCAGTGACCTGAGTCACCTGACTTTGAGTTTTGCTGCTCTGACCCAGAAGAATACTGGGTTCTAATAAAATCTGTGGCTGACCAAAAATACCAACTCTTCCTCTTTAATGGATTCATTTTAAATAGTGGATTAAAACAGGGAATCTGCAGGACAAAAACAACTACTTCATTTAGTTTTGGATACTGATATACATATGTTAGAAAGAAACTGACAACAAAAGCTGAAAAGGCAATAGAGCTGATTCACCAAAGGTTTTTCTACTACTGAAATATTAGTTGTCTATCATTTAAGTAAGAGTTCATCCAAAAGAGTTAAGATCCATTTTATATTCTTTAATTTAAGTCAAATGCCATTTCTGACCATCAGATGCGAAGATCTGATTCAGATTACATAGTGGTGAAGATAAATCTAATTCACCTATAGCCTGATTCCAAACATACCTTTGAAACATGCTCAAACTCTATCCGTTTGGAAGAAAACTCTTAAAATTATATTGTGAATTCTTTAATTTTTCCTAAGTAATTTGCTGGAAATAAAAAGAAGCATTATCAGTTTTGAGTTGCATAAAAGGGTTATTGTTTTCAGTAACTGACACACTATGCATTTTCCATCGAAGACCTTTTTTTCTGAACACTGAACTCTAGTTTGCACCTGCCTTTATTTTCTAGACAAATATTATTAATTACTTAATTTTCATACACATACTTAGACTTCAATACTTTTTCTGTAAATCCTGTGATGAAGATAAATATAATTTTGGAGGGGAAACAGTGAAGCTGATCTTACTCTGTTTCCCTGTATAATTCTGCCAAAGTCCATCAAAGTAATGCCGATAAATATAAACTCAAAATTTCCAGAATTCCTTAGCCAAGATTTAATAATGAAAAACATAAAATTGCACAGAGATTGTGTTCAAATGTCTGACTCCTTTGTCAAGATCCTAAGATAGAGCAGGTGGCTAGGGACACAAATGCTTTGGCTTGCCTCATATGGGTGTGTGTATATATATTGAGAAGCTCTTGCTTTGTACTTTAGTTTAGAAAGCCAAAGAACAAGTCAAAATACCTTCTAGAGTTCATTTTTGTGAATGATATAAAACAGCCATATTCCATAAATTAGACAGAAAAGAGACTCATTCAAAAGTGTATTTAACGCTCACTCTTAACCCCCCCCAAAATTAAATGTCAGTAATAATTTAAAGCCACTTTACTGTTCATCTCCTAAAATGAGCTCCTGTGCCATTAAAGTCAGCAAACCAATTAATCTCTCAGTTCAAAACTCCTTTCTCCTTAATGATATTTTCCCTCTTTTTCAGTATATGCATGCCAGAAGTTTGAACCCAAATTAGCTGGTGCATTTGAGACTGTCTGCACAGGAAGAAAACATGAATTGTATGCAGTAACCCACCAGTGACCTATCAGGTTGCACTAGGAACTGCTGTCTGGGATTAAGTAGGGGACTGTGAAAAATTGAATGGAAAAAAATCTATGCATCTCTGTGTCCTGAGGCAATGTCTGACAGTTAATTCAGGACTCCTTAAAGCTGTATATTCACTGTGTAATACTGTTTGAGAATCAAGCTTTGGCTGTCTACTCGGCATCACTCAGCTCCTGAAATGTGAGGATTTCTGACCTTCACAACTGATTTGCTACCTGAAGCCCTTAGTGCTTTATGATATTGTCATGGTTGCACAATAAATATGTAGGTGGAGTGGGTATTTCTAGGAGGCAGTGGTGCCTGCATGCAGTGATTAACACTATTCACATAGCTGCAGAAACAACAAACCAGAACTTCCTGTCAAGCTTACTTTCCATCTTGCTTCACTGCTGAATGAAGAAAAGGCAAACTGCTTTATAAGGTTTCCTGCTCCTCCCACAGCCTGGATGTACTTAAAGAAAGAAACAATCTGAAAACTATTTCCTTTTTTCTGCCATGACAAATATTAGATATAGATAAAAACATCAGGCAAAATAACAGCTGGTGGAATATCTGGAGAACGAATAAATATCACAGTAGTATATAGTTCTGTCTGTTCCCTTTATCTATAACACATTTAAAAAATAGCTTCATCTTTTAAGTTTTCTCTCCTCACCAACTCCTCCCCCAATGTTACATCTCTCCTTTTCATTGACGAAGATCTCCTTCATGCTCTTTTGCTTTACTCCATTCCCTTATTATTTTTTCCCTCTCTCTTTGGATTGAATTGACAAGCTGTTGCATTAAATCAGAATCAAATGTGTCCATCTTAAAGTAATACAGATGCTTCCAAAATGTGCCTTGCTTTTAAATATTCAGGTCATTCTCTCAGGTTCCATTTATCTTTCAGAAAAAAGAGAGAGAAAGAAAAGACCTCCTGTTTTGTCATGTCACTTTGGCTTTGAAGAGTGCAATCTTCTAAACTACGCTTCACAGAACCATACTTTTGAGCTGCAGCAGCTCTTTCCTGGGAATAGGTAAGGTACATAAAAATTACTACTTCTTTTTCTCATGAACATAATTGAGATGAGATTCAGTTCTTGAATCTGAATTTTCCCAGGGTCTCAACCTGTTTTAATTGGACCCATTCTAAGATTGCAGAATTTTAGCAGTTAAGAAAAGATTTATCCCCTCCATCTCCCTGCCAGTGCAGGAGTGTTCCCTACAGAACATCTTCTAGTTACGTCTCAATTTAAATGTGGTTTCTACCATTTCCTTTGCAATATTTTTCATAGTTTAATTTCATTCCATTGTAAGGATTTTTTTTCCACATGTTCAGTGCAAGCATTTACTTGTTTACTATTACTCCTAATAAAGTGTAACACATATAATCATTTTACTCCTACATTACCGTTTGCTACCCTCAGATGTATATAAATATATTTCTCTGTAGACACAGCTACATCAAGTTGCACATCTTGATGTGTTTGGACTTTGTGCAGAGTACACTCACTGACTCTTGCCACCAGCTTCTGTTTTATCATTTTTTTAAAAATAGAGCAGTTTTCTACTTATGCCAACAAACTGAAAATATTAGTGAAAAGGACGACTGAATACCACAAAAATGGCCCAAGTCTGACAAGACACTTCTGCTGATTAGATAAGAGGAATGAAAAGAGAAAGGGAGATTGTGCTCAGAAGCCAGATGTGTGTGTGTGTGAAACTGGAGTTTCAAATATTAGGCCTGTGTGAATAGGGAAATACTCTATTTGGATTTGGCTGATTCGGAGGACAGTGATTCGATTCAGGGATTCGGATCACTGTTCTGAATCGATTTGGCCGAATCAGCTTCAGAAGGTTTTGTGCTGATTCAGAGAGATTCAGTGATTCAGATCAGCCGGGGAATGCTGGGTGGCTGCAGGTTCTCCCACAGCTCCTCCAGCTGTGCCTGCCTCTCGTGTGGTGGGTGGAGCTGCAGGAGAAGCCCCTATGGCTCCCTGGCCTGGCCCCAATCCCTGCCCAGCCCCAGCCTAGACCCAGCACTTAAAAACAAAAAAGGCCCATACTCACCGGCTGCAGGAGCAGCATTGGGGGCATCTGGGTGCTCATGGTAGAGCCTCTCTTTGTAGTGTGGGGCAGTGGCGGGCAGCAGGGATAGTCCTCCCCCCCATTGGCACCCACATGGTAGCTGCTCCATGGTGTGGGTGCAGCATGGTTGGCAGGGCGCCATGCTCTGCCTGGGAGTTAGGGCTGTTGGGGCTGAGGCTGCCAGTCTCTGACTGCTGCCCCAGCTCCCAGACAGCTTATGGCACCCTGCCTAGCTTTGCTGCACCCATGTGATGTGACAGCTGCTGCACGGGTGCCAGGTAGGAGGGCCATCCCTGCTGCCCCCACTGCCCCATGCTATGCAGGGGGGCTCTGTCACAAGTGCCCAGAGGCCCCAATCACTGATCCTGCAGCCAGTGCCTGTGGAGCTTTAAAAAAAAATTAAAAAGCCTTGTACTCACCAGCTGCAGAAGCAGTGACTGGGGCCTCTAGGTTCTCGTGGTGAACCCTCCTGTGCAGCGCAGGAGTTGTCCCCCGCTTGTCACCTCTCCACTTGGCACCTGCATGGCACCTGTTGCATCTTTCAGGTGCAGTGTAGCTAGGCAGGGCATGGCACACTGTCTGGGAGCTGGGGTGGCTTCAGCAGTCAGCCAGAGACCAGCAGTACCCAGTCCCAGCAGCCCCAGCTCCCAGGCAGTACATGGCACCCTGCTGAGCTGTGCTGCACCCGCACCATGGGGCAGTTGCTGTGCAGGTACCAAGGTGGGGGCAGGCAATCCATGATTCCCCCCACTGTGCTGGGGAGCTCTATCATGTGCCCTCCAAGGCCCCAATCACCACACCTGCAGTGTGAGAGTACAGGGCTTTTTAATTTTTAAAAATGTTTTATAAGTGTTGGGAGGCTGGGCCAGGTGGACGTTGGGGTCGGGCAGGGCAGCTATGGTGGCTTCTCCCATGTCTTCCCCAGCTGTGCCTGCCTCTGCCCCAGCAGAGGGAGCAGCAGGGGTTCTGCCCTGCTGCTGCTTGCTCAACCACTGCAGGGGGTGCGTGATGCAGGTGCGGCTTGCTCTGGGTGGCAATGGGGCATAGCCCCCACTCCCAGTGCTGCCACCCCCACATCAGTGCTGGGGGCAGGGGCTCTGTCCTGCTGCTTGTGCTTGCCAGCTGGCATGGGAGGGTACGAGATGCAGGCACAGCAGTGCTGGAAGTGGGGGCTATTCCCTGTTGCCACTTGCCCCTTCCACCTGGTGGGGGGCTGTGCCCACATCCTGCCCCCCCCCCTTGCTCGGCAAGTGGCAGCAGGGAAGAGCTCCCGCTCCCCGAGTAATGCACCCCCTGCCCTGGCTGGGCAACTTGTCCCAGCTACAGCCCCAATCCCTCCCTCCCCTGTGCCCTTTTCCTTCTCCCTCCCCCAATCCCAAAAGAGTTACCAGCTGGAGGCAGCTGCCAGCTACCTGTTTAGTCTATGACTGAATCTCCAAATTGGCTGAATCTTTTGCGAATCGATTCAGATGCTTCGAATTGATTCAGAGCTTTTACTCGGTCTCCTGATTTGATTCGGATTCGGAGATTTGGTCCCTGAATCAAGCTGAATCTCCTCCAAATTGAATCAGCTACCAAAGCTTCGCACAGCCCTATCAAATATATATGATACTTACTACCCATCAAAGAGAGCATTAAGCAAAGTTTGGGGGTGCACCGTGGTAGGTGTTCTTTCCTTTCCCAGTAGTTGGATGAGAGAAATTGGGTTCTCACCCAGCTCCTTCTTCCATATTCTTCTTTGGCTAATCAGTTTAGACCTCTAGCTCATGGGTGTCTGCTTCTTTGTCAATGCTGTTATATTATGTGAAGGGGTGACCAGGGCAAAACTGAGGTCACTGTGAGAAGTAAGAACAGAGATCTGTTGTATTGATAGAGATTTCAAGGGACAGAAATAGAGAAGTCAGAGAATAAAACTAGGGAAAGACAAAGCAAGATAGAAATGAAGAGGGAGACAAGAAAGGAAATGATGAAACTGAGGAAAAATGATATATTACAATCTATTAAAATGAAGCTATGAACAATAAGAGGGCATAACAAAATAAATAAACTTGTAATTAGTTTACTGTTTTAGAAAAAAAAATTAAAAGAAAGCTGATTAAGAAAATGTTGCATACAGAAGATTGTGCCACTTTACTCTTTTTATAAAGGAACTTAAATTCTTTGAGCTAAATCCACAAAGGCACTTAGGCTAAAAACAGACAATCTGGTTTTATTTTCATCAGAGTGTGTTGTCCTGCATCAAATCCAGACCTTACAGACAACCAGTCTCTTTGTCCTACATTAAGTACCTGTCAATTATTTGAACTAGCACTTTGCCTAAAAACAATCCTGGCTAATTCAACGTAAGTGCCACTTAAGCCTAGTGTGTAAACAGCTGGGCTGCGCCTGTTTGGATGCAAGTCATATCCTGGCCTAATCAGAACCATATCAAACCAGTTGTCTGTTTTTAGCCTGAGGTGCCTAAGTGCCACTTTAACCTTGTCTGCCTATGTCCTCAGACCAACACAGTTACAACCAACACCTCTGAAACATGGAAGATATCAAATACTGCTGTTCGAAGTGGAAACTTCACTACATGAAAAAGAAAAACCTTGTTTTCCTGTGTTCTTAGACCAACATGGCTACAACCAACACCCCTAAATGCCATTTCAGGCATTAGTGAGAGGCATCACCTCCAAAACCATTGCTCAGTTTCCCACCTTGCCTTCTAGGTGCCCATACTTTTGGTGTAGCTAAGTTTCTAACAGCAAAACGTTATGTATGTCTTTACTGCACAATTCAGCTAGGCATTTAGTTTATGGTTAAACCCCAACCTGATAGGCATGATCTGATTGTATCTACCAAACCCCTCTCTTTTCCCCCTGAAACAGATATGGGACAGCCAAGTTCAATTTTCTTCTTTGCTAAGGAAATACAAGCCAAAAATGAGCCACCAGACTGTACAGTATTCATTATCTTGTAAGATGCTAATATATTAATTGGAGCAGGGACCAGTCTATCTCTCCCCCTTACCTGCTTAGGTTTAGTCTCATGCCCATTCTCTTTTCCTCTCTCCCAGTAACTATTATACAACAAATGGAACATGTTCAACATGGGGGGTGAGGCTGCCTCAAATTCAGTAACCTATGGGTTTTTGCCACTCTCTTGGGTAGTAGACAGTATGGATTCAAGTTTCCTCTGGCAGCCAGAGGAGAAAATTGAAACTGGGTCTTTCACATTGTGGGTGAATAACTAGTAGGCAATTATGTAAAAGAAAGATACCCACTCTTCCATTTTGTGACTCCAGGAAAGGCGTCTCAGTTGTGACTTTGTAAATGGGATGGGAAACTCTCTGAAAGCAGGAGTTAGGCACTTACACTCCTGTAAGGGGAAGGGCTTAGGTTATATCTTTTTCTTTCCTGGTCTATAGCTCAGCACTCTGGGTTCCTTAGGCAGCAAAACAGCAGTGGTCATTGTATACAATATATGAGCAATTGGAAAAGGAACTGGTAGCCAAGAAGACTTCTTCCCCCAGGTGAGTAGCTTAATTTTGAGTCAACAAAGACACATTCATACTTGCTGCCTCTCTATGGTCCACTGAATCTTGAATTCTTTTGTGCACAACTTTAACAGGACGGGTAGAAAGCATCCCTCCAATATAACTGGTGATAACTGAGAAGTTAGGGTTCTTTCCTAGGTGATGGGAAATGTAGGTTTTAATCCTCTTGAGCACAGAAAAGAATTGAACATCAGTTTCCCATGGTATGGATGAATATTAAAATTATTGGTCTATTCAATGCATTGCCCTAAGTATATTGAAATAAGTGACTCCTGTTCAGTCTCTGAAAGAAAAGATTTAGATTCCTACCCTTAGGAGATAATCCTATGTATAGGAAGGTACTTCCAAATAGGTTAGACATTTAGGGTGCTGACAGACATTGGGGGCGGAGGGAGACAGTGTTTTACTGGAAAAAGAACTGTATCAGTTTGACCTGGCATCCCAGCATCTGTATAGCTTGCATGCTTCAGCAAGCCTTTTTAGTGCTTTTATCTAATTATTGACTCAATCAGCTACTCCTCTGGACATGTGCTGCACTCAGTGAGGGGGCACACTGAGCTAAGCAAGTTAAGCACCCCCCTCACCCCAAAAGTATGTCAGGACCCTTAAGATCTGCAGAGTAGGGTTTGAAGAAATCAGCTTTTCCTCGCCTTTTCCTATTGGCTTCTAGCTCAACATGCTTTTTATTGTGCATTCTAGTTTTAGATAATTCACTCTTCCCATGTATTATGCAGGGGATCTGTGATACCTAACTCTGTGAGGTATGTTTTCCACTTAAGAGGATGGTCATCTAAGCCTTTTTCTCTTTTTCTCTCTCTTTTTCTCCCCCATCAATCTATACCTTAAGCACTTTTAAACATTTTACCCCTGGGTCTGATTTGCTTCTCTGAAACCAATCTCATCATATTTTTTCCAAAGAAATTGAACCCTAGTTTATATGGAATAAAAGAGAACCAGATCAGACTTGGTATACTAATTTTAAGGGCTCTTCCTTCCCTAATATCTATGTTTTAAACTGCCGGTATAGAACACAGATTAATTATTTGAATATATTTTAATAAATTAGTTATTAATTTTGTAACAAGATTTATTTCTAGTATGTGTTTATCTCAGATTTAGGAACATAGGCAATTAGAGTTGGAAGGCACCTCAAGAGGTCATCTAGTCTAACTCCCTGCTTAAGGCAGGACCATCCCCAACTAGATCATCCCAGCCAAAGCTTTGTCTAGCCATCTTAAAAACCTCCATGGAGCTTCTACCACCTCTTTGGATAACCTGTTCTAGTGTTTTACTACCCTCCTAGTGTGAAAAGTCTTCCAAATAACTAACCTAAACTTCCCTTGCTGCAACTTGAGACTATTGTTACCATTGTTCTGTCACCTGCCACTACTGATAACAGTCTAGCTCCATCATCTTTTGAACTCCCCGTCAGGTAGTTGAAGGCTGCTATTAAATCTCCTCTCATTCTCCTCTTCTCTAGACTAAATAAGCTGAGTTCCTTCCCTCAGTCTTTCTTCATAAGTCATATCCCCCAGCCTTCTCACCATTTTGTTGCCCTCCACTGGCTCCAATTTGTCCACATCCTTTCTGTATTGGGGGCCCAAAATCGGACACGGTACTCCAGATATGTCCTCACCAGTGCTGAATAGAGGGGAAGAATCACTTCTCTTGAATTGCTGGCAACACTCCTACTGATGCAGTGCCATATACAGTTAGTCTTCTTTGCAACAAGGGCACATTGTTGGCTCATATCCGGCATATTGTCCACTGTAAACTCCAGGTCTTTTTCTGCAGAGAAAATTAGGCTTGGAAGGGAGGGTCAGGAGGTCATCCAGTCCAACCCTCTGTTCAAAGCAGAACCATCCCCAGCTAGATTACCCCAGCCAAACCTTGGTCTAGCTGGGTCTTGAAAACCTCCGAGGACAAAGATTCCACCATGTCTCTGGGTAACCTGTTCCAGTGTTTAACTACTGTCCTAGTGAGAAAATTCCTCCTAATATCTAACCTAAACTTCCCTTGCTGCAACTTGAGACCATTGCTCCTTGTTCTGTCATCACCTTTGAGAACTGTTTGGCTCCATCCTCTTTTGAACCCCCCTTCAGGTAGCTGAAAGCTGCTACTAAATCCCTTTTCAGTCTTCTCTTCTCTAGACTAAATGAGCCTAGTTCCCTCAGTTGCTCCTCATAAGTCATGCCCCTCACCATTTTTGTTGCCCTCTGCTGGACTCTCCAAACTGTCCACTTCCTTTCTGTAGTGGGGGGCCCAAAACTGAACATAGTACTCCAGATATAGCCTCACCAGTGCTGAATAGAGGGGAAGATTCACTTCTCTTGACTTGCTGGCAACACTCCTACTGATGCAGTGCCATATACAGTTAGCCTTTGCAACAAGGGCACATTGTTGGCTCATATACAGCTTACTGTACACTGTAACCTCTAGGTCTTTTTCAGCAGAGATGCTGCCCAGCCAGTCAGCCCCCAGCCTGTACTGATGCATGGGATTATTCCGTCCTAAGTTCAGCACTTTGTACTTGTCCTTGTTGAATCTCCTGAAATTCCTTTTGGTCCAATCCTCCAATTTGTCTGGGTCACTCTCAATTCTAGCCATATTCTCCAACATATCTACTACTCCCCCTAGCTTGGTGTCCTCTGTAAACTTGCTGAGCGTGTACTTTATGCCATCTTCCAGGTCATTGATGAAGACATTGAACAAAAAG
Source organism: Gavialis gangeticus (assembly GCF_001723915.1). Classification (NCBI taxonomy): domain Eukaryota; kingdom Metazoa; phylum Chordata; order Crocodylia; family Gavialidae; genus Gavialis; species Gavialis gangeticus. The sequence continues at coordinate 162,778,240 of NW_017729032.1, read as the reverse complement.
AGCCCCAGGACCGACCCCTGGGGAACTCCACTTGATACCAGCTGCCAACTAGACACTGAGAAATTGATTACTACTATCTGAATCTGATGCTCCAGCCAGTTTTCTATCCATCATTCATCCAGCCCCATACATCCTTAGCTTGCCTGCAAGAATGTTGTAGGAAACCATATAAAAGACATGCTAAAATCAAGGTATATCATATCCACTGGTCTTCTCACATCCACAGAGCCAGTCATCTCATCATAGAAGGCAATCAGGTTAGTCAGGCAGAACTTGCCCCTGGGGAATCCATGCTGGCTGTTCCTAATCACCCTCTTCTTCTCCGAGTGCTGAGAAATGGATTCTTTGAGGATCTGCTCCATGATTTTTCCAGGGGCTGACTGGTCTGTAGTTCACTGGATCCTCCTTTTTCCCTTTCTTAAATATGGGCAGTTTGCCCTTCCAGTCATCCAGGACCTCTCCTGATTGCCATGAGTTTTCAAAGATGATACCCAATGGCTCTGCAATCACATCAGCCAACTCCCTCAACACACTCGGGAGCATTCCATCCAGCCCCATTGACTTGTACACGTCCAGTTTTTCTAAATAGTCCCTAACCTGTTCTTTCACTACTGAGGGCTGCTCACCTCCTCCACAAAGTATGCTGCCCGGTGCAGTAGTCTGGGATCTGACCTTGCCTGTGAAGACTGAGGTGAAGAAGGCATTGAGCACTTCAGTCTTTACTGCATCCTCTGTCACAAGGTTGTCTCCTCCATTCAGTAAGGGTCCCACACTTTACCTGATCCTCCTTTTGCTACCAACATACTTGTACAAACCCTTCTTGTTACCCTTCATGTCCCTTGCTAGCTGCAACGCCAATTGCTCTTTGGCCTTCCTGACTTCATCTCTTCACGCCCAAGCAATGCTCTTATACTCCTCCATATTTATTTTCCAAGTTTCCACTTCTTATGAGCTTCCTATTTATAACTTAGTTTACTGAAGAGTTCCCTGCTAAGCCAAGATGGTCTTCTGTCATACTTGCTAGTCTTCCTGCTCATCAGGATGGTTCACATACTCCAGTGCCCTCCATATGTCTGCTTGTGTTTTAGATTATAAAGGCTTTTAGGAAAGGACCTTTGTACTAAGTAGATGTTAGGTGCTACAGGAAATAACTAAATAATAAATTAAATGAAAAAATAAATAAAGGATGTAGACCAGAGATATATGAAAAGATCTACCTAGTAATACTCTCCTTAAAAATTCATAATATCTGTTTTTGACTTTTTAATATCCCATTATAAAAATAAAGGGAAATAGGTCATTACTTCTAGTCTCATTTTGAGGCACATTTTATGCCTCATAAAACTTATGAGACTGAAAAGGAAAATGACCCATTATTGAAGAAGCTGAAATGTCTCCAATGTTAATCACCTACTTGATCATCAATGTAGCTGCATCTCTTTTTTTTAATACACTGCTCTGCAAAACTCACAAGACAATAATTATGAATGATTAGAAATATCTAGCTATAGCCTATTTTCCATTAGAAATACCATTTGTTTTCTTGGCTCTGTCATATCTCAGAGATAAGTAAACTTTAATAATAACCATGCCCATTCCAAGGGTACTGTATGTGTATACTAGAGCCTTATAACATTGTTCCAGGGAATCAGAAAGTACCACAGGCTGGAGGGGATGTCTGGAAGTTGTTGGTATTAGCCCTGGGTTCATTTTTAAACTTTAAACTAAAGGTTGAATTGTTCAGTCATGAATGAGAACAATAGTGGCTTTTAAGAGAACAAAATCAGGAATGTTGGCTTTTATGAGCAGTTTGTGTAAAGTCTGTGCTCAAGGCTGCTGTCAGATGCAAGTCTGGAGTGACTTAGGATCTGGACCAGTTTTTTGTGTTACGTAAATTCAGATTTGGTCTTGAAGAGCACAGACCACTGTAGTGGCACCCACCCAACAATAATCTAAGACAGACGGGGGAGAGAAAAAGAGGAGAGAGAGAGATTCTTCTCTAAAAAAGGCACTATAAAAAGCTGTATTATAAACTGGTATGTGCAGATTCCATTCAGCTGCATGGAAAAGCCTTCTGGTTCTCTGTTGTTGTAGTAAGGTTTTAATTAAATGTCGGCTCTCGTTATACATTTTATGGCAACTGCATCTGGATGGCTTCATAGAGCTCAAGAAAATGGCTCAAAGGACAGCCACGCCTTAGACCGTCAAAGGAAAACTGTACAGTAGTTCTACTTGGATGATTAGAAGCTTCTGTAAAACAAAGCATTTAAATGGTGAGGGGCTGGAGTGGATGATCTTGTGGACCCCTTTGGGCTTCACATCCAGAACACAGATGTAAACAGTTGGACGGGAAATGTACTCTGTGACCCAGGCAGTGCCTTCCAGTCCTATATTCCAGTGAAATATTAAACAGTTCACAGCATTTGCTGATCAAAATAATACCAGTCTGTTCAACCATTTAACATTGTCTCCTAATGGAAAGACACAAATGTGTAGGTGGGAACAAATGGTTCCAAGTATGTGGAAGTAATAGCATTGGCCCAGTCAAAGAACATTCAGAAACACAGTTGTAATACTTGAAAAAGAAGTTTGATAGACACACTTATTGCTATTTATATTCCTACAGTGCTTGGGAACCTGGACCAGAACACCATTATACTCAGTGCTGTACAAATAAAAGAAGCCTTTCCTTGCTCCAAAGAGCTTATTCTCTGCTCTTCACCATTCTTTTATCCAAAATAACTAACATAACATCTTACAAGAATTCCATTTCAATGACTTTAATGTGAAGTATAATACTATTGTCAAACAGTTCTGTGCTAGTCCTTTATCAAATAAACACTCTCCTAGGAACAGAATTGAACAAAACAAAATCATACATCAGAAGCAAATTAATTGGTATGAAATATGTAGAATAGAATTCTATTTCCTGTTCCTGTTTATGACATAAATGCATATGTGGGCATGTGTAGACTTAGTTTGTACAGTAGCGCTACATACTGGTTAAGTATTTGAATGTGAGCCTTTAAAAGTGGGTGGAAGGAAAACAACAATCTCCTTTCTGATAGTCTAGTAGCTGACTGGTTAGGGCACTATCACAGCATAGGTCCAGCCCCTTCTCTGGTGCTCCTTTTGAAACTGAACTATTGCCCCTTGGATTTAATAGCTACTGAATAAAGAGGATGGAGAGTATTATATTATACTAATACTGTCTGTCCCATTGGAAGCAAACACAGGCTAGAACTCAAGACTTTCTTTCTTCTGGGGAACCAGCCAGTTCATTGAGCCACATCCCCTCTAGCCTGGTGTCCTCCTGGCTACACTTACCTTCCTCTCTTGGCTGTCCTGGAAAGTTGGAGAAGGGACTGAATAATGCCTTGCTTGTGGTATGGTGGTTAGGCCACTGTGTTAGGAAGTTGTTGGCCCCCTTCTGGGCAAGGAGGGGAGTGCTGCAACCTAGGTCTTCAGCTTACTGGGCATGTGGCCAAACCACTCAACTGTTGGAGCTAAAATATGTGAGGGCCCCCCTTCTGAGTCTGAAACAACTGATAGTCCTTGATATCTATCCAGACAAATTTTTTTTGATGAGCGTACACTTAAGATGTGATGAATTTGTTAATCAGACTATAAATAGTAATGCTGCAACCATAAGCACCAACTTTCATTTTTCAGTGGATGCTTGCAGAAATAAAGACAAAACAAAACCAACCCCCCCCCGACGTTTTACTTTAAACTTGGTATATTCCCATGCTGAGCCCCACACATGTACAGAAGAGGCAGCGTATTACTTCAACCCAGCTCTGCAGCATCTGTAAAGATCAGGTAATTTAGTGGGGCTTTTTTGACACTTTTATCTAATAGCTGATTGAATCAGCTTTAGAAAAGTGTTATAAAGCCCTGATGAAACACTTAATCTTTACAGATGCTAGAGAGCTGGGTTGAAGTAATGCAATGTGTCTTCCAGAAAAGCACATTTTTTTAACATATGCAAAACCAAAACAGCCATGGCTCATGGGTGCTAAGCACCTGCAATTTTTTTCAGTGAGTGCTTGAGCCCCAGAGCACACATGGAGTTGGTGTAAGTCTGAAATCCATTCAGGGAATTGATGGCACTGCATATTGGAAAATAAATTATTCCCCCAAATATTCCACAAAATATGTGAAAATATACTGTAGCTGGTTTCCATCATGACTTAAACTGAATATGTGGCAGGGTAGCCTGATGCCAACTTCGTAGCAGGGCTTGGTTGACAGTTCCCCTATGTTGACAGGTTGACAGCTGTGCAGTGATGCTCTGTGCGGAGCTGAACCCCTTTGTTTTCAAGATACAAACTTCAGGAGAACTCATAAACTGGGTTCAAGTGTGGGGAGCCATGTGGCTCACCACAACCTGACATGGTGCTTTCTTGCCCCACAGCTCCTGTGGGGGCTGAGGAGCAAGGCATGTTCTAGTACTAAGTTGTGGAAAGCCATGCTGCTTCCAGGAAGTCTTGAACTGGCTCTGATGCAGTCCCAAGGCTTGGGCAAACAATCAGGTGATTGTTGGTCATATCCCTAGACTGCACCAGGATTTCAAACCAGCTCCTATGTAGTCCCAGAGCTGGAACCAGCTGAAATTTGATCTCTGATCCCAAAGGCATGCATCCTGCCATGCATGTGATAAATTGCATGGTTGCTGAGATTGGAGATCATATCTTGCCATGCCATTAAATGACCCAGGGCTTTTAGACTCAAGTATGTATTCCAACTGGGGACACATATATAGCCATGTACCTGTCTGGCCAGTTCACAGCCTACTGTGTATACTCAGTCTGCTCATGCATGCTTATGTGCTTGCAGTGCAGGAGAAGTAGACTCCCAAGCTATGCATGACTGCCAAAAACACCACTGACACAGGGGGAAATATCCTGTTTAGAAGCAAAATGGAAGATAGAATTCCTCTTATTAAAAGCAGAGATCCTTATGAATTAAGTAGGCATTTTATGTCCAGTGACCTAAATATTTTACAAGGCACAGAGACTTTCCCTTGTCCCAGCATCATCTTATTTTGGGAACCATAGTTTCATCATTTAAATAATTTTTAGATTATATAATCATAAGGGTAGGGAATATACCTTTTTATGTTCTCTCATGTCCAGCTCATTATGGGGCTGACTGATACCTACAGGCTCACCACAATACAAATAAAAAAAATAGGTCACAGTTGTTCAATTTTTTAGCAAAATGATGATGTGGTGAAGCATGCACTATTCTGCCCTGCCTATGTACTGTAATGCACTTTATTAAGATTCATCCAAATTTGGGGACCAAACATCATGAAAGAAAATAACACTGACAATCTTTTATTTTGTGCAGAATCAGAGGTGGATGGACCTCCTGCTCTTAGCATCTTCTGCCTCTACCCATAAGTTCCTAAAACAGGTGAAAATCATCCTAACTTTCCAATTCCTACTCAGGGGCACATTCTCTGCCTCCCCCACAACTGCAGCAGGGATGGATGGCAGCATGCTGCGACTGGGTAAGATGGGGGGAAACTATGCTCCCACCACACTATTGCAACTGTCCCTCCCCCAGCTGGTGCTGAAGCTTCCCTGCCCCAGAGCAGTGGAAAAAGCAGCAATGGCAGAAAAAGACAGAAGGGGGTGGGGAGGGGCAGGTGAGGAAAGGGCAGGGAGAAGGTATGCCTTTGAGCTGGAAGGGGAAGGAAGGGAGGATTTTTACCTGCTTTAGGGACTTTAAAAAGTCTCCAGGACCTCCCGTGGTAGTCTAATCCAAAAGGGGGTCTAGCCATGTCACTGCACCCCTTCTGGATCCATTCCTGCACAGAATCGTGCAAAGACTATACATGCTGTTTAGGTATCTAGTGTTTAAGGACTAAAACTCCACATGTCTCATTATCCCAGCCACCACAAAAGAGTCAATAATTGGATTACTGTATTCTATTATTTCTGAAAATTCTACCAAGTTTTGTGTTGAATTAATTTATACTTTTTGAACATATTACTGTTGTCAATATTGTATACTCCTCCTTTAAACACCCTTTCAATATAGACACTCCAAGGAGTATTCTCCTAAATCTCACTCACTGCACCCTTCCTTTTCCATTAACACCTATGTCTACAGACCTACTTAAATCCCAGTTTTGCAATTTTCACAAAAACCATGAAGAATGAGTTTCTGTGATCAGCTCAAAAAATGGTGTTTCCCACGATTTTGTGCAGAATCACCCTAAAAAGAAAGAGCTTACTGGAATACAAAGAAAGTATGGCAATTGCTGCAGCCATAGAACACATGGTTTGAGACAGCTGCTGAAAGGCTGAGCTGGTGATACAGACTCAGTGAAGATGCCAGTCACGAAAGTGAAAAGGATTTGGCACCATTTTAAGAAGCCAGATGTAATGTTGCAGCAATGCTGCAGTCTGAAGATGAGTGATTGCCCTCTCAGCCAATCTGCATTAAGGGGTGGGATCACCAGGGCCCTCAGTCAATCAGTAGTGAGGCTCATCACAAGATTGTGAAATCATCTCTGTGTGCTGCGAGCAGCCCACAAAAATCCCTTGGTCTCACCATAATTTAGGTAGGTCTCTGTTGATGTCAAACAAGCTACAAATTTTCCCTCACTGGAATATATCTTGTGTTTTATATATAACTGAGATTTCCTATGTCAAATATCTCAACTTTTCCTCTTTTGTCCATTTAACTAATCTTTTGTTTACAATTTTATTATTTTTGTGTCACTCTCTGAAATATGCACTGATACTTTTTGATGCTTACATTAGTTCTGGACAAAGATCATTAAATTGGGCCCTGTACAAATTCAGTTATACTTCTAGTTCGGGAGCTAGTGTGCACAAAGCAGCGTGATGTGCCAGCTGACATGGAAAAAACAGCAGTATTGTTATGACCTTTAGATAAGACAACCTGAAGTTACAGAATGAGAATTCCAAACTGCTCAGTGCTTGCTTGAACTGCTTCTACTGAATCAATGAGAATTGACTACCAGTGTACACAGAATAGGCTTAAACCAAAGCTAATCATTTTTCTTTGAACAAAATAGATCAACATTTTACATAAGCTGGAAAAAATTCTGCCTTGGAAACAGCTATATTTATCAATATGGCTATCAATTTGTGAGCCTGCCAAAACAGAAATGTAAATTCAGTAAAGGTAATAGCAGATGTTTGAGCTTCAGTAATCTCCAGATAGTTTTCCCCATATCAAACTAGCTTTCTGCTAGATTTAAGGAAGTTTGACCAAGTTTCTTGTTTTATATAAACCCATTTTGAACAGGATAACTCTGTTTTCCAATTCCTCTGCCCACCATAGTTTTTCTCTTTTATTTTTAGGCATCTCCTGGGAGAAAGTAACTGGCTTACCCCTCTCATTTTGAGAGAACAACCAGATACTCTTTTCCCCATATATTCAGGAAAGAAGATTTAAAAAAAAAGGCCTTCTGAGAAAACAAGTAGCAACTGTGTTGTAAATTACAGACACTACAACTCTTTGGAAATGTGTTGGCATTTGATGGTTTTCTACTTGAACAATGGTTTTTGGCCATCTGCACTTGGTGCATCTACACCAAGTTTGCTGCTAGTGTAAATAGGTAAAACTTGATTTAAGTCATTGAAGTTATGCCCAGTTATATCCACTGAGTATTTGACCCATTACTTCTATTTTTTGAATACTATAAATTAAGAAACAAAATAAAAACAGAAGCACTGCAAAGGCTGAATGGTTGTGATATATTTCCAGAAAGATTATACTGTGACTTTCCAGAGGCTGTACTTCAAAGACTAACAGGATGTCATAGCCCCTCAGTTTGCTAAGCCACTGACATGGAGCCAACAATTAGTTGGTAGTCCTCATTTCTATTAGAAAGTGCAGCGCACTGCTACAATATGTGAGGAAGCCAATATCTAAACTAGCGAAATATGTTGATCATTTTTCTGTAGATATAAACAAAGTACAATCATAGTTGTTCATATTATAAAAGTTGTTCCGAGCCAACAACCAAAATCGTATTAAAATAAATGTTACTGATTTGGGGGGGTTTTGGTTGTAGCCGTATTGGTGTAAGGACATAGACAGGCCAGGTTCTTTGAGTAGATGTGATATCTTTTATTAGATCAACTGAGTAGTTGGAAAAAAGTTCTTAGCAAGCTTTCGGGTGCAGTCACCCTTCTTCATGCATAGGGAGTCTCTGGTCTGACCTTTGGGGAAGGACAACAGTATCATTTACTCCTTTAGGTTAAAAAAATATACAAAGGTATAATTAGTACAGGCTTTGCTATTTGTTCCTCTCTGTCTCTCTAATTATTAAACCTTGCATAGAAGGACTTTTGGCTGAAATATCATTGAAATACATGTAATGGAAATATAGTTTAAATATTTACATTATAATAGAATTATAATTTTGTAGGGATGATGCTTAGATGATTCTTTTATACACAGATCTTGTGATTCTTTAAAAATATTAAGTAAATTCTTGTATATTTCAAAGCTTTCAACAGTTTCATCTGGTTTCTATTTCCCACCTCCACCAAGAATCCCATCTTTGGCAATCCCTTGCAGTTGAGAATGACTGTCTTCCATGATTGTCTTATCTGTGGGTCCAAAGATGGCTGACAAAGCCTGTCTGGGATATACAGGCTCTACTGCAGCTCAGGCACATGTTTTTGTGTAGGGTGGGTGGCTCTGGATTTCTGGTTTGGTCCATGACATGCTCTTTCTGCTGCTCCCATTTTTCCATCTTTTGTTGTTGTTGTAAGGTTTTGAAGCATTGAGATCCTTGCAGCAGATTTTTCTTTCATTTGGGGTGGTCCTGGGTGATAGTCATCCATGAGTTGTTTTCAAGTTGGTCTTGAGGACATCCTTGAAGCATTTCCTCTGTTCCCCTTTTGAGTGTATACTTTGATTGAGCTGGGAATATAAAACTAGCTTCAGGAGTCTGAAGTTGGACATGAAGATGATGTAGCTGGCCCAGTAAAGTTATCAGATGATCACCACTTCAATGCTTGTGCTCTTTCCTTGTAAGAGAATGCTAATGTCAGTGCATCAGTCTTCCCACTGGATTCAAAGGATCTTGTGAAGGCAGCATTGATGATACTTCTCCAGTAAATTCACGTGTCTCCTGTAAGTTGTCCATTCCTCAGCTCCATACACTAAGGCAGGGATCACTACTGCTTGATAAATCATGAGCTTGATTTTGAATCTGATGTTATGATCTTCAAACACCCATTTCCTCACATCTGAAGGCTGTACTTGCACATCTGAGGCCATGTTGGCTTTCTTCATCAATCTCAGCCTTCTGAGAGAAATGGCTTTTGATGTATGGGAAATACTCAATGTTCTCCTGAGTCTCAACATGTAACTGAATTACCAGAGCTGGGGTCTGCTCATTAAGGGTTGGTTGGTGGAGGATCTTAATCTTCTGAATGTTAAGCATCAGTCTCATTTTCTTTTGTGCCTCAGTAAAGACATTGACTATTGCCTGAAGGTCTGCTTCCAAGTGTGCACACACTACAGCATTATCAGTATACTGGAGCTCAATGATTGAGGTCAGGTTGGTCTTGGTTTTGGCTCAGAGTTGCCTGAGATTAAACAGTTTACAGTTAATTTGGTACTTTAGCTCCACTCTCACTGGAAGCCAGTTGATGGTCAGATGTAGCATCATGGTAAGGAATATTGAGATGAGTGTTGGTTGTATCAGTGATGCAGCCTTGTTTAACTCCAGTCTTAACCTTGAGGGGATCTGTGATAGATCTGTTATTGAAAACACCTCTCATGTACCATGATGAAACAGGCAAAGAATGGTGATGAATCTTGGTGAGCATCCATACATGGGAAGGATCCTCCACAGCACTTCTTGGTTGACAGAGTTGAAGGATTTTGTGAGGTCAAAGGAAGTCACGTAGAGAAGTTTACGTTGTTCCCAGCATTCTTCCTGCACTTGGCAAGCAGTGAAGGTCATGTCTGTTATGCCTCTTGATGCCTTAAACCCATGATGAGATTCCAGAAGGAGATTTTCAGCAAGCGGAAGGAGATGGTTTAGGAGGGTTCTCACAATGATCTTTCTTGTCATGGAGAGCAAAGTGATCCCTCTGTAATTTCCAGTCAGACTTATCTCCTTTCTTGAAGATTGTCACAATCATGGCCTCCCTGAGGTTGTGTGGGATTTCCTTATCATTCCAGATTCTTAAGATGAGGACTTGGAGCTGTGATTTCACCTCCTCTCCCCCCTGCTTGAAGATTTTGGCAGGAATTCCATCAGCTCCAAATGCCTTGTTGTTCTTCATGATTGATGGCTTTCCTCACCTTGTCAAAGGTTGGAGGGATTTTGAGATTGTTTCTGACTGGGTGTTGCAGAATGCAGTTGAGAACACACTCATCAACAACAGTGTCTCAATTAAAAAGCTCTTAAAATGCTTCTTCCAATGGGTATTGAGATGGTTCCCCTTTCCTTGATCAAGTCTTTTCCATCCTTACGTCTCAAGGGAGTTGGTCCCTGAGTGCTTAGACAGTAGGTGGCTTTGGTGGCAGTGAAAAAACCATGAATATTGTGGATGTCAGTGATATGTTGAATCTTCTTTGTCTTGTCTTCCCACCATCTGTTCTTCATATTGCAGGTCTGCCTTTTGACCTTTGCCTTGGCTTGTTGGTGATTCAGTTTCTTTTGCTTGGAGTTGATGTCATTCTTCCAAGCACAAAAAGCCTTATGTCTGTGGTTGATCAACTCTTGGATGCCCTGGACTTTCTCAGTAAACTGGTCTTGATGTTTCCTGGTAGAGAATCCAAGCGTCTCTTTGCAGACACTGATGATGGTGGACTTGAAGGTTTTCTAAACACTACCAAAATTTCCTCATTGTTGCTGATTGGAATTCACCAGTTTTTCATTGAGGTACTGGTCAAAGAGGTTTCTCTTGTTTGGGTCCTGGAGTCCTTCAACATTGATCTTTTGTCAGCATTGCTTCTGCTGTAGCTGTCATTTGGGAACCAGTTTGAATGACATAACTGAGTGATGAGTCAGTGATTGGTCCAGCAATCATCAGTTCCTAGCATAGCTTGGGTGATGTGGACATCTTTGTGATCCTAGGCTTGAACAATAACACAGTCAGGCAAATGCAAATGCTTGGATCACAGATATTGCCATGATTTCTTGTGCCTCTTTTCTGGCAGAACAGGATGTTGGTGATAGTAAGACCGTGTTCTGTGACTTTGATCGAAAAGAGGATGCCATTGGAGAAGACCTTTCCACTCCTTACTTTCCAATAATTTCATTCCAGAGTTTTGAACCTCTTCCAACTCTGGTGTTGAAATTGCTGAGAAGTATAAGTCTGTCTCCCTCTAGAATGCCAGAAAGGACTTGGTCAAGGTTGATGTAGAATTCCTCCTTGGTTTCATTGGTGGCATCAAGAGTTGGGGCATATGCACTGATGACAGTGGTGTATTAACTTCTTGCCAGTTTAAGATATAGAGTGATGAAACACTCATTAATTCTGACAGGGAACTTGCTGAGTTGATTTATGAGTTAATTCTTGATGGCAAAACCAACTCCGTGATGTCAGCATTCTCCTTCCTGTTTACCCTTCGAGAAGCAGGTTTATTCACCTCCTTATTTTTTTAGTTGCCCATCTCCTGCTCTCTGGGCCTCACTCAGTGCAGAAACATCTATGTTGTGTTGCTTGAGTTCTTGAGCCATGATTATGGTATGGCACTCTGGGCATTTACCATTAGGATTGTCCACAAGGATCTTGATATCCCTGGTCCTGAAACTGGTTATGTGCTTTCGCTGCTTTTGACCACAGTAAAGGTGATCCCACTGGATGCATTTATCCAGTTGGAAAAAGTAGGCAGATTTATGTATAAGGCACATTTTCTAGGCTGCTCCCCATATGAGTGAGCAGAGCAGATGCTGAAGAGGGCTGCTTAGTCACAGTTACAGCTGCCAAATTGCACTCCTGGCTCTGAGTGCTAGACAACTTTCTTGTAACTGCTGTCTTCACGCCAGTTCATGACTAGGAGCTTTAAGACCTCTCAATCGTGCTCCTATCATCACTAGTTGCCAAAGGAATTGAAGAATGTTCTGGAAAAGACATTTCTATGGAAGATGCCTGTGCATGGTTTCTTTTATCATGGAGAAGGTGCTGCACATCAGCTTCTACACAGTTCTTGACAGAACAGGACCCTGATCTAATGGCAAGGAGCCCAAGACAATTAGAGAGCTTGTTCCACTGCAGCCTTCATCTGCCTTCACAGCCACTGAAATTCTAACATCTTCTTCTGCCTGCTCTGCCATTGAGGGCTTGTAGACCCATGGCTGAGGGTTGGGCCTATTATAGTGGGACCCATACTCACAATGTCACAGCACTCTCAAAGGATATATGTGGCTTTTTAGGTGGGAAGGCATTGGCATCTGCTCTCCTCATCACATCCTGATGGTGCTGCTGCTGCTTGGTCCCTGACTGCTTATTCATCAGAATTGCCCCTGCTTATTTTACAACTAACCTTCCCTGAAGGTCATTCCACTACCTATCATCTGTGGATGTGCTGGGTAGCAGTACAGCTCTGCCACCAAAAATATGATGTGTTCATCAACATACACATTTGAGGGATTAATTTTCAAACATATACTTCTGTTCCCCCTGAAGTCAATGGGAAATTGAAGTAATCATTAACTGATTTTTTTTTAGAATGGAAATTTGAGTCATAGTTAATTGATTTTTAAATCCCAGGCTTTCATTTTCTGGGAGTAATGTTTGCTTTGTTCTTTATCAGGCTTTCTATATTTTTCAAAATGCCAACATTTGATAACAGTCAAAAGAGAGCTCCCTAGTCCTGCAGGGCTTGCTTTCCTCACTTTGAGCTGCTAAATAACATTTTGTATACATTTTCAATGGTGCATGTAACAAGTCCAGATAAAATTACATGTAGTAAAGAAGGTCCATAAGATAAATTGTGCTAATGTATTTATCTGCTGCATAGTAGCTGGTATACCCCTGATCCTAGTACACTGCTGTGCTTGAGTGAGAATACTAGTAGTGTAACAAGAGTGGAGAGGGTTGGGGGGAACATCAGGACACCAGGACCCCAAAATGGTAGCTGCTGCTGCTGTCAGCTCAGCTGCCACCCCTTCCACCAAGGGCACTGAACCTGGCAGTTATGATTGGGAATATCACATGTTTTGATGTCTATTTCAGATATTTTTAAATATATACTATGGGAATGTGTGGCAAATGGGTGGCTTTACCTGAGGATGCCCTTTAGTTCTATACTTCTCTCCCCTGTCTTACTGCTTGTCCACTGAAACCATTCAGTGCAGTAAACCATTGTCCCTCCTGTCTCAGTCTAGGACTTACAGCCCCAGTAGAAGTGTTGCCAGTTCACGGGTTATACTCTTCAGTTTTTAGGCTCTTTATTCCAGAGAAGAGGCTAGCCTGAAGTTTTCAATTGGTCTGAAACACACAATTATAACAGGCAATCAGTGAGGTTAGAAATAGCAAAAAATAATATTACAAAAGAAAGAAAGATCATATAAACCATTAACTGTAGACTGAGAAACATAAGACATAGAAAATAAAAATAAAAAAAAGTTAGATCTCACTCTACATTTATTATGTAAATACAGCTCTCTTACTAAGCAGCATTAGATTTTTCTGCAAGCAGCTTCCCCTTGCAATATCAGTTACCACAACTTCTCACTAATGCTTCGGGATCTTTAGATAAAGAACCTTCTCCTAAGGTTCTTCTTAAGTACTTTGATCTTATCCATTCCTCTATATTCTTTAGTTCAATTCTCAGGGAGCAAGTATGCATTATGCAGATGACTTCCTACCCTTAGATATGCAGCTTGCCTGTCAGGCAGATGATATTCTTGATTTACAATATTATCTAATAAATATTCACATCTTGGATCTATAGACCACTAATCCTTAGCTTTCAATTATTCAGAAGAGAAATAGATTCTCTCTTATTCTATCCAAGCATGAAAAATATCAATCCCTGATAACATGCAGGTGTCTTTGTCCAGGAAATGGATTTTCCTGATAACAGTTTTCCCCTTTTATGTGTAAACAGGGCAGGTGCTTTTTGCTACCCTAGGCAAACAAAATTTTGCTACCGTCCTTTTTCATTCTGGCCACTCCTGACATCAGAAAGCCCTCTAAATAGCAGTTGCAGCCAACTCTGTGGGACATGTGGGCGCAGCTGGCTCATCTGCAGAGCTTGGGAAGCCAGGCATGGCCCAAGCACCACTGTGCCACAACCTGCTGTAGCTCCAGGAGCGGCACAGCACCATACCTCCTGCCCCAGGGAGCCATGACATATTGAGTACTGAGATGCTGGGCTCTGACACCATCTCCCAGGCTGTCCCTGTGTGGCATCTACCTGTGCTACAGCTTGCTCTGCTGCTGCAGCAATGTCATGCCAATCTCAGGCCCAGCTGAGTGCACATGCTGCTTGCCTACCCAGAGCAAGTGCTATTTTTGCTGTCCCCTACAATTTGCCACCCTATGGGGCCACTTGTGTTGCCTGTATGGTGTAGCACATCATTTATACAGCAATGTGTGGGGATGACCTCTGCTTATGTACACAATGCCACCTCCCTGATTGGTTATGATTAATATGTATAGTACCTGGTTGACATGCATTGTAAGGCCCAGAGATTAACTTTTCTTCAGTCGGTCTCAAGTTTGAATAGCCGCTGACTGGCCTGGGCATTCTTGATGCATAATTAGCCATCACCTGACTCACTATTTTCAGCCACACTATGAAATTATAGGAATACATTCATATCAAATGCTGTGTTTCACATAAACATAAAAATTATAAAAACTTAACGTAGTTTAAGTTATAAATTGAGATTAAACACTACATTAGTAAACACAATTCAGAAAAGTAGCCATGCATGATATCCCACAAACGTCAACATCAGTCCTAATTTGTGTGGGTTTATAGTAGAGGGTAGGGCATGCCTCAGATGGTTTGGCATGGCATTTATCAGCATGCTTTAAATGGTTTGGCATGGTGTTGTGCTGTAACCAGTTTTCCTGTCAGTAAAATAGGCATAATAATACTAACCTCCTTTGTGAAGTGCGTTGAGATTCAAGTATGAAAAAGTGCTATATTATTTATTATTATAGCTAGCAATAATATTTTATATGCACCCAGAGGTCACACCTAATGTCTTGGGGATGAGATCATTTACTTCTTAGGGCTTGCTGTCATCTAAATGTAGACTCTTTCTATGTGGACTTTGAAGTGAAGGGATAATAAAAGTCTGAAATTTGAATACGGCACTTATCAGTTTTTCTGCCATCATGAGGGTGTGAGAAACCAGGTAAGATTAAGAGGCACAACAAAAGGCTTTGAGGGCGTATGAACTGAAGACCAGATTAAAATGAGAAACTGATAACACTCAGTCTTATGCTAATGTTTCACAGACCAATTTCAAAGTGCAAGGAGTGGAAAGAGGAGATAAGAGTCCCAGACTAAGGCCAGAGCCACTGCTTGGAACTCATCCCAAGAACACATTTGTACAAAAATTCATTTCAGTAGTTTCCTTTTACTACTAAGAATTTGGCATTGGCATTTTGAACAAGTTAAAGTGTTTTGTTTTCAGCTATTTGGGATGAATCTGTCTGAGGGCTTGTGCACGTATGAATTAGCAATATGTTTTAGCATGCTAACTAATATGGAGAACATTCTAATGTAGACATGGGGCAGTTGTACACATGACGGTGATTTAGTCCTCACTAAACTAAATGGATTTATTCTATGCCCCCAAAATTAACATGGGGTGTTTTCATTTGTTCCATCACTGTGTACAAATGGCAGCTTTTAAATCAAATACCTCTCAGTACACTATTCACAGTAAATTACTGCATGGGTTGCTGCATAACAGTCAACACCACTGATCTCTCTGGCACTGAATTACAGCAGGAGACACTGCCAAACTGCTAATCCCTGCTAATCCCCAGTCAGTGTTGCGTAGCTCACAGGTCACTGACATGTATAGTTCACCAAAACTGATGTGACTTCATTAATATAATAAATTTAATTAAGTGCTATTTTCATTACTTTTTAATACATATTTTTAAAGTACCATTATGTGGGGGAAGGACCTGGGCCCCCACAGCTCAGGAACAGCCCGGCTCGCCAGAAGCTCACCACCTGGCCATGGGGGATGGTGGTCAAATTCCATCAAAAGCAGGATGGGGCCCATTGCAACTTCTGCCAAATTGCTGCCCCGGGGTCCTACCTGTGCCCCTCACTCCTGGGCTATGCTGGTGTCCTGGGAAGCAGTCACTCATGCATAGACTCATGCCCACCCCACATGGCCATGGTCAGGTTGCCTTTGGTTCCCTGGGGGAGGGGGGTGGAGGCTGATTGCCAGTGGCATCATTGGCCCATAATCCACCCTACCTTAATACAAGGCATATAAAAACACCTGGCTGCCTTAGGCATCTAGGAGCAGTTTCATTTCCCACTAAAAAGCAACTTGCAGCCATCTGATCCCAGCACTGCAGGCAGCCCCAGGAAGTAGTCACCACCTGCATGGACACCCTTGCCCGCCCAACATGGCGCTGCCCAGGTTGCCTACTGGCCCATTCTGCCTCTGGCTCCCCAAGGGTCCCTGGTCCCATCAGATGATAATCCACCCCTGGTTCATACAAGGAATATAAAACCACCTGGCAACTTTACGGAGGCAGCCAGGAGTGGTTTCATTTCCCAATAAAAAGCAAATTGTGGCCACCCACACCCAGGGCTCCAGGCAGCAGGCAACCCTGGGAAGCAGCCACAGCCTGCACGGATACCCCTGCCCACCCAGCATGGCCCTGCCCAGGTGTATGCCTGGGCCATGCTACTCCCAGCTCACCAAGGGGGACCTTGATTGCCAGGTGCACTGTTGGCCCATAAGACAGGCGAGTGATCCAGGCTGACCTGGACAGACTCAGCAAATGGGCGGACAAGAACCTGATGGTGTTTAACACTGAAAAATGCAAGGTTCTCCACCTTGGGAGGAAAAACCTATGACCCCAGCTGACTTCCTGCCCTTTGGGCGGGGGGCTGGACTTTATGATCCTCCGAGGTCCCTTCCAGCCCTAATGTCTATGAAATCTATGAAATCTATAATCCACCCCTGCTTAATGCAAGGGGAACCCCCCCCCCCC
>NW_017729032.1:162758496-162761016 GCF_001723915.1 Gavialis gangeticus | reverse complement strand
AAAAAAAAAAAAACCACTTGGCGGCTCTGTGCAGTTGGCCAGGAGAGGTTTCATTTCCTGCTAAAAAGCAAACTGCAGCTGCCTAGTCACAGAACTGCAGCCTCTATTCTGCACTTCTCACTAACTCGCAGA
Source organism: Gavialis gangeticus (assembly GCF_001723915.1). Lineage (NCBI taxonomy): Eukaryota > Metazoa > Chordata > Crocodylia > Gavialidae > Gavialis > Gavialis gangeticus. The sequence continues at coordinate 162,760,884 of NW_017729032.1, read as the reverse complement.
GTCTTTAAAGCAGTCCTACGCCAACCCAATCCCTGGCCTCCCCACTCCCTTCACCTCACATTCCAGCTTAATCACTGGTGTCAGTTCAGGTGACAGGTGACTTAACAGGTCCCCAGAGGACTTCACATACTGAGTGTGGAGGTCGAGGCTGCAGATCTTTCCTCCTTGGAGGAATCCGCAGGTGCCATAACTGGTACTCTTCCCCTATCTTCCTCATTTGAGCCAACTCAAGTCACAGCCATGGTCAGTAAGGTCTCCAGAGCAGAGGATGGCATGGAGACCTCTGTCTGTGTCTGTTCAGGGCATTTGAGTACCTCCATTAGCAGATGGAGGTACCTGTAATGAGACACGTCATGCAATGGGGTGCCCTGCCATTGTGCTTTTGCAACATCTCTGAGGAAAACACCCCGCAGAATCTTGGCTTTGGCCCATCACTTGCTACTGTGTTGTTGTGCCCATGTTCAGCAAGTCTCCTGGACACATCTTGGTATATGTACCAGTTCATCTGTGGGTTTTTGATGAACTGACACAATACCTCAGGGTCCCCCAGCACCCGCACAAGGCTCTTGGTTTCTGTGTAGGAGCAAGTAGTCCTAGGGCTGTGGACCCTGGTCTGCTCTCTTCTCTCCCCAATATCAGACATCTCAGATCAATAAGAGGTACTCAGGGAGCTGTGCCTTCAATTTATAAGTCTTGACATGAACAGTTCCAGGGAAGTTCGTCCACCCCCAAACCTCCTTTTTGGTGCACAAAGTTTGGGCACAAGACATTCTGGCACCGTGCTGGCAACTTTGTATCTTATGGCCATCTTTCTGGATGGTTTTTTGCAAGTTTTCATAGCCAAAACTTGCAAAATAGCCAAAAATATCTGCAAAGTGTAGCTAATCAGTGAACCTGCGTAAAGCAGCCAGGCAGTTTTATACTCCTTGCATTAAGCAGCAGTGGATTATGGGCCAATGCGGCCCCTGGCTATCTCATCACCTCTTGAGGAGTTAGGGGCATCATAAGCCTGATGGGCACCCTGGGCTAGGCCATGTTGGGTTAGTGAGGGTGTCCATTAGGGATGTGTGAAATTTCAAAAGGTATTTCGTTTCAAAGCTGTTTTAGCATGTTTCAGGCTCAAAACAGCGGAATCAAAATGAAACAAAAGGTGTTGAAACAGCTTCAAAATGAAATGAGAGCACTCGAAATGTTTCCAAAGTTTCAAAACGTTTTGAGTTTCAAAGCTGGGCTTGCTTGCAGCTAAGGAGAAACTAAGGAGAGTGAGGGGGAAGAGGGGGTAAACACTGCTCTGATATTGACTATGTAGCTGGCCAGTGACTGTGATCCTTTCCTGAGGTCCCTTCCAATCCCAGTGCTCTGGGGGAGGGATGGAAAAACTGCATAAAAAGCAGCATTGTTTAAACTGTGCTTTCCCTGTGCCTTCACACTTAAAAGTGACACAAGTTTTGCTCTGAACAGTTTGAGGTGAAATTTCCCAGAAACCCCTGCACCACTCTCCTTGAAACTTGGCAGGCTTCATGGCCTCAGCAGGGGCTACCATGCCTGCGGTTTTAACCCCGCTGCACCTTAACACACATGCAAAGTCACACGTCATGAGTTTTGCTTGTCAGCAGTTTGAGGTGCAGTTTCCCAGAAACCCCTACACCTATCTCCTTGAAACTTGACAGGCTTTGTGGCCTCAGCAGGGGTTACCCTCACCACTATTTTTATTCAAATCAGGAAAGAAATAATAAAGTTATAGGCATTTCATCCCCCATTATAGCCTATGGGCGAAACGTCGAAACGCGTTGAAACAGTGTCAAAACTGTTTTGATGAAACAAAATGGAACAGTGCTTTGAAACAGTGAAATGAAACTCTGTCCATTCAAAATGGTGAAACGGAAGTCAAAACAACACACTGCTGTTTCGTGCAGCCCTAGTGTTCATGCAGGCAACAGCCGGTTCCCAGGGCTGCTTGCTGCCTGCAGTGCTGGAACTGGTCAGCCACAACTTGCTTTTTATTGGGAAATGAAACCACTCCTGGACACCTGTGTAAAGCAGTCAGGTGGTTTTATTTTCCTTACATTAAGCAGGGGTGAATTATGAGGTGACAGTGGCCCTGGCAATCAAGGCACCTCTTGGGGAGCCAGGGCCAGCATGGGCCAGGCAGACACCCTGGGCTGGGCCACCTTGTGTGGGCAGGGGTGTTCATGCAGGCGGCAGCTACTTCCCAGGGCTGCCTGCTGCCTACAGTACTGGGATCAGGTAGCTGCAATTTGTTTTCAGCAGGAAACGAAACTACTCCTGGGAACCATTTGGGTACCCAAGTGGTTTTTTACTCCTTGCATTAAGCAGGGGTGGATAATGGGCTGACCATGCCACTGGCAATCAGGGCCCCCCCCCCCC
>NW_017729032.1:162750920-162758386 GCF_001723915.1 Gavialis gangeticus | reverse complement strand
GAAGCAGGGGCAGCATGGTCCAGGCATGCAGCCTGGCCTGGGCCATGATGGGTGGGCAGTTGAGCAAAAGATTGATTCATGTTGGCTTGGGCTGCTACACCTGGTGTCTGAAAACAGCCACTACATACAAATACCTGCAAACTGAAGTGACATTTAGTGGACAAAAGGTCTCACTACACAAAAATTGTAGTGACATCTGGTGGACAAAGAGGCTCATTACACTTCATTCAGTGCCTTATCATGTACACGACAGTTCAATGACCGTATCACTGTAATTTGCGTTGTTACAAACTAAAATACATCAGGATGTGGTTTATTTTGCATTGCAACAAACTTACTTAAATCACACAAAAAAATAGGGATAGGCATGCAGGCAGTGGCTGGGGGAGGTGGGGGGAAGGCATCACTGGTGGGATGGGGGGCACTTACGTGATCCATGGGAGTGATGGGGCAGCAGGCAGGGGCCACAGGAGGAATCAGGAGGTAGATAGAATCTGTGGGAGTAATTGGGTGGGAGCAGGTGGGATCCTTGGGGTGTTGCTGGGATCTGTGAGGGTTTGGGTGGGACTGGGGAGGAGGGAGCTTGCAGGGTCCACACAGATATTTGGGAGGGGGGGTCAGAGGCTATTTTTACCCTCTGACCCCCACCCCCACAGTAAAACTACCCCCCATGCCTCCTGCCCCTCCCTCCACTAGGACTTACTTCCTCAGCTCCTGGCCTCTGAACACTGATAAATTCAGCATCTGGAGCAGCTTGCAGGATGGGAGGGTGAAGTGGATTAAGTAAAAGGGTGTGTCACAATTTTAAAATGTGTTACTTGGCAATAAGCCTTGGCTCTCTGGTCAGTAAATGAGCAGATTGAGATAAATCCAGCCAGCAAAAAAAAAGAGCTTTTGCAACATCAAAAGGCTTCTTTAAATTCAGACTGATGCTTTGCAGATTTTATGAATAAATGCTGCTGGGATTTTTTTAACAATTGTTGGAAGTTGTTTGGGATTCCTGATTAATACAATGGGTGTAGCAAATGTGGATAATATATTTTCTATTGAAAAGGTGTTAAACAGGAGTTGGAGCATTTACAGTAGCTTCTGGAAAAAAAACCTGAAGGTAGTTACTTTGACCTTAAATCTGAGCACTAGAAATTTTCCTGGAAGCAGTTAAGGTTTTGATTAATTTGTTATCTGGAAAAGATATCATGACTGAACCTTATAAAATTCAGGCAGCCAATGTTTTTTACATTTCTGAACAATTCAATACGCGTGCAAAGCTTTCTGAAGGAATGATAGCATCCTCTATGTCAGTTTTTCTATCAGTTTTATCAGGGGTTTAGTGCCTTAAGTCTTAAGGGAGGACCATTTTTGGTAGGCAGCTGATACACGAAATTCACTAAAATGGTAAAGGTCTAAACAGAGTACCCTTCTACAGGTGACATTGTAATGATGGTGATGTATATTAACTATTCATTGTATAAATCAGTGGTATCCTGCTGCCCATTAGGAAATAACTATAAGAAATAGCTGATACCAGCAGTATAACTACCACCGTTTGTGCCTTGGGCAGCAGCAGTGGCTGACATTCTTGCAACCCATCTAAGCCCAGGCCCAGGTGTCAACTTCCTCATTGCACCACACTACATCAATAATCTTTTATAAACACAATTTACAATTCTGTTATTTTTTGAGCCTCAAGGCATAAACCAGCACAATATTATTTCATTCAGTGAATTTTTCTAGGATCCTGTTTTTTCTTGGCCAGTTTTAAATGACTCAGGTTATGACTTTCTACTACTTGCTTCAGTCATTGTCCTGAAATCAATAGATGACCATAGGACATTTATTTCTGGGATAAATATTTATCCCAACTATGCAGTTGCTCCAATAAAAGACATCACCCTAAGAAATCCTTACTTCTTGCATTATTTCTGGGCCATCACAGCTATAACTTTACAAAATCTTATTATAGTTCTTTTCACAGCCTATGTTAAGAGGAAAATTTGTTTGAAACACACAAGAAATAAACATTTGGGGGATTTAGTTTCCAAATTTTATGACATTTACAGATTTAATAATTACTTACAAGTACATTTTAAAACAAAATATTTTAAAATGATATCATCCTTTATTTATCTGCCAAAACCTGCCCTCAGGATCCTGTTTCTCAGTGACATCACAAACACTTCAAACATTGAGAGCAGCTGAATGACTTAGACAGCTTTGGATTACTAAATAGGGGTCCCTTGGAATGGTTTGTATATGGATCTGGTGCCTAAATCTACAGTGGGCCCAACAAAAATTCAAGATCTAGATACACTTATTTTTCCAAAAAGCTTGGATCCACACCCAGATTTGTAGCTCAGTCCCATCTGTAGGAGATGGGGATGGTATGAACTTGATCTGAAAAACATAAAAATGTGTTTCTAGTTATAGCTGGTAAATGCATTTCTCAGAAGAGTCCTGGGTGGGAGGAAGGAATGGATTACTTTTTTAGTCCGATGGATAAAAAAAGAGAGAAAAAAACCCAAACAAAGTTATCTTTATTGTAGAAGAAATTAGTTGTCCTAAGGAAAAGCGTAGTTTATTTTTTTTAAACATAGGTAGTTCTTTGTTTAAAATGATGGAGAGAGACTTCTTGGTCTAGACTTGGAAAGTTTGAAACACTGAGATAGCCAACAAATGGAAAAGAAGAGAAAGCATGCAAAGAACAGAAGCAAGTCTTCATTGCATTATATGGTCTGTTTCTGTGTTTCACAATAATTTAGAGACTGAATCCTCTTTGAGGTGAAGTACAGTAAACATACTTTGCAGAGATTACCTACATTGCTTCAGATTTCTGCCACTAAGCAGCAGGGCTACTTTGGCGTCTGGGCTGTCTCTAGTATGACTTTGAAGCAGTTCAGGTTATCCTAACAAGCAGCCAGAATGTAATGTTTCTTCCTTTTTTTTATCTTACTGGCTTACTGATTTCTTTTCCAAAGTGGGCAGACTTGAATCAGGTTGTTGGACTGAGGAAAAGTATAGCAATACAAATTATTCATACATGCATTTTCCTCCGTTGTTTCTCTTCACTGTGACCATATCCACAGTTTTCCCTTCTCTACTGCAACTGTAAATGAATTGCTAGTATGCATTCCTGTCGGTTTAATGATATTAATTAATTACTTTCCTCAGAAAAAATCAGAATGGACACACCTCTTCACTTGGAACTGCTATTACATGTGAACTTTTTTGGTGCTTCAAAAATCATTCCTGATTCTTTTATCTTCATTTTCATAGCTCCTCTACTTCATAAGGTGTAACCTCAGCCTCTGGACCCATATTTATAATGTGCCTGAACAAATTTCAAACAACAAAAATAACTCAGTTCACATAGTTTTATAAACATCAACATCTCCAATATTATGCTGTTCAGTGATCACTTAGTACCAAACAGTTTGGCAGAGGTTTATTTTATTTTTGTCTGATTTCTAACTGCTCTGCCTTGTGCAACATGATATGTATAACAATAAGGATTGGACTATGACTGGATCATGCTAAACTCATGTAAAGGTACAATTCCCTGCAGACAGGATTTTCCACATAGCCTAAATACTCACATCCTAAACTACTTACTTATGAAAAGCCTAAGCAGATAAATATTGTCAAATCTCAAAAGGACAAAATGAAAGGGTTTGTAGGTGTCCATGTCATTTGCAGAAAATAACGAAGGAAAACAGTAAACATGTTGCCCTGTGGGGTCAGGCCAACTCTCAGGATCTCAAAATTGCACTGTTAGATGGGAGGGTGTGACACAATTGTACATATACAAACACACAAATCAATTAGGTGCATACAAACACACACACACTACCAACTCAGGCACACACACACACACATTAACAGCCTAGGTACATGCATACCTATCACCAATTCAAACACATACACGCTCTAATGATAATGACATGAAATTATACGCAATATACCCATACACACTCAGGTGACAGTGTGTGTGTGTTGGTGCCTGTGGTACCTATGCTGGGGGTGCTTGGTAACTAAAGAGCAAGTGGCAGAGATCAGGGGGAAAGTCAGGGGGGACAAGGCAATAGCAAAGAAACAGGAGTTTCCAGGCAGAGAGGAGCTCAGGACAGCTGGAGCCACAGGAGCATGGGACAGGTGTTGGAGGTAGCGGTGAGCCAGAAGCAGGAGAGGGAGGTATGAAACAGAAGTTGGAAGGGCGAGGAGCAGAGATTGGAGCAGAACCGTAGTAAAGCAAAAGTCAACACAGGGCTCTAAATAACAGTTTTATTAAATGACCACTGCACTGTACATCTTAGTTCCCACACACTCACCCAAGCACTCCCACACACACTCACATAATGGCAGCAGGAGAAAGAGACTCAGTGGAAGGGTTGGAGTCCAGGTAGGGAAGAAAAACAGAGTCCAAGGCCTTGGTTGAAGAGAGGGTGGGGGTGATAGCTACCTATCCTGGGCTGAGTTGATCTTTGATGGCCAGTTGGGGTCTTCTCCAGCAAGGTGTTGTCCAGAAGTGGGGTCACCAGCAGGGCCTCTGGGTGGATAGGTGGTGTGGCATGGTGCTGGTCCAGATGGAGAGGGTGTCCCAAGGAGTCAGTCTTCACTACCCCTCTTTATGGGGCAGAGTACCTCTGATCTCCTATGGGGAGGGCCTATCCAGGAAAGGTCAACCCTGTTCTAGAGGGTTCCAGATGTTCATACTGAGCATATGCAGCCTTGGCACAATGGTGGGTTGCCTCATCTTTTGTTTCTTGAATGCTGAGGGTGGTTCCAAGGGCTGGGTCATTGGTCCAGATATTGGTTTTGATGGTGGGATGATTTAGTAGGGTGCCCTGCTATCATTGTGTTTCACTCTTTTGCTTCAGGCATTCAAGGGAAACCAATTTACATGGGAGAGGTTACAGACTTAAATGTGAGTCATAATTGCAACATACTTACACAACAGGGCATGGGGACAAGATGGGAACAAGATGAGAACCTGACACACACAAAATGGATACTTCACATCACTCATGCCAACCCACATTGCAGGCCTAAATACATAGAGACACTTAAGACACACAAATTGTATGGTATAATACATTACAGTAATCCAACACACATAGCAAAACACTATTACAATAGCTTATGATTACTATAAAAGGGGAATTATGTACACAGGGTTTCAACTTAACTTATAACTACTTATATATATATACCCATAGGGAATAGGTATGGGGAGATAAAAAGGCAGAAACTGTGGGGAAAAGGGGATGTCATATTTCTAAGTAAAAAAAAGAAGAAAAACTAGGAGTTTTGCTACAAACAGAAACTCCTAAAAGTATTGGTTCTTAGAACATGTATAGTTATTATACCTCTCAGAAATAAGTACACAATGGCTGTTTTTACACATACAATTAATGTGCAGTAAGTTTACTCCACAATAAAATAAGGTGCAGTAAACTGTGCCCAGGAATGTGTCTATGTGTGCGTCTTGTTGACAGGGTGTAGGTTGTGGCCGTGCTGGTCTAAGGACATAGGCAGACAAGGTTCATAGATTCATAGATTCATAGATTAAGGGTCGGAAGGGACCTAGTAGATCTTCTAGCCCGACCCCCCGCCAGGGCGGGAGAACAACAAAAAACCCCAAAAAGAGAAACGGGACTCAAACGAGTCCAGCCAGGTAGGCATCCAGCCTCTTCTTAAAGACCCCCAGGGTAGGGGCCAGCACCACTTCCCTTGGAAGTTGGTTCCAGCTCCTAGCCGCCCTAACCGTGAAGTAGTTTTTGCGGATGTCCAATCTATACCTCCTCTCCATCAGCTTGTGCCCATTACTCCTTGTTATGCCAGCGGGCGCTAGGGGAAACAGCGTCTCCCCCAAACCCCTCTGGTCCCCCCTAGTGAGTCTATAGACAGTCACCAGGTCCCCCCTTAGCCTTCTCTTGTGGAGGCTGAATAGGTTCAGGTCCCGCAGTCTCTCACTGTAGAGTCTGCCCTGTTGTCCCTGGATCATGCGGGTGGCCCTCCTCTGGACCCTCTCCATATTGTCCACATCCCTCTTGAAATGGGGCGCACAGAACTGGACACAATACTCCAGCTGTGGCCTGACCAGCGTCGCATAGAGGGGGAGGATCACCTCCTTGGCTCTACTCGAGATGCACCTGTGGATGCACGACAAGGTCCGGTTAGCCCTGCCAACCATGACCTCGCATTGTCGGCCCATGTTCATCTTGGAGTCAATAATGACTCCAAGATCCCTTTCTGCCTCCGTGCTCTCGAGTAAGGAGTTCCCCATTGTATAAGTGTGCTGCTGGTTCCTACTGCCCAAGTGCAGCACCCTGCACTTGTCCGTGTTAAAACGCATCCTGTTCCTGTTAGCCCACCCCTGTAACCTATCCAGATCCCTCTGCAATCTCTCCCTCCCTGCTAGCGTGCTCACCTCCCCCCAGATTTTGGTGTCATCAGCGAATTTAAACAGGTTACTTTCCACCCCATCATCCAGATCGCTGATGAAGAAATTGAACAGCGCAGGCCCCAGGACCGAGCCCTGGGGGACTCCGCTACCCACCTCCCCCCAGGTTGAATATGACCCATCCACCACTACCCTCTGAGTGCGACCCCTCAGCCAATCTGCAATCCATCTGACTGTGTAGGCATCGATGCCACAGTCGCCTAGTTTTTTAACTAGGATGGGGTGAGAGACGGTGTCAAAGGCCTTGCTGAAGTCCAGAAAGACTACATCCACCGCGACACCTGCATCCATGGCCTTTGTGACCTGATCGTAGAAGGCAATCAGGTTGGTCTGACATGATCTCCCCCTAATAAATCCATGCTGATTGCCCCTGAGCATCATTTCTGATGCCGGCCCATCACAAATGTGCTCCTTGATGATCTTCTTTGAGTAAATCTGATATCTTTTCTTAGACCAACTTAAATAGTTGGAAAACAATTTTTAAACAAGTTTTTGGGTTCAAAAACCGTTCATCGGGCTGAGGAAGGTTCAGCAGTTCATGTGTGCTCTTCCTGGATCGAATGCAAAGTAAAGAAGCCAGAGGCTGGGCTGGTATGCATACAACACAGGTAGTCAGTGAAGATGTAGACTGAGGAGTCAATGGGTGAGAGACAGGCTGGGTGTGGGGGAGAGAAGGGGGATGAATAGTGCAGAAGTACCTGGTGAGTCAGATGTCAGGCAGGTTATAATGTGTCATAAATCCAATGTCTATATTTAGTCCATGGAGGGAGTGGTTTTCTTGTGAGAAATGTGTCCTCACAGGTAACTGGGTATTCCTGCCTTTGATAGATTTCCATTGTGCATTCATTCTGGTGCGCAGTTGTTGTTTGGTCTCATCTACATATTTTCCATCAGGGCATTTGGTGCATTGGATGAGACATATTACATTTCTGGAGGTGCAGCTGTAAGATCCAGGAATACTGATAGCTTTGCTGTGGGGTGTAGTGATTGTGGGGGTGGTGGAGAT
>NW_017729032.1:162746790-162750385 GCF_001723915.1 Gavialis gangeticus | reverse complement strand
GTAGCAAGAAGAGGATCAGGGAAAGTGTGGGTTCTTTACTGAATGGGGGTGGCAATCCCGGGTGTTCTCTTCAATGCAAATTCGGTGGTATCTGGGGGCTTGGCTATATATCACAGCTTTTTTGGTGTGCTTAGGGTGATTGCTGATTCTGTTGGTTTGTGGGTTCCTGGTATAATGTGGTCTGTATTTTATCATTCTGGATTCTGATCATCATGTCTAAAAAGGAGATGTTGGTGCTGGAGTATTCTAGAGAGAGTCAGATGGAGGGATGGTGACTGTTGAATTTCTGATGGAACTCAATCAGAGATTGTAGGTTTTCAGTCCAAATCAGGAAGATGCCATCAATATATCTTAAGTATAGCAAGGGTTTGATGGTACAGTTCTTGAGGAAGTCTTCTTCCAAGTGGCTCATGTCTTGTTGACATAGATTTGTGCCCAACAGGAGCAGCTCAGTCCAGGATTCTCTTGCCCTGCTCTGCCCCCTGCACCAGCCAAGGGGAGCTCTAGGTTCCTCCAGGTGCCAGCCTGGGGGATGGCAGGGGGCACAGGAGCTGGTCCCTATATGCACAGGGCCAGGAGAGCTGTGCTGTCTGCAGGGGCAGCTGTCTCCCAACCCTGTGCACATGGAGACTCATCCCCATATAAATGGGGCTGAGAGTGCTGTGTGGCTGCAGGGGCGTTTATCTTCTGGCCCTCATGGGGTCTAAACCAGGCAACAGTGGCTCCTTGCTGCCTGGGCTGCCTGGGAGAAAAATTGCTCCCAATCAGTATCTACATGTGCTACTGCACAGTTAATCTACTACTTGTATCTACAGGTACTAGCAAACTCTGCAGTAGAACATGGTAAATGGCATGTATGTGTAAATGGTAATCCTTTACTGCACATTAGATTAGTATAATGTGCGGTAAAGCATTTTGTATAGACACATCCAGTGTTACTATAATTATTTAATAGCATTTGCACCTACTGTTTGTTCACTCTACAAAAATGCCAATGATTATGCAAGGCACAAAGCAGTAAGTAATCATACCTGATGCTACAAACAAATAACAAATTTTAACAGTATTTTTTTAAATAAACACGGAATGAAGATAAAAAATCATTGCCAAACCACCAGACTAGTTGATAATGAATCTTCAAGCAAAGACCCATTATTAAATTATTTCACTTTCCTGTGTTTTTTTAAAGCAGGACTGGTATATCTTTAGAGTTAATGCAGCTAAATATTACATAGGATCATAAGACCATAGGAAAGAAGAGCTGGAAGGGATCTTATGAGGATCATTCTTGATTAAACCATGAAATGCATTTGTAACTTGCTCTTGAAAATTTTCAGAGATGGAGATTTCACAACTTCTCTTGGTAACCTGTTCTGGTGCTTTATAGATTCATAGATTCATAGATGTTAGGGGCTGGAAAGGACCTCATGATATCATCAGGCCCAGCCCCTCTGAACTTGGGCAGGAAAGACTGCTGGGGTCAGATGACCCCAGTAAGGTGAACATGCAGATATTTTTTGAACATTTTCAGAGTAGATACAATCACCCACTCCTCCACCTCTAGGGAAGTCTGTTCCAGACCCTGGACACTTGAACTGTAAAGAAGTTTTTCCTTATGTCCAATCTACAGTGACCTTCTATCAATTTATGACCATTATTTCTTGTCTTCCCCTGGGGAACCTTGGTGAACAGATGCTCCCTGAGGCCCTGGTGTGTGATCCCCTTATATACTTACAGGCTGCCACCATGTCCCCTGTAAGTCTTCTCTTCTCCGGGATGAACAGTCCCATGTCTTTCAGCCTCTCCTCATATGGCCTGCTCTCCAGACCTCTAATAATATGCATAGCCCTCCTTTGGACTCTCTCAAGCTTCACCACATCCTTCTTGAAATGTGATGCCCAGAACTGGATGCGGTACTCCATCTGCAGCCTCATCAAGGCCAAGTAGAATGGGAGGATGACATACTTAGACTTGCTTGATATGCATCAGTAGATGCATGCCAGTGTTTATTTGCTTTGCTTGCCACAGCATTGCATTTGTGGCTTATGTTCATTCTGTGGTCTATCACAACCCCCAGGTCTCTTTCAGTTGTGGTGCTAGCAAGTGTAGCACCACCAAGCATGTAAGTGTGTTGTGGATGGAGCACTTTACATTTCTTGGTGTTAAACATCATCAGGTTTTGATCCACCCACCTTGCAAGCCTGCCCAGGTCAGCCTTTCCTCCAGTGTGTCTGCACTTCCCCATCATTTGGTGTCATCTGTGAACTTTGCCAGTATGCTTTTAACACCTGAATACAAATCATTAATCAATATGTTGAAATTCCTGGTCTGAGTACTGAACCCTGAGGGATGCCACTGGTCACCATGCACCACGTTGACTCAGTTCCATCTATTAATACTCTCTGGGTCCTGCCTTTAAGCCAGTTTTGTAGCCACCAGACAGTTAAGTTGTTGAGGCCACAGTTCCCCAATTTTACCATGAGGATGTTGTGGAAAACCAAGTCAAAGACCTTTTTGAAATCCAAGTACAGTAAAAGCTTTGTTAACTGCCATGAGTGCAGTAAGGGGGGTGCCAGTTATCTAAAAACGTTGTTTTTCTGGGCTTGTATGCAATGGTGGTGGTGGTGGAAGCAGTTCCAACCACATGCAAATTTCTCCCTCTCCCCGCAGCATCCATCTGGCTGGGCAGAGCCTGTGCACCCCCAGAGGGGAGCTGCTGCCCTCACCCCCCTGCCCCACCCCACAGCCCCGCTCAAGGAATCTTGGTGTGCATGCCAGAAATTCTGGTTAATAGAGAATTCTGGTTAGTAAAATGCCAGTTAACACAGCTTTTACTGTATATGACATCAGCCTCATCTCCCTGATCTAGATGATATGTTACGTGATCATAGAAAGACATGAGGTTGGTCAAGCATGACCTGCCCACAATGAAGCCATGTTGGCTATCTTTTAGAATGCTGCTTTCAGTTAGCCTATCACTAATGGATTCTTTGAAAAATGTCCAGGATTTTTCCAGGGACTGAGGTCAAACTGATTGGCCTGTAATTCCCTGTGTCCTCCTTCCTTCCTTAATTGATGATAGGCACCACATTGACCCTCTTCCCATCTTTTGGGACCTCTTCCAAGCACCATGAGTTCTTAAGTAGTTTTGCCATTGGCCATGTGATGATGTCAGCGAATTCTTTCAGCACTCTTGCATGTAGTTCATCCTGTCCTGCTGACTTGTAGATATCCAGTCTCTCCAGATATTCCCTCATGCGATCTTTGCCAACTGTGGGTGGGTAATGACCCCCACCTTGACCATTTTGTACCCTCTCAGTCAGGGTAACACTTTTACACGGGTGGAATACTGACATGAAGTATTTGTTTAGGAGTTTGGTTTTCTCCTGGGTGTCAGTTGTCAGCTGTCCCATTTTGTTCACCTGGGGTCCTACATTTCCCTTATATTTTCTCTGACTCCCTACATATCTGAAGAATGACTTTTTATTGTTCTTGATTTCTGTTGTTAGTTTGAATTTGGTTTCTTAGCACCCTTGTGCAAAAGTTCTTCTTAATCTCATTAGATGCAGGGGTAGCAGTGGACATAGTCTTCCTG
>NW_017729032.1:162732659-162746779 GCF_001723915.1 Gavialis gangeticus | reverse complement strand
CTTCCGACCCTAGAAACTATGAAACTATGAAACTATCTCCAACCTAAATTTCCCCTGCTTCAGTTTGAGGCCATTGCTCCTAGTCCTGTCTCCTACAGTCACAGATAAAAGTCTATTTCCATCTTTTTAATTATTGCCCTTTAGGTATTTAAAGACTGTTACCTATCTCTCAACCCCTCCCCACCCTCCCCCTGTCTTAGTGTTCTCTTCTCCAAACTAAACAATCACAGTTCTTTCAGCCTTTCCCCAAGTTTCTCAGGCCTCTAACAATTTTTGTCACTCTCTGCTAGATTCTTTCCGGTGTGTCCACATTTTCCTGAAGTGTGGGATCCAAAACTGGACACAGAACTCCAGGTGAGGTCACACCAGTACTGAAGAGAGCAGAAGAATTACTTCCTTTGATTTGCAAGCAACATTCTTCTAAACACAATCCAGTATGTTTTCTGCTTTTTTGGTGACAAGAACACATGGCTGTCTCATACTTGACATATGGGCCACTATAACCCCCAGGTCCTTCTGTGCAGTACTGCAGGCTTGCCAATCATTCCCCACTCTATTCGTGCATGCAGTCTTTCCATCCCAAGTACAGGATTTTGCACTGTCCTTACTGAATTTCCTAGAGATGCAGAAACTTGAGTTTGGTCCTGCTTACTATTTCCAAGCCAAACTTAGTCAAGTTCATCAAAACACAAGATATTTTTAATATATACATTTGAAATTTGCATTTTTAAACCTAAAAAAAACAGTAAAAACCTGGTTTATCTTAATTATCCTCCTCAGCCTAAGATGTATAATTTATTTTATTAATAATAGCACATGCATGTAAGTAGATGCAGGCAAGTTCAGAATCCATGTACAGACACCCATACCCAGACACACTGAAGCAAGCTATTTTTCTGAGCAGGCTCACTTAAGTTGATAGAATTTCCAATCAAGGATGCCAGAAAAACTTTCCACGTCTCCTAAAATACTGTAGGAGAACCATTTTGAATTATGTCCTCCAGTTTAGAATAGAAATACCTTTTTCCTCTCACTTCTGTGGAATCTGAACTTTTACCATATTAATCTCAAGCTTTTGTTTGGAAGAAATTATCTTTGTAGAGTATGTTGCTATAAACCTGTAAAGAGTGAATTTGATGTAAGGCATTCAGGATGTAGCCTCATTGTCTGTCTTATCTCTGGAGATAATTGTTTTTATCCATTAAAAACAAAAAACAAAAAGTCATTGTAATGTCACTACTTCCGTGCAATAATGACACATTCACTGCTGGATTTTCTCAGGCTGTGTTGCAATATGTTATGGTATAGCATATGTGGGGAATTTATGTTGAAGACCTTTAATTCTGTACTGATGGAAAATGTTTCTTGTTTCATGTTACATTGTTTATTTGAGACATTTGATAATGATATACCTCAGGGTAATCAGAGCCTAAGCACACAGGTCTCTACGTTTTGGAATCAGTTGGTTAAACAGAAGCTGTTAGCAGTTTCTGGAAAATCAGAATAAGCAGGAGCTTGGAATGATTTTCCAGAGACAAGGCATGCATATTGATAAGACTAAAAATACCTTTTACTAAAAATTTTTATGGCAGAATCATCAGCTACTAAACCTGAAGTGTGTTAAGGATTCACCATGGAAGTAAAAGTCATCTCACGAGTTATGAGCTATTTTTTACAGGATTATTATCTGCATATTCAAATGATATTTACTTGTGTTTTTTATCATGGTTGGTTAAAGCTTTTCTCTGTATAGCTTTAACACAATAGGTTGTGATAGCACCTGTTCCATAAAAAGGAGATGGTTCATCTCTTGAAGTATATGCTTCCTGAGAAGGCTAATTAGGTAAATATAAATCAAGGAGTTACCCAGTGAAGTTTTGTTTCTTAATTTGTTTACTTTCTTTTAACTTTCTAAAGGACATTGATTGTACATATAAAGCAAAGCTCAGAAACAATCATTTAAAGGCAAAAACCTAATGGTCCAGAATAGGCATGTCTACATGAGCTGTTTACTGCACAGTTAACTTATGTCCGTGCCCCCCACAGCTGAGGAGGACATCACCACCGGCATCAGCACATTTCTCAACATGTGAGAGGCCTGTTCCCACTTAGCTGTGGGGGCATGGGATTCTCAATAAAGTTTTGTACTGTCTCCCTCCCCACTTTGTGCTTGGGGGGAGGGGGTCAAACCTGGGGCCAAGGGAGTGTGGGAAGGCCAGGTAATGAGGGGGGAAGGGACAGTGGCTGGGGGCAGGAGCTGGGGCTGGGGTGGAGAGGGCTGTCCCCTCAGTACAGGTCTTACCATGTGGCCAGAGCTGGCATGGTTGACAGCTCTGTGTTGTAATGGTGGTTGATGACGATGTGCTGCTCTGGGTGGTGTTTTCGGACAGTGGGACAGGGTTGGTGGGTACCTGGCCAGGGTCTTCCCCCCCTCAGGGGAAGCTGGCACTGATGGCAGCCAGTGGTGTTATGGCCAGCTGTGCCTTGTTGTAGGGGCTGAGGAGCTTTGCAGGATGAGCTGCTGGATGCTCAAGCCCCCTCCCCCCATCCAGTGATGTGTTACTGGGGGTCCCAGTTTGAGTCAGGGGTTTGGGCAAGCCACCCATACTGCTGTACACAGCCTGGCTGCAGCCTGGGTCCCAGGGTGCAAGGATGCCCATCAGTTGCAGCATAAAGGGCATGGACTTGCGGGCACTCCCCAAATGATGATTGTTGTTGGTGATGGCAACCCACTGTGCCCACAAGACCTTTATGTGGCACTGTCATGCTGACTGGTCATGCCCACACTCTCTCATCCAGGTTGACAGCTCCTCATCGACAGCGGCATTGATCAACCTGCCCTGCTTGAATTGGCACTGCACCTCCACCTTGCCCCACAGTGCCATGAGATCTCCAGTCTCCCCCATGGACCAGTTGGGGGCCTGAGTGGTAGGTACAGGTGTGGGCATGGCCATGGTTGAGGTGGACATAATTGCGAGTTCTGCACCAGCTCTCTGAACCCCTGCATGGCTGTCCCTGTTCTGCTGGGCCTGGACAGCTGCTTGCAGCACCCAGCACAGGGGCCCAGCACAGGACTGGCAGCCGTGCAGCAGAGGCAATGCCTCACAGAACCTGCAGTCTCAGGGAAGGCTCCTGGTGGTGGGCTGTGGGCAGGTGGAGCTGACCCCAGCAGCCAGAAGCTGCTTGCAGCTTGGCCTGGGGGGCTGGCAGGCCTGGCTGCAGCCTGCAGCAGTCTGCAAGCCTGGACAGTGCGAGCCTGGCAGCCACATGGTAGTGTGGTGCCAGGCAATGGTGCTGGGGTGCAGACAGGTTAGGGCAGCTAGCCTGTGGCCTACCCAGGAAAACACAGGGGCCTGAAGTGGTCTCAGAATCCCTGCTGGTGTGCTCCAGGGCTCAAAATGCCTGCAGGCTTTTAAGGCCTGAGGAGGGGTTGCCATATAGGCAGCTCAGCCCTGAGGCACAAAAGGCTCCCAGCCCAGAGCCCTGAGACTAGCCTGAGGCTTGCTCCTGAGTCACGTCTACAAATGAATAACTGTTCAGTAACTAATCATGCATAGATTTTCTACCTGAATTTGCAAGTAGCAAATTTACTCACGATTAAGCATTTTTACTGTGCAGTATGTATGCACACATGTGGATGAACACACTTACTGAACAGCAAACTATGCTACTGGGCAGTGAGGCTTGGGACACAATACAGGGAGGTTGAAGTTGTGGAAAAATCCTAGACATTGGGATATTAAGACAAGCAGCCTCTCACTGAGAAAGAACTTATTTATTCCATGAAAGGCATGGCAGGAGAGATAGGTGGGCAGACTGCCCAGACAAGTGAGCAGGCCAAGGTGACAGCTGGCCTTGAGCTATTCACCTGTTGCATGTAGTCTACCTCCCATTAAGAATTGGTTAGAAATGATTGTGTCCACAAGATTTGGCTAGAAAAGTTGGATGGATTCAGAAAAGTTTGTTGAACCAGATATGCATTTTTCAGTACACTAATCACCATGAATTTTCCTGACACTGTAGCTATACATGGTGTGGCATAGATATGGCAGAAGGTAGAGTATAACTAACTGAGAGTACAACCATTCTGGAATGTGTAGACTTAGGTCCCAAATCATCAAGGTCCTTAAACATATGTGTAATCCCACTGACATAAATTGGTAATTTGGGGCCTAAGTTAGAGGTTTCCCTGGAAAATTGACAGGAAGAAATGCAGATTGAAAAATCAGGTTATTTGGTTTATATTTGGTATCCGATGGTTATGCTTTTGGTATTACTTTCAGATCATTAAAATTTATCTTTTTGTTGTTTACAATTCTATTTGAAGGGTGAAAGGGTCAGAGGTGAAAACAGAAGAAAGTGTGTGGGAGAAGAGATTAATTATACATTACTATAAAAGAGGTAGGGTTTTAAAAAATATATTTTTAAGGGAAAATTTGAAGGAGGTGTTTAGCTCACTAGAAGGAAGACATCAGTCCAAGAATAGGAGGTAGTATGGTATAACATGAAAGCGAACAAGAAAGAGAAATAGAGATGGAGCTTTCATTGAGACTGAAGAAAGTGTTAATGTTTAGATGGAAGCCAGGGCTTAAATGTTAGTAGCATTATGCTGTATAAAACTCAGGAGAGGAGAAGTTTGTATCCACAGCAGTGGAGTTTTTAAGGTTAGACTTGATGTGCTCTAAGATTTAAATCCTATTAAAATCCATTACCAATTGCTCTTTTACAACAGGCAGAAATAAATAAGATTCCCAGTTCCCAAAAGATTAAGATGACCATTCTTTCCAGTTTAGCCAAGACAGTTCATTGGCCAGTCCCAGCTGGTTGTTGAAAATTAAAACAGAAATCCTGGAATCTCAGGGATGTGGGGTGCAGTCCAGAGGGGAGGTGGAGCAGCATGGTGCACCAAATAGGCAGGTAAGCAGGCACTGCAGTAGAGCGCTGCTGGCTGCAGCTGTGCCACTGACTTGGGGGGGAGGGGGGGAGTAGTGTATCAGATTTTCTTAACAGCAATATGGTCATTCTACCAAAGGTGGAACTCTGAAAAATCATCATTTAACTTAGCAAGGACAGAAAAGACCATAACGTTCTATTAGACCATATGAGAGTGGATTTCCTAGCAAACACACCTAATTTCTCTGTTGTTTCACAATTATTTGGAATATGCTTTATACTATTAAAAACATTCTACCATGTAATTACATTTTCAGCAGCTTCCATATCACAACTCTGAGGTTGTGCAAATGTACACTGGGCTTAGAGCAGTAACCAGATATTTTAAGTATGATTTATCCAGATAAATATTCAATGAGTGAACATTTCCCAAATCAGACTGAGTAAACAGCCACCTCCTTGCTATAGCCACAGGCAGAGACTAAAATATTCCAGACAGACTGTCATTCTTAAAATATTGTACACTGTATTAAAGATCAATTGTATAATCATTTCAGATTAGGTATGTCACATTATTTTCAGAATATTAAGTTTATTTCATCTGGATACAATAGGAGGTCTATTTTAAATCTTAATAAGAAAAACACTTTTTCTTTCAAAGTTTCATTTCTAAATAAAATTCTTCATCAAAATTTCAACACGAGGGGGTGCTTTTACGAAAAGGCTTTCCTAACATTTTAACCAGTTCTATTTGTATTGACTGTATGCTCACAAGTATTATAGTGATTATTCTATTTAGTTAGATTTTTATCATCGTCTTGTTTATGTCCTAAGTGCTTATGTTAATCCAAATAGCTTCCAGACATACTGAGAGGCTTTATATGAATTCACTGTATATGGATCACTGAACATCTCAGATTGGACACCTGAGTTCTGCTCAGTATATCAGAGGATGCAAAAATGTCTCTCTGCAGTTTTCCACATCTTTGTTTTTGTGACAGTTGGAAGAAGGCTAAAGACGAGTTTGAGCAGACCTAAGATATTTCTCAAAGTTTCATCAGCTAGTAAAATTCCCATGAGTCATTCACTAGGAACTATGATGCATGCTAATACTTAGGGTAAGGAAAAAGTAGTATGTAACCAGATGAGATTACTGCAGTGCATCTATGCCACCCCATAGGTGTTCACTTTTAAGGTACAAGAACAAAAAAGAGAGACATAGGGCATGTGTAGACAAAATGGGGGCCCTAAATTGAAGCAGCGGGTTTTAAAAAACACCACTTCAATTTAGGGCTGATTAAAACCCTGTGTCATGCACACACCCCACTGATTTACTTGCATCTCCAGCAGAGAGGGGAGGGTGAGCTGCCAGAAGACAGAGCAGTCCCTGGACTGCAGGGGGGCAGGGAGAGGGGCTGGTGCTTCCCTCCACAGCAGCAGTGCCCCCCACTCCAGGCAGCACGCACCCACAGGCACCCGGCTGGGGTGGTCCTGGAGGGCACTGCAGCTGCAGAGGGAAACACCGGGCCCCTGTGCAGTTCAGGCAGGAAGGCAGGCTACACTGTGGGGGGGGAGGATAGATCAGGCTCTCCGCTTTTCTTGGGCAGAGCCTGCCTTCCCAGGCTGCTGCCAGGCTGCCTGCAGGGCTTCCTGCAGAGCTGTGGAGCTGCACGGAACCCAATGCTTTGCTCCATGACTGTAGGGACAGTAGGTGGCTCCACTCCAAGTCATTTAAGGCACATTATGCCTCTGAATTTCCTGCAGCAGCTGGAATTAATGCACAATATGCCTCCGAGGTGTGCAAAAGCATTTAGCCTGCTTTAAAGTGTCATGCACACATGCCTCTTGTTTCATCTACACACAGTCATAATGATTGGGTCTATGGCAGATTCCCAGCACTCTTGAAGCCCCAGTGGTCTGGAGGCTGCCACTGGAGAGTATAGTCCATGCCTGCTTACATATGTCAAACTCACAAATGAGGTTAGGAATGTGCTCTTGACATCTGTCTCTGCTGTGCTTGAGAGGGAAGGAAAAGGAAGTCTTAATATGTCTTCACTGCCATATCTCTCAGTTTGGCATATTTGGGTTGCAGTAGGTGGGGTCATGCTCTTCAGTTGCAGTCTTGACAGTATCTGGGACACCGCGTAAGTGCATCCATCAGGTGTGTCCAGATGAGCATGTATGTGTGTTTCAAATAGAAGCATCACATAGATGTTCCACTGCTACTTGTCCCCAAGGAATGGCCCTGCATGCACATGGCAAATTGCCCCAGGTGGGGTAGGGAAGGCTGGGGCCAGCACCTGGGACCAGCAGCCTTACCTGGGTTCCTGGGGGCCACCCAGTGGCGGTGATCTGGATGCGTGGAGCTTAGGTTGCAACCAGAGCATATCTTTGGCCAGCCAATCTCCAGTTTGGATGGTACATGCTGTTGCTGATTGCACTGCCCTACTTTATTCTGGCACAGTTTGTTTTTTTTACACAGGAATTTCCCAGTATCAAAAAACCCTACTACACTGCTAATTAGTGTATGTGCAGCACATGCAGAATGTGTGTGCTTGCCTGGATGAACCCTTTGTGTCCAGGATCTTCAGAACTGGAAGAAGTGTAAATTCATGAATGAGGGAGCAAAAAGTGTCTCCTTTATTTCACATGGTATCATCCATTTCTGATTATTTAGATTGTTAAGATTTCCTGGTGCAAGTCTGATAAAACGTGAAGACTTACTCTTCAAACTACCACCTGGCTATATTTAACTCTATAAGAGTTATTAACATAATGTTTGCAGAATGTAAATTAACTGTCTCCACAGTCCACTATTGTAACATTTCAGAAGGGTTGTAATAATGTTTTCCGATGAATTATGGCAACTTCTGAAAAATTAACCAAATGAATAAAATATTTGTACCAATCTGTGATAATTAAGTGCCCATTAACACTTAAAAGCATTTTCCAATGCCTAGCTCCAAAATTTGATTACCATCAAATTTCAACAAAATAGTAGGCTGTTATAATACACCTTGAATTCTTTGTAATCCTGATGTTCTTTCCAAGATTTTGAAAACTGTCATGATTTTTCCAGGAAATCTGAATTTCTCTTCTGAATGTCCTTGCTAATTTGCATAAGTGTTCATTAAAAAATATAATAAAAATTAATATCTGATAGAACTTTTCCTCTGCAGAAGTTTACTAAGGATTGTACTCCCATATACATCTCTACTTCCAGCAGCAAACTGTTCACAAGCAGTGAATTTACACTGTCCAGAGCACCCCTCATTCCCTTCTATTGAAGCAAACTACTAGACATCCAGGAGGGGAAGATACATGAGCCAGGAAGAGTACAAGCCAGAGAAAGGTTGGCTTAACAAGATGTATGCTGCCTGTCCAAGGAGCCCAGGGAAGTGATTCTGGGCTCTGACCTATGCCTCTGCTCTCAATGGGGCAGGAACTAACCCAGCCTTCCAAAAAAGGAAGTAGAAGTTTCTCTGGGCAATGCCTAGCCTGTAGTGTTGTGGTTAAAGCATTTTGGTGGGAGGCATGAGACAGGTTCAAGCCTTCTTTAAAAGAAGGGTTTCTGAAACCTGGGTGTCCCAGTCTCTTGGCAAGTGTCCTATCCACTGGCTACTGGGCTAAAATGTAGAAGACCTTAGCTCCACGCCCGTCTCCACCACTTTATTTCCAGTAAATACATGTGCAAAGCTCTCCTCTTTTACAGTAGTTGGAAATAGAGCCTAAAACTGCATGCAAGAGTCAAATTTACAGTTACACACCTATGTGTGTGCAAGTTAGATGCATAAAGATTGGCTTTTTTTTTGGTGCCTAGGAATCTCACATTCTTTTCTACCCTGTGATCTGACTACAAAAGGCCAAACAGGCAGTATTCCTGCTCAGACTATTCTGTAGGCTAGGACATTTTTCTGAGGCAGAAGAGGGAGTTGAACTTGGATCTCCCATAACCTTTTGTGTATAAAAAGGGGTGTCCCAGAGACCTCCTTTTTCTTTTAATGGTGAAAATTTCAGAGGCCCCTAGCTATATGGACCTCTCAGGTAGGTGGCAGCTGAGCATGAGCTTTGAGAATGTAAAATTTGGACTTAGACAACAAAATCCTTTTGTGGATCTAACCCTTTGAGATTTTGTCAAGTCCCTGGCATATTTCTAATTTAATTACCGTGTTCCATATTTTAATAAGCTGAAGTAAAGATTGGCCATAAGTACTTTGCATCACAGATGTCCTGGTGTCATATGGTTTGAATCTGGATCCAAGTGTCTCCCTTTACAAAGGTGTCCAGATCAATCTTTAATTCTATATAATGACTGCGTTTGGCAACACAGTTCTTACCAGTAGATTAACAAGGTACTGTGCTTAAGTGTAGTCACAAATCAAAAAGGCTACAAATGTCATTTAGTATATTTTAGCCCAGTGGTCATCATTTTCAAAGAACAGAATGGTCTACAGCATGTTTAAACATATGGCAACTGTGATGATTTTTTCTGAACAAATTAACTGCTAGAGGTTACCATATAGCTCCTCAAAAGGAACTCTTCCTAGGGGATAATCTTAAACACATTCTAATTGCACAGAAGGGAAATTGTTTCTTATGTGTCTTTCTCTGTAAGTTTTGTAAAAATAGACTCTCTTGCAATCAATCCATCCTTTCTATCTCACTGCATTTCGGTGCCAATTACTGAATGTGTGAGATCAAATTAATACCCATAGAATAAAAAGGTCTATCTGGAAAATGCTGGGTTATGATTTCATTTGAAGATCAGTGCATTTTATGTGAAATGCCTCTGAATATAAATAACTATAATACTAATTCTAAAAATGAATAAAATGAGGAACTAAATCGCTGTGTGTGCATATTGAAATATGCATTGAGCTTTGATCCATTTGTCTATTCAGACTTACAATATAAATACACCTAATTGGCTAGTTTGACAAACAGTTCAACCTTTGGGACTGTTTGTGTAGAGTTCCATAATATATATCTCAGGAATGGGCGACCTGGAGAGCCTAGGCACTTGTGACCTGCTTGCTGCCATGGACTGTTGATCCCCAGACCCCACTTTACTTACTGGGTGCTGCTGAATGCCATGACAAATGCCAATGAAAAATGGTAAATTTGGCAATGAGGGCACAGAGCAGGAGGCTTAAAGTAGCTACTTTAATGTGCCCCTTTAAATTGCTACTTAAATGCAACTCCTTAAAATCAGCATGCTCCATCCTCCTGTTTCCTCCTGTGCTGCATCCCCCTTCCCCCCCCCCGCCCACACGCACATACACACTGAAATAGATCTTCTCAGGCTGGATCCCAGTTCCTTTTGGGATGGATCCAGCCCACAGGCCATAAGTTGCTGACCCCTGTTTGTAGCTCATTCTGTTAGAAAGAAATTTGGATTTGGATTTATTTATGGTGGTTGTAAGCTCTGCTAATCAATAATGTTCTTGATTTTTTTTTTTTTTTTACTATTAACTATTATCTTTTAGCTTCTAGGTAAAGTCTTTGCCTTTCCCCCTAGCCCTTTTGGGAATATTTTCATGCAATACATTTTACACTTTTCTCAAACCTGCAAAGGAGAAAAAAAAATGACATAGGTTATCCTGCTTCTCTTGAGAATGCTTGTAGTCACAACAATGTTATCTCTGTCCAAAACGTAAATCTATTGAAAAACTAACTGGAGTGCTGCACCATGACATTTCATCTGATTTGTAGATGAAATAGTTTGTAGCTGAAATAAGCTTTTCTTTTTTATTCATTATTTCACCACTTTATCCTATGTTTATCCAGCTGTGCTGCCTTCTTTGCCCTGTAAACCTGGGTAACCACCACATTGCAGTTGCCATGACCTCTGAATCACTGTAGACATTAGGGAGGTCTGACATGATGATGTGACTTTACTGCTATGATATGATTAATACTTATACAAGTCAGCTTTGAAATGCAGCATTGCTCTTTAGTGGAGACTAAAGCAGTCAAGAAAGGCGTCAACCTTTGTTTTATTAGTCACAGCCTGTGTGCTCATAGGAGAATAATCTGCATCTTAAATTTATTGAATTACTGATCTTGAAAACGAAAATTTAGCCTTGCAGAAAATACTGAATGATGAGTCATCTTTTGTACAATGTAATTATGAAGCAGCCTCCTGGGTTCATAATCACTATTTTTACTACTGGCATATAAATCATCAAAATTAAGAGAGGGGCAGGGAGCAAGTAGCAGCACACGAGAGGAGGTTGCAGAATTTTTTAAATTTTCTATCATTTAACTTAAAAAAGGTTGGTTCCCCATCTAAAGAAGACATGACAAGTAAGAAGCTGTTAAAGCTTTTACCAAATGTAATGCCCTTACATAATAAAGATTAGTTTTTTGTGATATTGGACACTGATCAAAACAGAGTACTGATGGCAGGGAGTAGAAACTTTGGATGCAAAAGCACTATATGTTTTGTGTGTTTGTATTTTTTCTCTTAAATCACTAGCCAAGGAAAATATATGATTTATTACAGAAAAAGCCTTTCTTGTTATGGGATAATTCTGGCATCTATTGCAGATGTTGATCTGGCTTTTCAAAGAAACCTAAGGAAATTAGATAGCCAACTCCTACAACATTTCAGGGGCTGTTGAGCATCTTAAGTCATACCTGCATGGTAAATTAACTATATTTGAAAGTGGTAACCTCAGTCTCACTGTGCTGCTGCACTGTGAACTGGAAGTAGTTTATCTGTATTTGCACAAGTGGCCTAATTAGAAGTTGCAGGAGTAACTGGCAATGTCACCAGCATGACTGTGATGACACTTCTTTTGCTTGAGGATACCACTGCCACACATGGTAAGTTTACCATGTTGCTTATTCCCTTAAAACCTTTTGAAAATCTGTTATATAAATATTTTAGAGTGGAAAAATGAATATATTTAAGTAAAACAGATACAAGAAAACTTACTATAGAATAATTCAGTTCAGATATATAATGGGAGTTATTTTCCTCTCATTTTTTCCCCTTACAGGTTCCACCATACGGGACCGTTCACTCTAATTATTAGGCCATGCAAGATAATTACCTCATCATAAGTTCCACTTGGCTGCCAACTTTCAGCCCTAGGAGTAACTCACTGTTCTTCTGGGTACACTACTTTCAGAAAAAAATATAAGTCCTGTGTCATATGTAACCCTCCTCATAATAAATATGTTATTAGTTCTTAGGGTCCAGTGAGAATAGTATTTCAATGGCACTGGGACACAGGAGCCATTTTTTAAACAGGCTTGATTTTTCTTAGTCTTACAACAGGTTCTAACAAACTTATATCCAATTTTAGAATATGATAGCTGATCTAAAGTGTGCCAGAGCGTGTCTCGCATAATGAAAGTGAAAGAACATTTTGTGCTCTACTACAGGAGTGGTCAACCTACAGCCCATGGGCCAGATCCATCCTGAAGAGCAGTGTCACCTGACCATGGGAGATGGCAGTACTGTCATTGCTCACCCTACCACTGAATTTCTGGATCTTGGGAAGCCCTGAAGGCTGGATAGCATTGGATCTGCATGCTGGTCATGCAAATGTGAGGGAGCCAAATCAGGAATTCGGGTCACACTGCAGCTAGACCTGGTGCAAAGTGTCAGGTTGGTATGTGGGTTTGTACCCTAGCCAGATTTGGTATGCAAAGCCAGGCCACATGCCAGATCACACCCACATATGGTGGCCATCATAGAGGACATTCCGGTTTTCTGCTACTCTGTCCTCTGTCCTCTACTGATACGAAACCCAACACCTTTATGTCCTCTATTTTTCTCTTGAAAAAGAGACACAGGACAGCCGGACTGTCCTCTACGATGGCCACCCTACACTCACAGTCTGGCTCAGTACTTGAGATCCAGCCTGCCAAACAATTCTGCATGCGGAATCCAATCTGTGGGGCTGGATGGTTGAGCACCACTGTTTTAGCTGATTAAAATGGTGAGCAGAATCATAGAAAATAAGGGTTGGAAGGGACCTCTGGAGGTCATCTAGTCCAACCCCCTGTTCAAAGCAGGACCATCCCCAACTAGATCATTCCAGCCAAACCTTGGTCTAGCCGGGTCTTGAAAATCTCCAAGGACAGAGATTCCAACACCTCTCTGGGTAACCTGTTCCAGTGTTTAACTACCGTCCTAGTGAGAAAATTCCTCCTAATATCTAACCTAAACTTCCCTTGCTGCAACTTGAGACTATTGCTCTTTCTTCTGTCATTACCACTGGGAACTGTTTGGCTCCATCCTCTTTTGAACCCCGCTTCAGGTAGTTGAAGGCTGCTACTAAATCCCTTCTCAGTCTCCTCTTCTCTAGACAAAATGAGCCCAGTTCCCTCAGCTGCTTCTCATAAGTCACATCCCCCAGCCCTCTCACCATTTTTGTTGCCCACTGCTGGACTTTCTCCAATTTGTCCACATCCTTTCTGTAGTGGGGGGGGGGGGGGGGGGGCAAAACTGAACACAGTACTCCAGATATGACCTCACCAGTGCTGAACAGGAGGGAATAATCACTTCCTTTGACCTGCTGGTAACACATCTACCCATGCAGCCCAGTATGCCATTAGCCTTCTTTGTAACAAGGGCACCCTGTTGTCTCATATTGAGCTTATTGTCCACTGTAACCCCCAGGTCCTTTTTCTGCAGAGCTGCTGCTCAGTAGGGGTGTGTGAAGCAGGTCCTATTCAATTTGGATTTGGATTCGGCCTGAATCAGGGACACTGATTTGATTAGTTGATTTGGATCATTGTCTGTGATTCAATTCAGCCAAATCTGAATCAGCTTTAAAACTTTTTCCTACCTACCTTGAGGCATGGCTCATGATTGCTGCAATGCTGGGGAGCATGGAGCATACTGCAGGAGTGCGGGGAGCCCTCCACGTGCTCGGCTGTGAACCCAGAAGTTGACAGGAAATACTTCTGTCCCACCTCTGGGCCTGCTGGGGAGCTCATGGAGACCCTGCTGAACCCCCCTGGTTCAGGAATCAGCCACAGGGGGACCCCAGGTGATCCCCCGACTCAGGAGGCACCAGTTGCTGAGCCAGGTTGGGTGTGGGAGAGGGGGGAGCACCCCGTGTGCTCCCCAAGGGACCTAGAGGTGGGCCAGAAGTGCTTCTGGGTCTGCTGCCAAGTATGCTGCGGAGCCCTCTGTACTTCGGTGGGATGCTCCATGTGCCCCAGAATTGCAGCATTCATGAGCCCCTGTTACTTAGAAGTATGTAAAA